>NC_083107.1:6785047-7385047 GCF_949774975.1 Lagenorhynchus albirostris | reverse complement strand
GCCTTTTGTCCATTTTCTAATTGGATTGTTTGGGTTTTTACTGATGTGTTTTGAGAGTTCTTTACATAGTCTAGATACTAGGTTTTTTTTCAGATATGTAGTTTGCAGATATTTTCTTCCACTTTGTGGCTTGTTTTTTTAAATTCCCTTCATATGGTCTTTTGCACAGCAAATATTCTAAATTTTGATGAAGTCTAGTTTTTTTGGGGGGGTGGGTTGTACTTTTAATTTCAAATCATAACTCCTTGCTTAGTGCAAAGAACTAATAAGGGGGTTCAACAAGGTTGCAGTATACCAGATAAACATAAAAAAATTCAGTCACATTTTGTATATTAGAAATGAGTATGTAGAAACAGAAATTAAAAATACCACTTCAGATTACTTTAAAAATTAAATACGAATTTTGTGAAAATCGCAAAACACTGATGAAAGAAATCAAAGAAGATCTAAATAAATGGAGAAATATGGTGTTCATGGATTGGAAAACTCAACATAATAAAGATGTTGGTTTTCTTTAAATTCACATACGGTTAATGCAGTTACTATTAAAATTACAGCAAGACGGACTTCCCTGGTTGCGCAGTGGTTAAGAATCCACCTGCCAATGCAGGGGACATGGGTTCGAGCCCTGGTCCGGGAAGTTCCCACATGCCGCGGAGCAGCTAAGCCTGTGTGCCACAGCTGCTGAGCCCGTGTGCTGCAACTACTGAAGCCCACGCACCTAGAGCCCGTGCTCTGCAGCAAGAGAAGCCACGGCAATGAGAAGCCCATGGACCACAATGAAGAGTGGCCCCCACTCACCACAACTAGAGAAAGCCCGTGCACAGCAACAAAGACCCAACACAGCCAAAAATTAAAAAAATAATAATATTAAAAAATTTACAGCAAGATTCTTTTTGTAAATTCACACAAGAATATTCCAAATTTTATTTGAAAAGTTTGAAGGAATTAATAATAGATAAAACAATTCTGAAAAAGAAGAATAAAAGCAGTCACTCTGATTTCAAGACTTTTTGTGTAGCTACCTTAATCATGACAGTTTATTAGTGTCAGAGGGAAAGACATAAATCAATAGAGCACAATAGAGGACTTAGAAATAGCCCCATACAAGTATAGCCAAGTGGATTTTGACAAAGGTGCAAAAGCAATTTTATGTATATAGGATGGATAGTTGAAATGTTGCTGGAGCAGTTGGATAACCATAGGCAAAAGATCAAAATACAAAACATTAAAATACCCAACTTTTGGAATATAACATAGTTAAAAATCTTCAGGACCTATGAGTTGGTGCAGAGTTCTTTTTCATGACACCAAAAGCATAAAGAAAAAGCTTGATAAATGGTACCTCATGAAAATTCAAAATTTTTGCTCTGGTTAAAAAACCCTGTTAAGTGGATGAAAAGACAAGCTACAAATTGGAAGAAAGTATATGTAAACCACATATCTGACTGATGACTCATAAAGGGCATATAAAGAGTTCTCAAAACTCAACATTAAAAGAAAATCAATCCAATTAGAAAAGGGTAAAAGATATGAAGACACATTTCACGGAATGTATATGTATGGCAAAGTAGACCAAAAAATGTTTAACTTCACTAGCCTTTAAGGAAATGCAAAGCAAGACCTTGATAGCACCGCACATCTATTAGAACAGCTTAAAGGAAAAGTAGCCATAATGCTAAATACCGGCTGGTTGTGGAAAAATACTAAATACTGGATGTGGAAAAAATACACATCTCCATTCATTGTTGTTGTGAATATTAAATGGTGAAGCCACTTTAGAAAGTAGTTTGGCTGTTTCTTAAAAAAACTACATATGCAATATTTTTAATAGCTTCATTTAAAAAAAATTAATTTTTATTTCTGGCTGCATTGGGTCTTTGTTGCTGTGCATGGGCTTTCTCTAGTTGCGGCAAGCAGGGGCTACTGTTTGTTGCGGTGCATCGGCTTCTCACTGCGGTGGCTTCTCTTGCTGCGGAGCCACGGGCTCTAGGCGTGTGGGCTTCAGTAGTTGTGATGTGAGGGCTCTAGAGCACAGGCTCAGTAGTTGTGGCTCACGGGCTTAGTTGCTCCGTGGCATGTGGGATCTTTTCGGAGCAGGGATCAAACCCATGTCCCCTGCATTGGCAGGCAGATTTTTAACAACTGCGCCACCAGGGAAGTCCCAATAGCTTCACTGTTTAAAGGCCATTAAGTTATAACATTTTTTCTGTCCTGATGATGGAGGAATGTGGCCTGTGAAAACACTGAGTTGAATACCATAGAAAATTGCCTTTTATTTCTGGAAGTCTGCAGTAAGTTTAGAATAAAGGATTGGGGCTGGAAGGGCAAATATTAGTAAGAATACTGTAGCTTTGATAAAGGAAAAATGATCTGCAGAAAGATGTACCTACATAAAAATACTCTTACACATTCCTTAAAGGTTTTAAAGCTTTCATTATCAGCATGACTGGATTGTAGATTTGACTCTTGGTTTACTGAAATCTTTAAGCTGTAGTATGTAATGGGTAGGTAGAAAAGTAGGGCTGAAATGTAGGTAGAGTATAAAAGTCTCAAGTTAAATAACTTATGTTATGTGTCACTTTCATGAACTTTTGTAATATGGTTGACATTTTAGGACATTCTCTTGAATCAGGGGTAGGAAGTTCAGTACACATTGAAAGAACACTTTAGAAACCATGGTAGGTAAGACTGTTAAGCATGTTGTTATATCATTGATATATTTTGTAGCTGTGTCAAATAATTTTCAGAAACTTGATTACTGTATTTCCCATTTTCTAGGAAGTCAGTACAATCTTGGTGTCAGATTTGGGCTTGAGTTCCTGGTATGTAACTTTCTAGCTGGATGCCTTTTATAAAGTATCATCATCTTTAAGCTTAATTTAATAGAGTTGTTTTGAGGATTAAATGACATACAGTATGTCTAATAATTGGTCAGCACAATTCCTGATAAACAGTAAGCACTCAGAAGCTGTTAATTTCTATTACTAGCCAGAAGAGCTTTTCAAACTCAGCAGCATACAGATGTAGTCCAATGTTTTATTATTCTGGAGATGTTTGTTAATGAATACTGTGGCAGTATAGCAAATCACAGACTATTTTTATGAGGTGAATAGAGTCAGATGAGGACTGGCAAGTTTTTGGAGGTGAGGTGCCAAGCATCGATCATTAACTACCTTCCCTTGTCACCCTGTCTCGGAATCTGCTGTAGTGTGGAATATTGGCAGAGCTGCCTTTGGAGATGGTACTGGTTGATCTCATGCTGCTGGGCCGGATGGTTGATGCTGGGTCAGACTAAGGTTTCTGTTACCTGATGAGACCTGAGAATTATCCTTGATTCTTCCCTCCCCCTTTCTATATACAACCAGTTGGTCATTTGTGTTGCTGATTGATCTCCTTAGTATTTATCTGACTCATATATCTTCATCTTGCCTGCCACTGCTGCAAGTCAGATGTGTGTTTGTCATCCCAATTAGCTAGAAAAGCTTCCTACCTTTTCCTGCTGCTTGACTAGTTGGGATTCTGCCCTATCATTTATACCAGAGGTAGCTTTCTGAAATGCAAATTTGATTATGCCAGCAGGGTTACTGTCTTTGACTTCGGAATCAGAACTTCCTGGGTTCAAATCCCATCTCTGCCTTGTGTGATCCTGGACAAGTTCTCTGTGCCTCAGTTTCTTCATTTATAAAGAAAGAAAAACCATTCAAATCTGACCTGGAAAGATTGCTAAAAATACGCTGCCTAGCTCCGACCCCCAGTTTCTGGTTCCCTAGCTTGAGTGGGCTCAAGAAATCAGTAACCTACAAAAAGCTTCTCAGTTGATTCAGATACCTTTTAATGAGTCCTCCTGAGGCACCATACATGTATTACCTTTAGGTTTTTGTGCTCATTGTGTCTGATATATGCACTCTCTTTGCCTGGTTAACTCCTTTTTCTCCTTCAGTAACTTGGGTCTAGGTTTCTCCTCTGCTGGGAAGTGTCTGACTTTCTCATTCTGGATTTGGTGCTTTGGGAAGTCACCACCAGTACAGTGGTTCAGTGTTCTATGATCCCCCTTAAATACACTGTCTAAAATGTAGGACAAAAGGGAACACATTTCAATTCTGGTCACCTGTAAAAGCATTAAATTCCTTTAATTCATGGCATTTAGCATTTTGCAATTTCTGGTTTTTTACTCGTTTGCTCTCTCTCTCTCTCTGTCTCTTCTCTGAAGCTCCTTGAGGATAAATTCTGTGTCCTCCGTGTCTTGTTACATAATCTTTATGTTTATCATATTAGGAATTATCTTTATTGAAGTGAAGCATCTTCACAACAAGGCATCCACCAGTGGAGGCTCTGTTGCGTGAGGTCTTTGTTTTCTGATTGTATCATTTATTTGAATTCATACACCTTTTCTACTTGTACATCTCAGACTGACCTCCTTTGTTTTCTGTAGGTTTTAACTGGAACTTAGTTTGGTTTATTACTCCAAGTAATATTGGTAGATGGAGGACATTGTGGGATGGAACCAGAAATGAAACCAGGAATGTAAAAGATTGTGACCAGGTTTGGTTCTGGATTTTGGGGTATTTTATTTACTGAATCATTCCTAATTTATTTAGATTTGGATGTGTGGTGATGTTTTGCTGAAAGCATTCAAACTTTGTGCATCTTGTTTTCCCTTTGGTAAAATGAGAGACTAGATGAAAGTCCCTTTCAGCTCTAAAATTTTTGCTATTCCAAGTAAAAATGCAAAGGTTTCCAAAGATTTAGGTGTTACTGATAATCAAATAATAAGAATCTTTTTCTCTTTTAACTTTTCTTCATTTTATAAATAATTCCATTCAGACACTCAACAAAAAAAACTTTGGTATCAACAAAAGTGAATTTCTTTTCCTTTCCTTTCTTTCTTCTTTTTTCTTTTTTAGGGTTACTTGAATACAAGCATGAATTTCCTTTTCTTGATTACCTAGATTTTCTTCCTGGAGCTGTTCATTATAACTCTTTCTGGGTTTGAGTGTAACTCAAACTTTATTGAAGCAGATACAGAGAGGCTTATGAGTAGTTATAACTCAAGTGTTGTCATGAAAGAACTTGCCAAGTGATTTTTCTCAGTGGGCTGCTAATGCATGAAAAAGGCTAAAGTGAAAAAAAAAAATTCTCTGTAAGTGAATGTGACAGATTATTTTGCTCTGGAGTAACATTTAGGTCTTCTGTGTTTTCATTTAAGTGCCAAGGATGACATTGATCTCGATGCCTTGGCTGCAGAAATAGAAGGAGCTGGTGCTGCTAAGGAACAGGAACCTCAAAAGGCAAAGGGGAGAAAGAAAAAGGAGAAAAAAAAGCAAGATTTTGAGTAAGTATATTTTAAATATATTTGATTTTTATTAGCTTTCGTACTAGATTTACTTATTAAACTAATTCAGTACCTCAAAATATATTTTAATCCATTTCTAGTGAAGATGATATCCTGAAAGAACTGGAAGAATTGTCTTGGGAAGCTCAAGGCATCAAAGCTGACAGAGAAACTGCTACAGCAAAGGTGAAATACAGATTGTTGTTACCTGTTTATGCTTCTTCGTAGCTCCAGTTTTAGGGACTGCTTTTGGAAACCTTTGAGCAACATATATGTGTTAGTTAAAAGTTTCCATAAAATTTGATGCCAAAGGGGGAAAACAGTTTTTAGGGAATCAATAATGCATTTTAAAACCTTTCACAAATATAAAGATGCTTTATTTGGGAATCTAAAGGTATTTTGTGATATGTTGTCTATTTATAAAATTGGTGCATTTGGAAATATAACATTTCCCAACTCTACCCGCAGTTTTCTATATTATTGATACTTCTTTCCATCCTTTGAAATTGGATAAGCCTCAGAGTAATGAGAGAGGGATGGATATTTTTTCTTTCAATTTTCCCCTTAGGCTTTTTATGCCATTTGAAGAAGGTAATAAATGTGGACTGGTGATTAGTGTTTGCTTCAGAGTGCCTGGATTCTGAAATTTACAGTGATTATGAGATGTACCTGAGGCCTAGGCTAGCTTCTGGTACTTGCTTGAGTTTTATATTCTTGTAAAAACAACTTTATTTTAGAATTATTTCGATAATTTTTCCATGTGTACTTAACGAAGTACATGACTTTGAGGAGTTTCAATTAATAAAAAAAATAAAGTATAACTCTTAATATTTCTAACAGTGGAAATTTTTTAGCCAACAGAAAATAATGAAGATGAATTCACCTCAAAACAAGATAAAAAAAAGAAAGGACAGAAAGGCAAAAAACAAAGTTTTGAAGATAATGATAGTGAAGAATTGGAAGATAAAGATTCAAAATCAAAAAAGACTGCAAAACTCAAAATGGAAATGTACTCTGGGAGTGATGATGATGATGATTTTAGTAAACTCTCCAAAAAAGCTAAAGGGAAAGCTCAAAAATCGAATAAGAAGCAGGATGGGTCAGAAGAGGATGAGGATAACAGTAAAAGAATTAAAGATTGTATGAGAGTACATTCTTCTGGTGAAAGTGGTGATGAATCAGATGAAGTTTTGCAGTCCAGGAAAGGACAGAAAAAGAATCAGAAAAATAAGCCAAGTCCTAATGTAGAGAGTGGGAATGAAGATGACGACTCCTCCTTCAAAATTAAGACAATGGCTCAAAAGAAGGCAGAAAAGAAAGAGCGTGAGAGAAAAAAGCGGGATGAAGAAAAGGCAAAACTGCGGAAGCTGAAAGAAAAAGAAGAGCTAGAATCTGGTAAAAAGGATCAGAGTAAACCAAAAGAATCTCAAAGGAAATCTGAAGAGGAAGCTGTAAAAGCCAAAGTGACTCTTGATTCTGGAGCACCTCCTGCCTCTGAAGAGAAAGGAGAGGCTCCCACAGCTGCAGAAGGTTGGTAATAATATGGAGCAAAGGGCAAAAGGCTTGGATTCATAATCAGCCTACGTTTTGATTATTATGCCCCAAAGTCATTTTGTTGTTTGTCCTTGCTTATAAAGGTACTAAATTGTAAGAAACTTAAAATTAGGTCTAAGTACTCCTTTAATTGATTTTCACTGTTAAACATTTATGTATGTAGTATAAAATATCTTTCAAATGATTTGTGCACACACTAGGATTTTTACGGAATTTCACCGTGGAAAACAGTTTTTTGCTGCTCATGAAGGCTGGAAGTTGCCTAATGAAAAATTTACTCTTCCTTTTGATGCCTCAGTGTGAGATAATATCTGAATTCTTTCCTGTTTTTAAAAACCTAATTTGGTCTATGAAATGGAAAAGTAACATGCCGCAATTAGTTAACATCTTTTAAGCAATACTGAGGCACTTTTTTGTACCAGAACCAATTAGCAAAAAAGAAGCTTTCTAGTTAAATTTCCCCCTTATTCAGAATGGAAACAAAGATCAAATGACTTATATAATTTTTCTTTAGACTAGAAAACTTTTAATGGGAAAATTGACATAGCTTTTTAACCACTCAAATTTTTACTGTCTGGACATGTTTGAGGAGAACCATCAAGAAAGTAGCTTCATAATCTTTAATTCTTTAGCATAATGCTATAGAGTTCTTGGAATATATTTATATTTTTGTATTTTATTCTTCTAATGTCTGTCCCCTTAAGGTAGGCATCATTCTTATCATCCCCATCTTACAGAAGCAAAACTAGCTACAGAATTTATGAATTCAGACACCATGGATTTAGAAGATACGTTAGGTACTGTATATCTTCTCCCTGATGACAGGATCCTCACATCTTCTTGAATCCCTCAGGACAACTCAGAGTAGCACCAGCATTGTAGGCTTCTAAGGAGGCCAGCTGGGTTGTTTGGAGCTCTTCTGGTTACTCAAGTGCTCAGGGAGCCTAGATATCCAAAGCCCTTAGCCTGCTGCTGGCATCAGCCCTGGCCCATTATGGTTCCTGCACTCTGGGGTTTGCTTACCATTGCCGTAGGAAACAACTTTTAAAAATATTCTTTGCCTCTCTTCTTTTTTGGTAGATGACAATGAAGGAGACAAAAAGAAAAAAGATAAGAAGAAAAAGAAAGGAGAAAAGGAAGAAAAAGAAAAAGAGAAGAAAAAAGGACCTAGCAAAGCCACAGTTAAGGCTATGCAGGAAGCTCTGGCTAAGCTTAAAGAAGAAGAGGAAAGACAGAAGAGAGAAGAGGAAGAACGGATAAAACGCCTTGAAGAATTGGAAGCCAAGCGTAAAGAAGAGGTATGTCATTGTGAAGCTGCTGACTTTGACTTGGTGTTTTACTTAAATCCGCTTCTCGTAAAATATCTCTAGCTTTCTAATTCTAAAAATTTCTTAGTTGTATGGTATTTCAGTTACATTATTGTTCAGATATAAATAATAAGATGAAGGGGTAGAGAAAATCCTACCTTATTTCCTCAGGTACAGACAGGAGTTGCTTGTGCATCATTGCCAACACATAGTCGACTCTCATGGGATACTAATTAATACTCATTATGTACAACATTTAAAGTACTTTCATTTGGAAGCTCCTAACATAATACTTTGCATGTATCTCAAGAGCTTTGTTAGAAATTTGGGTTGTTTATGTTTAAATTTTGTAATTCATTAAGCTAATACAATTTTTGTCTGATGCATATTCTTTTATAGGAAAGATTGGAACAAGAAAAAAGAGAAAGGAAAAAGCAAAAAGAAAAGGAAAGAAAAGAACGCTTGAAAAAAGAAGGGAAACTTTTAACTAAATCCCAGAGAGAAGCCAGAGCCAGAGCCGAAGCTACCCTTAAACTTCTACAAGCTCAGGGTAGGTGGTGTTCTTAATTAACTGAATGCTCTAGAAACTTCTCTCATGCAGTTATATCTCTATAATGGTCAAAAGGAGAATTGAATCAGAAGGAGAATTCTATGAAAATGCTGTGAAAAAGTCCAATAATAATATAAGGAATAGGTGAGATAATTTCATTATTTAGGGAGATGACATCTATACTGTGGTAAAAATTTGTGTGTAAATGATAGTATGTCTGTAAATGAAAATACAAAATAGTAAAATGAGTCCCCGTGTAGACATCACTCAGTTTCAACAATTATCACCATTTACCATTCTTGTTTTGTCCCCCCCTCCACCCACTTTTTTCCCCTGGAGTATTTGAAAGTGAATTCCAGATGCCATTGTGGGTTTACTCACATTTTACTTTAGTGTGTATACCTAACAGATAAGGACATTTTACTTTTTAATATAAGTGTAGTATGTATTATTATATTAAACAAAGTTCCTTGATATCTTGATGTTGTCCATGTCTAGTTTTTTCCACTTATCTCCAAAATGTCTTTTATAATTGATTTGTTCAAATCAGGATCCAGATTAAATTCATGTGTTGTATTTGGTTGATAATGTCTGTCTCTTATTGATACCAGTACCACCCCTATTTTTGGCATGGATTTATTTGTTGAAGATACTGGATGTTTTCCTAGAATTTCTCCTATCCTGGATTTGTCTATTTGCATTCTCCTGGTGTTGGCTAACTTATTTCTCTATACCTTGTAATTTTTTAGATCTAGCAGTTTGGCTACTTCTTAATGGTGCTTTACCACCTAAAGTGCCTCATGTGAGGAGGCACGTGACCTGCTTGCCTTCTGGTGATGTCAAGATTGATCAGTGAGTTTAGCTATTGGCAGCCTTGTCCATTAGAAAAGTTCTTCATTGACTTTTCATCTAATAATTTTAATTCCAATTGGTGATCATTGCCTATATCCAGTACTTTGTTAGGAATTAAAGAATTGTGATAGTCTGTCATTCTTTCTGCATTTATTAGCTAGAATCTTTCTCTAAAGAAAAGCTTTCCCTGAAATACAGTTCATGCAGGAAAACCAGGGTATATGCTTAATTCTTTCCCTTTCTTTACTAATTTGTAAAATAATAAGTTGATGTCCCCTTAACCTCCAAAGGTGACCAGTGGAGGTTTAGTATTAAATTTAGAATTTAATTTTGCTTTGGATTTATATCATTTTATCTTAATGGAGTTTTATATAATTGATATGTTTTCATCTCCTAAAGTCATTTATGGTTTTGTTTTGTTTTGGTTTGGTTTTTTTTGCGGTACACGGGCCTCTCACTGCCGCGGTCTCTCCCGCCGCAGAGCACAGGCTCCGGACGCGCAGGCCCAGTGGCCATAGCTCACGGGCCCAGCCGCTCCGCGGCACGCGGGATCCTCCCAGACCGGGGCATGAACCCACGTACCCTGCATCAGCAGGCGGACTCCCAACCACTGCGCCACCAGGGAAGCCCCATTTATGTTTTTGATACTCAAATTATACCATCTTTGGCTAGCAGGAAGTCATTCAGGTTGGTCCCTGTGACTTTTTCACTTGACTGCTGTATTCTTGGACCTCTTCCTTGCTTTCTAACACCACGAGATATCCCAGGCTCATCTTGCACATTTTCTCCTCTAGACCTTGAAATCAACTGTTTACCCAGGGAACCTTGGTTCCTTTTAGTTTAGAGACCATAATCTGAGCATTTAATCATTTATGTTTTTGACAGGTAAGATGATTTAAAATAGTGTCTTTGCTCCTTTGAGAAGAATATTTTGGGACCTCTCTTAATGTCCTGTCCTTACGTTCCACAGATTTTTATATTATAGTAATTTTGGTGCTTATGCTATAATTAAAGTAAGAGCTACCATGTATTATGTATTTAGTATATACCTGATGTTACCTTTGACATTATTTCCTCATAAATATCTTCATTCCCATCATATAGATGAAAAAATGGAGACTCAGAAAACTTTAACAGCTTGTCCAAGGACCTAGAACTGAGATTTAATTGATCTGTGTGACCAGCTCTTTGTTATGCATTATATGGTCAGCTGGGAGCAGTAAATGTAGAGAAACACAGTACTTAGATTTCAGAAAGTCTTATTCTCAGTTGGGGATATAGCTTTTTAAAAAACAAAAGTAAAGAACAAATTCGAGTACAACTAGCACCCAAATATCAGATTTGACTTGTGGCTATCTGACAGGCTAGAAGCACTCATGGAGAAATTGGGATAGGACCACGTAGGGAGTAATTTGCCAATCTCAGAAATGCTGTTTTATGGAGTAGCTTGACTTGTATTTACAAGTTTAGATGAAAATTATTTAAAATTGTGAACTTGGCATCAATCTTTAGGACAGGCTTGGAAGAGATGGTCTCTCAGGTAGCATCTCTGGCCCTAGTCTCTCTTCTTATTTTTCATAGTGTTGCTCAGTTTTTGCCCTCTTATGGGTTCCCTATTGTCTGTTAATAAAAGTGTCCAAACTGCTTAACCTGACATTAACGGCCCTCCACAAGTGCATTCATTGAAAAGATACTACATGCTACGTCTCACCATATCTTTAAAAGCTGCCTTGTTAGGTAAATATTATTTACCACATTCATTACCTAGAATAATATAAAACTTATTAATTGAGCTCAAAATGTGTTCTTAGTGTATCTGCAGATATTTTCGAATAATTACGCTGAATTGTGTAGCAGGTTACCTTTTTAGTCTGTTCCATAGCCTTTAGCCTGTAACTACTAAGCATATAGCAAGTACACATTCCCCTAAAAGACACAAACAACCAACATGCAAAGAAATACATAACCTGGGTAGTCCTATACCTGTTTAAAAAATATACTCCTATATCTACTTACATTTTATCTAAGTTTAAAAAAATTTCCAACAAAGAAAACTCCAGGCCTCTATGATTTCACTTGGGAATTCTAACAAATATTTAGGGAAGAAATATTGCTAGTTATGAACATTATCTTCCAGAACTACCCAACTCATTTTATGAGGACAGCATGCCCTTATATCATAGTGAGACAAAGGCATTACGAGAAAGGAAAACTGCAGACCAATATCCCTCATGAACAAAGATGCAGAATTTTTCCACAAAATATTAGCAGTTTGATTCCAGCAGTACAGTTGACCCTTGTACAATCTAGGGGTTAGGGGCATTCCTAACCCCTAATGCCTCCATGCACGCACAAACCCGTGTATAATTTTCTAGTCGGCCCTCTGTATCCACGGTTCCACGTCCACATATTGAACCAGCAGTGGATCTTCTAGTACTATAATATAATACATATTTAGTGAAAAAAATCTGAGTATAAATATCTGTGTAGTTCAGACCTGTTATTCAAGGGTCAACTATATAAATATTTATGTTTATGTGCGTATATTTATATTTAGGGTTAATCTATCATGACCAAGTGGGTTTTATCCTGGGAATGCAGGGTTGGTTCAGTATTTAAAAATAAATAAATAGTTCACCATATTAATAGACTAAAGAAGAAAATCTACATGATCATCTCAATAGATGGAGAAGAATCATTTGACAAAATTCACCATTCACGTATAATAAAAATTCACAAACTGAGAATAGAAGGGAACTTCCTTCCCTGATATAAGACATTTACAAAAAACATACAACAATTTTCAGTTACTGGTAAATGACTGAATACTAATAAACACTAATATTGTGATTTAGGCAAGGATATCCACTCTCATCACAATCATTGCACATTGCACTGGAATGTCCTAACTCAGGCAATTAGGCAGAAAGAGAAATAAAGGCATGCAGACTGGAAGGAAGAAGTAAACCTGTCTATTCACAGATGACAGTTGTCTACCTAGAAAATCCCATGGAATCTACCCCCCACAAAATCCTACAGCTAATAAGTGAGGTTAACAAGATTATAGATAAGACCAGTATGCAAATATCAACTGTATTTCTATATGCTTGCAATTAACAGTAAAAATTAAAAATGGTACCATTTACAGTACCCGCCCCATAAAAGTAATTGAAACACTTAGTATTTGTGGAATCTATATGCTGAAAACTATAAAACACTGACGAAAATAATCGAAGACCTGTGTAAATGGAGAGATGTTGCATTCATGGATTGGAAGATTTGATGTTGTTAAGATATCAGTTCTCCTAAACTGATTTGTAGATTCAGTGCAATCTCAATCAAAATTGCAGCAGAATATTTTGTGGATATCTATAAGCTATTTCTAAAATGTGTATGAAAAGATAAAGGAGTTAGAACGGCCAAAGTATTTTTGAAAAGAACAAACCTTGGAGGACTCACTATCTGATTTCAAGACTAAGTGTAAAAACAGTAATCAGTACAGTGTGATACTGGCAAAAGGATAGACAAATAGATCAATAGAACAGATAGAGTCTACGTATGGTCAGGGTTTTTTTTTTCTGTCATAGGAAAAGACAATTCAGTAGATAAAATATGATGTTTGCAACAAGTGATAGTGGAACAGTTAGACATTGTGTAAAAAAAAAACAACCTCAAAACAAAAAAACTTAGTCCTAAATCTCAATCGTTATATAAAATTTAACTCAAAATGGATTGTAGATCTACATATAAAATATACAACTTAAAAACTTTTAGGGCTTCCCTGGTGGCGCAGTGGTTGAGAGTCCGCCTGCCGATGCAGGGGACACGGGTTCGTGCCCCGGTCCGGGAAGATCCCACGTGCCACGGAGCAGCTGGGCCCGTGAGCCGTGGCCGCTGAGCCTGTGCGTCCGGAGCCTGTGCTCCACAACGGGAGAGGCCACAACAGTGAGAGGCCTGCGTACCACAAAAAAAAAAAAAAATTTTTAGAGGAAAACATAGGGGAAAATCTTTGTGAGTTTGTGTTAGGCAGGGAGTGCTTAGTTACAATTTCAAAAGCATAATCCATAAAAGGAAAAAATTATAAAATTGAAGTCCAGTTAAAAACTTTTGCTGTGCAAAAGATACCGTTGAGAGAATTCAAAGAAAATACCTGAAAGTCATACGTGATAACTGTGTGTGTGTGTGTGTGTGTGCATAAAAATATATATAAAGATAACTCGAAACTCAACAATGAGAAAAACAACCCTATTTAAAAATGGGCAAAAGTTTGAAGAGACACTTCACCAAGAAACTATTCAGTATAAGCACATGGAAAGACTGCTCGACATCATTAGGAAATTCAAATTAAGACCACTGTGAGATATCACTACACATTTATTAGAATATGTAAATTTAAAAGAACCCAACATCTGTCTTTACCAAATGCTGGTAAGAGCAGTTGGAACTCTCATATATTACTGGTGGGAATGCAGAATTGTAAAGCCACTTTAGAAAACAGTTGGCAGTTTCTTACAAATTTAAATACAGTTGACCCTTGAACAACACGGGTTTGAACTGTGTGGGTTTACTTAATAGGTGGATTTTTTTTCAATAATACTACAGTAACTACACAGTTTGTGATTGGTTGAATCTGAGGATGCAGAACCATGAATATGGAGGAAACATGGATACGGAGGGCTGACTATAAGGTATATGCAGATTTTCAGCTGCGCGGAGAGTTGGCAGCCCTGACGCCCATGTTGTTCAAGAGTTAACTGTACATATTTATCTTAATGTCCCATCATTCCCACTCCACAGTATTTACCCCAGAGAAATGTTCACAGAAAAATCTGCATGCAAATGTTCCTAACAGCTTTATTCATAATTGTCAAAAACTAGAACTCAAATGTCCTTCAGCTGTCTGTCGAATAAGGGAACTGTGGTACATCCATACAATGGAATGCTGTTCAGCAATAAAAAGAAATGAAGTACTGGTACATATAGTAACGAGGATGACTCAAATCCATTATGATGATAGCCAGACTGTAAAGTGTCATTTCTGTGACTTTCTGGAAAGAGCACATGTTTTGGGTTGGAGAACAGATCAGTAGCTGCCAGGGGCATAAGGATGTGAATAGGGTTTAACTTCCCAGAGCAGCACAGGGTGATGGAACTGTTCTGCATCTTCATTATGATAGTGGTTGCATAACTACATGCATTTGTCAAAAGTCATAGAACTGGACACCAAAAAAATGGAATTTAAACGTATATAAATTTTAAAATACCTTACATTACAAAAGAGGGTTTTCCATGAATGTTCCTTTATATTTTAGGGTATGCATCTCTGAGGTGAATAAAATGTTATCTTCTTAAGTAGTATTTCTTAGGTGACAAGCAAGTAGTATAAACCCTGAAATTTTCCATTTTTATCCCTCAGGTGTTGAAGTGCCATCAAAAGACTCTTTGCCAAAGAAAAGGCCAATTTATGAAGATAAAAAGAAGAAGAAAACACCACAGCAGCTGGAAAATAAAGGTTTGCATACAAAATAGCCTGTGATTTAGAAACAGTTTTGTTTGCCTTTTCGTAAGCACACATTGATAAGTCCAGTGGTTATTGGAGGTGTGTATATTAAAGAAATAGTCTCCCGATGATGAAAGCTGTATGAACATTCCTGGGGATAGAGACCAGTCTTGCTCTCTCCATTGCCATGGTTCCTAAGTCCTCATATGGATCCTGATTTTATTAATAAATGGTTTTTCAGAAAGTCATTTGTAAGATAGTTGCCTAGGCTTTAGAATACATTTTTTCTCAGAAGTCTTAAAAAGAAATCAGCAAATCAGAATTGCATACTGAAACTTACTTCCTGTACCTTGTTTCTTGTTATTATCATTCTCAACGTATTCAAATGACAGGCTAATGGAAAAGTACTTTTGTTTGAAGAATGTGGATCCTATGCTATGAATAACTGTTCTTAACTCTGAAAAGCACAACTATCATTCTTATGTTTTCTGTTCCCTTCTCAACCTTCTGTAATTTTACATTCTATTCTTGAGCAGAAAGAAAAACTAGTTTCCTCTTTAAAAAAACAACAACGCATAGCTGATATTTAAATGTTTTCTAAACTTGCTAAAGAATTTAGGTTGTACTACTGGTTTTTATTCAGTACTTAATAGAGTATCCTAACAGAAATTATGCACTGAAAAGTATTGTTAATTTGGTTTCTGTTCCTTTTTTCAGTATGTGAACCAATGGAATTAAGTGCTGCTGTAGAAGTTGTGGAACAAGGAGTACCTGAAAAAGAAGAGACACCACCTCCTGTTGAACCAGGTCAGTAGTGTTGACTAATTAATTCCTGTTAAATATCACTGATGTGTCATAAGTTGTCTTGGTTATCGTTAGTTTGGGGAAACCAAATGTCTGGCAGGATGGCCTTCTTCATAGTTCTTTCTTTTCTCTAAATCATTTCATTTCCACTGTAAAAAGTGTAGAGGTGAGACTTGAATCACTTTTGTTCTTTACAATAGTGTTGGTAAAATGTTTTTTAGAGAGGATAGAGAGAGGTATTTGGATTTTTTTCTGATGTTTTTATTTATGGGTCAGAATTCTTAAGCGGTACCAAGAAGAACTAAAGTTCTTTATTTAATCCTTCAGAAGCAAATTGGAAGCATTTTTAATTAGAACTTTTATTAAGAGTCATAAAAATGGGCATTTTAAAATCTTTATAGAGGTCAGCTTCTGTTTACTAAATTAGTAAGAGGATTCAACTTATTCATTTTGTGTGTGTGTTTTGAGATTGGAGAAAATCTCTGGATTTTTTTTTTTCTTTAAGATAAACATTGTTCTAATTCATGAGATAGCTGTTGCTAGGAGAGCCAGAGGCTGGCTAAATGTATGTTTTGTAAAATCAGGAGAATCTCCAGTGTTTAAAGACAGGAATGGGAGCAGCTTTAGAGAATGTTAAGACTGACCCACACTGGTGAAAGGTATTAGTGATCCTATTTTTCTTCCCCTCCTATTCTCAATATAAAAAGGATAATTTTCCTGGGCACACCTCAGCTTAACAGGATGAGATTAGAGAAATTCACATTGATAGACTTAACAGCAGTTCCCTATTTTAGGTGATGTTTGTAGCACTAGAAAGAATTGCTAATTTAGGAGGAGTTAGGGGTATGTGTTTCTGACTCATTTCCTCCTCAAGAAGGCGTGTCCAAACTTGTTGACAAATAGTAATTATGACAGGGAAACAAATACTACAGTGTCCCAATCTCATCTTCCTTTCATTTGAGAATAATTTTGCTTGATTAGATTTCAGTAAAAAGAATCATTTTTGTTAATGAGAGTTTAAAGTCTATAAATTCAAAATTATACCTTTCTGGCTATTTTTTGGGTTGTAAGCACAACGTACTGTTCTTATTTTCAACTGGAATAGAAGTGTAGATTTGTACCTCCAACTATGTAATTTAAGTTGTATTTATATGTATTTGTAGAGGTTAAAGCAAAATAAACAGTACATTCTTCTGTATAAAGTATAGGTTGAAGATCAAAAAGAAGATATATGTGAAATTTCTTTTATCCTCAAGAACTGAATGCCATCATTTACCCTTTTCAAGATCTAAAGGAACATTTCAATGAGTTGCTAATATTTTAATTACCTCAAATGTGAAATCTGCGTTAAGTTTAATATAGTGTATTCAAAACACGAGGAAATTGTGAAGCATTTAGTAATAGTAGAGGATTTAACATGGTAGGTATATTGAAAACTAGTTCCAAAGGTAATGAAATTGTGTACATACTTTTTGCATAACTAAAACATTTATTTCTTTATGTCAGGATAGTTTTCTACGTAATTTTTTTTTTCTAAAAGCAATCTTATCTGTCTAGATATATTCTGTGTCTTTAATGAAAATTTTATTTACAGAAGAGGAAGAAGAAACTGAGGATGCTGGATTGGATGATTGGGAAGCTATGGCTAGTGATGAGGAGAGAGAAACAGGTGAGTAGCTCGTAAGCACTCATTGATAAGTCCAGTGGTTATTGGAGGTGTGTATATTAAAGAAATAGTCTCCCGATGATGAAAGCTGTATGAACATTCCTGGGGATAGAGACCAGTCTTGCTCTCTCCATTGCCATGGTTCCTAAGTCCTCATATGGATCCTGATTTTATTAATAAATGGTTTTTCAGAAAGTCATTTGTAAGATAGTTGCTTAGGCTTTAGAATACATTTTTTCTCAGAGTGATAATGTTACAAATGGGGATAAGTTATTAAAGCTAGCCTACCAAAAAAACCTCTTGAACTTAAAATATAATACAAAGATAATACAAACGAATTGTTTAGTTCCTAATCACTATGAATAAAAAGTGTTTTTGTCATTTCTTCCTGTCTTTTTTAGGGTTTAATTTGCTGGCTTTTTGCTAACTTTTTGAAATGAATATTTGGCTCTGTTTTTTCAGTCGTTTTTTAAAACTACAGATTTTTCTTTAAGCCTGGCTTTAGCCAAATTCTGTAAGGTCTGATACGTTGATATTTTAAATTTTCTATTTTGATATATTAACTTTTACCTGTGATTTATTTAGAAGTGTATATATATATATATATATATATATTTTTTTTTTTTTTTTTTTTTTTTTTTTTTGCCGTACGCGGGCCTCTCGCTGTTGTGGCCTCTCGCGTTGCAGAGCACAGGCTCCGGACGCACAGGCTCAGCGGCCATGGCTCATGGGCCTAGCCGCTTCGTGGCATGTGGGATCTTCCCGGACCGGGGCAAGAACCCGTGTCCCCTGCATCGGCAGGCGGACTCTCAACCACTGTGCCACCAGGGAAGCCCAGAAGTATATTTCTTAATTTATGAAAATGAGGACTTTACGTATCTTTGTCACTTCATTGTGATCAGAAAAATACATGGTTCTGTCCTTTGAAATACGTCGACTTAACCAACCATTTGTTGGGCTGTAAATTATTATGAATGTTTCGTATGTGATTGGAAAGAGTTTATATTCTGCATTAGTTGGGTGAGTTGTTACCTATATTTAGTTAAGTTTGCTGATCATTTTCACCTCTTATGTTCTGTTCTGAGTTTTTTTTCTGGTGTGCTTTTTCTCTCTCACTGAGAGTTGTGTGTTCAAATCTCCCATCGTGCTTGTAGATTGTCTGTTTCTCCATGAGTTATATTAATTTTTGCTTTATATATTTTGGTGCTATATTATTAGATGAATGTAATCTTATATCTTTCTGATGAAATAACTGTTTTATCGTTTTATTTCTAGTGATGTCTTTTGCCTTAAAGTCTACCTTATCTGATATTAATAGCTATGCCAGCTTTAATTTACATGATCTTCTTCTGTCTTTATTACACTTTCTATATCCTTAAACAGCATATAGTTGAGGTTTTAAATCCAGTTTGTCAATTTTTATATTTTACCTAGAGTACTTAGCCCATTACATCTAACATTTGATAGAGTTAATAAAGTATATTGATTATATATTTATCATCTTATTAAGTTCTTCTTAAGTTCTTCTTGTTCTGTTTCTTTTTCTCTCCTTTCTAACCATCTTTTGGATTATTTGAATTTTTTCTCCTTTCATGAGCTTGGAAGTTTTGTACTTTTCTGCTTACTTTTAGTGGTTACTCTAGGGAGTTTTCACGTGGATCTTTTTTTTTTTCCCCTTTCTCTCCATCCTCTCACCCAGTATTCCTCCTCCCAGTCCTTATCTCCTCCTCTCACATCAGCCCCACTAGAAGATGAGGACTTGATTTCTCTGTTCCCTGCAATGCTTGTGGCAGTGCTTTGCACATTAGACACCTCAAACAAGGATCTGTGCAAGAATAAATGGATGGGTGGGCAACTGCTCTGTGTAATCCCCCTTCCCCCCCCCCCCCCCGCTTCCTGATAGATGCCTTTTAAATCCTCACAAAAGCTGAGAGGGGCTGAGGGGGTTAGGAAAGTTGTGAGAGGGCGGGCAGCTGTCCTTAAGTGGTGGAGCTGCATCTGGAGCCGCCTGGGCCTGATTCCAAAGCCTGCCTCATCCCCTCTCCCTCTACGGATTCCATAACAAGATGGCTCCTGCCCTCAAATCTGATGAGAGACAGAAACTAATGCAGAAATTTAAAAACTCTGCCTGGCAAATAACAGGCGCCAATAAACACGTATCGTTGTTGAAGGAGCGAAGCCCTAACAGTGGTGTGCAGACATTTCTGTGGGGCCCAAAGGAGACACCTAAGTGTGTTGGATGAGGGGTGAGGAAGGGGCTGTAAGAGACTTCTAGAGGGGCACACTTGAGGGGGACCTTGAAAGGTAGGTCCTTGCCAGGGGTGCGGGAACAGCACGGAGGGATGAAAAGAAAGCAATCTGAGAAAATGGAAGACCTTTAAAAGCCACGATAGGGAATACCCTTAGTGTTAAACCTCCCCCAAGCACCCCCATGGCTCCAGCCCGAGATCAGCAGACAGCGCTGGGGCCTGACAGGCTACAGAGCTGGCAGCAGGTTGGGGGACTACGCCGCACAACGGCTGCACCCTGCCTTCCCCCGCTCTGCCCAACCCGGACCAGTGCTCCTTGGCCCTCCGACTGGGCCTAACATGGATCTTTGAACTATCACTGTCTACTATTATCTTCTTTCCAGGCAATGTAATGACCAAAGAATACATAAACAACATTTAACCAATTCTCAATTTATATACCATTGTTCTCATTAATTTTAATTCTCTGTTTTAAACCCCATAATAGCTTTTTTTAAAAAGCAGTCAGTATATATTTAAGTTTACCCACATTCTTAGCTTTTGTTGTGCTTCATTTTTTTCCTGCACCTCTGACCTTTATTTGGGATCATTTCTTCCAGCTGAAGAATACCTTTTAGAATTTCCTTCAGTATGCATCTGTTACTGAGACATTCCATTTTTGCTTTTCTGAAAATATCTTTATCTCATCTTCATTCTTGAAGGTGACAAACTGAATGAGGAATTCTTAGTCGTAATTTTATTAATACTTTGAAGATATTAGTCCCTTGTCTTGGCTTTTATTGTTTCTGTTTAAAAGTCAGGTTACCAGCCTAAATTTTTCATGTGTCTTTCGTTTTCATCAGTTTTATTATGATGTGGCTAGGTTTGTTTTGTTTTTATTTATTCTGCCTATATGTTTTTATTAGTTTTGCAGTGTTATGAGCCACTGTTTCTTCTCAGGGTTATTAGTTAAGCCTATGATAGACCTTCTTACTCTATCACTGTATCTTTTCCTCTTTTCTGTATTTTTTACCTATTGAGTCTCCATGGTTCATTGTAGATTGTTTCTTCTGATCTGTGTTCTGGTTCATTAATTTTCTCCTCAATTGTTTGCAACTGTAGAAATAATTTGATGTCAAGGTTGGTGTTTTCTTCCCCCAGAGAGAATTTATATGTACATCTACCAGGAGTCTGAGTGAACTAGCAATATAGAGTCATCTTATTCCACATGTGGAATTTAGAGGATCTGGAGGTGATATGCCAATAATGGGGAGGCCCTGTTTACTTCTCGTTTATCCTTACTGCTACAGTACAGTTTTTCAGGATTTCACCCCACAATAAGGGTATTACCCAGTGTCCATCTCCCTCGCCCCATGGAAATCCTTGGTAGGCCTGAACTCCCAATGCCTGGACCCCTAAGCTTTGAGGGGCCACTAAGAGCTGCATAGCTTTTCAGCTGCCTCCTCCAGGATCCGCAAATGACCCCAGGGGGAACAAAGTACTAGGCATCGTGTCCACCTCCCTGGGTTTCTGTCCTCTCTTGTATCCTAGCTTAGTAATGTTTTTCTTGTTTATTAGCTGAAGTATGGTTAATGCATTGAGTTTTTACTGTTAAGTGGCAGTCTTCATTGTAGCAATGTAGACAAACACTTTGCATTTATGATGTATGAAAACATTAATTTGGAATTAATACTGTATTAAAATGTTACTCCCTGGGCTTCCCTGGTGGCGCAGTGGTTGAGAGTCCGCCTGCCGATGCAGGGGACACGGGTTCGTGCCCCGGTCCAGGAAGATTCCACGTGCCACGGAGTGGCTGGGCCTGTGAGCCATGGCCGCTGAGCCTGCGCGTCCGGAGCCTGTGCTTCACAATGGGAGCGGCCACAGCAGTGAGAGGCCAGCATACCCCCCCGCCAAAAAAAAAAAATGTTACTCCCTTATTTAGTACATGTTCAGTATTATTTTCCCTTTAAGGTCTCTATCTTGATAGAAATCTCATTGTTAACTTTCATTTATTTCAAAATCTCTTTTCCTGAAAGTAGGAAACACGGTGCATATAGAAGTAAAAGAAAACCCTGAAGAGGAAGAGGAGGAAGAGGAGGAGGAGGAGGATGACGAAGAGAGTGAAGAAGAAGAGGAAGAAGAAGGAGACAGTGAAGGCAGTGAAGGCGATGAAGAAGATGAAAAGGTGTCAGATGAGAAGGATGTGGGGAAAACATTAGTTAAAAAGCCAAGTAAAGAAGTGAGCTCGGAATCTGAGTATGACTCTGATGATGATCGAACTAAAGAAGAACGGGCTTACGACAAAGCAAAACGGAGGATTGAGGTATTTATTTTTCCTCTTCTCTTTCCTCCTTTCCTCCCCACTCCTCTGTGAACATTAGAACTATACAACTAAAGGCTTTTATTGAGGAGCACTTTTAAAAATACAGTCTCGGAGTGGTATCTTTGTCCGGTTTTTGTGGAGACATAATAGGTCTTTAACAGTGGTCTAACCCAAGGACCTCACTCTTACCTAAGACAGAATGGTGACTGCTTCATCATTTTTTTCTTTTTCCTCCAAATTTTAATGTGCTCTTTGACAGTTTATCGGTGTACAGAGGTATTCTGAGCTTATGCCCTCTAGTTGAGTTTTTGCCTTATGTATTTAGGTTAGTCATTCTGAGGCATCTGATCCCTTTAGTTGTTTAAATCTGGTGGGTTAATGAGGCTTCTATCAATATTTAGTCAAGTTCACATACCTAGCCGGCTTACTGTTTGGCCTACTTAATGAGATAGACTTCTACTACTACTTCTACTAGGCTTCAAGAGAAAGTTTCCTTTAGTTATGTCAGCTTAGCATAAATAATACACTAAAAACTACTTTAGTTTGCTTTGAGGATGCTAAACTATTTTAAAGCTAAAAACTGTTCTTAGCTTTCCTTTTCTTAATCTTTTCATATGTAATTCTAGTTTTTAATTTTTGTTTTAATACCTATATATCAGTATTTGCCTTTCCTTCTGTAAAGTCTAGATAGGAATAGATTTTCTGAATCTCTAAAGGACTAACAAAGTCTATTATTGTAAACTGGGGTTTCTCAACCCCAGCACCGTTGACATTTTTGGGCTGAATAATTCTCTGCTGCGGGGGACTGTCCTCTTCATTTTAGGATGTTGAGCAGTATCTCTGGTCTCCACCCACTAGATCCCCTCCCTTCTCCTGCACGTGTCTCTGCTTCTTCCCCACAGCACCTACTCAGGCCAACTCCCTTGTATACCTATGTGTAAGAGAGACAGTTTGTGTACTGTGTTTGATGATTTAAAAACAAACAGAATGGGTGTAATCAGAAAGTAAAAGTTCCCCCATTATCTCACTCCCCAGTGAGATAACAAGAACTACCCTTGTTAATGAATCTGTTTATCAGCCTCATGTTAAAAAAATTCATTAATAATTAGATAATAAATTTTGTGGATGCATATTTTTGTCCACATAACAATATGGGCTTCTTTAGCTCAACGGTTTTTAAACAGCTTGGTTGAGATATGATTTACGTACCATAAAATTGACCCATTTTAAGTGTACAATTCAGTGACATTTTGTAAATTTACAGAGTTGTACAACCATCACCACAACTCAACTTTAGAATATTTTCATCACCCCAGACACATTCCTGGTGCCAGTTTGCAGTCATTCCCCATTCCTAGTCCCATGCAACTACTAATCTGTTTTTCTGTCTCTAGAGAGCTGTCTTCTCTGGAAACTTCATTATAAATGCAATCCTATAATATGTAGTATTTTGTGTCTGGCTTATTTCACTTAAGCCTATTCATCTGTGTTGTTGCTCTATTAGTACTTTGTTCCTTTTTACTGACAAATAGTGTTTTGTTGCGCAAATATACCACATTTTATTACTGTCCATTCACCAGTTGAAGGATATTTGACTTTCCACTTTTTTGGCTATTATGAATAGTACTGTTATAAACATTCTCATATGAATCTTTGCATGGAAACATGTTTTTATTTCTTTTGCATATGTTCTTAGGAGTGAAATTGCTGAATCATACGGTAAATTTGTGTTTAACTTTTTCAGAAACTACTAAACTATTTTTCAGAGTGGCTCTGCAACTGAAAATTTTTATCAGTTGAGGGTTCTAGTTTCTCTACATCCTCACTAATACTTGTTACTGTCTGCTTTTCCATTATAACCGTTCTAAAGGATGTGAAGTAGTATATCTTATTGCAGTTTTTAATTTGCATTTCCATGATGTTGAGCATTTCTTTGTATGTTTATTGGCCATTCCTATAATCTTCATTGTTGAAACATCTATTCAAATTTTTGTCCATTTTTAAATTTTGGAATTTGTCTTTTTATTATTAAGTTGTAAGAGTTCCTTTCATTTTTTAAGTTTCTTTTGAAGTGCATAAATTTTTAATTTTGTTAACATCCAGTTTATTAAATTTTTCTTTTACTAGAGCATGCCTCTGGTGTTGTATTGAAGAAATCTTTGCCTAACCCAAGATCATGAATATTTTGCCCTGTGTTTTCTTCTTAAAAATTTATACTTTTTGTTCTTGTATCTTTAACTCTATGTTAAGATAATTTTTTTGTATGGTGTGATGTAAGGGACTAACATCATTTTTTAATGAATTTAACCAGCATCATTTGTTTAAAAGACTACTCTTCCCCCATTGTGTTGCCTTGTCATTTTCGACAAATCAAGTGATCAGAAATGTGAGAGTTTATTTTTCGACTTTTGAGTTCTGTTTCATTCATTTGTATATCTGTTCTTACGTCAGTACCATACTGTTTTTGATTACTATAGTTTTATGGTCAGTTTTGAAATTGGGAAATGTAAGTCTTCCAACATTATTCTTGCTTTTCCAGATAGTTTTGACTATCCTAGGTCACGTGCTTTTCCATACAGATTTTAGGGTCAGCAGTTTCTGCAAAAAGTCTACTCAGACTTTGATAGAGATTGCATTGGATCTGTAGATCAATTTTGTGGAGAATTACCATCTTATTAATATTAAATCTTCCAATCCATGGAAATAGGCTGTCTCTCCATTTATTTATATCTCTTAAAATTTCATCCAGCAGTGTTTTGTAGTTTTCAGAGTATAGGATTTATGATTCTTTTGTTAAATTTATTGCCAAGTATATTTATTGTTTTTGATGCTCTTGTGAATGGAGTCACTTCATTTAATCTTCCATTGTCAGTATAAAGGTGCAGTTGATTTTATAGATTGATTTTGTATCCTGCAACTATACTGAAATTTTTTTATTCCAGTAATTTTTCATGGATTGCTTAGGACTTTCTGTAATCAGTGTCGTGTCATCTATCAAAGACAATTTAATTCTTCCTTTCCAAACTTACTGCTGCTTATTTCTCTCTTTTTGCCCTATTTCCCTGGCTAGACCAATACATTGTTGAATAGAAGTGGTAAGAACAGACATACTTGCCTTGTTCCCAGTATTTGGGGGGAAAATGTTCAGATTTTCACCATTAACTATGATATTAGCAGTGGGTTTTTCACAGATGTCCTTTGTCAGTTTGATGAAATTCCCTTTTTTTCCTAGTTTGTGGTGAGTTTCTGTTGGTGAGTGGATGATAGATGCTTTTTGTATATTTATTGAGATGGGTTTTTCCGTTTTTGTATTGATATATGATGTATTATGTTAATTGGTATTCAACCAACCTTGCATTCCTGGAATAAATCCCACTTGATCATGGTATATAATCCTCTTTATATGGTACTGGATGTCGTTTGTAATATTTTGTTGAGGAATTTGTGATCTATACCTATGAGGATATGGATCAGTAACGTTCTTATCTTAAGATGTGTTTCTCTGGCTTTGATTTCAGATTAATATTAACCTTGTAGGATTAGTTGGGAAGTGTTCCATCCTTCTCTACTTTCTGCAAGAGTTTGTGAAGGATTATATTATTTCCTGTTTTGAATGTTTGTTGGGATTCATCAATAAAGCATTTTGGGGGGGAGGATTTTAAAATTGCTAATTCAGTTTATTGTATTGTCATTTTCTTTTGCATCTTGAGTCATTATCAGTAATTTTTGAGTTTCTAATTATTGTTTTTCATCTAAGTTGTGAGCATAAAGTTGTTCATAGCATCCTTTTACAGTCCTTTAAGTTTCTGTAAGGTCAGTAGTGGTGTCTCCTCTTGATTCTAATTTTGGTGATCTTTGTCTCCTCTTTTTTTTTTTTTTTTTTAATTGGTCTGTCTGGCTAAAGGTTTTCCATGTTTTTGAGCATCTCAAACCAACTTTTGGTTTCATTGATTTTTCTTTATTTTTGTTTGTTCTCTTTTTAGTTGATTTTTTATTCTGTTCTTTATTATTTTCTTTCTACTTTGGGTTTAGTTTCCTCTTTTGCTAATTTCTTAAGGTGACAACTTAGATAATTGATTTGAGACCATTCTTTTCTTCTCCATATCATATAGGCATTTACAATTACAGATTTCCCCTCTAAGGTACTGCTTTAGCTGCATCCCACAAATTTTGACTTTTTTTGGTTTTCATTCAACTCAGATTTTCTAATCTCACTTTTACTATTTCTTCTTTGATCATGCATTATTTAGAAGTGTATTGTTATAATTTACAAATATTTGTGGATTTTCCTTATTTTCCTTCTGTTAATTCTAAATTCTGACCATTGTGGTCAGAGAACATACTTTGTATAGTTTCTGTCATTTTAAAGTAATTGACCTGTTTTATCTTCTAGCATATGGTCTCTTCTGGAGAATGTTTCTTGTGTACTTAGGAAGAATGTGGATTATGCTGTTGGTGGGTCTGGTGTTAGTTAGGTCAGTTTTGTTGATACTTCTGTTCAAATTTTGTATACATTTGCTCATTTTATGTATAGTTTTTCTATCCATTATTGAGAGTGGGCTATTGAAGTTCCCAAATTTATTGTTGAATTTTATTTCTCCCCTCAATGTTTTCAGTTTTTTCTTTATATATTTTGGGTCTCTGTTAGGTTTGTATGTGGTTATAATTGTTATATCTTCTTGAGGATACAGATATGTCTCTCATCTCTAATAATATTTTTTGTGTGTTATTAACATAGCCATGAATCTCTCTTATAGTTATCATTTGCATGGTATGTCTTTTTCAGTCTTAATGCTTTCAGTTTATGTCTGTGTCTTTGACTCTAAAGTGTCTCTTGCTGACAGCATGTGCTTTAATCTTGCTGTTTTATCCAGTCACACAATGTGCCTTTAAGAGCATTTAATTGATTCACATTTAAAGTTATTATGGGGAATTCCCCACTGGTCCAGTGGTTAGGACTCTGCACTTTCACTACTGAGGGCCTGGGTTAAATCCCTGGTTGGGGGACTAACATCCCATAAGCCACTTGGTGGGGCAAAAGAAAAAGGAAATGGAAAAAAGTTGTCATAGATGTGATGGAATTTTCTTCTCTCATTTTGCTATTTGTTTTCTACATATTGCACGTCTCTTGGGTCTTTCTCTTTTTTTAAGTTATTTTCTTCATGGTTACTCTAGGCATTACAATATGTATCTTAACTTATTTTCTATTATTAGTAGCTTAATTCTAGTTAAAAAAAGATTTTGTTCCAATATAGATCTATTTCTTTCTTCTTCCTTTATGCTATTATTGTTACATATATTATGTATTATTGTTACATATATTATGTTTATAAATGTTACAAACCCAATAAAACAGTGGTGCTATTAATGTCTTATTTGATCTTACATCTTTTAAAGGAATTCAGAGAAGAAAGGAGAAAAATATATTGATAGTCTTTAATATTAGCCTAAATATTAACGTTTCTAGTATTCCTTATTTCTTCCTATGAATTTGAGTTTCTGCTGGTGTCATTTTGTTGCTACAGTATAGCTCCAGTACCTCCCTCGCCTTGCCTTTGATCTTTGTTATATTTGTTACATCTTTATCTGTTATAAGATCAAGCATACAACTTTAGAATTATTTTTGAAGTTATCTTTTAAATCAGCCTTTAAGAGAAGAAAATAGAAAAAGGTAATTTTTACTGTGTTTTATATTTACCTATATAATCATCTTTTACCATCACCCTTTTTTTCTTCATGTGGCTTTTCGTTACCATCTGGTGTCACTTCATTTCACCCTGATAAACTTTCTGTGATATTTCTCATCATGCTAATCTTCTAGCAGTGAATTCCTTAGTCTTTTTAAGTCTGGGAATTCTTTATTTTACCTTCATTTTTAAAGATAATATTGCTGCATGCGGAATTCTTGCATGACAATTTTTTTCTCTTGTTTAGTCCTTTGAATATGTTACTGCATTGCCTCTGGCCTCCATTGCTTATGATTAAAATTAAGCTGTTACTCTTATTTGGGTTCCCTTCTACACAGGGAGTGATTTTTCTCTTGCTGTCAAGATTTTCTTTTTGATCTTGGCTCTTAACAATTTAACTAGGTTGTGTCTTGGTGTGGCTATCTTTTGTATTTATCCTACTTGGAGTTTATTGAGTTTTTTAGATGTGTAGATTGATGTATTTTGTCGAATTTTGAACATTTTCTGCCATTATTTCCTCAGATATTCTTTCTGCCTATTTCTCTGTCTCCTCTCCTTCTGGAACTCCACTGGTGCACTTGAGAGTATCCTGCAGATCTCTCAGGGTTCTGTCCATTTTTCTTCATTCCGGTTTAATTTCTATTAATCTATCTTTAAGTTCTTTGATTCTTTCTTCTGCCAGGTTATAGCTACTGTTGAGCCCCTTCAGTGACTTTTTAAATTTGTTACGGAACTTTTTAACTCCAAAATGTTCAAGTTATTTTTTTTAATTATAATTTTTTTTCTATTTATTGATGTCCTCTTTTGATGAGTCATCATCACACTTTTCTTTCAACATGGTTCCCTGTTTTTGAGTCTTTGTCTGATAAGTCCAAAATCTGGGTCTCTCAGAGGTAGTTTCTGTTGACCACTCTGAATTCTGTTAGCTCCTACAAATGTGGTAGTTTGGGTTTTTTGGTTTTTTTGCCTAGTGAATCAGGTGGACTAATTCTGTTATGTCTTTGGCTTCTATTGTATGCAACTGCTGATGCCTCTTCTCAGTTTTGTTTTCTTTGTTTTTGTTTGTTTTCATTTTTTAAGTTCTTGTTAGAGGACCAAGGACCTCTTTGGTCTCTTCTGACAACCTTGTAAGGGGCACAGCCTTCTGGACCACCGGAGATTAGTAGTATCTTATCAAAGCCTGGTTTGTCAGTCTTGTTCCACAAGCCTCCCTGTTAAATGTCTGACTGATCTTCCTGGTTATCTCTTGTCTCACCAGTATCAAGGCCTTAGTCTAGTTGTGATTTTAGTTTTATCTTTTTGTTTGCCATTGGGGTCACTCCTGGTTTTGGCAGTGCCCTACCAGTGTGAAATCCCCTGTCCCTCTCTCATATCACTTCTGCCCCATGGAGCTGTGGGAGTGAGAGGAGTGTGATGGAGCAACTCCAGTCTGAAACTCCACAGTTGCTCTTACTGATGGTCAGTAGATTTTCTTGAATTAATTGTTTCTCAATTTGTTATATGCTGTTGGCCAACTTCTAGAGTCTTTAAGTGGCTGTTTCAACAATTTTGTCTAGTTTTATCTTTTCTTTTTAGGGAGAGGACTTGCTGAGCCTCCTCATTCCATCCTTTAAGAAGTCCTGCCTCACAACACCTTTTAACAGCTCCATATTGTCTTCCATTTTATAGAAGGATCCTAATTTAACTTTGTATCTGTCTGCTTGGGCTGCCACAACAAAATACTGCAAAAATACTGCAAACTGGGAGGCTTAAATGACAGAAATTTATTTTCTGACAGTTTTTGAGGATAGAAGTTCAAGATTCAAGAGCTAGCAGGGCTGTTTTCTGGTGAGGACTCTTTTCCTTACTTGCAGGTGACTACCTTATTACTGAGTCCTGACATGGCCTTTCCCCTGTAAGTGCTGAGAAAGATTTTTGATTTTCTTTTATAAGGACACCAGCTCTATTGGATTAGGGCCCCACCCTTAGGACCTCACGTAACCTTTCCATTACCTCCTAAAGGCCTTATCTCCAAATAAGTCACATTGGGGGTTTGGACTTCAGTGTATAAATTTGGAAAAGATACAGTTCAGTCCATAACACACTTCATGGTTCTGAAACCTTGCTATATACTATAATTTTCTGACATTCACCATAGACTTCCTAAGTAAGACTCTCCATTGTGGATAGGATACCTATGTGATTCTATGCAACCAGATAGGTATCAGCCCTGGGGTTTTGGAAACACTCATTAAGAAATCCTCCACTAAAGATTAAGTGGTTACTGATTCTTGCTATTATAAATACTCCAGTGAGCAAACTGTTGTACACCCGTACATCTCTGTATACTTGTCATTGCTTCAGAGCGAATACTTAGAGGTAGAATTTCTGAGTCGTGGTCTATATATACTACATTGTCCTCCAGAAAATTTCAGCATTTCATCAAGTATGGGAGAGAAAGGCAGTTTTCAACCATATCAAGTTCTAACTAAGGTCCCGTTTGCTTTTGAGTCGTACATGTTGTGACGCTGTTGTGTACTACTCTTCGCTAGTAAATACTTGCGTCTCACTTTTGACATTCCAAAATGTCTTTTCATTACAGTTTCTATAGAAAGAATCAGTGTCGTGGTAGAAATGAAAGAGTTCTTAGAAAAACGGTTTTTTAGATGGAAAATAGTGATAGTTTTGTAAATGACATTGCTTCAGACTTTTTGTGAAAAGTGTTATTTCATTTGAATGCCAGCTTTACTGTACTTCAAAGGCTGTCATTTTAAAGAGGAACTGCTAGCTTGTGTTTTGTTTGGTTCTCAGAAAGCTGAAGTATTTAGAAGTAAATGATACAGTAAATACATTGTAGTTCAAGGACAGGCTTTCTCATGCTTAGTGGTTACTTAGGAAGGTAGGAAGTGTCATTTGGATGTGTCAGGCTGAAGCTTGCAGTAACCATGTCCTAATTGAAAAGACATAGCATTTGTACACTGGATACAGCTTTGAAATATATTGCTTTAAAATTTTTAACAATTCTTAAGTTCTAATGAAAGTGTTGGAATGCTAGTGTATACCTCTTTCTATGTAAACCTCCACGTAAGTTAGAGGTTGTACTATATAGTAAGTGTGACAAAATGATCAATTCCTTTTTCTGTTCATTATATTCCATTAAATTAACCATGTGCAAAAGTGTTCAGAAAGTTTGAGCCAACACTTTACACCATTCTTATTCATAATTAGTAGTGCTGCTCAGAAATCTCTTATAAACAGGTGTCTCCTTGTCCAAAGGTTGTAAAGTTCACATTGTAAAATGCAGTTACATGTAGTTAAAGCAGCAAAACAAGCAGCAAAACCTGTATGCAGGTTGTGGCATTCCCTTGCAAAGGCAAAATAATTTAAAGGAAGATGGTACTGAGTGTTTGAAATAGTATTTAATTTTGTGTTTTTTTTTTTTTTTCCTAGAAACGGAGACTTGAACATAGTAAAAACGTAAATACAGAGAAGCTAAGAGCTCCTGTTATTTGTGTACTTGGACATGTGGACACAGGGAAGACAAAAATTCTAGATAAAGTAAGAAAATGTGTGCATTGATACATAACTTTTTGAATAAGTGAATGATACCTTATAAAAAGCTAATAGAAACCATAGCACACATGGGCAGTTCTGTTTACAAGCTGCTGTTTTCTTATTGCTTTTGCTTCTTTTTGCATTTTGAAATTTGAATCTGAATCTGCCATCTTATCCCAGCTCCGTCACACGCATGTACAAGATGGTGAGGCAGGTGGTATTACGCAGCAGATTGGTGCCACCAATGTTCCTCTTGAAGCTATTAATGAACAAACGAAGATGATTAAAAATGTAAGTACACTGTATTTCATGTGTTTTAATCTCTGACAAAAACTAACGTATAAATTATTTCAAACACAGAAAAAAGAACAGAATAGTATAACAGACCCATATGCTCACCGTTCATAATCAACACACGCCATCTTTAAAGACATAAACCATTAAATGTTGTAGGAGTCCTCCTTCCCTCCTGCTCCAAGAGGCAGTCACTATTATGAAGTGAAGTAATCTCTAAATGTTGATATTCCAGTCCCATCATCTGATTACTTCTATAGAGTCCTCATCTACTATTTGGTCACTGAGTGGTGGGATGTGGAGGAAAGGCAGAATAAATGCCTGATCCTTCACCTTTATTAACCAGCTCTTAAAATAAAGAGTGATTGGTTTGGTTTGCTATTATATTATTATAAACTCATGGATTTCAACATATTTACTGTGTTTTTTCTTACCTTTTTATTTTTTTTTATTTTTGGCTGTTGGGTCTTCATTGCTACTCACGGGCTTTCTCTAGTTGCGGCGAGCCGGGGGCTACTCTTTGTTGTGGTGCATGGGCTTCTCATTGCGGTGGCTTCTCTTGTTGCGGAGCACGGGCTCAGTAGTTGTGGCTCGCGGGCTCTAGAGCACAGGCTCAGTAGTTGTGGTGCACAGGCTTAGTTGCTCCACGGCTTGTGGGATCTTCCTGGACCAGGGCTTGAACCTGTGCTCCCTGCATTGGCAGGCGGATTCTTAACCACTGCCCAACCAGGGAAGTCCCTATTTACCGTGTTTTAATCCATTTCAGTTATTGTTGTGCCGAGATAGTTCCATCTTTGCCCAGTGATTGGCTTCTGAGTCTTTTTGATACAGGTTCTAGTAGTCTTATTTGTGTTTGGTTACATCGTGCTGTCTGATGTAACACATAGCACATTATTACATGCTGGTATCTCTCTTCACTCCTTATTTAGTCTCAGTTCTGTGTATAGAGAGGGTCTGTGAGCTTATCACTCAGTTTTTGTTTTGTGTGTTTGAAATTGTTTTATGCAGCTTGTTTTCTGGTAGATTGCTGAAGAAGGAGTAATGGGAATAATATTACTTGAGTTTTTTAAATATTTAAGAGTTACTTTGTGGCCTTCATCCTGGAAAGTTAGTTGGCTACATGTAAAATCTTTGGTTCACATTTTCTTTCCTTAAGTATCTTGACTGTTACTCCAATTTCTTCTGACATAAAGCATTGCAAGTTTGATTACAAGCTGGCTTTCATCCTCGTATAAGTTATGTAGTCTTTTTGCATCTTGCTTTTGGTTGTTCTGGGTCAGTTTTCCAGTTACATGGTGTTCCATTTCAGTATGTAGTTTAAAATCTTTATTTTAGGACAGTTTTCTTGAATTACAGTTTTCTGAATTTGTAATTTAAATTTTATTTTGGTTGTTTCTATCTGTTACTTTTCTGTGCTAGTCACTGGGGAGTTTATAACAGCTTATTCCACCAGTTTCCAGACTCTAAATCTGGTGTTATTTTAGCACATAGTTAAAAAGCATGATTTTTATTAGGCCTGTATGAAAGTTCTCAGGATAACCTTTATATGGCAATTGTCATTATATTGTTTGTATTCCAGACAGCGAAGTGGAAATAATTATGGTGAATTTTGATCTAAGACCACCAGAATACAAAATTGAAATGTTTTGCATTTGAATCATTTTGACCTAGATCCCTGGATAAGATTTTGGAAAATCATTTGAAGATTGACAAAAGTATAGATAAGCAAAGAAAAAAGTTTTGTGTGTGTATGTGTGAGAGAGATTTGTTGGTCAGTGCTACTCTTTAGATTAAAGGAGGACGTCCATATCTGGCTTGTTGTAATGTTGTTTCCATTCATTTGTGTGCTTTTGTCCAGAAAATCAAGTGTTGAGGATAGTATTTGAATAAAGCAGGGTATGAACTTATTCTTTAATATTTTAAGTTGATGTGGTAAATTTTCTTTAAAACATGCTTTGAGATATTTTTCAGAGTTTAGAATTGCTTTAAAATTGGACCAGATACATTTTCCAGATACGGAGAACCTCTTCTTCTGTGTCAGCTTTTTATAAATAATCACTCTCGGATGACTACTCTGTCATTTGTCACTTACTATGTCACTTACTAATAATCTGTTCAGATTTAGACTACATCAGTTATATAACTTTAACAACGGGAATATTTTCTCATTTCAGTTTTTTTTCTGAAAAATTCCTTTTGATATTAATGAAAATATTAACTGTTGTGCTTTGCTAGTTGAAACAGTTTTAAAACAGTTCATTTGGAAAAGGAAGTGATGTTGAAGTTTTCATGGCAGAATAATTGTTTTGTAAAGAAGCTTTCATTGTTTTGGCTTTGTTAAGCTCTCCACTTTCCCCCACCTTTTCTAGTTTAATAGAGAGAATTTACGGATTCCAGGAATGCTGATTATTGACACTCCGGGGCATGAGTCTTTCAGGTAAGAATGATTTGTGTCTTTTGTCATCAGGCAAACTGCTTGAAACCATTAAGTCTCAAAGTTCAGTGAGTGAGGAGTTCTAACTAGTCGCTAGTCTTGGGGTACTGTTTTGAGGTCTGTGCTCCCTGTAACTGCCAATCCTCATCTGTGCCTCATTGATTTAGTAGTACTTTATTTGGATACTTGTTTTTTGTAGAGAGAAGTCTTTTCCACTTTGAAAGAGCAAATCCTAATACATACCTGGTCTATCTCCTATGAAACCCATTACAGGTGGAATTTTGTCCTGTTACCTCTTGGCTATGTTCCTTAGCGCAAAAAACTTGGTCAGTAAAATTGGCAGAAATAATGGAGTAACTTCTGGAACTAAGTCATTCCAACTGATGTCAATTCACTGTCAGATAAGCATTTGGCAAGTTAAGGGCTAATGGCACTTGAATTTAATGCATGTACTTCATTTTGTTCTTTTTTGTTTAGGTTTTACAAAGAAATTAAAATTTTAAGTTTTTAAAATAAAAGTATTAATTGCAAGATTTCTATTTATACATCTTTTTCTTTTCCAACAGTAATCTGAGAAACAGAGGAAGCTCTCTTTGTGATATTGCCATTTTAGTTGTTGATATTATGCACGGTTTGGAGCCCCAGACAATTGAATCTATCAACCTTTTGAAATCTAAAAAATGTCCCTTCATTGTTGCACTCAATAAGGTAAGCTCTCCTTCTGAAAAATTAAGTTGTGAAAATATGCTTCTTACTTTTTTGTGGTTAAAAAAATGTAGTATAACTTTCATGTAAGAAAATGCACTTAACGCTAAGTGTACAATTCAATGTATGTTGACAAAATTATACGCACATTTAACCACCGTCATTCAGAATATAGACTTACCTCCATATTCCCAGAATGTTCCCTCATGTTCTTTTACAGTCAGTGTGCCCCTTCTGCACCCCGAAACACACCAGCCTTCTTTCTGCTGCCATAGACTAGTTTTGCCTGTTTTATAATTTCATATTAATGGAATTATACAGTGTATAATCTTTTGAGTCTGGCATTTTGCACTACTCATGTTAATATAAATTTATCCGTGTTGTTGCATAGGTCATAGGTTGTTCCTTTTTATTATTCAGTAATATTTCATCATCTGGCTAATACATCTTAACACTTGATCCATTTACCTGTTGAAGGATTCTTGGATTGATTACAATTTTAGGTTATTAGTGAAGCAGCTGTAAACATTTTTACACAAGTCTTTGTGTAGACGTTTATTTTCCTTTACTTTTAGTAAATATTTAGGAATAGAATTGCTGGGTCATATGGTAGGTATATGTTCAACTTTATGAGAAAATGACACATTTTCCCAAAGAGATTGTACCATTTTACATTTTTTAACCCACAATTTGGAAGAGTTCCAGTTTCTGCACATTATTGCCAACACTTAACCCTACCTGTAGCCATTCTAATGAGTGTGTAGTGCCAAAGTATACTGGTTTCATTTGCATTCCCATGATGACTAATGGCATCAAACATCTTTTCATGTACTTGTTCCATCTCTGTCTCTCTGAAGTATCTATTCAAAATCCTTTGCTCATTTTTATTCGATTGTTAGTTGTCTTAATTCAGTTTTAAGTGTTCTTTATATTGTCAATAGAAGTCCTTTGTCAGTTATGTGTATTGCAGATATATTCTTATAGTCAAGGACTTAGTTTTTCATTTTCTTAATGAGGTTTTTGGAAGAGCAGCAGAAACTTCTAATTTTAGCAAAATCAATTTATGAGAAATTATTTTTTTTTATAATTTGTCACTTGTGTTCTATATAAGTAATCTTTTCCCACCCCAAGTTCATGAAAAATTTCTCCAGTGTTTCTAGATATTCAGCATTTAGATCTATGATGTTTTTAAGTTAGTTTTGTGCATGGTGTAAGGTAGGGTCAAGGTTAACTTTTTTCCAAATGTATATCTACTTCAAAAACTCCTTGTGAAAAGATTATTCTTTTCCCCATTGAATTACTTTGCAGTCTTTGTTGAAAATTAATTGACCATGTAGGTACATGCTTGTTCTTAGTATTTCTCTTCTCTTCCATTGACCTATATGTCTGTCCTTGTGCCACTGCTACCCTGTCTTGATTATTGCAGGTTCATAATAACGTCATGAAAGCAGGTGGTGGTTAAGTTCTTCAACTTCTTATTTTTCAAAATTGTTTTCGTTATTTCAGGGTCCTTGAATTTCCATATAAAGTTTAGAATCAGCTTGTTAGTTTCTTCCCTCCGGGATTTTTATTGGGGTTGTATTTGTAGATAAATTCTGGGAGAATGGACATTTTAACAAAATTGAGCCTTCCAATCAGTGAACATGATGTCTGTCTCTACATTTACTTTACTTTACTTTGTCTTGGCAATATGCTCCAGTTTTATTATCTTGTGACCTTTTAAATTCACTGATTAGGCCTAGTAGCTTTTGTAGCTCGGGTGGGAGTTTCTATATACGTGATTATGTTATCTGCAAATAAAAACTGTTACACTTTTTCCCTTATCTGTATCCTTTATCAATTTATAAATGTTTTTCTTCCTTATTGCACTAACTAGACCTTCTAGAACAATGTCGAATAAAAGTGGTGACAGACATCCTTGTTTCTTCTCCATACTTACCATTAAGTATGATGTCAGATGTAAATGCACTTTATTAAACTGAGGAATTTCCCTTCTATTCCTAGGTTGCTTAGTATTGTTTTTTCTTTTAAGTCTGGAATGGTTGTTGATTTTTGTCAGATGCTCATTCTGCATCTCTTGATATGCTTATGTGGTTTTTCTCCTTTATTCGGTAACAGCCTGAATTGCTGTTGCTGTGGGGGTGAGGGGCTTTACTTTTTGTTATCAGGACTTTATTGTTTTTAGAGCACTTTAAGGTTCACAGCAAAACTGAGGGGAAGGTACAGATTTCCGGTATACCCCGTCTTCACACACGCACAACCCCCTCCGTTCCCAGTGCCCTCCACCAAAGAGGTGCATTTGTTACAACTGATGAACCTCCTTTGGACACATCATTATCACCCAGAGTTCATCGTTTTCATTGGGGTTCACTCTTGGTGTTGTATACTCTGTGGGTTTGGACAAATCTAGAGGAGACTGACCACTAAGCCTTCTTCCCAGCCACAGCTTCACTAGAAGACCTTTGTAAACTGAACCCTTTCTAAGTTTGTCACTTTTTTTTAAAGGAGAGATGACAATTCTCATTAAGCTCTGATCTGTACCAGTTGCAGAGATAGGGTTGTTTTCTCTCTTTTCTAAGTCATGAATCCTGTTAAATAGCAATAACAAGAATTTACTGAGTGCCTAGTAGGTAATGGGCACTTGGCATGTATTACTTCCAACTATTGTATTAACTTTGGAGAGAGAAGATTTCATGGGTTGCTTTAATTCAGTTTGAGCTTGTAAGTTTCCGAGTCTTTTATTATACAGTGTACACACCTAGTAGACCATTTCCTTCCACTTCATTTTGTTAATTTTGTTTTCTTCTAGGAGTTTAACTGTTTGTGTTTAATCCAGTTTCTCTAATTTATGAAGGTCATTTTCGAATCTTCATTTATTTTCTAAAGTTATAGTTACTTTGTTCAAACGCAGACACATCCTCCCTTAGGAGTTCTCTACAGGCCTACGCTTTTGACCTCTGACTTGAGTGTGGATTTGCCAGTGGTGGGCAAATCTGGATTAAGCAGGCACGGTGACCCTAAGATTGCAGTCTTCGTTGTATCTTGGAAATCTCCATTTGCTCTTCATTCCTAGAACGTTTCTAGTGAAGATGACAGTCTAACAGGATCTCAGTCTGCTCTTCCTCTGCAGGCACTACCTTAGTCACTTGCTCTTTCTAGTTTCGTTATTGTCTCCAGAGAAACTACATCCTAGGAGCTCTGAGTTAGCAGAGTGGGACAGTGGTTAAGAGCTTGGCTTCCAGGGTTTGAATCTTGGGTTCATATCCTGGCTTTGGCACTTCAAACTGTATAAAGAGGGTCCTTAATTAGCCCCTTTTTGCCTGCAAAACAGAGCATTACTGGATTTTTGTAAGAATTAGAGGCGATAAAACATGTCAAGTGTTAAGACTAGTATCTGATCAAAGTAAGGGTTCAAAACAGGTTAATTATTATTACCAGGTGGAAAAGCTGTGACATAAATATTTTTATGCTTTCTGTAAATTTGCTATATCCTTATTTTTAAAATTGAGGTAAAATTTATATACAGTGAAATGCACAGAACTTAAGTGTGAAATTGAGTTTTGATAAATGTATATACATCCTTGTTACACAGCCTAAATTAAGACATCAGACTTTGCATCACCCGAGAAGTACCAATATGCCCCATTCCAGTCAATCCCCAGCCCCTCATAGCAACCACTGTTCCAAATTTTGTGCCCATGGGTTAGTTTTGCCTGTTTCTTGAACTTCATGTAAATCAAATTTGACAGAATATGTTCTTTTGTGTCTGGCTTTTTACATTTAACATTATGCTTCTGTGACTTCATCCATGTTGTTGAGGGTGTGAGAAGTTTGTTGCTATTTAAAAAACATGTCATTTTTTAGAGCAGGTTTAAATTCACAGAGAAATTAAGGGGAAAGTACAGAGATTTCTGATATATCCCCCGCCCCCCCACACTCATAGCTTTTCCCATTATCAATATACCCACCCAAGTGGTACATTTGCTACAATTGATGAACCCGTAGTTTACCTTAGAATTTACTGTTGGTGTGGTGCATCCTGTGGGTTTGGACAAATGTATCATAATATGTATCCACCATTATAGAATTATACAGCCTTTTCACTGCCCTAAAAATCCTCTGTGCTCTGCCTATTCATCCCCCCACCTCCCACCCACTGGCAACCACTGATTTTTCTACTGTCTCCATAGTTTTGCCCTTTCCAGAGTAGTCATATAGTTGGAATCCTACAGTATGTATGTAGCCTTTTCAGATTATCTTCTTTCACTTAGTAATATGGATTAAAGTTTCTTCCGTGTCTTTTTGTGGCTTGATAGTTCATTTCTTTTAGCACTGAATGATAATCCCATTGTCTAGATGAACCTGTTTATTTATCCATTCACCCACTGAAGGACGTCTTAGTTGTTTCCAAGTCTTGACAATTATGAATAAAGCTGCTGTAGACTTTTGTGTGCACATAAGTTTTCAACTCCTGGGTAAATAACGAGCACGATGGCTGGGCCGTATGGTAAGAATGTTAATTTTGTAAGAAACTGCCCAACTGTCTTCCAAAGTGGCTGCACCATGTTGTATTTCCTCCGGTCGTGAATGAGGGTTCCCGTCACTCCACATCCTCACCAGCATTTGCTATTGTAAGTGCTTTAGGATTTTGGCCATTCTGATAGGTGTGTAGTGGTATCTTGTTTTAATTCGTATCTTCCTGGTGACAAAAGGTGCGAAACATCTTTTCATGTATGTATTTGCCATCTTTATATCTTTTTTGGTGAGGTGTTTTTTGTTAAGTATTTTGGCCCATTTTCAAATTGGATTCTTAGTTTACTTACTGTTGAATTTTGAGAGTTATTTGTATACTTTACATACCATTCCTTTATCCAGATGTGGTTTTTTGCCAATATTTTCTTCTAATCTGTGCTTTGTAATGTCACTCTCTTGACTCTCTTTCACAGAAGTCTTTAATTTTAATTAAGTCCAGCTCATCAGTTCTTTCATGGATCATGCCTTTGGTGTTGTATCTCCATAGTCATCACTGTGGCCAAGGTCATCTGGGTTTTCTCCTGTTATCTTCCAAGAGTTTTAGAGTTTGGTGTTTTATACTTAGGTGATCGATTCTGAGTTAATTTTTTTGTGAAGGGTGTAAGGTCTGTGTCTGTATTCAGTGTTTTGCCTGTGGACGTCCAGTTGTTCCAGCACCATTTGTTCTTTACTATTGATTTTTTAAATGTTAAACCAACCTTGCGTTACTGGAACAAATCCCACTTGGTCATGATATATTTTTCATATATTGCTGGGTTTGATTTGCTAATTTTGGGGGGGAGATTTTCATGAGTGATTTTGGTATGTAGATTTCTTTTAATATCTTTTGTCTGGTTTTGCTATTAGAGTAATGGCCTCCTAAGATGAGTTGAGAAGTATTTCCTCCTCTGTTTTCTGAAAGGGTTTGTGTAGAAATGATATTATTCTTTAAGTGTTTGATAGGATTCACTAGTAAAGCACCATCAGCATGGAATTTAAGCTAAGTTTAGGTTATTTAGGCTTTTTACTTTTGTCAGTATAGAAATTTGTGTCTTTCAAAGAACCAGCTTTTGGTTTTATTGATATTCTCTAGTTTGTTTTGTATTTCATTGATTTCAGGGTTAATTTCTATCATTTCTTTCTACTTACATTTGTCTTCATTGTTCTTTTACCAGTTTCTTAAGATGGAAGCTTAGATGATTTGATTTCAGATATTTTTTTCTTTTCTAATGTAAGCATTTAAAGGTATGCTTAAAAGCACTGCTTAGACATACTGTGTTTTTATTTATCATTTAGGTCAAAATGTTTTCTGAGTAGTTTTACTTGATATAGAATTCTAGGTTTAAAAAATTTTTTTTTCCTTCATCATCTTCATTTTCTGGCTTTTATCTCTACTCATTCTTTGTTCCCCAGTATGTAATGTGGGATTTTTTGATTGCTTTTAAAAAGACTTTTTCTTTAAGAGTTTTGTCAGTGAGATTATATAATAGTTTTCTTTATATTTATCCCACTTGAGTTTGACTTTCTTAGAAAGTTCTTGGTCATTACTTGTGCAGTTATTTTTCTCCTCTCTTTTCTTACTCTTTCCTTGTTTAAGTGTTTGATAGAATTCTAGGACTTTACTTCTCTTAATATTGTCTCATAGTGACTGAAGGTTTTTCTTTTCTCCATCCTTTTTTCTCTACCTGCTTTGGTTGGGATAGTTTTTATTTGCTTTATCTTCAAGGTTGCTGATCTTTGGCAATATGTAATTTGCTTCAGCTCATCCAGTGATTTATTTTTTTTCATTTCATATTTTATATATATATATATATATTTTTTTTTTAGCTCTACAAGTTACATGTTTTTCCTTTAAAGTCATTGAATATATTTATAATAACTATTTTAAGGCCCTTGTATGCTAATTATATACCATCATTGTCATTTCTGGGTCTATTTCTACTTACTGATTTTCCTTTTTGATAGCAATCAGATTGGTCTGCTTTTTTATATTATCACCCTAGAATGAGCCAATATATTATGCCTTTTTGTTTGTTTTTACTCTTAAATAATCTTCTTTATACCCATTTATCATCTTTTGAAAAGTGAAGGAAAATAGATTATTTTCTATATTTTTCATGTCATTTTCCTGGTGATGGTACTTGGCTGTAATTAATCCTTTTTCCTGCATACTACTTAACATAACCATTTTGGAATTCCAACATATGTTAATGTTCCCAGGATAATTCTAGTTTTTCATCTTTTGCAGGAAATGGCAGCCTCCCATGAACTGGCTGGAGGCTGGTAGGCAGTGTGGCACTTCACATTTAAGAGGGGGTGCGGTTGAGCAGACTGAGGGGCTTTTGGTGCAATGAAAGTAATACTCTTCCAGATATGTGTGATATGCATTTGGAATTTTCTGGAGCTTTTAAATTAACCTTAATTAACTTCCTGAGTGTTGTGAATGCTTTAGAGATGTTTCTTACGAAAAATACTTTTCCAGATTGATAGGTTGTATGATTGGAAAAAGAGCCCCGATTCTGATGTGGCTGCTACTTTAAAGAAGCAGAAAAAGAATACAAGAGATGAATTTGAGGAGCGAGCAAAGGCTATTATTGTGGAATTTGCACAGCAGGTAAGAAAGCTTTCCCTTCTTTACGAAGAGACTGTATCATAGAATATTTTTTCTTCTTTTACATTGTCTTTATAATTAAGTCACTATTTTCATTAATACTGGTTCTGTTTCCCTATTAATGGCAATTAGCATTTTCATTCTTTTCCCTTCTCCCTTTTCCTTTTAAAATCTTTATTTCAAGACCTCTCTTTGTAGTCTGAATGTTTAACTTTGAAAAACCAAATTGACTTGGAAAGAAACTACTTTTCTGCGATATGGTTAATACCTCCAGGATATACATGATCTAAGTGTTTTTGAGGATTTTTCAGAATGAAGAGCCATTATTCATCCAGCTTCTAGTTAGTCATTTCTGTTCTGGAGACCTCCTTCCACCACTCGGCCTGTGGGAATGACTTTGCTTTTTATGTCTCTAGGGGTTGAACGCAGCTTTGTTTTATGAGAATAAAGATCCCCGCACTTTTGTGTCCTTGGTACCTACCTCTGCACATACTGGTGATGGCATGGGAAGTCTGATCTACCTTCTTGTCGAGTTAACTCAGACCATGTTGAATAAGAGACTTGCACACTGTGAAGAGCTGAGAGCACAGGTGATGGAGGTACCGTCAGCTTTTCAGTTTATTCCTCCCCCCACCAACCCCCAAATAGGGTTCTTGGGTGGGGTTGTCTACTAATTTAGATTTAATCTCAACATGGTGCATTGTAGCCTATATTTCACTCCCTTTGCAATAAATGTCTCTTAGGTTAAGGCTCTCCCAGGAATGGGCACCACTATAGATGTAATATTGATCAACGGGCGTTTGAAGGAAGGAGATACAATTATTGTTCCCGGAGTAGAAGGGCCCATTGTCACTCAGATTCGAGGCCTCCTATTACCTCCTCCTATGAAGGAGTTAAGAGTAAAGGTAAGTCAGGGTGGTAAGCGTTGGCACGTGTGGACTTGCACAGTGTTTAAAAATTCTACTGAGGTTGTTTCCTCACTTCAAGAGCCACCTGGCTTAATGCACAACACACACCCTTCACTGGTTTTATTTTAGGTGTCTTCATACAGGAGGGACCATCCATCAGAGTAGAGATGTGTGAAAGTCCTTGTTTACCAACTAAGTTTCTCATAAAAATCAAAAGTACATTGTTTTCGTTCTACACTGGTAGCTAGTTACTAGTATGTTACTGGTTTGTATGCACCTTCTGTTCTGTGACTTGTCTTTTTACTCATTCTGTAGTAGCTTGAGAAACAGAATTATTTAACTTTAATGTTGAATTTATCAGTCTTCCATTTGCACTTACTGCTTTTTGTATCTAGTTTAAAGAAATCTTGCCCTGTCCCAAGGTCATGACAGTATCGTCTTACATCGTCTTCTACCACTAACCACTTTTCAAATAAACTTGATAACAAATGTTTTGATCTCTGTAGAACCAATATGAAAAGCATAAAGAAGTAGAAGCAGCTCAGGGGGTAAAGATTCTTGGAAAAGACCTGGAAAAAACATTGGCTGGTTTACCCCTCCTCGTGGCTTATAAAGAAGATGAAATCCCAGTTCTTAAAGTAAGTTATTTTATTTTTTCCTCCAAAGCTGTTTTGAGTTGTACCTTGTGTCAGTAGAGCACACGCTAAGAATGATGAATAAAATGGGCATCTTTGTCTTTGTGAAGACTTTACCTGGTGGTCTCTTAACAAACAGTTGATGCTTTTAAATTATTTCACTTTGTATAATCATGAATTAGCATCTTAAGAAACTGGAAAAAGAACAATGAAGACAAATGTAAGTAGAAAGAAATGATAGAAATTAACCCTGAAATCAATGAATAAATGATAATTTATATATATTCAAGTTAGAACATTTTATTTAAATAAAAAATGAACCAGAAGCTAGAAGAAGTTTATTCCTTTTTTTTTTTTTTTTAAAGATACTCAGCTATATACATGGAACTAAAATAATCTCTTACTAGGTTTTAGGAGTCATTTTAAAGCCTGTTTGCCTATTTTCAGGAACAGATGGCACACATGAGCCCAGCGGAGTTTCACAAAAGCAAACATTGAGACATATTTATTCTCTTGCCAAAGAGAAGATACCACTGTTCCCAGCACATGGCTCTTGTCCTATGCTGGGACCATTATTCTTTAGGCAGCACCCAGTCACTGTCGCCAGGGAATCGGCCCCCTTAGGGCCTATGAGAACAGGGCAGGCATCCCTGTGGCCAGTCTTGAGTATGGGTGGACTTGTACATCTTTAATGGCATCGACATGGTTGTTTTACTTATTTCTGGTCAAAATCTCTTCACCTTCAAAGGAGTGATGATGGAGTAAAGGGCTGCTGAGATTAGGGTATTTCATCATTAAATACCTTTGGGCTACTGTAACATATTACATTCATGTAGTACTATTTAAATTTAGAAGATTCTTATTTATCACGTCATTTCATTCACCCATCTACTCTGCCAAGTGGTGCAGAGGTTAAACATATTTCGACATTAGTAAACCTAACATAGACAGAGGTGAAGTGGGATACAGCTCAGTTATGGCCGCCAAATCTCTCCTTCCTTTCCCGTACAGGTTCTGCCATGCCTTGCCCGTCCTAAGCCTTGGTTTCTTATTTTCAGATGAACACCTAATCAAAAACAGGAACAGTTTAATTCTAGGCTGCTGAGATAGAGGTGTATTTATAACCTTGTCAAATGTAATCTTTTTTCAAGGATGAACTGATCCATGAGTTAAAGCAGACACTAAATGCTATCAAATTAGAAGAGAAAGGAGTCTATGTCCAGGCATCTACACTGGGATCTTTGGAAGCTCTACTTGAATTTCTGAAAACATCAGAAGTGCCCGTAAGTAATGGTACCCGACTCCACGAGAGTCAGTGGTCGGCATAGTTTATGGCGCTGTTCCTGTTACCCAACACAGGCAGTTAAACTAGGAAACTCCCTTTTTACAGTATGCAGGAATTAACATTGGTCCAGTCCATAAAAAAGATGTTATGAAGGCTTCGGTGATGTTGGAACATGATCCTCAGTAAGTAATTTCTCTTCTGCTGTAAAGGCTTTTATGTCGCCTATCTATTTTATTTTAGTAGAACTGTTATGACATGGTCTGTGTTTCATTGAATGATCTTTGATGTGTTTTAACCTTTTAGGTATGCAGTAATTTTGGCCTTTGATGTGAGAATTGAACGGGATGCGCAAGAAATGGCTGACGGTTTAGGAGTTAGAATTTTTAGTGCAGAAATTATTTATCATTTATTTGATGCCTTTACGAAATATAGACAAGACTACAAGAAACAGAAACAAGAAGAATTTAAGTAAGTTGGTGATTTTTACCTACTTTGGATCTTTGGTAATAAAGTTGATTATTTGAGGATTTCCAAATACCAGCCAGGTGTGTAGACAACAGAAGCATGGCACTCGCTCGTCTCCCGGAAGCTGCATCCTCAGGTGGTGTGTTATACGCCACAGATTTGGCCCACCTGAGACACTCCAGCAGTGTGTGAACGAATCCTCTCTGTAACATTTCTGCTTAGTTTTTAATTTTCTTTAACTTGGCAGACCTAGGTTGCGTTAATGGGTGAGTAGTTGCTACATCTGGGGACTTTATCTTGCTGGAGTTCCTCATCTGGGGTTGCATGGAATGGAGGTTACACCGTGAGAGTGTGGAAAATTAGAAAGAGAAAGGAGGCGAGGCATTCCTTGGCAGGTGTCATTCCTCGAGCAAACCTGACAGAGCCTGTGGTGCTGGGGAGCCCTTGTCAATGGACCTGACCAGGTCCCTGCCTCTCGGAGCTTAGGGGAAGACAAGTGAAGAACACATGAGAAGTTGGGATAAGCGCAGGATGAAGCAGGGCAGGGCCTAGATAAGGCGAGGAGAGCTGTGGTTAATAGTGTGGTGGGGAGGCAGCTCAGCTGGGGAGAGTGAAGCGAGCCGCCCAGACACCCGGGAGGTGTCAGGTGGAAGGACAACGCCGGCCAGCAGGGCCGTGTTCAGAGGTGGAGGCAGCCACAGTGACCCTCGGGGAGGGTGGCAGGAGCTGCGGTAGAGAAGTTGGCAGCACCCATACCCTGTAGGACCCCGTAGGCCACAGGCGGGGTTTAGGGGGCTGCTGGTTAGAGCCTGTCAGGAGGCCCCCGTAGTCCAGGCAGGACGTGGTGGAGGCTCAGACCAGCGTGACCAGAGGGAGGGACGGCTCAGTCTGAGGTACATTTTAAAAGCAGACTGGTAAATACTGGGATTTAGATTGAGGTGTGCTCACTTTAGATCATGAAACCTGAAGGGGAAAGACTGAAGTTTGATTAAGAAAACGCTACAAACCATTAAAGCATTCTAAGCATATGCTTCATAAGCACAGAAATAGTGTCCTTTTGGATCAACTGATTTGGGAACGTGGTAGAGAAAAGGAGGTTGTGGTTTGATACCAGTGTGGTCCTCAGAATAGGCCTCACACGGGCCCCAGGACACACCTGATGGTGGATTCCACCGAGGCACTCAAGCTCCATCTTCAGGGGCGGGGCTCAGCCTTTGGTCTGGGCCCAACGTGCTCCTGTGATGCAGCTGCTTTGAGGGGAGGGAGGAGGATGAAAAGAGGATGCAGCACCCTAGGGACCCCTGAGCGCCGATGTGTGGCCTTCCTGCTGCCCTCAGCTGAGGGGAGAAGAAGCCTCATATTCACTGCATTTGCTTTTTTATGCTTCGAAGTGATTTTGTAAGCTTAAAAATTCTTGGGTTTTCTTTTTTCCTTTTAGACACATAGCAGTATTTCCCTGCAAGATAAAAATTCTGCCTCAGTTTATTTTCAATTCTCGAGATCCGATAGTGATGGGCGTGACTGTGGAAGCAGGCCAGGTGAAGCAGGGGACACCCATGTGCGTGCCTAGTAAAAATGTAAGTTCTGGTTGTACTTTTTAGAAAGTGTGTCATCTCTTAAAGCAGTTCTGGGAGTGAAGAGTGATAAAAAACTGAAATCAAGCAGAGCTTGTCACCTCCTGTAATTTATACAAATTCAGTATCAGTGTTCCTTAATCAGTGTTGATTCTCAAGCACCTGGTGTCAGTGCTTCAGGTAATGAAAGTTGCAGAATTATTGCCCTTCAAAAGTTTTTGGTGTTTTGAGTCTGGGGAAAGCTTAAAAAATAGTATAATGGACACTCATGTCTTTCCTCTAGCATCATAGCTAAGAGAAAATAACATTAATTCCATAAAATCCTGTAGTTCACAGTTCACATTCACTTTTTACCAATTGTCCCAAATGTCTTTAGTAACGCTGCTTGCTGACCTGGCCCAGGGCTCCTTCGAGGTGCACTGCATTTGGTTATTAGTGTTTTAGTCTCAATGATGAACGGTCTGCCATTCTTTTTAAAGAAGAGTCCAGAACAGCAGTTCCACAGATGATTTCTCAGCTTGGATTTGTCTGGTTGTTCCCTTGTGACTAGATGCAAGTTAGAATGATTGGGAAGGATACTGTGCACACAGGTGCTCCTGCGTGCCTCTGAATTGTCACACGGGTTGTCACTGTCGCAGTGCAAACTTGGGTGATCAGAGAAGGTGCTGTCAGCTCAGCATCGCCATCAGAGACAGATCCTCGCCCGCTGTACTGACTCAGTCACCTGGAGCACTGAGAGTCCCTGTGAGCTTCCCAGCGGCTTTAACCACCATTGACAGTCCTCGCCTGAGTAGTTATGACATGGATGGTGGCAGTATTGTGATCCCCCTTCCCACACGCTTCTGTAAAGAACCATCCCCCACCCCGGCCTTTTCATTAGGTATCTGAAACACGCTGGGTTTTTTTTGAGACCCCCGTTATCCAGCGTTTGGTCACTGGGAGCCCGTTCAAGCTGCCTTGTGTCCTTGCACATAGCACTTGGGGCCCTTTCTTCCTTTGTGGTGCAGTAAGGTGCTCCAGGCTCATCTAGGACTTTCCCTGCCCCAGACTTGGTTCCTTTAGTGGGAGACGGCACCTGACGTCCTCCGAGTGCTGTGACTCACTGCTTCTAGGAGTCATGCTTCTCTGCCAGTGGCTAAGCTAGGACACTTACTGACAGCAGTGATCGCCTGTGTGGCTTCGGCCAAACCAGGTTACCTGTTTTTACTCTCGCTGCCCAGGCAGCAGAGTGGGATGTTGTTGTTGTTGCCTTCCCCAGACTGTGACTGAGGTCAGGCCGCATCCTCAGAATGAGCAGCAGAGTTCTCAGCATGGCCGCCGGGGCCCACACAACGGGTCCCTGCCTCTCTGCCTGCATCCCCATCACCCCAAGCTCGTTTCTGACTCAGAACCTGTGTACCTGCTGGCCTCTCTTACTCTGGGAGCTGTCCTGTGGAAGGGCAGGGTGGAAACACGCCGGGCGGGCAGCACTTTCCACGTGTCCCAAAGCACACGAGCGACCTCCTTTTGTCCTCAGAGCCATCTTGTGAAGGCAGACGGGGTGGGGTGGTATCACCCCCAGTTCTCCAGTGAGAAAAATCACACTGCGGAGAGACCCAGAGACCAAGGTGATAGAGGGGCCCAGGGCCCAGGCTCTGCAGCTGGCTCATTCGCTCCAGTTACAGCAGTTGTCCAGTTGGGCGCCTGTGACTGCCACGATTCCTCTGCCCACATCGTAGTTTCTGTTATTACTTTACAGTTTGTTGAGATTGGAATAGTAACAAGTATTGAAGTAAACCATAAACAAGTGGATGTTGCAAAAAAAGGACAGGAAGTCTGTGTCAAAATAGAACCCATCCCTGGTGAATCTCCCAAAATGTACGGAAGACATTTTGAAGCTACAGATATTATCGTCAGTAAGGTAAGTATCTCACTCAGCAAAAGTGGCCCCTTTTAAGAAAGGGGGCCGTCGGCTCTTTTGATGGCCTTTACTCAGGAGCTGAGGGCTTAGCCTGTAGCCTGGCCTCCTGACAGAGTGCCTGCTAGGACTCTAGGTCGGATCCCCAGCAAACAGATGTGCTGGCATTCTGCTCCCAGAAAATGCAGGCAGGCAGGCTCTGCTTTGGCAGTTTCTGCCTGAGCTTTCCATCTGTGATGAGCAGGATCTAGTAACAAACTCCGGGGCCACATGCTCCTCTTTGGCACTTGTTACATTGTTTTGTTCACTGTGTGCCTTGGGCCTTACAGATCAGCAGGCAGTCCATCGACGCCCTCAAAGACTGGTTCAGAGACGAGATGCAGAAGAGTGACTGGCAGCTTATTGTGGAGCTGAAGAAAGTATTTGAAATCATCTAATTTTTCCACACGGGTCAGGAATTGGAATAAATGCAAAATGATGTTGTAATACTACCAAGAAAAACAAGGCAAAAAATGGAATGGACCTATCTGAAAACTGATGAACTAATTAAGCATAGAAGGAAAAAAAATAGGCGTATAAGATGTTTTCCATGAGAAACCAAGAAACTTACACTGGTTTGACAGTGGTCGATTACACGTCCCCACAGCTCCGGCGTGCCTGTGCACTCGTCCACGCCTTTCCCAGTCCTCCTCTACTGGCTGCTGTTTTAAAGGTTGCCCTTCCCCAAATTTGGATTTTTATTACAGATCTAAAGCTCTTTCAATTTTATACTGATTAAATCAGTACTGCAGTATTTGATTAACCAAGCTTCTGCAGATTTTCTGATACTTGGGACTTTTTTGAGGTAAGAAATACTTATTTATGCATACCCTTCCCACAGTGGTGGTTTTTTTTTCTTTCCCCCCATGCGTTCTTCTGCCATATGCCCTTAGGAATTTTTTAAGATAGAAGATTAGGCGTTCTGGTATTTATCTGCTTTGTGTGAAACCACGGTGTAAAGCAAAACTGGCTGCTACTTACTGCTTGTGTGGTCGTGAGAGTCCACTGTAATCAGCACAGTTCTGAACTCCAATAAAGAACCCAGACGTTGACCCGCGAGCTCTGCTAGGCTTCATGTCAGCGTAGCTGCTCTTCTGCGAGTCTCCATCCCCGTGCAGCTCGTTCTCTCAAACTGTTTTTATTAACTATCATACCTTGTGTACCAGCACATGTTAACATTAGGAATTCTTATACCTCCATCTTGGTCTATTTTGTCCTAGCAAATTCCATCATGCATACATTTTCTGATGAGACAATCAATAGGGTGTTGATTACCTGTTTGGACTTAGTGTAAACACTGAGTTGTTGTTACAGAGGCATCATAGTGGTTTCTTCATATTAGTCTGATTGATTGAAGCTAGTTTCTTATGGTTTTCCTGAAGAATGTGGGAAGTGGGTCCCTGAGGTAAGAGATCTATTAGCATCAGAGTAATTCTTCTGGCAGATCCCTAATATCTGACTACCTATTTATAGCACAGTGTTGAATGAAGTCAGTGTGGGGTGTTGGAAGAAAATGTTCCTGAGTATTCACTGGCATAGAATTATAAACTATTTTTAAAGTGTTATGGCATAACATATAGCATAGAAAAATACTTTTATATACATTTGAAAATCTGGACCATTCTTCATTATGATTGAAGTTTCTCAAGGGCCAGTAGAGGCAAAGACAAAACCTCTAAACCATCTGGGGGACATAATTTTTCCCAGGAAAAACTTAATCTTCAATTGTGTGTGTGTTCTAATTCAAAAATATGTAAATTCCTCCACTTGGAAGAAGTAAAGAAGATTTTCTTAACATGTTCCTGTGTTCATGCTTTGGGTCAGGCGTGATCAGAGTATTTGGAAGCTTTCTTTACCCTTGCTTGGAACAAGTAGAACACCAGTCTGGGCCCCCTCAGGCATTTCAAAGCTTAGCATGAAGCGTGTAACGGTCCAGCCGTAATAGTTCAGGATTTGCTTCCTAAAGGATTCACAAAAAGGAGCCTGTACAAAATATACATACAGTTCTTTATTAAACAACTGTAAACACTTCACTGTAAAAATCCATAAAACTTTATAAACAAACATTTTGTAAACAGAATCTATGCTACAGTAAAAGAATTAACACAGTTATTTACATGCAATACTGACAAATTTGGCACTTATTGAAAAGAAATGTACAAAAACACGTGGCTTAAAAAGAAATTTAAAATTATAAAACTCAGAGCGTTACTATCATGCACTTTGCAAATACCTCACAAGCACTTATGGCACAGCTAGCGGAGAGCAGCAGGCTCCCTGGTGATGTTCATGTAACTTTCAATGTGCTTCCGTAGGTTTGCTGTAAAACCACCTGAACATTGTCTAGAATAAAGTCAAATGCCATATTCCAAACCGACTCCACCGACTGCTGCATCAGCCTGCAGGTGAGGAGAGACAAGCGATCAGGAAAGACCCATTCCTTCAAGAATCTGTTTAACATATATTTGATATTTAGGGTTTTAACGTCTCTATATAAATACACTCAAAAACGTACTTCTATGGTTTAAACTCTATAAACCTTGAGAGGAGGAGCAATCTCGTCGTTTTGACCGTTTTATGCTCCCCAGTCAATGTTACGGCACCTCTTTCTCTGGCATTCAAAATACAGGGCTTCCCTTTTCAGCAATGCTGAAGAGCAGTTACCGTACCGCAACTGATGGCCAGAAAGGGCACGGCTCGCTCATGACCTCCCTCCAGTAGCTGTGGTGACAGACATGCTGTCTTTTTTTCCCTTTGGGTAAAGCACCGAATAGTTACCTTTTCATGTATTTTATAACTAGGTCCAGTTTTTCCAAATCTTTTTCCTCTATTAGATCAGTGCAGTATTTCACAACTTGCAGAATGTCTTCTTCCATTGGATCTAGAGAGGGGAGAAATCTCAAATGAGGACCAACTTATGCTTTTGAAGGAGAAAGGGCAGCGATCTGCAGGGACCAAGGAAACTATGTGCTATGATAGTGACTCAGAGCTGCCACACGAGTGAGCTGTGGTAAGGAACCTTTCCGAGCCGCCCACAGAGGTCAGAAGGTTGGGGGGGGGGGGCTGGTTTACGCTCATTCGATTTAGGAAAATAGTTCCTCTACAGAGCTGAGTTCATGTTCTGTAGTCATAGGACATCACATCTCAGTACCAGCCAGGCCAACCTGAAATGGTAGTTATCCATTCTCTGAGCAAGGTCTTCACATCACTGAATTCCACAGCTCCAGCTAGGTTGGGTGCTGGGGGTCTAACACACGCAGACAGCTCAGGCTGCAAACCAGAAAGGCCAGCAACACCTGAAGTGGAAGCAGAGAGTTCTCCCTGTTAAGAAAACAAATAATAGAAAGTGCTATATTTACATAACATCGAGTACATAAACATCCGATGGAAGGAGAAGGTCAAAGTTTAAAAAGCATGAAAGAAATTACCAGAGGTTTCTCAGAGGCAGGACCTTCATGTTTTAGAAATCCATCAACTAACTTCTGGGGACTGCCACAGGCCCCTGGCAGAGTTTTTGCAGGACTGTTAAGCAGCATATTTTTCAAAGGGCTCTGAATCTTTCTGGGGGGACTGATGGAGCTTTTTTTCTTGTTTCTTTTCTTTTCTTTCACCGCTGCTGGTTTTAACTGCAGTAGCGGGTTCTTTGGCACTAAAAGAAGATGGACATAAGATCCTCAACACCACATGCCTGGAGAGCAGCACGGGCCCTTTCCTCCTCCCAAGAGCAGCCCTGAACACACGCACGCACGCACACAGCACAGGCCTCCCTGAGGTGGCCCTGCATTTCCTAGGGTTGCTCAGCCACTTACTGGTGACATTTGGGACCTGCTAGTCTATACGGGGCTCGCAGCAGTCAATGAAAACTCACAGGCGAATTCCTTCCAGCAGTTCAGCAGGGCAGTATTCTGTTTTCATTTTAAATGTGGTATTTGTGACGCATGTTCAGAAACCTTCTTCACATTCTGGGCTTTAAACCTACATCCTCTGAAGGATCGGTCTCAAAGGACAACTGGCTTGACAGATAATCAATTCAAAAGATTTCTGGGTAACAGCTTGTTCAGACTTTTAAGTCAAGAAGCTACAGATACAAATCCACCTAGGACTCTTGACAGCACTTAACCTGTACTGCGTACTAGTTCCGTTCCCCTGATGTGAAGAGCACTGAACATGACTAACAGCTTAAAGACTTGGGCCATCACATATATATACTACAACACTCAAACAACAATTTCATGTCTCACATCTTCACTTCTGTTACGTGTCACTTGCAAAGCTTACCGGATGTGCTGGCCTGCTGCGGGTGAAGGGTGTTTTCTCCCTGCCTTTGTCTTTGATCGTAGGCTGCTTTCAGCTCCTTTTGAAGCTCTGCTGGAAGGGCCGCAAACACCTCAGGGTCCACCTGGTGGAAAAGAGAAAGTTCAAAGTCAAACCTGAGCTGACTCTATATAGGCGGCTGGTTTATATTTTTCACAAAATAGACTTTATTTCAAATCATACTTTTCTGATCTGTATGAATTAGGTCCTCAGTGTCAAAGCTCATAAATCCTCACAAGGTTATAGGGTGAGAATAAGGAATACAGCTTTGAATGTGAATTGACTTAGTTAAAAAAACAAAACAAAAACACTGTGCAGAACAACCAGGGCAAGAAGCACTAGTAGGAAATGAGAAGCAAAACGCAAGAAAACAGGTGCATATGTGATGTTTTTCTTAAACATCAAACTCTGATTGTGTTACTGTCCCTAGTGTACGGTTACACATCTTCACCCTGGCACTCGGGTGTGGCCCAGGGTCTTCTCAGGCCAATGAAACAGTGTTTCTGTCTTTGGGGTGGAAGCTGTGAGCGCCCACATCCCATAGCCTCTCCCTCTTCTCTGCCCTCTGTTGTCCATACTTGGCTGCTCTGTCAGTTTGTGTCCCGCAGGTGATGCGGAGACAGGCCATCCCTCCTCCCCCAAGGGACGGAGTCAGCCACTGGGAGGTTAAGGGGCAAAGGAGAAAAGGAAAAGAGAAGTGCCCTGAGCTGGGAGCCAGATGGCCGAGGATATTCACACTATGGTAGAAGGGCCTCAATTCAATTCACCTGTGAAAATGCTGGAAGGGCTATTACATTAATTCCCCCATCGCTGTTAGATTCTTGAGGTTCCGGTATTTGTAACAGCACTGTCCCAGCTGGCTGTGGCAACACCCCTGTGCTGTAGCCGTTTACGGGCTCTCTCCTCCTGTCGCCAGGCGGCTGCCCCTGCTGCGCAGCACACACTTGCTCCACCTGCTCCCGGAGATCAGGTGGAAGCGCTTCCAAGACAGACTGATCTAGCTGTAAGACACCAGACAGATGCTGAGAGGATGCATTTGCAGAGTTCATGCCCCACTTTCCTTTCCATTGCAACATCATGGATAGTGAACACAAGGTGCAGATCATCAAGCTAGGAGAGCCACCCCCAAACCAGCACGTTTTTGAAACATCTTGGCCTTTTGCCACTGATGCCTGGCTGGTCATGCGTGGACTCGAGATGACAAGGGCAGGCCCCTGGCCGGTACCCCAGGGTCAGCTCAGCCATGTCTCCTCACTGAACCTCCTGCACAGGAACAGACAGACAGGCGGGCCCTTGTCAAGCTCAAATCTTAAACTTTGCCCAGGGGAAGCGGCCAGTGCCTAAGGTGCATGTCCATTTCTGGGATGAGGTCAAGAGTCCTGGGTCAGAGGCTTGTTTACCTTTCAGACAGGAGACTGTCTGCCCCCAAATATAAATTATATTCGTCTGAGCAGCAAGCTAGGAAAAAGGGATTCTAGAAGCTCAACTCTCCAGCCTACACACTAGAATCCTCTGCCCATCCATCCCTTTGAAAACAAGCAATTACCATACGCCGGTAGGCCAGTCTTACCTCGCTAGGAGCCACCATTTTGGGGTAGCTCGCCAGCACCAGGGACCTAGTGCAAGCATTTCTCAATCGCCCCTTTCCCTGGCCTCACAGCCAGCACATCCCACCACTTAGGGGAACAGAGAAAACTGATTTTCCCAACAGAGCTTAAAGTGCTATGTAAAGTTTCCAAGAAGCAAAAATGCCAACAGCATACCATGTTTACAGACCACACCAATGGAATTAATAGCTGGTGTTAGGAAAATCATTTACCCTATAGAGAGAACTGTTTGCAAATCATGCAAGAGAAACCTTTGACAAAATGCCTCTACTAATGAGCAGCAAAGCCGTGCTGTTGACCAGAGCTGTGTCCATGTGATCACAACTGTGAGAGGGAGGTCCAGAGGCTGCCGACAGTGGCAGTTCACAGAACGGGCTTTCTCATCCATGTTTTACAACCCGCGAGAGTCGCAAATCTTTGCAAAAGCACAATCTTGCCCTGAACTTGTTTCCCATTTGGAACTAACACCATGATCCACCCTGTCAAGCTGCCCTTTCTCCCTTTCTTGGCTGTACTGATAACTTAAAAACATCATTCCTACTGTAAAACTACTTTTGCACTGACATCATATTTACAACTATAAATACATACCTGGGAAGGTGATGGGACCTCTATACTCAGGTTAAGTCTTGATTTTAAACTGATGGGAGGATGTAGACCATTCCATTTCCCTGAGGACTCGGCTTTGCTAGTAGTAACAGGACTGACACTTGATGTCAGATGTGAAGACAGAGATGGCAAGAAAGTGCAAGTTCTAGAGGCAGATGAAACTTCCAGATCCATAGCAGCCAGAAATACTGAAAACACAGGAAATGACGTAAAATAGCCTCTTCGCTGAGGGGGAGGGAGGGGAGGAAGGGTGCACTTTAATCCATTACAGATAAGGCTTTATTACTGATTCATCATAATTCAGAATGTCAGGGTGTTTCTGAGAGTCACAGGCAGCAAGGCTGGACGACCTGTACACTAACTTCCCACTCCGGACGGTATAAGCTCCAAACGAGAACCACGCTGACGAGCACTGACCTTCCTTGTGCTCCTCTTCCGTAGGCTTCTTAGCTTTCTGAACTTGGAGGAGGTCAAGGACAGAGTGTGACCCACCAGGACAGTGGCTTGACTGAACTGCCGGGCGACTGGGACATGCAGAGGGGTTTGGATTAGTCGGAACCAACTGATTCACATGAATCCCAACCTAGAACCAGAATAAAATAGGTTTCTAGGAAAAAAAGTTAAATTCAAACAGCCTTTTATACAGTTTATTACAAAAACAACTTCTATACTACCTATACTAGCTACTCTCAATTTTAGAGTATCTAATCTACCCAAACATTATCTCTTCAAAATCAGGAACTCCAAAAAAGTGGAATACTGTACCCACTGAAGTTCTCATCAATTGAGTTTTTGTGTTTGTTTATTTTTGGCCACGCCGTGCGGCCTGTGGGCTCTTAGTTCCCTGACCAGGGATTGGCCCCGGGCCCACGGCAGTGAAAGCGCCAAGTCCTAACCACTGGACCGCCAGGGAAGTCCCAATTAAGTTTTTAAAATAAAACTTGAACAAAATTTAACCAGGGGACAGTCTACTTGCAACCTTACTTTACCTATCATTTTTGTCAATAAAAACCGGGAGTGGGGGTAGGGTGGGCAGTGGGTACGCGGCAGGTATCCGCACAGATAAGCACCGCCCCCTGCCCATGACAGTACTCCAGGGAGGAGGATCATCACTGTTGGCTTAGTGACTTTTTTTTTTTTTTTGCGGTACACGGGCCTCTCCCGTTGCGGAGCACAGGCTCCGGACGCACAGGCTCAGCGGCCCCGCGGCATGTGGGATCTTCCCGGACCGTGTCCCCTGCAACAGCAGGCGGACTCTCAACCACTGCGCCACCAGGGAAGCCCGGCTTAGTGACTTTTTAATCCTTCCACAACACCCATACCAAGCGAGTAACCATCCTTTACTCACACACAACCTACAAAGGTTAATCTTTAAGAAAATGAAGGCTTTCACATTTTTGATGCCCTCTCACTGATCATGCATCCTCACGTGCCCATGGTAAACTCTCCCTTCTAGATCATCGTTTATCAGACATCAGAACAAACTTCTGATGAAAAAGAACCTTAAAGGTCAAGAAACATTTGCGGCTTCACACTCCCTCCAGCCCCGTCTCCTTCTGCGGGAACCAGAGCAGGAAGCAAATAACGCATGTTAAGATAGGTCTTTGGTTGTTTAAAAGAAAGGCACTATAAAAATTCAAGATATGATACTTACTATTCTAAGCAGAAAACAGATTTCAGACCAAATGTGAATTCTTAAATAAGGAGACCAGCTCAGATGAGAAAGTCGTTTTTCAGTTTCTGGAGCTGCAAAAGCTGCATATAAACCCCCTGAACGGCACCACGACCACCCTCCGATCAACCCTCAAATAAGAAAAACATTACAGAAAAGCCTGTTTTAATATGTTACTACTCACCCCTCTCATGTCCGATATGTTGAGTTTCATTGTATGAAACATGTTTAGTGCAGCCCTTCCAATTATTTTTGCACTATCCGTTGCCTGGTCAAGAGTCACAGTCCTGTAAGTGATAGAACTAACTTTTTTAAAGGAACAAAAGCTACATTCCATATGTATTCCCTGGTACCTCAGTAGTATGGAACGGTTTAAAGAGTTAAAGTTGTAAAGCAAGTTATCAAAAAGTTTAAATTTTAAAGTATTAAATATGATCCTTAAAAAAGCAGGAGATAGTCTTCCTTCAAGGAAGCCAATAATGCTAAATTAATTACATTGGCAACAAGTGGGAAAAGAAAAATCATCAAGAACATTGGGACTTTCAGAGAGCTGGTCAACCAAAAATAAGTTGAGAAAAATGTTTTAAAGAAATGTATTTCAGTTAATGTATATTCAAATATAAGCATATTATGTTGCAACTAAAGCCTGAGCAGTAAATACAACGTTTTAGATTCCCAGAGATGTTTTAGGTTGCAAGATTATCTTTGTTGAGGTATGGTTAATATTCAGAAGAGAAAGATGAATCTCCCGGATTCTCCTGACTCTGTTTTCAACATGTGAATATGCCCAGTACATGGGCATGCGGATACAGAAATGTGTGGACACCTCTGAGGAAGGAAGTATGGTGGCGCCCTGTCTAAAACCCAGAGAGACTACAATATGCAATTTTTACATCTGTAAGAACTCCTCAAGGGGGACCAGAGAACGTGCCAGCAATACCAGGTGCCCAAGACTACACTTACTCTCTCTTCTCAGTACTACGAATACATTATCTATTTATCTATGGAAAGTACCTGTTTCTTTAAGGAAATCATTTGCAAAAAATTTCCATTGGTTTGTTACCTAATGATTACCTTAAATTTATTTCACACAGATAAATAGAGAGTAACTTAAAAGCAAGATCTGTAGTGGGCCATAGTGGTTTAAACACGTGTTTATCTTCATTTCTTTCCAAAACAACACTAAATGGACTTGAAATTATTTTTGAAAGGTGTAAACTCTTAAAAGATAGAAAAAGGACAGAAGACAAGAGTAGAGGAAAAATGTCAGCCACAATTTAGAATACTCAAATGCCTGCTAAATGCCTAAAGCAAGGCACCAACTTTGAGATAAGCCAATTTATGCTACAGAACCTCAGAAGAGCTCAGCAATTAGAGGTGTCAGATACGTCTGAAAGGAGGGGGAGAGAATACATGGGAAGCAGGCTCTCACAGCTGGCCATCCTCCTTCCTGGACAGCTTCCCAGAGATGGGAATGTTGACACAGAGAAGCTACAGGGGGGTCAGGCACAGCAGAGGACGAGCGAGGCCCCTCGCTCGGAAGCAGCACGGTACACCCGTTTCTCCACCCAGACCCCTCTCCTCCTGAGTAACCAGAACACTAGCTGTCACCGGTCCATCTTCTCACCCACCCCCTGGGTGGAACATGTCACAGGAAGAACCACAGACACTGCCAGCTGGTTGTGGTAACCAAAGACCAAGCCCCTCCAGCCGCCCTCCCAGAGTGAAGCCCCCTGGTCTGCGTGTCCCGCTGTGAGTCCAGAGGCTCCCACATTTCAGCAGTTCACATACAACAGCCAAGAACTGTGAGACAGATAAATGCTTGAAGAAAATCTCTGATATAAAAGGCAGCAACCAAAACAGGAAAAAAGGAACTCAGAGAAACAGACTGACACTGGGAGTAGAAGAACATTTTAAGAGGTAAGAGATAATTCTGCATCTTCCAAAGAATAAATTCAAAAACTCCAATGTAAAATGTTAGTATTGATAGAAATGGTAAATTTAATACCGGCAAAGTACCTGGCACGAAGACAAACTGATACCATCCCAGAACACCTGTGACAAAGAGAAGATCCTGAAAGTTCCAGAAAGAGCAGATCTCCTATAAAGACCAGGCAATCAGAAGAGCAGTGAACTTCTCAACAGTAACCCTGAAAAGATGATGACAATGGAGCCTTTAAATGAGGAAAAATGATTTCTAAGATATGTTTATAACCTTTAAGTCAGCAAACCACTGGGCATGAGGATAGACAGGTTTACACCCATGAATTCCTTCTCAAGATATGAGACCAGGGATCTAGGAAAACAGGGATCCAACACAGAGAAGGGACACCCCACGACTCCAACTTTTCAGCAAGTCTTAAACAAATTCAGACCGGAGTAGCAGGCTGGGGGCCCCAAGAGAAAGGCCTCCAAGAAAAGAGATCACAGTAACAGACTTGCTGATGTGTTAAAACACAGTCACAGTGGAAGGCAGTCTGGGGATAAACTCAGTGGCAAATTCACAAAAAAGCAAGCAAAACGAGATACTCAGTAACTCCAGGAGAAACATATTCAAGAGGAAAGAAAATGTGATCCTAGTGGACAATATGGACCAGCTATGTACACTATGTACATGTCATAATAATGGGACAGTGGAGCGTGACTGAACCAAAACCCACCGACCTGACTGGGGGCAAAGGAAAGAAACACGTCTGGGGAGAAGAGCAACAGGCAGTGGAGGAGAGAAGGGAGAAGATCCTCTTCTACAGTAGAAAGTCAGGCAAACGTTCTGCAAGACTCAAGACAGAAAGAGCAGTTTAAGTATGTATCTAGAAATATGGATGTAAATATCAGAAGAAACCACAAAAAGGTTGAAAAGTATGGTGCTCGGAGCTGGGGAGAGGTGCAAAGGACTGGAAGCTGTATTTGACCTTTTCAATTTCGTTTATCACTTTTAAATATATATAATATACATATATATACACACACACAATTCAGATTAAAAGCACATATACAGAAAAGAACTCCAAGAAGGAAGAAGTCTTTTCCCAAAAGGAAAACTTGTAAGAAAAATTTTCCTAAGTGATAATCAAGCCACAGATCTCAATCTACACGTGGCTCTTTGACTTAATGCAACTTAAACTTTGTCGTTTCGATGACAGTATCAAAATGTGCCTGTGAGTCACGTGATTGCCATGCAGCTTTTGATTAAGGCCAATTACAAGAGATTACAGAATAATTATACACTTCTGAGTTTCCTAAACCACACAGGACTTCAGTTTGACTAGAGCACGGGTCCAGACTACTTCTGGGAAGGGCCAGATGGAAAACAGCTTGTACTCTGTTGTCTCTTTCACCTACTCTTCATTTTTTACAATCTCTTATATAAAAATCATTCTTAGCTCCCATGAATCATGTAAAAACAGGCCACAGGCTGGATGTGGCCCACAGGAAGTAGTTTGCCAACCCCTGAATTAGAGGAAATACAGGATCAGTATTATAATATTTCATAAGCTCTCACCTAAAGCATTTCTTATGCAGTTACAATACCACCAAAACGTTAGGCTTAAATTAATGGCTTACAATTGATCTACATCTTATTACATTTACAAAATTACACTTGTTTCAATTAATCACGTGCTATTTATGCCTTATGATGTCTCATCCAAAGATATTTATTTTAAGTGCATGGCAAAATGTATACTTTACTGCCAGCAATGCAGGCAGATTTCTGAACTGTCCTGTGTTAATATCTGTGGAAGAAATGATACTGTATCTGAGATTTGCTTCAAAATAACTAGCGGGAAGGAGAGGAAGGATGGTGCAGGTGCCCACCAGCAATTGTGGAGATCAGGTGAAGGGTACATGGGGTTCATTACACTGTTTTCTCTACTTACATGTTTAAATTTTTCAAAATAAAACTTTTTTAAAAGTTTAGGACAAAAATGAACAAATACCAATAACAGCAAGCAGATATGTGCTTACCGAAAAAGCTGAATATTATCCTTGAATTGGGGGAAATAAAGTACAGTTAAAATCCCAGTTTTTCTTAATGCTATATTTAGATTTTTGGAATACCTAGATTTTCCAAAAAGGATTAAACGAAGGCTGATTTTCTTATTGTGCTTAGACAGAGGGAGCCCCTAGGTACTGCTGAATGCATCACAACATACAGTTCTAAGAAACTGTGAGATATTTTAAAATGCACAGACAGCAAGAAGAAACTACTACACTGTATTTTATCTGTCAATCAACCATAACTTTGAAATCCAGTGTACTGTGTAGTATAAAATGGCATACAAAATTAGGTATTTTCATATTGGCCACAAATCTTACATGCAGTTTTATATTAGTAGCCCTCACATAAAAAAAACAGGGTTTTAAAATGCCTTCCACCAGTTTCCAGAGACTACCATAATCTGATTAATCTTTTCACAAAAAGAAATTATACCTCCCTAAATGAAGTACATGTTTCATTGAAATCATTTTCTGAATTATTACACTGACGTTTCCCTGCAAGACCCTTCCACCAAGTCCACAACCGCCTCCCTTTCTGTCCCTGCACTGAACTCAAGACCCCAAGAACAGTCTGCCCCGGTCAGGGACACACAGACAGGCTGGCCTGGAACCTGGCAAGTCAACGTAGTTCTGACAGCCTTGAGCTGAGACCTGGCTCCGCAGAACGTCCAGGAACATCAGCGTTTTGCAGATTTTTATTCATACTCTTCCTTGTTTTTTTTCATTAATTGTAATAACCTGCACTGAAACATCAGTATCCAATATCCTTTTTAAGATAAGCTTACCTGGTGATGTTATCACAAATTCCATGGCCTCCAAATTTTGCAGTTTCCACAGGGGCCCCCGGCTTTCGTACCATGATTTTGAGAGTCAGGCGTTTACCCTTCATGCCAGCAGCTTCAAGTCGCCGTTGGATTTCTTCTGAAAGACTCAGAAGAAAAGCTTCTGCTTCTTTTGGCTACAGAAAGACAAACATAAAAAAAATACCCTCCATGTTATTTTCCTACATGCCTAACAATTCTTCTCAAGTAGATTAACTTTCAACATTAAACATATATATGATTTAGTGCCCTGCTCTTGTCTACTTAAAAACAAACATTCTGCCAGTTCTGGGAACGGCAAGAGTTTTAAGACTTAATTTCAAGCATCAAGAGTCTATGGTCTAGTTGGAGAGACAGGACTATGTGAAAATATAAAGAATATAAGGTAAAACCTGTGAAGAGAGCAGTACCTGGGTAAACCTTATTCCATAGTTGATCTCAGCTGAAACAGATTTTCTTTCCTTTTCAGTTCGAACTGGTCTATCGTCCAAACCACGGCAGAACCTATAAAGCATCTGACCTGTTTTGGGACCAAATTCTTTCTGGAGTCTTGCCATGGTCATATATTGCAAGTCTCCACAAGTTCTAATTCCCAAAGATGTCAACTTGGATTCCATTGAGCGTCCAACTCCTAGGAAAGGGACAGTTCTTTAATTCTGCATATAAGCTATTAAAAACAATTGAGCATTATGAAATAACTATTCATGCACAAACAACTAATTTAAAATAAGCTCCCTTAAAATTCTGAAGTGACATAACTGAAGCATCTCATAGATTAAGAATTTTTTTTTTGGTTGGTGCAAATCATACTAGTAAACTTATTTTTAGAAGCTACTTCTCAATTTGGACTCTACCTATAGGTGAACCAGAACTTTTCAAGTGTGTACGACTAAGTAAGTTCTCCAAAAAAATGTTATTTTTATTTATTACTGAGTAAAAAAGTTTTCTATCTTATTTACAAAATCAACTAAGTTACAGACTCGTTTAAGCTAGTCTATAGTATGACTTACAGACATACTAGGAGACTCAGGAATGTTAGGGATTCTACTATGACTTTGGTGAGGACCAAACTTCTCAATGGTTCGGCCACATTTTCTCTGAATGGGAACTAGAACAAGAAGTCATGACAGAGGTCCAAGCCCACATGTCGCTTGCTCTCATACTGGACAAAGTGGCACAAGTGACGTGGAGATGAAGCTTCCTGAGCAAAGTAGCAGCGAGGGGAGGACAGACAGATGTCTTTCACCAACAAAGATCATCTCCCTGGAAAGGCAGTCAGTGTCCTGCAGCTGGGCCAGCATGCAGCAGCCCCTCATCACCGTCTGCAAGATGCAAGGTTAGAGCCTCGCCCAAACGATGCTCATGAGCTCTGTTGCTCTCCATGTGCCCAAAAGCTTAACGAAGGTACACATGTCTGGGAAAGTGATTTAAGAGTAACCTGGGGGAACTAAAACTCTTATTAAAATGGTCTCCACACCATGAGATCAGTATTGTCCATCAGTGAAGACGACTGCGGTCTGGCTCTCTGTAGGATGTTACCAGGGGGCTCAGAGTGGAGTCTGGGGTCGCCTATCTGTCACCTTTATTGTTACTTCTGGCTCCAGTTCTCTGAGTGGCCCTAGTGGGGGAAGGAGCATTCTCGTCCAGGTTCTGCCTGGAGAACCTCTTGGAGTAGTTATGCAGACACACGGTTAGGAGGGAGGTGGTCAACTTTACAAAAGGTCTATGACCACAGAGGTGGGCGAGACAGGTTTAACCCAAGAAAATCTGTCCCCTAATGGAAGTCAGATGAAAGGTGTTAAGGGTGCTGTGTCCCATTTGTGCCATTTTCAAGTTCAATTCAGAACAGAGAACAAGCAAGAATAGCAGAGTCTGAGTTAACAACAAGAGAACCCTCCAGACGAAGACCATTCACAAAAAGACGAAATTCTAAGTGAAACCTATTGGAGTATTTTTCAAGATGGGGAGGAGGAACACAACAAAAGGGACAAATCAGATACGAGGGTGGCCAAAGCCAGAGACACTCTACGCAGCTGTTCGTGTTCAGGGAATGCTTTCTGTCTCTGTTTTTTTCCGTTCCATCATTGCCGCAACTCCCCACCCTCAAGATGTGATCATGTTCTTTCCCCGACAAATCTGGGCAGCCGATCTGTTCTCCCTGATTTGCAAAATCAGCAAGAGGCAATAATCCTGCATTAGTTGTGTGTACTGGGATGGGCAGGGGGAAAACCTATGGTTTTTGAGAGTCTCTTGAGTATACCAGAACACAATTATTATTCACTAAGAGGTACAAAAGAAAGACTATTACATTAAATCTCACCAACTTAACCACGATCAACCTAATCTAACTGAACTGCCCTCTAGGGAAGAAGAGAGGTTCCTCTCCATCACAAGCTCACCTAATGGAATGGAATGGCCTGAAGGTGAGTGGGGGACGGAGGCATATGGATGGTCTACCTCTAACCCCTATGACGTCTGCACGGGGGGAAAAGTTAGCTTGGAATCAGCACCAAGACCCCGAATGGGCGCTAGTTTGATTGCTTCATGTGAGCGTTTTTAAGGAAAGGAGGCCCCTCTAAGGAGGAAGTAACAGGGTCTTGAGAGTCACATTGAGCGCAGCCACCTAGAAAGGGAAACATGAAGGAAAATGTGCAGCATAGAACCAAGGTTCTGAGAAGGAGAGAAGAAAACTCTCTTCTCCTTGAAGAAGCTGTGGAAGCTGCCAGTAGAAGCCACTGGACGAAGATGTGGCATCTGTCCTTGAAGGGGAACCATGACCCCAGGCTAAGAACAGCCAGGAATGCCTCCTCCCGGCACCCGGACCTTGACAGTCCAGAGACGCAGAAAAGTCAAGTTCCAAAGAATCAACCTTTGCCATCTAAGTTAGCACCGCTCAACAGAACTTCCTGTGGTGATGGAACCGTTCTCTTCTGTGCTGCCCAATTCAGGAGGCGCCCGCCACATGTGGCTAACTGAGCACTGACTGCAGTGTGGGCAGTACAACTGGGAAGATGAATTTTAATTTTATTTAACTTTAATTAATTTAACCTAAATTGTTCTAGCTTCACTTGGCTAGTGGCTCCCATATCAGGACAGTGTAGATGGTCATGTACACCTACACGGCCGCGGTGCTTATCTGACACGAGAAGGAAGAGCTGGAAACCTCAGAGTGGGTGCACACACCCAGCAAAGGATGGACAAGGGGCCGAAGGTCCTACAAGCCAGGGTGGAAAGCCTTGCGAAGAGCCACAGAAACAGTGGAAAGAGCGACCGCATTTAAACGGTTGCTGGGGACAGTCCTTTCTTTCATTAGCTAAACAGATCTCGCTGGTAATCTGTATGCTAGCACAACATGCAGTCACTACTCTGGGGTGCCTTCATAAACTTACTAGCATGTGCTCCCCTTTTACGCGGCTGTAATGATTGTGTGCCAGGCACGCCGTGTGCTCAGTCACCGGGCAGGGCACACAGGGACAGAGGCAGCTGGCGGGGGACAAGCAGGGAGGCGCGTTTAACATGGACCCGCTTCTGGTTATTGGTTACAGAGCAGAACTTACTCAAAGCACGTGCCACAAAATGTTAATAGTCACCATGTATTCACTTTCAACTATCTTTGGGAAATGACCAATTTTTAACAAAGATGAACAAGTTTCCTTCTTGTAAGAATTCCCGCATGCGTGTGGAGCCTGCTTTCAGAGGGCAGCTCGTACTTGAGATGCGTTACCATCTCAGGGCAGGAGTAACAACAGAAAAGGCTGACGTTTTACATACCGAAATGTTCTAAATCTTCCTGACAATAAATTTGGGGATTTTTATAAAAGTCAGTAGTCTTACACATGAAAATCTCTCCAACAATTCTGGGTGGCCACAGGCTACAAGCTGGTTCTCACGGAGAGAGGAGCAGGGGGATCGCCAGAGGAAGCCCATCCTGGCCGCCCCCATCTCCCCCAGATTTCAAGGTTCTCTTAGGAACTTCAAGGCTGTGCCTAAGAACTCAACCGGGACACATAAACCCACATGTGCCCTTCAAAAAGTAAAGTCCTTCCAGCCAGGAAGCAAATGAAGGTGAAAGGTAAGATGACTAGGTCAAGGAACTAAAACTAAAACCTCTCTGTTTCTATGTAAAACAAAACAAAACAAAAAAAAACTTACAAGAATGATGCAGTATAAAGATGGCGCTGTGGACGGAACTGTGTCTCTTCAAGATACCTATGCTGAAATCTTAATTCCCAGTACCTCAGAATGTGACTGTAACTGGAGAAAGGTCCTTCGTAAAGGTAATTAAGGTAACAAGAGGTCATATAGGTGGGCCCTAATCCAATATCACTGGTGTCCCTATAAGAAGAGATCAGGACACAGACGCACAAAGAGAAAACACCATGTGAAGACACAGGGAGAAGATGGTCACCTACACGCCACGGAGAGAGACCTCAGAGGAAAGCCAACACGCTGGCAGCGCATTCATGGACCTCTAGTCCCCAGGATTCTTGAGGGAATAAACTGCTATTGTTTACGCCACGCAGTCTGCGGTGTTTTGTTATGGCAGAGCCTCAGCAAACTAATAAAGATGCCAAGTAATGGTAACTGTGAACTCAAATTTCACATGCACTTTAAATACCCTGGTTCCTTCTTATATAAAACTGCAATAAGACATGTTATTAAAACTCCTAAATTGTGTTGTCTAATAAGGTAATTTGCTAGCATGATTTTATAAGGTTACTCTTCAAATTTAACCTCAAACTGACCATCAAAATGTCATATTTCACATTTCTGATATTACCACATTCTTGGATGTTATTTACTAGGGAGTCAGGAGGCTTCAGAACTAACCCATCATAAAATGGCATTTGGGTCATTTAATAATTTTGGCCTATAACAGAAATTTCTAAGTTTGTTCAGATATACTTTTCTTAGGCTTAAGAACATGCATCTAAAAATACCACTAAATCCACTGTTAAAAGTGTTAAAACTTTTAACAACAAATGAATAAAAAGAAAACCTTTCACCAAAAGTATACTCTCTTGAACTTTCCCACCACAAACACCTGGGAGCTTTGTGAAGCTAACGCAGGCTGCTTTATAAAAACAGGAGAGGATGATCTGAAATGGTATCCTGGATTACCACATGGCTTAGAGAAATTTCTTAGAAAGAGGTACCTACCATAGAAAGCAAGTCTCGATATTTACTAATTGTGAAATGAACTGCCCTACACACAAAAATTACATCTGTTCAAGGCCCCAAAAGGCAACCATTTTCCAGTTACAATGAATTATACTTGATTTCTCCAAAGAGAAAGGTTTTTACACGCTAGGTTAGCTAGCCACACTACACAAGAAAGTAAGATAGCTAAGCATCCTGCCCATTAGGTGAGAAAGGTATGCCTTTTTGGGCATTTTACTTCAGCCTGAGTTAACAAAATCCAATACTTCATTTTAGGTTTTCTTCTTCCTAATATGGTTTATATATTTTCTACTTTAAAAACTATTTGTTTAGTAAACTCAGAAAAGTATCACTAGTTTGGAAGGACAATTTTGTAAATAGGGGAATCGATTTTCAAAACTTTACCTTGGGTCTAGAAGTACACTATTTCAATTTTGATTTATTTAAAGGACCAAAAGTCAATTTCATCATATTCTTTTAAGTATGACTTCTTAGAATTCCTTGATCTTGGTACTTGAGAAATACTTAAATACTTAAAGTAAAACACATGAGAGGCAAAACTAAAATGTTATATTAAGGTTCTGATAAATCAACTGAAAGGATATTCATTGTGGAGTTCTAAATTTTGCTTCCCATGGCACTCAATAAAAGATGAAAAATTTTTAATTCATTTTTTAAAAAAGAAAAACGTTATACATCTATGAAAAGCACTAATGAATACTTACAATAAATAAAAGTTAAAAAGAAACGATTTGTATTTACCTGGTAGATTAGTAACTAGCTGACCTCTGATAAAATCATCTACTTCTTCTGGTTTTAAGTGGTACTGGCCATCCGGTTTTGCTTTCCTAGTTGCCATTCTAGCCAGGAGAATATTAGAACCTATAAATTTTTTTTTAAAAAAAGGAAAGAAAGAAGTCATTCAAGAAATATTCACAATTACTTTCAAAATTTCTTAACAAAGACATCTAGAGACAGGTTACCTATCAAATTTCTAAAGAGAACGAAAATAATGTGCAACTTTGATCATTTCAAACACAGTACAAAACTGGCAGAATTCTGTTAAGTATTACAGATTATAACCAGCATGGTTCCTGGACAGATGTTACCTTCTGTTCCAAAACACGTGACATTTCAACATCTCCTACCCAGGTAAAGGAATAGAGAAAACAGTCCTAACCTAAGATTGGAGGTTTACAGGAACTGTGGGCAATGACCAGCCATCAGTTCATTTTACCAACCAATGTTTATCTGTTTGTTTGTTCTTGGCTGGCAGGGTCTTAGTCCCCTGACCAGGGATCCAACCCGGGCCCCCTGCAGTGGAAGCGCAAAGGCCTAACCACTGGAAAACCAGGGAAGTCCCTCATTTTACCAACCAATGGATCCACGCTGGGTAGAAATAAGGCCAAAGAAATGCCATTGGACTTGGGGAGGAGAAGCCCAAAGAACCAGATGTCTCACTATATGATCAGAACACGTGGAGTAGAAATTGAGGGTATGAGCGTCTTAAAAAAGGAGACAGACAGTGACAGCGAGGTCCAAGGTGTGTGAACGGACACAGACAACTAACGCAGAGCAGAGAGAAGGCTACTGGAGCCCGAGAAGGTATCAGGCATCTGAGAAATACCTAAATGGGGTCAGATGAACTTCTGTGTAAATAATAAAATCTCCACGAATTACAGAAGACTTCTATAAAGCACATATCTTAGTTTTACAGGAGACTTACATTAAAAACAGTGTGTTTTCCTAGGGTAAATATATAGATATTCATGAAGAGAAAAAGTACTGGAAAGGCACACTAAAATGATAAAAGTGGTGAGTTCTGAAGAAAAGAGGGCTGAGAAGTGGAAATATCATTTGGGATTTTTGTCTTAATTATGTGCTTGAACTTAAAAGGACATATTCATGTCATCCCACTTGTAAATTTAAAATAAATACAATTTACAACAAAGAACTAAACCTGTGCCTGACAGTGGACTCCAGAAGGCAAGTCCTAAACGAATGCTGAGAAGGGAGTGCAGGCCACACACCGGGGAGCCGAAGGGCAGCCTGCTCGTAACCGGAGGGACGCTGTTAATGTGTTCCTCACGCTCTGTATGTTCTGCAGCTTACGACGTTCTGACATCTTAAAAATCCCTCCGACGGGGAGGGCCTGCCCTCCCAGGGCTGGTTAATCCCTAAAGACAGCAAGCAAGTTCCTGGGGGTGCGCCTCTCACACCCACGCCAGACACCCCCAGACACCCCAAGAGAGGCTCATCAAACTCACACACAGACCCCAAGAGAGGCTCTGGCCGAGGATCTCCCCTCACTCCTGCTTCTGCCTCCAGACCTGCACGTGGCGCTCCCGCACGAGGCCCTGCGTGGGGCTGCACGCCCTGCCCTCCTCTCGGGACAGGTACCCAGTAAAGATCTCCTATGGGTAGAGGCACTGGGCTCGTTCAGACAGGAGGGACACGGGGAAGCTCAGGGTGACAGCGGGGGCTCCAGAGCACACAGCTGCGAGAGTCGACAAGAGGAGGACCAATGATGTGAAGGGCTGAGGAAGCAAACACGGCTTAGAGACAAAACAACAGGTGGGGGGAGGGGATAATGGGGGGGTGTGTGTGGACGAGTCAATAACAGCAACTTCTGGCCCCGAGAGAGTGAAGACAGGGCTGGCTGAGCGGTCCAGGAAGCTTCAGAAAGTAACTGAGTTACCACAAGACGCAACAGCATGGAACTCCAAACCCCACTCACACTGCACTGCCTTGAATACCGCCTCTGTTCACTTGAAAAAAATACTGCTGACATACATTGCATCCAATATTCCCCATTTTTGAAGAATAAGAAATATTCCAACTTGTTTATTCCAAAGATGTTATCATTTACTTACGTTTCCAACACTTTCATCTCATGCTTTGCCCAACTGTGAGCCATGCCGAGAACTGTTTCAGAAGTGGGAGACCTATGCGGTACGGTGATAAAAACGAAACCTAAAAATCACTCCTAAAAATCAAGCGGTATTCAACGATCCCAGAGCACTGCTTTGAGGAAAATGAGTAGTACAAGATACGCTGGCTACTAACCGATTCCCACAGAGGCAGCGCATTTAGTCTGGTCTTTGATTTCCGTGCGGACAGCATTTGCAAATTCGTCAGGAGTGAGCCTGGTCTCTGCGAGGATTTCAGTGATGTCTACCAGAGCTTCATCACAGCTGACAGCTTCGATGCTATGTGTGTAGCTGCCAACACAGAGCAAAGGCAACGAATCACAGCCCCAGCTTAACATCAAGCAGCCACATGTGGCACAATAGGCTCTCCTATGGTATCTCTCTTCGACATTTCCTTACAAGACTTAAAAGGCTAAAAATATTAGCAGTTTACCTGAGCTGGCCCAAGTGCCCCTATTTAGTCACTTAACTTTTAACTGCAAAGTTAATCAATGTTTTCTTTTTTTCCATATTAACTACCAAAAATACAACAGAAATGACCATTTCAGTTTCCCTATACTGAGAATACTGTTGTAAACCTCTCAATAGTTGAAAAGTAGTAAGTGAATTGGAATTGTCACAACACTTAATTTCAAAAATGTTCAAACACGATTTACCAGAATCCTTGAGGAACAGTATCACTAAGCAATTGACAGTCTCCTAAACAAAAACGCCCAGGACACAGCAGGATATGATGGTGGCCAGTCACCCAGATGCCTGTCCAGGACGCCAGCAACACCCCCTGCACGTGGAAATGCTCTGGGTTCTGACTGCTGCTGCTGTTTGGTCACGATCTACTCACACAAAGGACTGTTTCAATTCTCCACAGAAGAGGAAAAGGAAGAGAAGAATCACCACGTGGCTCTGATGCTAATTAAATATGTGAACCACAAGGCCAGCAGAGGCCTCAGGACCAGAAATGGATGGTCAATAATCCACCTGGTAAAGTACCAGGTGGGCCAGGCCTCACCTCTCACTACACCTTACTGTAGGTTACGAATCAGATTAATTACTATCAATAATCATTTAAGAAATGAGTGTTTTGTTAGGCTTAACTCCAGAGAGAAATCTGCAAGAGCAGAAGGCTATTCTTGATATGAAAGCTGCTCTGAGGCGTGGAGAATATGAAGCAGAGGCAGGATTTCCAAAGGTGGAAGGAGAACAAGGAATTTTTTCCCCCAAAGAACAGCCACGTGCCACTAACAATGTCTTCACCCACTAAAATTATATGATAGCGTCCACCAAACCCCCCGATCCGAGGTGCAGGCTGGCTGCCCGCTCCAGGGCCTCCGTAACCAGAACACACAGCACCCAGCTCAGCCACCTGCTCCCAGCCCACACGTGGCGCTGCTACTGACCGCAGCTTTGGGACAGGACTTGAAAAGCATTCTCTCCACCTGGTAACACTGACATTCCCACATTGGGGTCTTAAGGACAGCTGTGATTGTAACTGGCTTGTCACTCAGCCCTAAGTCCACAGACTGATGCCAGATAACTTCACCTGCCCCTCTATGTTTCTCTCTCCTGCTAAAGTAAGCTCCTCAAAGGCAGAGCCTGGATCTGACTCCACTCTCATAGGATTGGCAGCATCAACAGTGGTTTGCACTTGGTAGATACTCCATCAACAGGTGTTCAAAATAACGCGTTAAGAAAGGAGAGGAAGAAGTGAAGATAGAGGCAAGAACCTCCCTTAGAACATCAACACAGCCCAAGGGTTGGCGGACCCTGGTCTGCTGTCTAGAGACCTGTTTTGGTGAATAAAGACTGAAGGGAGCAGAGCCGAAGCCGCACCTCGTCTGTGACTGCTGCCACTGTCCACGGCAGGGCTGAGCAGCTGGGACAACGACCTCATCCGGTCTTTTATGGAGAAAATATGCCAACTCCAGCTGTAGAGTATACAGGGCCTGACATATACTTATCTAAAATTTTAAGTTTTGAGTTAACATTCACTTTACCTACACTGTAAATATTCTAAAAATTAATCTCTTTTTCTCAAGCCAACTAATCACCCACCTTGAAACTACAGCTGACCCTTGAACACCACTGGTTTGGACTGCACGGGACCACGTACACCTGGATTTTGTCAGCAGTAAACACTGGAGCGCTACGCGATCCCCGACACGGAGGAGCCACGGGCGCAGCGGGCAGCTGCCACGGCACGTGGCCCTCCACCGCACGGAGGAGGCACCGCACCACCCCAAGCTGTGCAAGCGCCAGCCGTACCGCTAGAACCTTCTAGGAAAGCTAACTTCTGGCGTCCCGAATGATCTTAGAGGACACAGGGTTTGACAAGGTCTCTACTTGTTAACGTATAGTTCTCATTTTAAACAAAACCATAATTCAAATGTAATAAAAGAGAATAACCAGGTTAAAAACTCCAATCCTTCAGCTGTCTGGTTCCACGGAGGGAAACCTGGAACCGCTGACGAGAAGTCACACAGGCACAGAATCAGACTGACATCACCACCAGGGAGCAGCTGAACAATCCCAGCCGTGCAAACACGTCCCTGAGGCCTGAGCCCTGCTCCGGGAGGTGCTCGTGGGGAGGAGAGGGGGCCGTGACACCCGAAGGCAGAGGAGCAGGTTCCCGGAAGAGAGGAGCGTCCAGCAAAAGTGACCCCGACAGGCCTGGGGAAACTGTTCTCTCTTCAACATTAGGTAAAAGCAGTAAAGGAACAGACAGGAGCGTGAGCGCAGCACACAGTGTACCTGGCCAGTGTCTCATACATCGTTCGTGCAACTTCCTTATACGCGTGAAAATCATAGGGGACAGCCTGAAGACTGGGACAAAGTTGTTTCGCTTGCCCGAAAAACATTCCATTCCTAATGCCAACTTGTCTAGAGAAAGAACAAAATACAGTGGAGGTTAGACTAGGAATTTTTAAATGCCAAATCAAGTATCAAATACTGATAGTATCTCCCCAAGCCACTGATACACAATTTTCATTTAACTCCATTTTCATGAGGGGTAAAAAACAGGCATTAAGACAACTTACAGGTTTGTTTTCCCCCAAAAGGAAACTGACAAGATTGTCTGATGCGTGTAAGTGACATGTGCAGATGTGCCCAAGTACGTTATTCAAAGGCCAGGTTTGGCTCCTGCCTCTGTGAAGACGTCTCCTGAGACTCAGACCTCTGGCGCCTGTGCAGAGATGCCAGCATACCACACGTCGGTGATACCACAACCACCGCAGAGCAGGAGCGTGCTGTCAAAACGGTCTGCTTCCCCTCACACGGGGCCCGGTTTGGCCAGGGCTCAATCCCCCAAAGACAAAGAATATAAACAGCAGAACCACACAGAACAGCGCTATGCGACAGACAGACACAGTGTACTCATCCTATTACCACCCAATTCCCAATTGACCAATTCCAAGCTCCTGCGGTGGCTCCACAGTGGCTGAGATGCCAACAGCATTGGACATGGTGGGACATCACTCTGGGCAGGGGCCAGGGTTCCAGAACTTTGAGGGACCTAATTGAAAATGGTAAATTTCAAATCTTTTGCGTGTCTCCACGCCCCACTTACCTGTGGTAATTTGGAGCATTCAGCACAAAACTGTAATCATGGAATTATACATAATGAGTACAATTCCATGTTACTACTATGCAATGAATCGAAAAAAAATCTCACAGTAAAAACACAAGCAGATAATAATAAGCAATGCTTCCCCAGATTACATACCCATAGGTGTAAATACATCAAATGGTCTTTATACATCCACCCAATAAATATTTACTCAGTGCTCACTTAGTACGGAGGTGTGCCCTGTGGCACAGAGGCCTGTGGCGCCTGCCCATCCCAGACCACCAGAGAGCCAAGAAGGAAAAGACTCCGCCAAGCCATTCAGATGAAAGAAATGCAAAATGACATGCATTTTTAATGTATATAAAAACAATAATAGATCATCAGACTGCAAAGCCCAGAGTAGATGAGAAATATCTAATAAGAGGGAAAAATGACAGTAAAGGAAGAGATGATTAACAAATCATGGTGAAGAAAACAATGCTTTCATTCATTTAACAAAAATTTATGTCTCGGGCACTATGTGAATAAAGCGTATCCCATGACATCCATGAGGATGACCTGCACTGGCCTAGGAGAGGACGGATTCAAGGTGACGGACCTGGTTCATAAGGCAGGGAAGTGTGTGCAAAGGAGTTCACAAGTCTGCAGAGAAGTGCACAAACAAGCTGAAACGTTCCAGTAATGCTAGATACATAGGTTCAGCATGTAAAAAAGCTAAACTTACAAATTAAAGGTAATTATTCATTTTTACAGGAATGTCTTACATAATTCCTGTAAGCACAATACTCTTATATTTACAATAAATTCATTTTCAAAGTTTTCACTTACACAAAAAATTTCAGGGACATATTACTTAGAAAAATGTAATACATCAACTTATGTACTCATGCATACCTACATCTCACGGAGAAATGTTTAGGGATCACTAGACACTGTAAGGGAGTTATGAACAAAAAAGGGTAAACCTCAGAGGCTTCCCGTAACTAAGGGAAGCAAAAGACCTTGAGCTGGTGGTTGGAAAATTAGACTTGCTTCATATAAAATAAATGAGTAGGAATTCCCTGGCGGTCCAGTGGTTAGGACTCATCACTCTCACTGCCAAGGGCCCGGGTTCAATCCCTGGTTGGGGAACTAAGATCCCACAAGCCATGCGGCACAGCCAAAAAAATAAAATAAGATAAATAAATAAAAATAAAATAAGATAAATGAGTAAAGACAATTACAAAACAGCTTGAAATAACTTCACTACAGTGACATTTACTCCTCTCAAATGAAGTCCCAGGCAGCAAAGACTACTAGTACTTCATAAGCTGCAGAAACAGTTTACTCCCAGGTTTAAAGTGAAGGCAGCACACTCCTTCTTCCACGTGCTGTATGCTCAGAGAACGGTATTTGGTGTTGCATTAGACAATATTAAAAAAAAGTAACCAGTAAATCACTGTCACTGTCAATTCAATATACTGAAGGACATCCATACCAATTAAGGACTGTAAAGTGTCCTTACAAAAGCACGTGAAAACAGAGGTTTAGAAATGATTTGCTCTTAAAAATTTATGATTCTAGGATATTTGTCTATCATTACCTATCCGTCTACATTATTCACCTTCTAACTTACTATGTATAAAGCTAGTTCTCTATGGTAAGTATGAGTACATATTCCGACCTACATATACACATTCTACCTTCCTATGACTTCTACCGTCTCATGTTCACGTTCCATCCTTTGCTGACCCCGTTATTATAAAGTCTATGTCTACTGAAAACTCACCAGTGCCTAAAGCTGGGATGACCACGCCCACAACACAGTCCCCACGCCAAGCCCAGAAACATTTCTCTGATCCAACTGTGAATATACTTATTTAAAAAAAAAAATTTCTCACTTAAGGAAAATATAACTATTAGATAGCCACACACAAAAAAAAGGGTATTCAAGAGACCTTCATTAGGAATAGCCTTCTAGAAAATGAAAAATTACAATTAAAGGACAAAAACCCCATTGCTGTGGGTTTCACGTTTTTCTTCGCCAACTAAAACAAATTCATTTTCATCACTTTCTGCATCTCCTTAAAATAAACATGTGCCCTCTAAGCGACACTCAAATGGCTTGCTACACAGCATTTGGCCCTCATATATCATCACCCCAATTATTCTGTGACACATTCAGCCTGACAATCGCCATCTGTGGTACAATACAAAGGCACCACCCAAACACCAACAGAGGCCCGAGCCCAGACATATCTGTGGCTACTGGACTTGAAAGCCACCAGGAGTTGGCAGTGCTTCTAACTTTGAGGTGGCCTTGGTGCTCACTCTCCAGCCAGCGTCCAACCTGGGCCGCTGGGAGAGAAGGGAGATCCTGAAGAGGCAGTATGGAAAGGCGGCGCTTCCGTTTCACCAACAGCAAAATCCAAAGACTGAGCATGTGTTTCTGGGTTTCATCACACCCTCCAGATACAGGACACGATGCCCAGTCATCATAAGCGCATTGCCTGTAACTCAGCAGGGGGAAAAGACCAGCCTACGGAGCACAGCGTACAATCAGCTCTAAACCGCCTGTGCTAATAAAAACATAATAATGCAAAATGTATTTAGATCTGACGTATCTCTTTCATTAAAGTAAGGTTCAATTCCTTGGCTACATTAACAACTAACAATGAAAAAGATTAAAACATAATTCTATCAATGAGAAAGGCGAAGTTAGTTCAGGAGTAAAAGTCTGACAAGTCATAAACAGAAAATAATTTAAAATATTTTATGGACTTCCCTGGTGGCGCAGTGGTTAAGAATCCGCCTGCTAATGCAGGGGACAAGGGTTCGAGGCCTGGTCCGGGAAGATCCCACATGCCACGGAGCAACTAACCCCGTGCGCCACAACTACTGAGCCTGTACTCCAGAGCCCACAAGCCACACTACTGAGCCCGTGTGCCACAACTACTGAATTCAGCCCACGCGCCTAGAGCCTGCGCTCTGCAACAAGAGAAGCCACTGCAATGAGAAGCCCGTGCACCACAACGAAGAGTAGCCCCCACTTGCCGCAACTAGAGAAAGCCTGCACACAGCAACAAAGACCCAACACAGCCAAAAATAAATAAATAAATTTATATAAAAAAATTTTTTATAATTATGCATGTTTGAATATAATCCTTTTTTCTTAAATATCCTTTTTATAAAATAATTGGCAAGATTTAAGCAAACTACTCTGGATAGATGATGTTGTGTTGAGATACTTTTTGTTCAGACTGGACTTGCTTGAATAACCCCAACTTTAAATCAAGACTGAAAAATGTTATATATATCAAGTCGTTGTATGCAGTTAAGGTTACATGTCAATTGTAACTCAATTTTTTAAAAGTATGAATGACTAAGCCATAAAGACACTATCTAAAAAAAAAAAGGCTGAAAAATGTAGCTGATGTGACTTGACTCTGTTTCTATAATTAGTAAATACTTTAACACTTGCCAACAGTGTGTAAATAAATGCTTGCTGTGCTATAAAGGTAAAAATGTTTGTGTTCAGTTATAAAGAAAGAAAAAATAAAGAATACTCTTTTAAATTAATCACTTCAGGGGGCTTCCCTGGTGGCACAGTGGTTGAAAGTCCGCCTGCCAATGCAGGGGACACAGGTTCGTGCCCTGGTCCGGGAAGAGCCCACATGCCGCGGAGCGGCTGGGCCCGTGAGCCATGGCCACTGAGCCTGCACGTCCGGAGCCTGTGCTCCGCAACGGGAGAGGCCGCAACAGTGAGAGGCCCGCGTACCGCAAAAAAAAAAAAAAAATTAATCACTTCATTATTACTCCATTTTTACAACTATAATAATCGATTTTTAAAAAACTATTTTTTTAAAGTATGAGGAACATATGATATATATGTCTGTTTTTTTAGTACTGAAACAGCTGGTTGTAATTAGGATTAGTGCTAACAGGTTGACAACTGCAACTTTAAGTGAGGAGATGATTAGTCATGCCATTATGGAACTGTTTAGTTATAACTTAACAGGCAATCAAGTTTTAACATAAGTTAAAAAAAAATACTATTAGGATGTTTAAATAACAAGGGATCCTGGTGCTAAAAGGGAACGATCAGAGTAGATGACATTAAGGCCCTCTCCTATTCAAGAATATCTAATTCTTTAATTCTATACTTCAAGAGACAATGGTTTAAAAAACGACAATGTCCAGCTTCTTTTGGTTTCCACCATAGGACTCACTGGTTCATCAGGACACTAAGGTATTTATTTAAAGTTATCTAGCATTTGTGAAGGGAAAGAAAAGGAAACTGAAGGGATTAAGGCTAGAAAGATTTCTTTCCATAACATGTTTCTAACATTTAAGTCATAGGCTTGACCAGCATGTCTAAATCCACTTCAAAAGATTATATAAAAATGATTAAGTAAATTAATTATTCATTAAGTATTACAACACCCTTAATTTCTACATACCTGGCTTCATAACTACAAGATGCGATTTCAGCCTTTGACAAAACAGAATCAATTCCATTTGTTTGTGCGGAATCTTGATTCTCCCACATTGATGAATCTGGTATTTCTGCTTTAAAAATAAAATTTAATGATTGTGTGTTAAAAACTGATTTTCCTTAACTTTCATTCAAGAAATTTGTTTACCAGTCCTTTCATATATAAATGTTCAATAAATTCCAAATATAGTTATCTCCATTGACATTTATCCCCTTATTTAATAAAAGAAAATCTATAACTCTAAAATGGTTTGCTTCCAGTACATTCTTCACCAGCAGTAAGACATAAACTTATAATAAATCGAAAGAGTTCTGTTTTAACAATAGTTTTAAAAAACAAATACCAAAAGATAAGTATAAAATATCCCTTTAAGTCTGTTGAGACAGACAAGGATGAAAAAAGTGATCAGGAAGATAAACCCCCTCCTACAGCCTCAAAAGGATGACACAGCTCTCTGGAATGGGAAGCAGTTAGTGGGAAATACAGTAAATTTCTCTGAATGTTCTTGCTGTTTCTTAAAAACTATCTGCAAAATTTAAAGCTAATTAACAACATTTTCAACAAACATCAAATTCCTTCCTACAAGTCATTTGATCAAAAAATAATTTAAAAGGTCATATACCATAAGAAGTTCCATCCTAAATCTAAGCTTTTTCTTTTGAACACACATCACGTAGAAGAGCTTCACAGTATCATCCCCCCTTTCAGGAAATTCTGCTTTTGGCTTAACAATGCATGTGCAATTAAAAACATTCAAGTGAGATGAGACTATCACTTGCTCTACAGACTACAACTCTAGCCTAAAGAGTAGAGCTCACAAATAAGTCTTAATATCCAAACCAAACTGACAGATTCACGCAAGAATATTAAGGCACTCAGTCTAGAAAGCCTACTGACCGCACGTCACGTGACATCGCTAGCCAGTGAGAAACAGATGAAAACACAACTTCAGCTATGTCTCTTGGGATACTACTGAGTTCCAAGAAGAATATGCTTTAAAAACATCAATTCTCAGTCATAGTTCTACTATTCTGAACAAACAATCAGTAAAATAAGACTACGATAGGACTTCAGCTAATTCTGGACAAATCTATTTAGAGTACAGTGTAACAACACGTAACTAACAAACCCAGTATTTATCTATTTATTTCAGAGACATAATGTTCCACAAAAAAATCAGCCAAGTAAAGCACCAGCAGGTAAACACGGCAGGGGGTCCGGCTCTACGAGCTGTAACAACTCTTCCTGGTCTGGCCTCAGTAATCACCAGCTTCCGCCCGACTAGGAAACCCACGCGAGCAATTCTGGATTCTGGCGCCCATGCATACGAAGTATAAGCGCGAATCAAACTCTGAGGATTGGCATGTTAATGGGGTCAAATTCCACTTGCGTCCAAAATAAAATCAGCAGAGTGTACAATCTGAGCCATGATTTCTGATACACTGTGACTAACAGAAGCTGTCCGAGGACAAATTAAAGACAGAACACAGAGCAGACAGCCCAGTGTTCTGAAGGGTTTTGGAAGGCTAAATATCCCATTACTCTAAGCTGAAAATCTGTGAGAATTTTGGGGCTGTCGGTATCACAGTTCAACAGGGGCTGCTACTAAACCGAGAAAGAAGAGCTGAAGCCTGAACGGCCACAACCAGCTGCCTTTCAAAGGTGCACCCGTGAGTTATGCCTTGTGAGTTATGGGGAGTCAGGTGACTTACATTCGAAGGGCTAAACAACCTAAGAACTTGTTTTGAAAATCACGGAAAAGTCATGCTTGTGGTGAGAACAGTGTCTGTGGTCCCTGCTCCCAACGCCCTGCCTGGGGTGGCACCTCGCGTTCTCTCCTCTGGGCGGGCTGACCTGGTCCACAGCGCGGCAGGGTGCGTGGTCCCTCCACGAGCGGAGTGAGTTGCTTCATGGGAGATTCAGGGAAATGCAGGGACACACTGTCCTCACTGGAGGGCAAAGTAGAGAACTGCTCATCAAAACTCGACAAACTAGACGGGCACATGGAGAATGTGGAGGAACGGTTGGAGAAATCAGAGGCCAGGACCCAAGTCTGTGAAAAAGAAATCGCTGAGAATAAATCTATGACTAACACGATTTTAAAAACTGTTGTTCTTTAGAACGAACACTGAAGTTGTTGAAGGGATAGGAGACATCTGCATTCTGGAATTCAGGAAGGGAGAAAAGGCCCCAACCATGAAATTCTGAGTATAAATGGATTCCAAATTCAAGATCATCAATGAGAAGGCTCGCTGCTAAGCACTGCTCAGGAAGCGGCTGCCAAAGAAGCCAGGGATGGAGAGCCCTGGTTACGCCGGTCCGATTAGACAAAGAGTCTCTGAATATGACAGGTAAGAAACTAAGTTGCGATAAAGGGCTAAAGATGCTATTTGTTCTAATACTTTGCCTAGACATACAATCCAAAACATCCGAACTGAATTTTTTTTAAAAGCTACTGTACAGAAGGCAAAGATTCTAATTCCTAAACTGCTCCTCAATATTTTAAAATTTGGTGTCATATCTAATAATAGGAGCCAGAGAAAGAAAGATCAGAGAATAACAAGGAAAGAGGAACAAAAGCATGGAAAAAACAAGTTCCAAGTGTAAGCCTAGCTGCAACCAAACTCTGTAACAGAGGACAATCTATTCATGTTATATGTAGCAAATATTTTGGTAAGATCCTAATGGGTCAAAAGGCTTAGGACGTACATAAAAGTGAATGATATCAAGTTAAAGAGAGAGTATAAAATACAAAGTATCATATTCATTTTTTCTAGCGATAGGAAAATCTATTTTTGACAGTTTTCAATGGCAAGTGAAATTTCAATACTTCTCCTAATATATACCTTCTGGTTTACCACTCACACTTAGAGGCAGAGGGAATGTGAGTTATAAAAGGTCATTACAATGTTATGAAAACCCAGTGGCTACACTGATGAACACAATTAAGTAACCAATGCCAGAATTCTGTTTATAAACTGTTTATGGGCAGATCATTTGTGATGCGAGGAAAGACAGAAGAGGACCAGCTCTCTGCTGCTCTAAGGAATGTGTAGATGTAGACTGTAAAGTAAGGGCACGTGTGCAAACACAAGATTCTACCCATGGGAGGAGCTCTGAGCACCGAGTAACGAGAGATGCTATGAACGGTATACACAGGGTATTATTCTTCCCTCTTTAATATTCATCCAATATCTTACTGAGTGCCCAGTGCGTGACAAGTACTGTGCATTCCCTTAAGCTACTATTTGTTTTCCAGAATTTTAGATTTCATCTTTAAAATGATACCACACAGAAAAGACAAAAAGAAAAACCAACCTGCCCCCAAACCAAACTACTAATACTTAAGAAACTACCCATATTGTCAAATACCATAATATAAGTAAATCTCAACAAGCTCAGTATTTCCTAACCTCAACATCTACTCACTTCACACAAAACGCTAGAATCCTAAAAATTCTCTTAAAAGATTTAATGACCGGGAAAAGCTTTAGGAAATCTGCAGAATACAGGTACACGTGAAGCATAAAGATGTATCTATAATTATTTTCCTTTGTACCTATAGCATGTAAACAGATGAACACAACCAGCAAGAGGAATGTAATCCCGAAAAGGTTCTCAGAGATGTCTACTGGCTTTCCTTTTGTCTTAATTTCATCAAGAGCATTTCTAAAATAAGCCCGAAGTTTTATAACTGAAAACTAGAGACCTGAAATAATTGGGACAAAATTTAACTGCATGCCTTCCATTCTACTGCATATCTAATTTCTGTTTCCTGATTAACATTTTTTGGAAAAACTAATTTAAAAAAATTTTGGCTTTCCAGACATCCATGAGGAAACTGATCAACGCCAAATAATTTCACTTCTAAGCAAATATTTCTCGGGGAATTTAATGGGGGTGGGGGGGAGAAACATGAAAATCTTAACAGCACTGTGATTAGTATAATTTATGATTTTTGTTTACTAATAGCCAAAATTTAAGAGCCAGAGAGGCAAGAAAAAAGTTTCTCACATGAAACACGTTCAACAAAGATATGGGGAATGACTGCTGGCACGTATCTTCTTATTCCAGTAAATTAAAGCCTTACTGTTTCTCACTCCACTGGCTCATACACATCTTCGGCAACACAAACTTTAGTGCCCTTACTGGGATCCGTGACCAAACAACAAGTAATAACTTTCAAGTGGAGAGGCTTCCACAGAACGATGTCCATGATTTTCATCCCCAATCTAAATTTATACAAAGCGAACTAATCACACCTTTTAGAACATTCTTCTCTCTCTTTCCCAGGAAAGTATCGTTATCCAATTCAACAAAGCGTAACTATTAAACCGCTCATTTGTACTGCATTCGGATTTTGCTTTAAGGTGTCACTGACACCCTTGAAACCCTTGAATGAAAAAGCTAATTATTTCAACTCTGCTTTTATTTCTGTAACAACAATACCAAAGCAAAATCCAGAAGTCTTCAACAGGAGCACTCTGACTTCAAAGAGGGCTCGTTATCTGTACCTGCTTTGCCTGTCAGGATTTTATTCTGGTACCATTGCCACTCCAACTGGGGGTTAGCGCCAGGGCGCAGAGGTGCCCTCCCCGTGCCTCTGTTACTTGTGACAGCCACCGGCCTTCCTGTAAGGAGAGAATAAAAGCTAAGTACAGGAACACTAACACTTAAGAAATAAGACATCTCTCTTTAGCTTTAACTTAGGCATTAATCCCTAAAAGAGCCAAAATCTTTGAAGATTATCAGTCGCTATGCAAAAGTCATCTATTGATGTTTCTCTGTACCCCCCCAAAAGTAAACTATTTATGACAATTTTGATGCATTTATTCAACTTAAAAGCAACACTATCATAGCTTTCTATGGTTTCTGTCTGGTTTCTTACAGTAGAAAACAGGCAACTCAGATCCTAGATTCAGCCTGGCAGGGTGGGGAGAGAAAGAAAAACTAACTGTATCTAGATTTTTAATATTTCTGGTATCAGAAAAGTAAGGTAACATCTAAACTAATCTTTATTTTTACAGCAAGAAAAAAACTAATTAAATGTATATGTAGAGGAATCACAATCTGACCTACTATATAATCAAAGGTGAGAACATATAGTCCCAAAATTTTTGGTTTAGTTATAATATCTTTCATGCATCATTTCCTTATATGTGTTTGTGTTAAAAGATAACTCTAACTTTGTAAAGCAATAGCATGGATAATCCATGTGTGTGTGTGTATGTGTGTGTATATATATATATATATATAGTATATATATATATATATATATACACATGCATATATTTCATTGAATGCATTTGCTGTGAGGACAAAAAAAAAGAAAAGCATTAAAAAGTCACTCATGGGCTAAAATCAACTCTTTACAGTCTAAACACTCCTATCAGAGCCGAAGCAGCAACTGCCCGTGATAAAAATAAAGCCCTAGTATTAACCCCGGCAGTTTCTATGCTTTCCTTAAGGGGAAAACTCACTCTCAGAAGACAGTACTAATAGCTATCTCTTTTGGACACAGAACTCTCAAAAATCGAGAATAAATATTTTCAAAAGTATTGACTAGGTCACAAATACCTAAAATTTCCATTAAAACGAAGGCACAGATAACAACATATTCTAGCAATATTCAATAATACAAAATTACCCTACAACCAAAAAGTGGGAATGTTCCCTAGCATCAGGACAGTTAATCAAGCTATTCATTCAAGAGAGAGCATAGTGACTCAAGCTGCAAAGACATATGCTACCATAAAATCTCCATTTATTGACAACGTAATCATAAATATAGATTAAAAATATAGAAAATGCCCAAAGCAGGTCCCTATCTACATTAGTCTTAGATGTTCAGCTGAAGAGGAATATTCTTCCCTAAAGGCCTGGTCTCTACAGGGAGGAAAAAACTTTCCTAATTTCCCTCTCTTTCTTGATAATGGAGTCCAGAACATTTGGAAGTAGGAATTGATTTTGCCAAGGAAATGAGAATAAATATTTCTTAAAGAATACTTTGTGACCCCTTAGAATAAACGTCTATAACAGTATATCAGTTTTCTTAATACATAAATGAGAATACAGACCTTTGAGATCTGGTCTATTTCGTATACCCACTGATACAAAGAAGCAATCCATATCAACATGCATTATACAGCTCTGAGGTCTGGGTGAACTCAATACTGACATAGTTCCTGGAAGGAAAAACAGAATGTTCAAACCCCAAACTAGTTTTTAATATTTAAAAAAAAATCAGGTCTGGTTAATTTTAGAAATTACATTTTTAAATGCTTACAAGCAGAATAAAGTTTTAAAAAAATACAAATTTTGTAATAGATTACTTCTATCACCTCAAGAGAAATCAAATTTCAGTTTCTTTGGCTCTAGAAATAATTCAGAGATACAAATTTAGTTTCCAAACAGAATTTAAAATCAATTGTGAAGACATCATGTTTTCCTAGTCTATATTCTAACAAGTCTCCAATTAAAAGTCTGTCTAAATGCTTATCTCCAAGTTATTTCTGTGGGCTGAATGGTTTATAAAAATGTATAAAGATGTTTTCATATATTTAGTTCCACAGACCTAAGTTACTTTAGATGATTACTATTCTATGCAGTAACAACATTCCTTGGTAAGACAGCAGTAAAAACTGCTACTGTTATTGAGTGCTCTGTAAGTAGGTGTCAGGCACTGTTTTAAGAGGTTTACATGTATTAATTTATTTAAATTCTCACAACAACACTATGAGAGAAGTAAGCTTATTATCCCCATTTTGCAGATTAATAACTTGAGTCATACAGCCAGTAAGAGGCTGAGCTGGAATTCAATCCCAGGCAGTCTAATTTCAGAGCCCCATAAGCCACCACACTTGTAAAAAGTGATGATCTCATAAAGGAATTTTCCTCTGCTAGATTTAAGAATAACAGTACTGAGGTTAATCTTCAAAACAGGCTTCCAAAAACTTACATTTACTCCCCAAAATGTTGAGACAACTCTATTTACCAAATTGTGACTGTGAAAGAGTTTACCTTGTTCTCACTAGGTGCAGGGCACCGGACCTTTGTTCCTATTTTCTGCCTGTACTATCACTTGTGTGCCGACAGGAAACTGAGACTCAGAGAGGTGAACTCACATGCTCTGCATCGTAAGAGTGGCAGAGCCAGGATGTGGACTCAGGCTATTACCTAACTCCAAAGCCAGGGACTTCCTTGCTACCCTCTATATTCCCTCGAGAAATCATTTATAAACTAAACCTTAACAATTATAAGTCTGCTGTATAAAAGTATTATACACACATAATGCAAACAACTCAAAATAATGGTTTTAAAGATTCAAGTCACATAGAATGTATATACTAAATGCCTACTGAATGCTTTCATACAACATAAAAATCTCTCATCTTATTCCCATTCATAGAACTGATCCATAATAGCTCTTTGAGGCTTTCAAAATTAAACGACCTTTAGGTAACAAGGCCAAGGTATGATAAAAGGAAAATCTAATACCTGTAACATTATTTTGAAATATCTCATAAATAACAAAAAGCATTTGGAATACATCAAACACAGCAAAACATAACAGAAAAAACCCACATGGAGAGGTTCTATCACATTGTGAGAGAACCATGAGCTTCTCTCTGCACCTCAGTTTCCACAGCTATAAATTAAAGGGTAATACTAGATAATCTCTGAGATCCCGCCCCAGGGGGAACCCATTTAATCCATAAAAAGCAACTAAAACCTCAAACCAGATACCAATTTATAATGACAGGCACAGAAATACAGCCTGTTATTGTTGGTTTTGTTTGTTTTTGATGACAAGAAAACTATTTAAAAAGCAAAATACAATTAGCCAACCTACTTATATGTGAAAATACTTAACCTCACTAAAAGCTTACCACTATACTTATAATAGCTATTATGACAGTTATTTAATTATTGATAAATCATTATGACGCAAGCTTTTAAAAATTAACAGTTACTCTTACCAAACCAATTCATTCTTACAGGAGTTTAAGCACTGAATATAAAATGTTATATTTTACAGTTCAAAACTTCAACAACTGATAAGGTCTACAGGAGGGATGAATGCTCAGAATCCCAACCTCATTACTATTTAAATTACCTAAAAATGTTCACTTAGCCACACTCAAATCTAATTTTGTAGAAAATTTTTAGTAAGAAAGCTTTCTGTCATCTGTTATACTCACTGTTACTTACATAACCTGCTATTCCTAGAGACTTCCATGTTACAAGACCTTAGTATTGACGAGAATACCAGTGACAGATTAAGAACAAAATGATCAAGCATGATTGTTTCTTAAGAAAACAATTTTAGTAAGTATCTACCTGGGTCAGTTACAACAAATGCAGACCTGCCTGCTTTCATTTTTTTTAACTTTTCCCTTCCTGGAAAGATACCACTACTTTGTCTCTGCAGGGTATTGACAAATTCAGTCAATTCGCACTTCCACGTGGAAATGTGGTGCAGTCTCGAGCGAGAGTAGAAGTCCGAGATGAAGCGGCAGGGCCTGGGTGGCACAGAGGGTGCCGCCTTGCTCGGTGAAGGGACTGAAGAAGTGCTCTTTGTGCTTGAAGGCCCCTGAACAGTGGAGTGGTGAGCACCATTGACTCGAGTGTTGCTGTGCAAAGGTGACAGGGAGAAGGAATTAGTTCTGTGCGGATTCCGCAGAGCATCTGTGCTTCTGGTGCTTTGCTGGGACTGTTGCTCAGCGCAGTCTCTGAAGCCGCCGCCGCTCCTCTCGGCTGCTTCCTCCTCATGGGCAGGGTCGGGGGACAGGCTGCTGGCAACACCGCTGCCCCTGGGCACCAAGCAGTCCTGTGTCTTTAAGGCACCGTTAGAGCTATGAGTGTGTCCGTTGCAAACGGCACTGCCATCTCTGGGATGCGGAATTCCGTTCTGTTTCCTTCCTGGGAAGAAGGGCTCCGGCTCCACAAAACCCAAGTCATTATCTGCATCTTCTTCATTCCAACTGTTCACTCCATTGACTCTGACTTCATTTTCCGTCTCAATCTTCTTAATTATGTGATTTCTAGGGCAGGAAAAAAATTTGTTTAAATGAATAATGTCTGACTTTCAGGCTAAAACAATTTTCCATTTAAACGCTATCTTAGTGGTACACACTTTAATATTCCCTCCACCAAATCTGAATAATTAAGCCACAAACTTTTTTTTCATTATTGCTCTTCTAATAAAAGATAATTCTTTGCTAAACTGAAGGAGCAAGGTAACTAGGAAAATTCTAGCACATTAACAGCCTTTCAGGTTTTTGTTCTTGTTTTTTTAATTTCAGAGACTCACAGAGAAGAAAATAGAATTGGATCTTTTTCAGACTGAAGAAAAATCCAAGAAACTCTTTTCAATTATTTTTCCCACTATAAATTAACTGTAATCTGTAAGCTTTAAATACCCAGTTTGTAGCACAGTGTCTGGCATTTACTAGGTAGTCAGTAAGTATTTGCTAAATTAATACAATATGAATTAATTCCCGTAAAAATGGGTAAGAAACCTTATTTGAATTCTTATTCCTCTTTTTACTTTCAGTTTTATGTAAGGCACTGTTCAACACATTAAATCCAGTACTGCTACAATCCTGAGGCTCCTTACTTTCCCCCAGGAAATGACTGACAGACTATATTCACTAATCCATTAACAGGGTCAAACTGTTGCACAAGTAAATAAAAAGTAAAAAAAAGGTCAATGTGTATGGTTAATTCAATAAAATTCATACCTAGAAAAATGAGGATGTTCGCCCTATTGACAAGGGAATTAGCATTTCATTTCTAAGAAAAGCATTATTTAGATGCCAGGGCGGTAGGTCCAAGGCAATCTGGACCAAGTGTCCTGATGACAGGTTTATAAACGCAGTAACTATGACAAATGTTATGTTAAATTCACATCCTGGCTCTTCTAGATGTCTGCTTGGTAATGCTCTGTAATAAAGACAAGATTCACCTGCATTCAAAAGAATCACCTAAGTAACAAAAACAAAAATCTGAATTACAAAGCAGTAATTCATTCTACTTAGAAAAGTCCACAGCATTAGTCCAAGTACAGTTCAGGCTCCACATGAGGGTGCCACATGCAGCACCAAGGCACAGGTGAGATTACCACGGCATTACCAGGTTTAATCTAAAGTTCCTGCTCCTAATACCAACTGGGTACATTAGTCATGACAGCCTGACTGCACAGCAAACCACGCATGAGCTGGATGCGAAACAGCACCAGCCATTCCTGGGTTGGCTCTGGCTCTGGCTGACCAACTCATGGAATCTGACAGCCAAGTCTGAGTAGGTCCTGTCCTCAAAGATGATCCCACCAGTGAAAGAGGAAAAGATGACCAACGGGAAACGATTAAGAGAGGAAGGAAGGAAAACCTCATTTGATATGTGTCAGAGAAAGTCTGGCCCTTGAGACTGAGAGCAAGGGAGCAAAAAGTCACATAAAGGAATTGCAAAGAAATTTATTAAATGCACTGAACATGCCAAAAATAAAGAACACAGAAAGCAACAAAAGTCAAGTCAGAAAAGTCTTAAATCTAGTTTTCTATGTCATAAATATTAAGGTTTTTTTACTAGCAACACATGCAACAGAAATGCACACATTGGCAGAAAACATACTGCTCATACCCATTCTTTCTGCACTACGGTGTTTCAGCCCAAATGGACATTTATAGAGTAGCTGTACTAGAAATATATCACGAGTGGATATACATTTACTAGGCAACAGCATAAATGGATCCATAATTTAAATCTAATAGGTAAATTCTTCCTAAAATCAACACAAAGAAGAATTTCAAAAAAACACACATATGTATTTTCTTTTATTAGTGAAGAAGAAAATGAAGTTGTATATTCAGAAGCTTTTCTGATATTACTTGTACACCTTGATGGTACTAAAAAAACAAAATTAAATGTTTTAGGTAACGTGAAAAACAACTGAATACACTTATAAGTGAACCTATAAGTTAAAGAACAAATGACAACAAAACTACAGAAGGTAGTGACACTGGATCATCCCAAGTTAATTAGACTCCTGGTCTTTTAGAAAAAATATTATCAAACTCCCAAAGCAAACAATTTAATAAATAAGGGGAAGGCTAATGATAATGAACCATGATAATGAACTACTACCTGATACACAAGTTAAGGCAACACACCAATTAACTGTGAAGCCAATTTACCCAGAATTACTGCAATTAAAGCTTAAGTCAAAATATTTTTTAAAATCAGACACATGGAATAAAGTCTAGATTCACCTCTCACTCTATAACCTTGAGGGTCATCAACTAAATTTTAATTGATATAAAATATTTACCTATTTAGAATTGTTACTGATTTAGAATTTTTCAAAAATAACCTATAAGTGTTAACATTTTCATTACCTGTCTTTCTATGCAGTAGCACACAGCAAAACTTTAGCTGGAGTAGTTAGTTCAGTTTTTGAGAAAGCAATAGTCTATGGCAAATTACTTGTGTCAAAAATAGTTACTGCCATGAAAACCCATGGAACATTTTACTTCTAATAATTTAAGATCCATTGGTTTAACATGGGAATCTAATGAGAGTGGAAAAGCTTTCTTGTTTACATTTTATTTATGAAATTGTCATGATAAAAATAATTTTAGGTAAGACATGCACTCCTGTACTTTAACAGGATTAATATAGACGAATAGCCAGTTTTTATGTTTGTCTCTATCTTCAGCACAGCGGGGCCGTTCTCACTGCTAAAAACCAGCTGTGTAGTCTCCCCCAACCTAGACAAACTTACACCCTGTCGTTGAGCTGTTTGGTGATGCTGCTGGGACCTGGTACAGGGTCCTCAGGTTTGCACACAGGATTAAAGTTGAGACCTTTCTGCGTGGAGGACTGCTTGCTGTACAGCTGATACGGAATGTAGGACAGGAGTCGTCCAGCTTTGATGCTAAAATAAAGAAGTAACACCAATTTAAGAGTTTAATACTTGGGGAAAAGGAGCTTCACAAAAAATGAATGTTCTCAACGACAGGAATATTTCACCAACAACATGCCATCTCTTTTCCTAGTTTATTCCTTTTCCCTTTGTTTTAGTGGTCCTAATACAACCTTATTTATTACACACTTAAGAATGAGACCTTCTGCCCATGAAAAGACAGGTCTGAAATTTTAAAAACTAGTAGCCAACCATCTCATGTTGAGGAAAAGAAAATAGACTACAGAGTAGGATGAGAAAAACTTCAAGCAGAGTTGGACTAGTCGATATTGTAATCGTCATGACTTTAATATTTAGCCACAATCTTCCCCCCCCCAAAATTCACACAGAATCATCAAGATTTTCTCAAATCCTATCTCACATATTAAATTTTTCCAGAATAAAGGAACTGGATGAGGATTCCCAATTTCCAAGATTCATATTAGGTCTATTAAATGTGAAAAACTGTAAAATAAAAGGACAAAATAAAGAATCTCAACTGTAAGATTAACAAATAATTTATACTATCTTATGTGTGTAAGAGTGACAGAGACAAGGCCACTTGAAGACAGAACTCTGAGAGGGCAGAAGCTATCATATATATCTATATATCGTCTTCCAAATGCTCACTATATATGCATCAAACACCACCTGTAAAAACGAGGGGAACAGCAGTATTATAATACTAGATTAACTGACACTCCCTAATGCCTACTATACTTCAGAACTAAAACTGATTTGATTAAACTGAGTTTTGCTTTCTAATAAACTGAGTTACACATACGGTTACTGTATCTTTAAAAATACCATTTTAAACTCAAATTTTAAAATAGCCAACTAATATGCTTAGGCTAACATCCAAATTTTAAAACAGGCTCCTTAAGTATCAGGAAATATTTCAAAGCACATGTGTGGCTTTAAACCTAAAATATATATTAAGAAAGCCATCCTTGAATTATTTAGAAGAAAAATAATACAGTAAAATACTTTTCTTATTATCTGACAAATCCAAGAGTTTTGACATTTTTATTTTCTCAAAGCACACTCCACAGAACTTAAAAAAAAAAAAAACACTGAACTGGCTTAAAACAAACAAAACCAATTTAAAATATTAAGTCAACAATTGTGAATACAGAAAAACATACTGATGATATACCCTAAAAATGAAACTATACCATATTATAGACTATGTTCTTTATGTAATTATATCAATATACAATCCCACCTAAACTGCCTTCAACTTTAGGCGGAATTACTAAATATGCTAAACTACTAATTTATGACAGTTGAGAACATACTAGTGACAACACACTTCAATTTTCATTTACCTAAATAAATTTACCATCAGGCTAAAAGTTAGTTTTATCAAGATTACAGATTACATTCAAATACTAGAATTAAAATCCTAAAATTAGACGTGTATTAATTTACTTTATTCTTTTTAAAAAATTTTTATTGGAGTGCAGTTGATTTACACACAATGTTGTGTTAGTTTCAGGTGTACAGCACAGTGAATTTTACTTTATTCTTTTAACAAACTAACTTCACTTCCTTTAGCAACTGGTCTTAACTGCCTGGCTATGGACCTTTGTCTTCTTAGTTATTACCTATCTTGCCTGCTCTCCCACCCTCAGAAGCAGAGGGACTTACCCCTAACGTTAGCCTTCTGCCTCCTTCATGACACACAGCACAGCTGTAACTAAGGGGTAAGTGGAGACTGAAACTGTGCTCAATATGTCAGCTGCACATCTGAAGTAAGACCAACGTGCAATGAAGCCAGGACACGCCCCATTATCATGCTGGCTTCCCCCATCCTACTGACAGCTTGCTGGGTGACCCAGACGCTACAGGTGCTCTCTAAACTGATCACACACGACTCCTAACAACAGTCACCCAGAACTTAAGGCTTACATAACTAAGTCCGTGGAGACTGATATAAAATAAGAGCCAATTTAAATACTGCAGTCTCTAATCAGACATCCTCAGAGATGCTCAGTAAAAGAAACTAAAGCCCAGTGCACTATAGTAACGTTAGACAAGAAATTCTTTTAATTTCAAGCCCAAACCACTATACATCTGTGTACATTCTTAATTATCCCTGCTTATCCATTTATCCATCTACAGATATATGGAGAGAAACATTATCTGATGGTATATTTTTAAAAGATCTTCTTTTACAAAGTCTCTCAGGGATTCATTTCTAACGTTTTCTAATTTTACTGTTTATCCTAAGCACAAAGGAGCTGTATTCTATATTTTCTACCATTCTTCTTACAAAAAAAAAAAACAAACAAACAGAGCCAAACATCAAAACCCATATTTCAAAACCAAATGGAGCTTCACTTTACCAAAATATATTACTACATGGTTTCTTTATATACTGAGCTTTCTTCCCACATACACTGAAAGTAGATTCTGATATATATGAAAGAGCTTACATTCTATACAACGGATCAGGCACATACTCATTGCATGTGAGATATTCACTTCCTTTGAGGAGTTGTAACTCTTGGTTTGTCCTATAGCCCCAGTAAAGTTATCTACAGCAGAACTTTGTTCTTTAAATCATTTCCTATTTCCTATGCTGAAAATGAATTTACACGGCCAGTTATAACCAGAGTCTGGGAGATTTTACAAAAATTAAGATACAAGAAAAGTCACTAAATTTCTATTCCAAACTTTTTATTGTAACTGTAGCAATAGCATCTTCTTTAGATGAAGCAATTCTGCACATCAAATGTTTGTATGGTTCCAGTCAACATCCCAGTCGTTCTCTATTAGAAAAACCATATCTGACACTGTATACCCATCTGCCCATCCATTCACGCATCTATCCTTCTTCCTCATTCAAAAGTGGATTTAAGGCAAGAAAGGATCTAATTATGTGCTAAGGACAAACTGAGCTGTTTTTGCCTATTATTCTACCATTAAGCAAACATTATTCTTTATGCATTCAAAATTAAAATTCGCTTTGTCACCACCTCTCCCATTACCCAAACTTTCCAACCACTCACCAAGATCCCACAAGCTCAGAAAAGGAAATAACAGCTATGAACATATGTATGTAACTTTTTGCCCTTTATCCTTCAGGGTCCAGATTGCTTTTTAATTTTTACTACAGATACTGAGAGAGTTAAGCTATTCATATTCATTCTTTAGCTCCTGAAGACCAAGACTCTATTTTCTAATAAATATTACCTACAACAAGTCATGGGGTGGCGGGGAGACTGAAATGTGTACTGGTTAATTGGCCAAGTAAAAATAATTTGAGAATTCTGTAGTACTGTGAGAGAAAAAAGTAAACGACTCAAGATTAATTTTTTTAAGTCAAATCTATACCAGAAACTAGAATCACACACATTTTCTACGAAGAATAAACTGAGGCAAGACACACAAAAAAATAAGGGGAATGAAAAAAATCATGAGATAAAATTGCAACCAACTTTTGAGTTGAGTAAGCACTAATATTGACACTGAGTGTAATTAGAAACAAAGTTTCAGTCCATAGGAAGTATGAGATCTTCAGAGCATCACGAGTGTGTGACAAACGTGCTAACGTTACAGGTGGGAGCTTAGAAAGAAAGGACACACTTACTGGGAGCCAGTCACCCCCCACGAGAAGAACCGAGCTGGCAACAACTGGACCCTCTCATCTCACAGCAGAGCCCGTGAGAATCCAACCAGAGGAGGCAGGTTCCCACGCCACCGAAGACTCAACACAAAATGAACAACGAGAACAAAATGGACTCGGAATAACTTAGGACCATGTTTTCAACTGTGCTCAGGCCCGATGAGGCAGTGAGGTGAACCACAGCAGCTTCCGTAACTACGTCACACTTCAAATTTCAGTGTAAAATTGTCTGAAGAAAAGGATTAAGAGAAAAACTTGAAAATCACTAACTTATACTATACTGTACTATATACAAACATAAGATTTGCAAAGCAAGGCCTTCAGTAACAATCTGAGACCTTAAACTAACGCACACAGGCTTCTCATTAAAGGACTCCCCTGCCTCTCAGAAGTCATGACCCCATAATCATGCCTATATTAACTCAGGTTTAATGGCACCTACACAGACACCAGGGAATTCTAATCAAAGCAAAGTAATCATCCTGCACACTTATAAGTGGTAGTCACTTTTCAAACTGCTCAAACTAAAAACAGGAAAACTAATTATAGAAGAGAATATCATGTATGATCCATTAAACGGCTAATGTAATGTTCAAATTTTTAAGTATAATAAAATCTCATTAAAACACTGCTGAGAAGGAGAAAAGATGAAGACGACTGGGATTAGAGTGTGAAAGAAAACAGCACTGTGATTTAATGTGGAGGAGCCCATGCTTATGACATCGTAGACACTGGGCATTTATTTCATGTATTAGGGTACAGCCCAGACTGAACCATTTCCACATGGGCCAACTCACCTATAACAATTTAATTAAATGGCAAAGAGCAGACCCAAATACGAGTCAGAAAATCTGGGTTCTGAATTCTTGGGCAAATCAGTTAACCGTATTAGCCCTGCCTTCTCATATACAACATAAAGCAAATAAGCCACATAACCATGATTCCAAAGTCACTTCAGGGGCTTCCCTGGTGGCACAGTGGTTGAGAGTCCGCCTGCTGATGCAGGGGACGTGGGTTCGTGCCCCGGTCCGGGAAGATCCCACATGCTGCAGAGCGGCTGGGCCCGTAAGCCATGGCCGCTGAGCTTGCGCGTCCGGAGCCTGTGCTCCGCAATGGGAGAGGCCACAAGGGTGAGAGGCCCGCGTACCGCCAAAAAAAAAAAAAAAAAAAGTAAAGAAAACAACAAAGTCACTTCAGTTATTTAAAAACAGATAATTAAGCCTGACTTCAAACTAAAATAAAATCCATTAAGGTGTATTTTATAACTTGTAACTGTCTCAGGTGCATTTTTTATTGTATTATCTCTCTAGCAGCATTCAGCACAAGAAAGAAGAGCAGGTATAAAGCAAGAGCTGTAATGAAGACCACCATTTTCTAAGCAAGTCAAGTCCCACCCAGCAAGAGCTCTTTTCACCACCGCTTTCCTTACCCATGGATCTCCCCCACCCCCTCCAAAGCCAAAGTAATATCCCCAGATCAAAATCCTTGCCCCGGCACAATGAAAGGATTGTCTTTAAGTGACAACACACAGTTACACTCTGGAATGATACTAACTTCTTATACTGAAAACTTCACAATTTACTTTTAAGAAGACACACAGCTAAAAGCTAGGTTCATTAATCCTATATAATGAATGGACAGTGGCTGGGTCCTGGGAACATAGCACAAAGATGTTCTAGGGATGGACCTTCAACTTAATCTGCCAAGGCTTAAAAAAACCCTAATCTATAAGAATATTTGGCTTTCCGGAAGACAAATGCACTTTGACCTTTTGGAATTTATTTTCTGATACTCGGTGATGTTTATAGAATAAAAATAAAATAACAACAGTAGCTTCTTACATCTTATGCCTCTACAACGCACAAGGCATTGTGCTAGGTAGTTTGCACAAATTATTCCTAGTTGTCACATAACCATAGCGGGTAGACAGCAGCCTTCTTTTACAAATGAGGAAACACGGTTCAGAATGGCTGCGTAACTATTCCCATTACACAAGATCACAGGGACCCTGAATTGCTGAGTTGGGATGTGAACCCAGGTATGTCTCCAGAGCTCAAGCACAACCTTTCCACTGTAATACACTGCCTCTCACGAATCTATGCTGCTATATCTGCTATACAGAGGAACAGAACAGTTCTATTTAATTATCCTTTTAAAAAATTTTTGGTCGTGCCACGTGGCATGTGGGTTCTTAGTTTCCCAACCAGGGATCGGAACCACACTCCCTGCACTGGGAGCATGGAATCTTAACCACTGGACCGCCAGGGAAGTCCCGAAACCTAACAATTCGAAATCTACTGAATAAATTAATGGAAGGTGTCAGAATTAATGAAATATAGGATAAGAAAAAAGCTCGGCAGTTGACTTAAAAAAACATAATTTCTAAGTTTGTTTCATCAACACTCCATTATACAGTCTGACCATTCTCTCATATACTGATTACAATCTATTCATAAAATTATGATTTAAACACTTTCACTTTTAACTTTCATAAATCTAGCAACCACTCATATGTATTATATATGAATCACTCAAGTTCTGGCTCATCACCAAGGTTCCAGATGACATGTTTAACCTTAGGAAGTTAGTATGAATGGCCAGCACTGATTTACAACACGCCAATTCCAAACCAACAGCCAAGGAGCCACACTAACTGAAAAACAGGTACTAATAATACTGCAAACTGCCGCCCACTCCTAGTGTTCCGGGTGCACGTTATCCTGATCTTCCTTCTTCCCCCACAGCATGTACTGACTTTTAACATATGACATAAATTTACTTATATACTGTTTATTATCTGTTTCCCCTTATAAAATGTAAGCTCCAAGAGGTAGGGGAGGGACTCTGTTTTGCTCACTGATGTATTTCCCAAGTACACAGAACACTGCCTCCTCGTAACAGGTGCACAAATATTTGCTGAGTGAACAGCATGCTTTGTCAACCCCTCCCATCGCTGCTTCCTGCCGCTCACTTGAGTCATCTCCCTTAATTCCTGGGAGCTGACGTTGCAAGAACACTAACATCAAACCCCAGGCCACCTGAATCATCACGCGAGGCTAAGGAGCACAGTGGTGTTTCTTAAGACATGGATTACTCTCCACCCTTAAGAGGCAATACAAGAGGCAATACAAGTTAGATAAGGGTTTATAACAGAAAAAGTATTACAATTTTTAAAACTCATTAATTTAATTAAAAATTAAACTTACCTTTCCACAATCCATTCTGGTCTAATTACTTTTTCTCCCTTTAACTCTTTAATTTTGGCATTAGGAAGATTTGTGGCAATGATGTGTGTTGTTTTGGATCTGGAATAATACACATGATATTGGCCTCCATGCAACATCATTAGCTTTCTCAATTCCTCAGCAGATGGATCTGTAAAATTAATAATAAAACATGTTAAAAGTTTTACATGAAGAAAGTAGAGCCCTAGCTGAACAATCCCTTAAACAGGATGATTTAAAGAACGTATCACTGGTACACCTTCTCCTTGGCTGTGTTGCCAGTAAGCAAAGTTGGGAGGAAAATCACAAAGTGATAGAGCTATTTTGCCTTAGCACATCCGACTCTCCTGGCTGCTAAAGGCACAGTCAACCAACACAAAAACATCTACTGCCAAGCAATGCCCAGAAAAGCAGATAGGCACCTCGAGTAATGAATTAAATACTGATAATAGAGCAAATATTTAAAAAATTTCAACCACATTTAGCTATATTGACCTTGACATTTTTATCTTATGTTTAAAAATACTTACTATGAGCACACTTACTGTAGAGCTTATTAGACTTTACTCCTGTGAAGCTTAATAACTTAAACTTTTATTTAAAAAATATAAGGGCTTCCCTGGTGGCACAGTTATTACGAATCTGCCTGCCAATGCAGGGGACACGGGTTCGAGCCCTGGTCTGGGAAGATCCCACATGCCGCGGAGCAACTACGCCCGTACGCCACAACTACTGAGCCTGCGCTCTAGAGCCCGCGAGCCACAACTACTGAGCCCGCGTGCCACAACTACTGAAGCCCACACACCTAGAGCCCGTGCTCCACACAAGAGAAGCCACCGCAATGAGAAGCCCACACATCGCAATGAAGAGTAGCCCCCTCTCGCTGCAACCAGAGAAAGCCCGCATGCAGCAACAAAGACCCAACACAGCCATAAATAAACAAACAAACAAATAAATAAATAAATGTTTCTTTCAAAATGTGTAAAAAGATGATTGGCTTAAAAAAATTTTTTTAATAAATAAAATAAAAAATATAAGAAAAGTTAAAAAAATTTTACTCCGTTTCCTAATACGAACTTGTATCAAAGCCAAAAAATAAAGTTAACCAAAACAAAATAAGAATTGCAGACCAAGAAGCACTGTTTTTCCCCCAATTTTGTTTCAGATTATTTTATTCTTAATAAAATTATAGAAAAATATCTTAAACAAGAATCAATGTGGTTTATGCTTTCCCATAAAAAAATGTCTGACTCACTAAAGTTATGTTATGACAGGCATTACTAGTATCACATGAAACTAAGTATTTTCAATAGCTTCTCTATTTCTTTCACCTATTAATCTAAGGGAAACTCTGTACCACACTTCTCCTAGCAACAGCTGTACCTGGGGGTGAGGCTGGGTGGGGGTGGCCTCCACAGGAGGCTTGTGTATCTACTTTGTTATTCAAGCAACAGATTTTCTTTAAACACAAATGATACAGGTCCAAGTATTTAAATAAGTACTTTTATTATAATAACTATCTAATTCAGTGAGTTTTGGTCTTTAGAAGAAGAAATATGTTCCCTCTATACCGATTTTGGTAAGAGTTTTTATCATGAACAGACGTTGAATTTTATCGGACGCTTTTTCTGCATCTATTGAGATGCTCACGTGGTTTTTGACTTTTCTTTTGTTAATGGGGTGTATCACACTGACTGATTTGTGTATGGTGAGCCATCCTTGTGACGCTGTGATGAATCCAACTTGGTCATGGTATATGATCTGTTGTGTTGTTGGATTCGGTCTGCTAATATTTTGTTGAGAATTTTTGCATCTATATTCATTAAAGACATTGGCCTGTAGTTTTCATTTCTCCAAAGAAGACATAGAGATGGCCAACAGGCACATGAAAAGATGCTCATCATCACTAATTATTAGAGAAATTAAAATCAAAACTACCATGAGGTACCACCTCACACCAGTCAGAATGGACATCGTCAGAAAATCTACAAACAATAAATGTTGGAGAGGATGTGGAGAAAAGAGAACCCTCTTACACTGCTGGTGGGAATGTAAACTGGTGTAGCCGCTACGGAGAACAGTATGGAGGTTCCTCAAAAAACTAAACATAGAGTTGCCATATGATCCAGCAATCCCACTCCTGGGCATATACCCAGACAAAACTAGAATTCAAAAAGATACATGCACCCCTATGTTCACAGCAGCACTATTTACAAAGCCAAGACATGGAAACAACCTAAATCTCCATCAACAGAGGAATGGATAAAGAGATGTGGTACACACACACACACACACACACACACACACACACACACACACACAGAGGAATATTACTCAGCCATAAAAAAGAACAAAATAATGCCATCTGCAGCAGCATGGATGGACCCAGAGATTGTCATACTAAGCAAAGTAAATCAGAAAGAGAAAGATAAATATAATATCACTTTATGTGGAATTTAAAACACAACACAAATGAACACATCTTAAAAACAGGAACAAACTCACAGACATAGAGAACAGACTTGTTGTTGCCAAGGGGGAGGGGAGTTGGGGAAGGAAAAATTGGGAGCTTGCAATTGCAAACCAGTATATATAGGATGAATAAACAACAAGGTCCTACTATATAGCACAAGAAACTGTATTCAATATGCTGTGATAAACCAAAATGGAAAAGAATATATATAACTGAGTCACTTTGCTGTATACGAAAAATTAAAACAACATTGTAAATCAACTATACTTCAATAAAATATATTTACAAAATGAAGAAGCAAGCAAGCTAACAAAGCGCATACAGACATGCCAGGTTTGATTACTTCTTGTTAAATGCTTACAGCGTAGAATCCATCTGTTGTTACTGACTGCACCTACTGGAGATGCTCAGTAAAAATACGTTAACCACATATGCAAGCCACATATATAAGTTTTTCTAATTGCCTCATTAAAAATAGTAAAAAATTAATTTTAATGTTTTTATTTAACTCAATAAGTCCAAAATATTACCATTTCAGCATGTAATCAATATATAAAATTGGGATATCTCACACTCTTTTTCTCGTACTAAGTCTCCAGAATACAGTATATATTTTGCACTTACAACACACCTCTACTTAGACTAGTCATATTTCAAATGCTTATTAACACACATGGCTAGTGGCTACCAAACTGGATAGCGCACTGGAAAGAGAAATGAAAACAACTTTCAAACAAAATTAATTCAAAATTCATAATTGAAGGTTTTCAGGGGCTAGGGATCACAGAAACTAAACTAGAGCATCATAATGACTTCACATACAATAGTGGAAACTGAACATCTGGCCAGTCAGGAATCTACAGTTTACTTACTTTCTCTCCCTAAGATTAAAGCATTTGCTGATAAACAAAACTGATAAACCTCTAGCCAGACTCATCAAGAACGAAAGACAGAGGGCTTCCCTGGTGGCGCAGTGGTTGAGAGTCTGCCTGCCGATGCAGGGGACACGGGTTCGTGCCCCACTCCGGGCAGATCCCACATGCCGCGGAGCGGCTAGGCCCGTGAGCCATGGCCGCTGAGCCTGCACGTCCGGAGCCTGTGCTCCGCAACGGGAGAGGCCACAACAGTGAGAGGCCCGCGTACCGCAAAAAAAAGAATAAAAGGGAGAGGGCCCAAATCAATAAAATCAGAAATGAAAAAAGGAGAAGTTACAACCAACACCAGAGAAATACAAAGGATCCTAAGAAACTACTGCGAGCAACTATATGCCAATAAATGAACAACCTAGAAAACATGGACAAATTCTTAGAAAGGAACAATCTCCCAAGACTGAACCAGGAAGAAATAGAAAATATGAACAGACCAATTACTAGTATTGAAATTGAATCAGTAATTTAAAAACTCCCAACAAGCAGAAGTCCAGGACCAGATGGCTTCTCAGGTGAATTCTACCAAACAATTAAAGAAGAGTTAACACCTATCCTTCTGAAACCACACCAAAAAGTTGCAGAAGAAAAAACACTTCTGAACTCATTTTATGAGGCCACCATCATCCTGATACCAAAACCAGACAAAGGGGACTTCCCCGGTGGCTCAGTGGTTAAGAATCGCCTGCCAATGCAGGGGACACGGGTTCAGGAAGATCCCACATACCGAGGAGCAACTAAGCCTGTGCGCCACAACTACTGAGCCCACATGCCACAACTACTGAGCCCGTGTGCCACAACTACTGAAGCCCGTGCACCTAGAGCCTGTGCTCTGCAACAAGAGAAGCCAGCTCAATGAGAAGCCCGCACACGGTGACGACGAGTAGTCCCCGCTCGCTGCAACTAGAGAAAGACCGTGCGCAACAACGAAGGCCCAACGCAGCCAAAAAATAGTCAGTAGACACTCTCATTCTAGTAGCACCAATATATATATCAATTTTATTAAAAAACATCCACCTCTTTGTAGAACAAAATAAAACTGTCATTTACTGCTTCATAATCATAAGCAGGTAAAAGGAACTGAGGAAAGAAAATTAACATTAATTTAGCACCTATTCCAGTCATGTACTTTCCATACTTCATCTCACTTAATGCTCACCACTGGTGATTCCAAGATTGGAATTCAACAACAGAGTCTTGGCACCACAAGTTCTCTGTGAGATGATTATAGTCATTTCAATGTTATCCTTACCAAAAACAAAAAACAAGCATGTTCTCGATAATTTGGATAACCATGATTTCATTGCACAGGTTTTGTTCATGAAGGTACTGGTGCTGTCAGGGACTGCTTTAAATGTCATGTGCTAATGAAAAGAACAGAAACCAACTTAAGGTGCAAATGATGCATCTTCATCAAATGAAGACCAAAAATGTCATGGTACAATGTTCAAATGTTGATTATGTAGTGACAGAACAGAAAACATCAGTGGGGGGAAAAGGTCATTAAAAAACACATTTGCTGGATATCCACATGCAAAAGAATGAAGTTGGGCCTTTATCTTATACCATACACAAAAATTAACTCAATGGACTAAAGACCTAAATGTAAGACCTAAAACTATAAAACTCTTAAAACACAGGGGAAAAGCTTCATGACATTGGATTTGGAAATGATTTCTTAGATATGACACCAAAAGCACAGGCAACAAAAAGAAAAACAGATTAAGTTAGACTACATTAAAATTCACAACTTCTGTGCATCAAAGGACACAATAAACAGAAGTAAAAAAGCAACCTGTGGAACTGAAGACAATATTTGCAAATCATCTATCTAATAAGGGGTTAATAGTTAGAATAGATAAAGAAGTATTTCAACTCAACAACAACAAAATAACCCAATTTAAAAATGGGCAAAGGACCTGAATACACATTTCTTTAAAGATGATATACATATGGCCAACCAACATATGAAAAGATGCTGGGCTTCCCTGGTGGTGCAGTGGTTGAGGGTCCGCCTGCCGATGCAGGGGACATGGGTTCGTGCCCCAGTCTGGGAGGATCCCATATGCCGCGGAGCGGCTGGGCCCGTGAGTCATGGCTGCTGAGCCTGCACGTCCGGAGCCTGTGCTCCGCAGCGGGAGAGGCCACAACAGTTAGAGGCCCACGTACCGCAAAAAAAAAAAAAAAAAAAAAAAAGATGCTCAACATCACTAATCATGAGAGAAATGCAAATCAAAATCCCAATGGAACATCCTTTTAAACCAAAATTCTTAGCTCCTCAGCATCCTGAATGAGGATTTTATAAAGGAGACCAACTTCAGATAAAAGAGGACTGTAACACGGCAACATTTTCAAGTTTTAATAGATCTAAAAACAGGTTCTAAAATGCATCTTATAGGCTGAACAACATATACACCTTTCTTTTCTATGTTACATGTATCCTTTCTTGACAAAACACAAGATACATCAAAGAACATTGGATCAACAAGAAAATAATTTTTACTTAAACTGTATTTCTCACTGAATAGGACTGTGCAATTTTAAAAACTTACAGATATCTTGGAAAGAAAGCTTTGCAAATCTGTAACACTCATGGTCCATAATACTCCTACTGTTAATTTTACAGAACATTCTTCGAGAATATTCTGTATGCAATCAAATTTTAGCATTAACTAAAACCAACCACAGAAAGTAAGAGACAGGCAAGCACAGAAAAGGTAAAAGGCACATAATAAACACTGGACCACGATTTAGGCCTAAAGCTCCACATGGGAAATTCCACCACAGCAAACGCCATCACGTAACATCGGAACAGCCACTAAAGACCACTGTGACGTCTCTGGACACAGCTTATAAAAGAGTTTTGCTCATGTGGTTAAAACACATTCTATAAACAAAGTTTTAAAATCTTGTGCAAAAGCTTTCCTTGATAGATCTCTATTGAGAAAACAGTCATCATGTGTACGGTTTCATCCTGCATGTCCAAAGAACTTGATTAAATCTTGGCTGTGTCACATACATGCTAGAAAGAAGTAAGCCAATGGCTGCTTATACCTCCTTTTGTCTTACAGTAGTTAATATCTTTCATTATTTCATTTGAGTCTCACAATCCTATAAATTAGAAAGATAATTTAGCATAGTTTACTGATGAGGAAATAGAGGAAAATTAGAGGACTTGTGCACAATCACCTAGCTATTGTGCAGACCCCTTTGTCTTCTGACCCCTGGCCAATACTCTTTCTCCAGCAGCCATGCCTACTCTCTCTTCCCCTCTCCTCCCTAAGTACAGCAGACTTACAAAATTCGACTAAAAGCCACATACACTCAACCAAGTAAAAAGCAAAGAAACGTCTCAAAAGCCTAAATAACACATTTTTGAGTACCTAACAGGTGCAAGTACCTATCAGACACAGGCAAAATTACAGGGGGTGGTAGAAATTAATACAGTAAGTCTCTCCCATGTAGGAGGTTAAATTCCTACATCCCTGGATTCACATCATCAGTCTCACAGGAAACAGGAGGAGATGCTACGTATATATTCGTAGAAAATAATTCCTGGAAGGTATCCATTTCAAAAAATTAGATTAGAGCATTAAATGGACTCTTTTCCTAAATCACCATATTCACATGCTCAGAAAATTATCAATGTTAAGGTTACGTTTTCAAACAAATCCCTACCACTTCAGATATAAGTCTGTTATACTTGTATATCCCCTTGTTTCATTTTGCAAATCATACGCAAGCCTGCCCTGCTTTTCCACAAACTTCAGCAGTGCCAACGTCACCAGACCTGGTCTCTTATCCACCTACTGAAAAAGCAGAAATTACCAGAACGCCTCTTTCCATATTCACTGTCCTGATCCAACTCCACGGAAGAGCAATTACCGCTCCCTAGATTTGAAGCACTAGCTCACTCGGAGAGCTTTCATCAAAATAAACATGCCCAGGGCCTATTTCCCAGAGATTACAATTCAGTAAGCCTAGAGTGTGGCCCCTTTCTTATTTAAAAACTACCCATTTGGGCTTCCCTGGTGGCGCAGTGGCTGAGAGTCTGCCTGCCGATGCAAGGGACACGGGTTCGTGCCCCGGTCCGGGAGGATCCCACATGCCGCAGCGGCTGGGCCCGTGAGCCATGGCCGCTGAGCCTGCGCGTCCGGAGCCTGTGCTCCGCAACGGGAGAGGCCACAACCGTGAGAGGCCCGCGTACCGAAAAAAAAAACAACAAAAAACTACCCATTTAAGAAAACTGAGTTGAATTAGTGTATGAGTGAACACATTTTAACATTCAAACATCAAACACATTTTGTGTTTAATGTACAAACACAGAACTCTGCTATTCATTTGTAGGCTCAACTAACATTTATTGAGAATCTTACAATGTGCCGGGCAGGCTTCTAGGCCCTGGCACTCCCGGCTGTGCTCCACAGCACTTTTATTTCACTGCGCAGACAGAAAGTAAGTCAGATAAATACCAGTTCAGGAGAAAATAAATTCTATGAAGAGAAATGAAGCTGGATAAGGGATTAGAAAACAACTGGGGGGCAAGATACATGTATTTTACATAAGGCTGGTCAGGGAAAGTCTCCTGGAGAAGGCAACATCTGACAGAGCTCCGAGGGATGAAGCCCTGGAGGAGGAGCTAATGGAGGCCCCACAGTGTTCTCTCTGATCCACATCCGGCCAGTGTCACCACACACAACGGGCTTTCGGACTCCCCCAAACTCAGCACATAAGTAAGACCTGGCAATACAAGACAAAACTCAGGTGTCAAAAGTAAATGTTTCTAGCAATAATGCTATGAAATGTATATTCTCTGGACCAGTTTAAGGAAGGAGGCAAATCTAATTTAACTGGGTCTTAATGGATGAATATGACTCCAGTTCACAGAAGTGAGGGAAGCAAGAGCACAAACAGCAGCACAGGAAAGAGGAAGTACAAAGACAAATCTCAAATATCAGAATAATCCTGTTGACCAAAATTAGAGAATATAAAGGTGAAAATGGAGGTCAGGGTTAGGACAAGAATGCCCTTACCCATTTTCGTCTAAAAAACACCTTATTTATCCAAGACCAGTTCAAAAAGTCAGTTCTTCTATGAAGTAATCACTCTAACCCTCAAAGGTAATTACTTCTATGTTGCCACCCACTTGGCTCTGTTCACGTCTAATGCCCAGAGATTACTTTTTTGTCACAAAATCCACATTCTCCATCACTGTCATCTCTGTTCAAACATAGTACCTAACACGCAAGCAGCATACAAAATATATTCGTTGAATTAATTAACACAGAGTAAAATGGGATGAAAGGTCCAAAGATTGGAAAACTTAACAGAGTAAAGATGTCAATTCTCCCTAAATTGAGATATAGGATTAATTTACTTCCTATCAAAATTTCAGCAAGGTCTATTTTGTAGACACAGAAAAGCTTCTTCTAAAATTTATGTGGAAAAGCACAGGTCCTGGAAAATAGCTAAAACAACCTTTCCAAAGAAGAATAAAATGGCAATGATCACTGTACCCAGTATTATGGCTTACTATATAGTACAGAGGTACAGTAATCAAGACCATGTGGTACTGGTGAAAAGACAGATACATATGTCAATGGAATAGAACATGGAACCCAGAAACATACCCACCCAAATATGCCCAACTGATTTTTGGGCAAAGTACACAAGTAATCCAATGCAGGAAGAATGGCCTTCTCAACAAATGGTGCTAGCAAATGGATATCCACAGACCACAAACAACAAACAAAAATATTCTAATGGACCATGAACTTAAAAATTAAACATAAACTTATAAAATTTTTAGAAAAAATAGGAGAAAATCTTTGGGATCTAGTACTAAGCAAAGACTTTTGACTTGAAAGCACAATCCATAAAAGGAAAGGCTGATAAACTGGACCCCAACAAAATTAAAAACTTCTGTTCTGCAAAAGACCATGTGAAGAGGGTGAAAGGCAAACCACAGACTGGGAGATAATATCTGCAAACCACGTATCTGACAAGGAGTAGTATCTAGAATTATATAAAGAACTCTCGAAATTCAACAGTAAAAAACCAAACAATCCAATTGGAAAACAGGCAAAGGACATGTACAGACATTTCACTGAAGAGGATCTACAGGTGGCAAATAAATACAGGAAAGGATATTCAACATCTTTAGCCATCAGGCAAATGCAAATTAAAACCGCCAGGAGATACCACTACACATGTATTAGAATACCTAAATTAAAACAAACAAAAAACCCAACCTGTCTGTACAAAATGCTGGTGGGGATGTGGAGCGACTGGAATACAAATTAAAACCACGAAGAGATATTACTACATACCTATTAAATTTTTAAAATAAAAATCACTAAATGCTAGCAAGGACACAGAAACTGGATCACTCATAAATTGCTAGCGGGAATGTAAATAGTACAGCCACTGGGAAACAGTTTTGCAGTTTCTTAGAAAAAAACGAAACATGGAACTACTATATAACCCAGCAATTGCACTCTTTATGTTCACACAAAAACCTGTACACACGTGTTCACAGCCAAAAAGAGGAAATAACCCAGAAGTTCTTAAATGGGTGAACAGTTCAACTGTGGAACATCCATACCATGGAATAAAAATGAAAAAACTACTGATACACACAACAACTTGGATGACTCTCCAGCGTATTATGCTGAGTAAAAAAGCCAATCCCAGAAGGTTATATACTGTATCTTCTATTTACGTAACATTCTTGAAATGAAAAAAGTAGAGGAATGGAGGCCAGACTAGTAGCTGCCAGGCTGAGAGCAGAAGGGGAGTCGGTATGGCTCCACAAGGGAGGCAGGAAGGATCCTTGTGTGAAAAGCCTCTGTGTCTTGACCGTATCAATGTCGGTTTCCTGGTTGATACAGCACCATCTTCTAGAGCAGCGGTCCCCAACCTTTCTGGCATCAGGGACTGGTTTTGTGGAAGACGGTTTTTCCACGGAGGGGTGGGCTGGGGGGTGGTCCGGGCGGTAACGCGAGCAATGGGGAGCGGCAGATGAAGCTTCGCTCACGCACCAGCCACTCACCTCCTGCTGTGCGGCCCGGTTCCTAACAGGCTGTGGACGGGTTATCGGTCTGGGGCCCCGAAAGTTGGGGACCCCCGCTCTACAAGATGTTACATTGGGGGAAACTGGGCAAAGGTTCATGGTCTCTATTTTTTCTGCATGTGGTTCTACAGTCAAAATTTTTTTTTAATTAAAAAAATGAGATAGAAGGCAAAGAAGTTATTAACCTTCGAAAGGAAAAGATGCTGTTTGGGAGACAAAGGGAGATGAGAGAATGGGTTAACAGAGGCAGAGCAGCCAGAAGATGGGGGAATCTTATCTCTAAACTCAAGTTCAAAGCTAACTGTGTTGGAAGGGATGTGGGTCACCAAAGAGAAGTTCAGATGGCAGAACTAGGAGCTTTAAAGGAATCAAGAAAACTTGGCACATCAGTTAAAGTCTATGGGGAGCACGAGTAAGAACCAACAACAACACAGGATTCCCTACCTGTCTCACTGCATCTAAAGCACTATTCTTTTCATGCTGATTTATCACAGAGACTGTTAGATTCTGTTTTATCTATAAAGCTTCAAAAGTAGTCACTAAAAGTGAAAATTTTTCTAAAAAATTGTATCACCACAACTTGCATGTCCCTATGAAATTCAACATAAAGGAACTTTACTTAAAGAATTACCATGTAATCCTAACAATAACAAGAATAAAAATTAATATTATCTCTATCTTAAAGAAAAGGATAGGGATAATAATAGGTCCAAAAGAGAAAATGTCTTACAGTCACATAAAAATTAGTGATGAAAGTAAATTAGAATTCCAGATTCTCAACCATGGTAATGATTACTACAATATTCATTTTTTTCTCCCTCACACAAAGAATCTTTTTTTCTTCCTCTTATGTAAATAAGGGTGCCCTCGAAAACTGGGGGCTTCCAAAACTTGCTGATGTAACAAGCAATGTTTATTTCTTAACACCTTTAATCTTTTATAATGCATCTCAGGAAGGTCTGTGGAGCTTCAACGTTCTAAGATGCCTAAGTAGAAAAGGTGCATGTGAATTTTCCCAAAGTTGCACCACCATTCATTTTGAGATAACATTCTTAGACTAAATTGTCAATCACGCCTGCTAAAACTCAACCAGGCAACTGTATCAGCCAAATTAAAACTTAACTTTAATCAACAAGTACCCCCTGAGTGGTTATACCCATCACTGTAGAGGCACCAAGGACACAACAGTAATGAAAATGTGGAAATGAAGCTCTTGCTCTTGTCTAGTAAACAGGCAACTACAATAAGATGTAATAAATGCCAAGATGTGAATAAATACAAGGAGCCAGAGCCCCACAGAACCTTGAGAAGCCACCCCCACCAGTAGCAAGACAATCAGACAACCGAGGGGGAGTGCTAAACGGAGACCCTAAAAACGAGCGGGTATCAGCCGACTGAGAAGTGGGGAGGAAATACCGTTAACCGACCAACACAAATATTTATAGCCATTCACCTCAAAAAACACAAGAAAATGATCTTAAGAGGAGAGGAATCCTCAAGAGAATAAAAAGAAAACTTTGGCAGTAAAATCTGACAGCCAACAGACAAGTGGTAACTGACGGGGCAGATCAGAGAAAGATAAGATCTGAAAGATGAGCTGGCTGTGTAGAGACCCAGAAGACACTGCTTGGTGCCAGTGAAACCAAGAGAAACTCGTGAAAACAGAGGCACTGGGCACCTCCAAGAGTGGGCTTGTGGACAGGTTGTAAAACAGGAAGCTCACGGCTGAAACTGTGAATTAGAATTCCAGAACTCCTCTCCAACTCACAATGAAACACGATCCTGTCCCTTCCAGATACTGGACTCGATGACAACAGGCACAGCAGGAGGGGAGAAGGGATGGAGAGGAGGAAAGAACACAGCAGGGAGATTAAATGGCACTCTACTCCCTAAACAGTGAGATTCCTGGCCCTCTCCTTCCCTCCTGGCAACCAGGATGCCAGCAGCTGGGTTTACACCCTTCTCTAGGCAAGAGTCTGGGAAATCTGACACACACACTCCACCCCCTCCTCCACCAGCCCAAAAGGACCTCTGGATAATTACAGCTGAAGATTCGCCAATGAAGTGGCCCTACCAGATCCCCCTCTATTGAAGCTCACAGTTGACAAGCCCCATACGTGTAATGAGTTGTTTAAGCAGGAGGATCCTAATTTTTCATTTTAAACCTCACTTGACTTTAAAAAACTATGTGCTTTGATAAAATTTAAAATAAGACAATGGCAGGCACAGGGGGAGGGAAAGGAAACGTGAAGGAGGGGTATCTAAGCAGAGGGTTTTACTTTTACCTTTTTTATATACAAAATAAATAATTAAAAACAGAATTTAAAACAAATCGCTCCCAATCCTAATAAAAGTACATGCCAAAATGGGGTACCTAAAAAGTAAAGAGTACTCAACCTGTATATCCATTAACATAGATGGCGACGCCACTAAAAATTGTAGATGAAGCTCCGTCCTTCTGTATAGCAGCATCTGATCGAAACTGTTGCTCCAGTTTCTGGACCTTGGCAGCCATATACCCACCCTAGAATTAAAGAAAAGGTAAACTAATCACAAAAGTTTTATTTTTCTTCCCACCCTCCCCTTTTTAGAAAGAAATTTATATTTAAAAAAAAAATAATAAAAAGGCCTTACTCTGTGCTAGTAACCAAGGTATAAGGATGACATAAGGTATAATGACAAACATGAACCATAATGCAAGGCAATAAAACAGGCAGGTCAAGGGAGAGTTTTTCCCTCTGTCAACTCAATGTTTAATGATTCTATCACATTGTTACAATGGTAAAAGTTCCGTTAAAAGAGGGAAAAGGTAAGTCAAGGTTAATAAGTGTAATGCCACAAAATATTGTTCTTATCTACAAAATCAAGCAAAAGTTATACCAAAGCGTAAATCAATTAAAAATTTGACAAGTGGTCAGTAAGAATATATTTTGACTGGCTTCCACTATCTTCTGTGTATGTGAAGCTTAAGATTAATAAATTCAAGTAAAATGAAGCAGTTTGACAAACCAGTAAAGGCTTCCATACATGTAGATAAGAATACAATAAGTGATTCAGTGGCTAAATTCTGGATCTAATCAATCTATCTGGTAGTACTACTAATATTCATAACACCAACCTCAAAAAGAATATAAAAACATTATTATTTTTGCTAAAGACCTTGACAAATCTATGAATTCAGCCACACCTTTCCTGAACGTCGAAATAATTAAGGTTAATCGATTAAGACTATCAATTTTACTTTATCAATAAGGTTTTTAGAATAAAGCTGTAGGTGTTTAGAAGTGGTATATATTTTTTTCCAAAATGGAAATGACTTCATTGTTTTTGATTACTCAAATATTACATGCTGTCAACATTTTAAGAAAATTTAAATTAGCTATGATCCCATTCATTGCTAACATTTTGGGATCTTACTTTCAAAGTTATTTCTGTGCCTCAGAACACAGAGGTTTTACACAAATAGGATCATATGTAATAACAGTCCTTTATAATACACCCTTTTAGTTAAGGCCATCTTGCCAGCTTAAGAAATATACAGCTAAATGATGGGTGTACACTGTTCCACGGTATAGAGATAATCCCCTATTACTGGATATCTACGTTTTAATGTTTTTCAGTATTATTAACAATGCTGCAATAAAATTATCATACAATAAATTCTGTGCACCAGAACATTTATTTCCTCAGGACAAAATTTCTCAAAGTTTAAGCTTTCAATACACTGTGAAAACACAGAGTTGGTGTCTAAAGTGATTTACAATTTAGAAAACGCCTTCAACCACATTATAAACTAAAAGAAGAATGAAAAATACCTAGACAGTTCAATATAATTATCTTTATTCTTTTAAAACACACCCATTTTTCCCAGTCATCCTCAGCTCGCTTCCTCCATCCACCTCGTCTCATGGTGGAGCTTCTGTATTAGGGGAAGAAAGAAATATATCAATTTCGTGACAAAAGGTACTACTAATTGATATCTTATTTCAATATCAAGAAAAATGAGAAATTAAAATAAATTCAAATCTTCAATTCATAAAAGTTCAAAATATCATACTGAGGAAACTTTTTCCAAAGCATATCATTCTCTGGCTTCACAAGTGAAATTTGTTCCCCCCAAAACTCCTTACAGCTAAGTATCAGGTTTTAATTATAACTATTTTAAATTTTAATTTTAACAGGAAAAACTTTTATGCATTTCTGGCCATCAATCCTAACACCGTCTTACGTAAAACATCACAAAATCCAACTAACATACTGTGCTTACTTAACATTAATGTTAATGGAACCTAAGAAAACATTTTCCTTCATGCACTGCCCTATAATATGGCTCTTAAATTCTGTCTTTGCTATTACATACTGCACACTTAAGAGTACAGTCATAGTGTAATTCATCTATTATGCAAAAATCCTAAAAGAAGTCAATCAAAGCAACTAGGGGACATGATGCAGAAAGACTATCACCAATAATAAATTGGTAAATCTGGCATTCTCCTTAAGGCAACACATGACCAACTATACCATGAAGCCACCAAAATGGCTCATCTCAAGTGTCAGCTGGCTTAGTGGTGAACAAGGTATAAATCAAAGCAGGCATTATATGAAATTCCTTGTGAAGTCAAATTCTTCTAACCCAAATGGCTACATCTTGGGACATGGCTGCATTATTCTTCACAAAATTAATATGATCTCCAATTAAGTATTTTTCTTCTAATAATTATATAGGTTAATATCAAAGGGTTACCATACACCATTGGAGAAGGCTTATACGTTATCCAAGATAAACTGACTTTGATATGCTTTAAAAAAATCTTTTATTGAATAACATCTTAAGATAGCCACACTTTATCCACACACATCAGCAGATATTTTCTTTCAAATATTTCTATTCTTAGTATATACAGGATTTATAATTTCTCCTTGCTGACTTTATATTAATTATGAATTTTTACTGTCTACTCTTAACAGGTGACTGAAAGACATGCAGAGAGAGTCAGAGTTGAGTCCAACAGAGAGACAAGGGGCAGGTGGAAAGGGCTGAGAACAGGAGGCAAAGTGATTAACCCTGATCAGGTGCTGTGGATGCTGGCGGAGAGAAGGGCTGCTTTGCTTTGTTTTGCCTTTTTAAGTTTGACGAAGGTAAGGGCATGGCTACCCAATGTGTTCACCCTGAGTCCCAGGACTGCCATCAGTGCTGTTCAATACTTCTTCTGTTTTCAAGAGGCTCACTTTGTCCAGTCCCTCAAGACCTCTCTCTTATCTTAAAGGAGTCTGGGAAATGTGTTAACACACAGTTCTTGACTTCAGTATAAACTATGACTCTGCACATCTGCTCTTACAAGTAAAGAGTGTGGGTGTTCTGGCCACTGTACATTAAGAATGCACACTCACAAAAATTATCTGCAACTATTAATCTGCTAAATGAACATAAATTAAAGAACAAAATACATTTAAAAAGTTTAATTCATCTGGCCATCTACTTAAAAGCCTCATTTATTTAAGATCTACCAGGTACCTATTGCAAAAGGCCAATATGAAAATCTTTATCCATAGTTTAATGAGGGTAGACCAGTATGAAACAAAATCATTTTTTAAAAAAAGTTTTAAAGGTTCTTCCCCCATTCCAAAGTAAAAGAGCTATCCCAGCCAAATGTTTAAAGTTTTGAAAAGTGAAAGGAATGAAGGACTGAAGATGTAATTTCATCCAATTTCAAAGAATATAATTTGACCTATGTACAGCAAACTCCTATTGGTGCAGGATTCAATTAAGATCAAGAAAAGGAAAAAAGAAATAAACATATTTCATTTTACACATTCAAATTCTACTTTTGAGAAAATCCCATAACAAACAGTGAACTAGGTAATTTGGACCTACCCTCCCACTGAGGAGGAGGAAAGCTAGACAAAACATAGTTTTAAAAAACTGCCTCAAGACACAGAAGGCCTAGCAAACAATGAAAAATCACTGAGCCAAGATTCAGCAGATGACAGAGGAGACCTGCCACCTCACATCATCTCCCCAAACTGGGAGACCCTTTCCCTCTGAGAAATCTGGCAATTCTCAAGGAGTGGCTGAGAACAAACACAGAGCTAAGGCAACAACAGCTAGGGCTCTCTTCCTAGGACACAGCTCTCACACCTGGGCGTAGGACCCCAGGATCAGAGTAAACTGGAGGCAGGCCGACCAGAGTATCCTGCCCCAGGTCATCTCAGTCTCCGAAAGCAGATCCAGGTGACCCCAGGCTGCCCCATGAGTGCCCCACGGCACCTGGCAGAAGGAAATGTGGATCCTCTGAGGATGAGACAACTTCCTAAACTTCATATATTTCTACAAATGAGTTTGCAAATATAGTATCTAGTACACAAATAAAAATCACCAGGCACACAAAGAAAGATCACATGAACCAACAGAAAAAAGAAACAACAACAGACAGACCTACAGAGACTCCAGATACGGAATTTAAGGTAGACTTTAAATTAATCAAGCTTACCCTGGCTCAAAGAGGGAAAAGACAAATTTCAGTATATCAGTAAAGAACTGGAAAATATTAGAAATAACTAAACGGTGACTCTAGAATTGAAAGATACAATATTAGAAATTAAGAACTTAATAAATAGATAAAACCAAAAAAAACCAAAAAACAAATAAAAGCATAACTGGGGGCTTCCCTCATTGAGTGGTTGAGAGGCCGCCTGCCAATTCAGGGGACACGGGTTCGTGCCCTGGTCCAGGAAGATCCCACATGCCGCAGAGCGGCTGGGCCCATGAGCCATGGCCACTGAGCCTGCGCGTCTGGAGCCTGTGCTCCGCAACAGGAGAGGCCACAACAGTGAGAGGTCCACGTACCGCAAAAAAAAAAAAAAAAAGCATAACTGGAATAAGTCAGAAGAAAATGTCCAGATAAAGCACAAAAGGACGGAGAATATGGGAGATGAGACACCGGGGATACACGAGAAAGTCTAATTTAAATAAACTGGAGGGAAAAAGGAGAAAAACAGAAGTTATATTTAAAGAAATAATGACTAAAACAGTCTAAAACTGATTAAAGATATCAAGCCACAAATTCAAGAAGCCCAATGAGCCCCAAACAGGAAAAAATAGAATCTATATCTAGACATATAATAGTAAAACTATGAAAAACTGAAGACAGAAAAAAAACATCTTAAAAGCTGCCATGGGTAGGAAAATCAGAGATTCCATCAAAATACTCAAAGGAGCAGCAATTAAACAGACAGCTGTCTTTTCAACAGAAACAACAGAGCCAGAAGACAACAGTGCTGAAAGAATATGATTACTAACTTAGAATTCTAAACCCAGAGAAATATTCAATCAAGAAAGATGAAATAAAGGCACTTTCAGGCAAATAAAAAGAGGTTAATGCCACCAGCAAACTTGTCTAAAGGAAATTCTAAAGGATATCCCTTAGATAGAAGGAAAATTCTCTTGGATGAACCATCAAAAATACAGAAAAAAAACCCAACAAGGTAAACAATAAACATCTGGATAAATCAATGTTAAAAACGGACTGAATAAAACTACAATGACAATCAATCTGTTATTGTTTGTAGCATAATACACAGCATACGTGAATCAAAAGATTATGAATAAAAGATAGGGGTGAGGGATTTCTTCCTAATCCAGGCTCTGCCTCTAACTAGCTTCATTAATCTCTGGTAAATCTCCATCTCTCTGAGTCTCAATTACTATCTTATCCGGCTCTCTCACTATCAGACATTTGGGTAGTTGACTACTAGAGTTCCCCTTGGTGCTCTACACAAGACATACTGAAGAACTATTTTCAGAAACTAAACATAAAAAATTAAAACTACTATATTCACATACTTTAGTAATGTACTTCAATTTCAGAAATTTGATTATGTAACAACTTTGATGTTCTACATGTTTATTTATATTTTTAAAAATGTATCCCAGAGAAGATTTAAGGCAGCTTGTCCTATCAAATCCATTTAAATAATATATATGTAGATTAAGATGGCCTATGACAATGGATTAGGGGTAAAAACCTAACTGTAAAACTGGTCTTTGCTGAATATTAGGAGTAGCAATTCATCAGCCCTGTCACTGCTGGATGACATCAGTTGTGTAACTTTCTTCTGTCCAACAGCAGATGCTAGATAGTTCAGTTAGGGTTAGGGTTACAACCGTAACCCTACACAGTGTTCCGAATTACAATGTGTCCTCTTGACTAACCCTGCTCACTAAAAAGAGAATGCCCTTTAACAAAAGCCATCCAATTATCAAGCCAGACTTGCAAATAAAAATTGCCTTCTAGTTTTCAGATGAAACTCTTGCAGACTCTTGGAGAAAAATTCCCACTACATACCCAGAAAATGCCCAAATACATATTCGTCAGTGTTAATCTGTTGCTTTCATATTCATAACTCTCAAGTATATTGACTATTAATTAAGTAATGAAAGTGAGTGGCTTTTATTCAGTCTCATTAATCTAGCCATATGTACATGTATGGGTTTATCTTATCTTCATTTAACAGTTACTTAAGAAATAGTTGCTGACTGTTGGTGGGAATGTAAATTGATACAGCCACTATGCAGAAGAGTATGGAGGTTCCTTGAAAAACTGAAAATAGAACTACCATATGACCCAGCAATCCCACTACTGGGCATATACCCTGAGAAAACCGTAACTGAAAAAGATACATGCACCCCAATGTTCACTGCAGCTCTATTTACAATAGCCAGGACATGGAAGCAACCTAAGTGTCCATCGACAGATGAATGGATAAAGAACATGCAGCACATATATACAATGGAATATTACTCAGCCATAAAAAGAAACGAAATTGAGTTATTTGTAGTGAGGTGGGTGGACCTAGAGTCTGTCATACGGAGTGAAGTAAGTCAGAAAGAGAAAAACAAATACCATATGCTAACAACTATATATGGAATCTAAAAAAAAAAAGGTTCTGAAGAACCTAGGGGCAGGACAGGAATAAAGACGCAGACGTAGAGAATGGACTTGAGGACACGGGGAGGGGGAAGGGCAAGCTGCGACGAAGTGAGAGAGTGGCATGGACATATATACACTACCAAACGTAAAACTGATAGCTAGTGGGAAGCAGCTGCATAGCACAGGGAGATCAGCTCAGTGCTTTGTGACCACCTAGAGGGGTGGGATAGGGAGGGTGGGAGGGTGGGAGGGAGATGCAAGAGGGAGGAGATATGGGGATATATGTATATGTGTAGCTGATTCACTATGTTATACAGCAGAAACTAACACACCATTGTAAAGCAATTATACTCCAATAAAGATGTTAAAAAATAAATAAATGGACCACACTCTTCAAAATGTTAAAAAAAATAAAAGTAAACAAGAAAAAAATTTATCAGGAAAAAAAGAAATAGTTGCTGAATGAACTGGAATACAGAAATGAATACACAATGGAAGAATGAATGTGCATATTATGGTAGCATACTCATCTATGAATGCTCCACAAATGCAGAGAAAAGAGCACGCAGCCACACAGACCATCACCAGGCAAGGCCAAAATAAAGCAAGTTTACTTGCAGCTCCCACCACATCGCTGCTCAACACCTCTTTTTTCCTTCTTCAGGGCCTCCTTCTCTACCTTAGTTAGCTGTCAATTCTCTGCTAACAATTAAGAAACTGCTTAATAACTGGCTTAAGGTATGACCCATCCCAGGGACCTGTGTATTTAAAAGGACTTCTCTAGGACCATTCAATGGGGGAAAGCACCGTCTTTTTGACAAATGAAGTTGGGAAAACTGAATATCCACAGGCAAAAGAATAAAGTTGGACCCTTAACGTACACCATATACAAAAATTAACTGAAAATGGATCAAAGACCTAAATGTAAGACCTAAAACTATGAAGCTCTTAGAAGAAAACATAGGAGAAAGCTTCATGACATTGGATTTGGCAATGATTTCTTGGATGACACCAAAGCATAGGCAACAAAAGAAAAAAATAAATTGGACCATACCAAAATTTTAAAATGTGCATCAAAAAGGCACAATCAACTGAGCAAAAGGCAACTCACAGAATGAGAGGAGATATTTTAAAACATCTACCTGAAAAGGGACTAATATCCAGAATATATAAAGAAGTGCTACAACTTAATGAAAAACAAATACACTGATTAAAAAATGGACACAAAATTTAAATAGACATCTCTTTAAAGAAAATATACAAATGGCCATTAAGCCTATGAAAAGATGCTTAGCATCACTAACCATTAGAGAAATGCAAATTGAAACCACGAGATAACGTCTCATACCCATTAGGATGGCTACAATCAAAAAAAACCAAAAAAAACAAAATAAGTGTTAACGTGCATGTGAAAAAACTGGAACTCTTGTGCACTGTTGGTGGGAATGTAAAATGGTGTAGCCATTATGGAAAATGCTATGGTGGTTCCTCAAAAAATTAGAAATAGCACTGCCATATGATCCAGCAATTCCACTTCTGGGTACACACCCAAAAGGCTTGAAAGCAAGGTCTCAAGATATTTGTACACCCATGTTCACAGCAGCATTATTCCCAAATGCCAAAAGACAGAAGCAACCCAAGTGTCCACAGATGGATGAATGGATAGACAAAGTGTGGTATATACATAAAGTGGAACACTATTCAGCCTTAAAAAGGAAGGTAGTATTAAAAAAATAAATAAAATAAAATTCAAAAAAAAAAAGGAAGGTAAGTCCAACAAATGCTGCAACATGGATGGACCTCGAGGGCATTATGCTAAGTGAAATACGCCAGTCACAAAAAGACAAGTGCCATATTATTCCACCTATATAAGGTATCTACAGTGGTAAGATTCACAGAGACAGAAAGCAGAAGGGTGGCTGCCAGGGGCTGGGAGGGCAGGGAGCTACTGTTTAACAGGTACAGTTTCAGTTATGCAAGGTGAAAAGCATTCTGGGAAGACAGATGGTGGTGATGGTTACACAACAGTGTGAACATACTTAATGCCACACTTAAAAATGGTGAAGATGGTAAATTGTATGTTATATGCATTTTACCACAACTAAAACTTTTTAAAATATATTTTTAAAAATAAAGAAAGTTTAAAAAAAGGACTGTGACACTGGCAACTGGGTTCACAGGGACTGGTTAGCTGCAGGGAAGGGGGTAACCGGGATGTCCACTTAGGATACAAAGCTAAGAAGCAGGCTGTCCTTCTCCAGGACATTTGTATAGCACATCTGGGATTTTTTCCTGGGGAGGGCAGTGGGAGGCCATGTGCAAAACTAATTTACTAGGGCCAAGTATCCTCCTCATGAGTGACAAAGTAAATGAAGTGCTAGGACACAGTCACTGACAAAGTTTAACAAAGCTGCTCCACTGGGCTCTCATCTGTCCTTAAATGCTGAAGGCTTCAATACCAGATAAACAGCTGTTTTGAGGTTTTGTTTTGGTTCAACCTTAGAGACCATCATTGTCTAAGGCTATAGTTCTCAGACCACTGAAGTTATCAGAGCACAATGGAGATTCTTGAATCTCAAAACCCAGGGAAGCAGAACCTTCTTCTAGACCCACCTACATACTAGTCAGGTTTTGACTTTGAAGAGACTTTCACCAAGGTATTAAAAACAACGATCAGACACCTGTGTGAAGGGCATTATTGTGCCTTTGTAACAATCTTTTGTCTTCACCATATACTGGTTTTTAGGGATTCTAAACCGAGCTGACAAGTTTATATCATAATACAGCATGTATTTCATGTATTTAAAATACCTTTGAAAAACATATAAAAATAAAATGTCAAAATATTTAGACCAAACATTATTCCTAGTGTAATAGAACCCTTAAAAATTTTTTTTAACCTGGTCTCTTCACCTTCAGTATACCGAAGCATTTTCCTATTATCAATTTTTTATGCACAGTTAAACAATTCCTGTACTATATGATACCATTTTGATCAACACCAAACAAACACAGACTTCAAAGAACTTTAACCCACCAAATAAAAGGGGCTACAACATACACAGCACTCTCTAAACAACAAATTATACATGTGGGTACTGAAGCCTTTTCTAGAACTGAGTCTGATCTATCTTTTCTTGAGGCATTCTCTATTACCCTCCAAATTCATGATTTGTGTTTATACACTGCTCTGAGTGTTTTCGGTATTCAGTCTTGTTAAGTGTTCCTTTTCAAAAATAGTTTTTCCTTCTCGATTTATAAAAGCACTATATGTTTACTGCAGAAAACTGAGAAAATGCAGGAAACAGAAAAAGGGAAGGGAAAATTACCATATTCCCACCTTCTTTTAAAAAATTCACCTGTTGACTGACACTTTACATTTCCTTTTTTTCAGTACTCCTTAAATTTTTAACATTTAAATTTTAAAAATTTCAACACACCACTATATCTTACCTTTCCATAGTGCTTTTATTTTTCCAAGGGGTCCTTACATATCGTATTTATCTTGACAACACATCCATGGAGTAGGCAGGCCAAATACTAGCTATTTTGCACATAGGCGCCTTCTAGGATGGAAGGGCTAAGATAAAATATCTGATAAGGCTGCACGGCTGGTTTGCGGCACAAAACCACACTCACCTTGTACAAACCTATGTCTCCAATCTTCAGTGGAGAAACAAACAATGCTATCAGTATAATAAACTCCTGAAAAGAACACTCCTACTGAATTGAACCAGCCTAATACAATTCAACAAAACAGATGCTTTGACCCTAGCACCTGTCTGGGTCAGAACAGTAGCTGCCATACATGTGACAGAAGGACTAAGGAGGAAAACAGGTCCAACAGACAGCTTGCATCTAGACCCCAACTGTACACGTCCATATTCATGAGAAGTAGAGACCCAGAGACACTACCAACTTTAACTGACCTTTTAAGCAGTCAGATCTTAGTTCTTTCATTTGTGGATAGAGGTGGACCTGACAAACCCTAGTCTCTTGCAGTTTTTTAAATGTATGATTCTATATATCTATCCATTTTTTAAAAAGGCTTTTAAGATGAAAGTACACATATTATGCTACTCTGTTAAAAAAACTCAAAGGCTATGCACAGATGTGGCTATGCAGTAAAGAATTAACCCTGCTCAAAGAGGGGTCTGGCCTTTGCTCTCGGAACGCCCTGCCTGACAAATGTCTGTTTATCTAGGGGCTAAGAGTCACTCCAGATAGTCTAACAATGTGATTTGTGATATACGGTGGAGGCTTCAGACCATGCACTACCAACCTTCTGAGAGGCTGGAGACAGAAGGTCAGCCTCATCTATTTGACCAAACTCCAATACAAACCCTGGACACTAAGGCTTAGGTGAGCTCCCCTGGTTGGCAATACTTCATGGGCATTGTCAGTTGTCATTAACAGAAGTCACCTCCATCCTAGATTCCTGTGGTGAGGACAACTCAAAGTTCCACACGTGGACCTCTCCTGTGTGCCCCATGCCTCTCTTTGGCTGGTTTTAACCTGTAACCTTTCACTGTAATAAATCATAACCACAAGCACAACAGCTTTCAAGAGTTCTGAGTCCTTCTAGTGAATTACTGAACGTGACGGTGGTCTTGGGGATCCCCAAACTCTGGAGTGGCAGAATGACAACTGTCCCCTAGTGTTCAGTCTCCCTTTCTTTTAGTAAAAGAACACCTCTCCCACCCCCTCTTAGTGGGGAGCAGGGTTGCCAAGAGGCTACATTTCCTCAGCTCCTTTAAATCAGGAGTGGCCACGTGATTAAGTTCTGGCCAACGAGATGCGAACAGAGTAACGTATACAAAATTCTGTGCCATCTATCCTTAAAGGAAGTTGTTTACTTTTTTTGGAATGCAGCTGTGAGGTAACTCGGCTTCAACCAAGAGAATAAGGACAATACCCTAGCGGATGGCTAAGCAAACAGAAGGAACCTGGGCCCCCGAATGACCTAAAACAAGCAGTAGTTCATCAGCTGTGAACCGCCACCCCCATCACAGCGGAGAGAGCTACTTCACTCTCTGCATCACTGCGCTCTCAAGTCTCTGTCACAGCCTTGCACCCTGGTACCTGGTTAGCCTGCACCCTAATGAACCTAAGTGCATTTCACTGTCTTCATATTATGACTTAGAGTCAGTTATTTCAATAAACGACGCAGAAATAAAAGGAGAGACAAGCAATAAGATATATAAGAAAAATGTCTAGATACACAGGCATCCTCCACTTTTCAAAAGCTTACTTCGCACCACTTCGCTCTTACGGAAGACCTACATTAGTACCCGTTTCCGCTAACCAAAAGAAACCCCAAGAAGATTTTCACTTTTACAAAACAAAAAGGGCAAAGCAAAAGCAGCATTCAGCCTGTCTTACAGCAGGCTGCTGCAGAGGGAGCGTCCTCCCCAAGCACCTTGGTACCGCCCAGTCCTTGCCCAGGAACCTTGCTCAGCATCTCAGCATCAAGCCCCCATGGTTTTGGACTGTGTCACTGTCTGTGAGCATCTGTGCTTTATCTTGGTTTATTCTGTGCATCCGTTAGCAAGATGAGTCCTACGGTAATGGTTTCTTTGCTTTTGGCCATTTCGGCTTAAGAAAGGTTTCACAGGAACACTCTACTTCCAGGTAGCAGGGGAAACCTGTATTAAAACTGAAAATGCATAACATCTGTAATGTCCCAGTTTGAGGCTGATCTTATTAAAAGCAAATGTTCTATCCCAAACAATTTAATATAACAAATTTCTCTCTTATCCTCTTGGTTATTCGTAACAATGAAAATACGTACCCCTCCCCCACTGCAAATGACTGATCTAACAAAATCAGTCATTTGAAAACAAGCGGAAGGAGGCGTTCTAAAAGAATCACTAATAATTTTCTTCCCTGTAATTATAGATTTCCATAGATGGGAACGGAAATGAAGACACCATTTTAATAAAGTACAAAGAACCTCCTTCTCTGGCTTTCCAGGGTGCGGCAAGATGAACTGGCTTCCCTCACCTTCATGAACTCCTATCGCTCATTAAGTATCTCCACCAGGATGTCCCACATGCATCTCAAAGTCAGCATGTCCAAAAGTAGGGATCAGGCTACAGAGGAAAAGAAAAGAATATTCTGGAGATGATATGATAAAGAAAAGAATCTATAAGGAGTAAAAAGCCAGTGATCTTCACTAAGGAGAGGCAGCACAGTCTCATACGAAAGCCAAAGGGTTAACTGAAGAAAAGTTCAAGGTTGCAATAAATCAAAGACTCCAAAGGCCACAGCACAAGTAAACAGGGACAGAACTCAGCTGGAGAATAAAGGAGGTAACATCAAAGAAGAGGGGGCTGTATCGTGAGCAGCGGTTCTCATTCTTGAGTCTTCACCAGTATCACTTAGAGGGCTTGTTAAACTCATTACTGACCAGGGGATTTTTGCAGAATCTAATGCCCGTGCCCGGCAGTTTTTATTTTGGCTGGCCAAAAATTAATTCTGTTATCTCACTAACATTTTGTGCGTTATTACATTCAATAGTTACACCCGACACACCTGTAAAGTCTTCTAATTTTTGTGAAATGTTGTCTTCAATCCACTCTTCTGTGGAAGAAAAGGAGCATTCTCCAGCATCGTGAGCTTCATTTTCACTTTCTGTATCAGAATCAATCACTAAGGTTTTTTTGTCTTTTTGTTGCTCTAATATTCACATCGTCTGAATCAGAACTATATTCTGAAGAACTATCATCTTCTGAGACATTAGTATATACGTTGCTCGGACAATCAGAGAATGTATCTGCATAAAATTCACTGAAAAATTCTTCACTCAAAATTTTGCAATACGTCATTTTTGAAAATTTTACGTTTATAATATACACAAGGTTGGAACAAAAATCTAAAGGAGCAAAATGTGAATCATAATGACAGTCTTAAGTTGTATAATGAACCTTTGATCAATTTTAAGCTCCAACAACTTCGCATGGTGATGTTAATTGCATCACTCTCTAAAAATGTACTGATACGTCTCCGGTCAATAATGTGTTAAAACCGACTGCTGGGCCCCAACTCCAAGTTTCTCATTTTGTAGGTCAGGAGTGGGGCTGGGAATTTGTATTTCTAAAAAGTTCCCAGGTAATGCCGATGCTGCTGGCATGAGGCACATACTTTGAGAACCACCAATTCTGCCTGTGGTGTACCTAGAGTGGTCACCGAGAACAGAGACAAGGACCGGAGAAGTTCAGAGGTAATGAGACAGTATACTATGTAGAAAGAATGCTGTTACAATGTGCCCTAGCAGAAAGAATTTCACAACAGGCATAAAGGCAACTCCCCAGTTGGTCTGGGAGGGAGATCTCTCCTGTCCTTTGCCTCCCACTCCCTCTCCCCGCAAATCCCAGGTCTGATCTAACACGTTACTCCATATTCACGGAGTATTTACTGTAATTTTCAGTTTTCAAGATGAGTAAAGTGTAAACCACAATCCAAAGCTACCTGTTAGAGAAGAAAGATGTGCATAGGACTACAGTCAGGAGCCAACATTAGAGGCACCGACAAAACACAACAGACCACACAGAAGACAGCAGTAAAGCTCCCCTTGGAGAAGAGATCCAAGAAGGCTTCACTGAAAAGGTGGATCTGGGCTGAGGGCAATAAGTAGGATTTGAACGGGCAGAGGGGAGTGAGGGGGTGAATTCAAGAAGAAGGAAATTCACGAGCAAAAACATAAAAGAGAAAAAGATGTTTAAGGCAACATTCTGGGGCTGACACAGAGACAGTGATAGATGAACTAACAAGGTAGCTGAGGGAATGTCCCGAATATCATACTAAGAAGTTTGAACCCTCCTTTGTGAAAGTCAGGAAAGGAAGTGTGAACTTGTGCATATAAATGATGGGGGATGGGATGGCTGCACACAGATGGGAAAGGTTCTGGCTCCCCAGCCTCATCTACACCAAGATTTATTAACTTGTCTCGGCAGCAGTCCTCATCACATGTATTGCATCCGCACAATGCATTAGATCTCCAAACTCACAAGGTAAACCGGCATACATGGTGGCATATAACTAAAAACAAATCCTTCTGAGTAACTGCAATTCAAAAAATATGGTCAAACTCACTCTTTTCTAGATCTGCTATCAGTTCCATCTGTCACGCATCTCTTTTCTCACAAATCCTTATGGTAAGTGTAACTGCAAGTGAAAACAGAGTAGAATGTTGAAGAAACTGCCACTGCATTACCTTCTGGCCTCGCTTCCCTCGCTTCATGCCAAGAACCCCCCATAATAGATTAAAAGCAACAACAACAAAAAACCCACTACTTTTTAGGATGATATGACATTCTAAGGAGATGCTACATTCTTCAACAGACACTTATTAATGCACTCTATGCCTGAATTAATAGACGCTAATTCTGAGAAACACTCAGTGAGCTCCAAGAGAATGTAATAACCTTTAAGTGACAATCGGAAGTAAGATTTTCTACTGGGCATAAACGATATGCAAAAAAACATTATTAACCTTCAACACTGTAAACTTGAACAGCTAGTAACTTCAACTCAAGATCTAAAATTCAAAGTGGCAACTAAGTTACTACAACATTTTTACAGCTCTAACAACAAATACATTATCAACACCTCCACCTTAAGTTTAGATTTCCTTTCAGTTAACAGTAGTAATAACCTAAGCCTAAAATTACAAACTCAAAAAGAAATACCAAAATCAAGCTTTTTGAGCCAAAATTATTGTGTTTTTAAAAAAATACCAAAGAGTATGTAGTTTATAATCCTACCTACAACACAATTTACATAAATAAAATATTTCACTCAAATGAACATCAACCCAGGTTTCAAATACTATTATACCGATAAAAAAAAAACGCTATAATTTTCAACAGAAGGCAACCTTTCTACATACATAAATATACTGAAATGCAACCTGCTCCAATTTTTAGTATACTGGAGATCTCCGAGCTACCACTACAGAGGTGTGTTCTAGTTTGAACTGTAACAATTGTGCATCTGTTCTCACCTCCTCAGCTACTGTTCTCTAATGAACAGGGTGGCTGGCTGGCCTTTGTCCCTGGTTCTTGGGAGACTCTAAACCCTTGGAATTTCACAACTGATAGGAGTCTCCTTGTTATCCATGGTGGACCCCTAGGACACATCTTTTTATTAACAGGTGACTCCCAGTAAGCCCCTCATTTCAAGATGGGGCTAGCCATTCTGGAAAGGCCAACCAAGTGATTAGAGGGTTGGCTTTGAGCCATATGCTATCAGCCTGACCTCCTGGAAAAGGAAGGGGTTTGGAGATGAAATTCGACCTTGTGGCCCATGACTCAATCAATCGTGCCAATGTAATAAAAATCCAATAAAAACTCTGGACCCTGAGGCTTGGGTGAACTTCCCTGGTTGGTAATCATAAACCAATACAGGAGGATGATGTGTCCTGAGCACATGGAAGCATCATGTTTGGGACCCTCCCAGACCTCTCTTTGCATATCTCTTCCTTTGGCAGGTTCTGGTTTGTATCCCTTATAATAAAACGATAATTCTAAGTACAGCCCATCCCTGAGTTCTGTGAGTCACTCTAACAAATTATCAAGTCTGAGGGGGCTGTGGGAACTCCCAATTACGTGGCCAGCTGGTGAGAAGTGCAGTGGCCTGGAAGCCCTGGAGCCTGCAGCTGGCACCTGAAGTAAGGGGGGTCTGGTGGACTGTGCCCTTAACCCGTGATGTCTGTTCTAACACTGGGTGGTTAATGCCAGAATCACACTGTGCCTATAAAATACTGCCCTACCTCTCTTCTCAGGACTCTATGGGAGCTGAATGAGAAAAAGTCAAGCAAAAGCACTTTTTAAGGCATAAAGCATTAGAAAAAGTAAGGGACTTTTTTGGTTATGCTCTCAAAAATGTTGAAGAAGAAATTGTTAAAATATTTTTTAAATTCAGGATCGTCCAGCTTAAATTTTTAAAAAGGCTTAAAATAGGGATTTTCCTGGTGGCGCAGTGGTTAAGAATCTGCCAATTCAGGGGACACGGGTTTGATCCCTGGTCTCAGAAGATACCACATGCTTCGGAGTAGTTAAGCCCATGCGCCACAACTACTGAGCCTGCACTCTAGAACCCGCGAGCCACAACTACTGAGCCCGTGTGCCACAACTACTGAAGCCCGCATGCCTAGAGCCTGTGCTCTGCAACAAGAGAAGCCACTGCAATGAGAAACCCACGCACCACAACAAAGAGTAGCCCCGCTCGCCACAACTAGAGAAGCCTGCGTGCAGTAACGAAGACCCAACGCAGCCAAAAATAAACAAATAAATAAATTTATATTAAAAAGGCTTAAATAGGCAGTAAGTCATCTAGAAATACAGCTTATTGTAAGATAAAATTGAGAAATTTGATGAAAAGCATTTAAGAGTAAGGAATCTAAATCATAATTTCAATTATGTAACTAAGACTAGTGCCTAAATGATAAAAACATATTAGCAATCTCAAGTGTAGAAATGATGGAATTTAGAAAATGTAAAATTCAGCTACTATTTTCTGACTAAACTTCCCAAGAGCTCGTTTTAGTCTTGGTTCTGATCAGGCATGATTGAAAGCAATAGACAACATTTTGGTTACTCAGATACTGGGCTCAAGTAAAAACTGTTCACATCACAACCAACTTTTTTGCCCATCCCTAACTAATCTTTTAATTTAAGGATAAAGCCACAAGATCTGATCTTTAAAGATCAGGTCTTTAAAAAGCTTGTCAAACCATCCTATGTGCATAAGACAGTTACCTGCCTACGTGAATGAGAAAGCATAATTTCTAACTACATTACAGAATCGTTTCTATTACTTTAAAGCCAATGATTAACAAAAAAAACCTCATGACTTTAAATCACAAGTTTACATGAATATATCGCTCAATTCTCTACCCTCTTGAACATAAGATACTAAGCATACTCTGGTCTTACCCTGCATGATGAAGGGGGCAGTTTAGTGTAGCAGAGGAAAAAATGGCTTTAAAGTATTAAAACAAACAAATCCACCCCACAAAACCCTAGATTCTGGTCGTTTCTCCTCGATCATCAGATGATTCTCTGGGTCTCATTTTTCCTCAGGGAAAATACAGGGGCATGGCCTACAGAATCTACAGGGTTCATCCTAGCACTGGCATTCTGAATCTACTTAAGTGCTGAGAAGTCAACAACTCATAATTTAGATATTCTTCATATTTTTGAAGTGTCACAAGTAGATGTCAAAAATCATTGAAACTTAGCATTGTGTAAAAACGCTCCACACCAATGAGTCCTTCCTTACTAAAAACAAAAATAATAAAGATTCACTCCATGATCGGCAGAAACACATGTATTTACTTGCCGCCTGAAATTTCTTTTAGCCTTAAGCAAATTTAAATACATTCATGTTTTCCTAAATCTGAGGCATCACCTCTATTACATGCAAAACCTTTTCAAACTAATTACAAAGCTGACCTACCATGACACACATGATGCTGACTTATTTTTAATGATTTAATAAGGAAAAATGATTTTGCATATCATCAACCTATTAAAATGTTTCACACTCATAAAAAATAGACATTTAAGTATAGTAGAGATGGTTCCTAACTTACGATGCTTCGATTTACAATTTTTTGGCTTTATGGTGGTGCCAAAGTGATACACGTCCAACAGAAACCGTGCTTTGACTTTTGATCTCTTCTGGAGCCAGAGATATCGGTACAGTACTCTCTTGTGATGCTGGGCAGGAGCAGCACTACAGCTCCCAGTCAGCCACGCGACCCGGAGGAGGAACCACTGATACACTTACAACCATTCCGTTTTTCACTTTCAGTAGAGTATTAAGTAAGTTACACGAGATGTTCAACACTTTATTATAAAATAGGCTTTGTCTTACTTGATTTTGCCCAACTATAGGCTAATGTAAGTGTTCTGAGCACGTTTAAGGTAGGCTAGTCTAACCTACGATGTCCAGTAGGTTAAGTGTATTAAATGCATTTTTACTTACAACATTTTTAACTTACGATGGGTTTAATTGAAAGTAATTCCATTCTAAGTTGTGGAAGATCTGTCGTAGTCAGAGCCAAAAAACAAGAAAGAAAAAGAAAAGAAAAAAACAGCCATAAAACTATAAAACTGCCAGTAGTAAAGAAGAACAACACATACAAATAACGTGATGAAACACAACGCAAGTTTCCAAACAGAAACCTTGTTTCGACCTGCCTCATAGCAAAGTGGATGTGACCTTGGGTTATGGAATCAGGTGGAAGCAGACTGAAATCCTGGCTTCCTTCTCACCTGTGTGACCTGCCCAATTAGCATCATCTCTCTAAATCTGTTTCTTTAAAACTGTGTCCACCTGACCCAGTGGTTGTGAAGATTAAATGAGACCCTGCACTAAGCAAAGAGCCTGACACAACAGTAAATATTTAATGATTTAGCAATTATTATTAAACTTTGTAACAAATGTTACACAGAGCAGTATTGTGATTTTTTTTTTTTAAGTTTAAGGCCCAAAGTTTAGGATCCTATTGACTAAAGTTCAGACTGAGAAATGAAATAAAACAATGCTCCTACAAAGAGGCATTTTACTAAGGACCAGTGGACTAAGTAAAGATAACTGGTATTATGCAAGGGCAATCACCACAGGCAGCTTAGTTTCTACGAATACAGTTTGGGGGTGGGCAACCCATAATGAAAGAAGGCAGAAATTGAACACACTAAAGATGGTAAAACATCTTTCCTTTCCCAACTACTACAGGACTCATACTTCAACTGTATCTCAAGGATTTTCCTGTCTTCAGCCTCCAGCAAGTCCTTTCATCACCACAATTACATCTCTAGCTGAGCTTCAAAGGGAAATATATAAAAGCCACTCCCGTGGGCAGCTGTTGAGATAATCACTCTTAGCATCTTCCACAGATCTAAGAATAAAAAAGCTGACTTAGGGCTTTCTTGGTGGCACAGTGGTTGAGAGTCCGCCTGCTGATGCAGGGGATGCAGGTTCGTGCCCCGGTCTGGGAAGATCCCACATGCCGCAGAGCGGCTTGGCCCATGAGCCATGGCCGCTGAGCCTGTGCTTCCGGAGCCTGTGCTCCGCAACGGGAGAGACCACAACAGTGAGAGGCCTGCGTACCGCAAAAAAAATAAATAAATTAAAAAAAGCTGACTTACACATTAAGACCGAATACCGGTCACCATTCTTAGCAGTTTATTTTTTAATCCGTTCTAGACATCCACAAAATGTATTTATTTTAAAAAGGAGATCCATAAATATAACTTTGGTGCCCAGAAAAATTCAGTAAAAGTAGTAAAGATAAAATTCAATGCTTGCATTTTTAATCTCACACAAAAACACAAAGTCCTAAGTGAATACTCCAAGCTAATTTCAAGTACTGGTTTTCAAAACTGTGAAATAACCCTGTTCTAAGAACTTTATATACATTAACTCAATTATTTCTTACCATAATCGTAAAAAGTAGGTATTACTGTCCCATCTTACAGATGAGCAAACTAAGGCACCGAAAGATATTAACTAGCCCAAGGCCACACAATCAGTAAATGGTAGGAGCCAGGATTCTGACCCTGGCTGTCTGACTCCAGAACTAATGTTTAAATTAACTATACCACTCATTCACTTAATTCACTTAAGTTTTACTGAGAGCCTGCTATGTGCCAAGCACCCTTCTAAGCACCAGAGACAGGGTCATGAACAAGTCAGACAAGGCCTCTGCCCTCCAGGGGGGGAGAGGCTTTGGAACAAAGAAGTCTTATGGGAGAAATGGGTAAGTGAGTGAAGAGTGTATCTCTGCCTCGTAATAAATGCTGTGAAGAGAAATAAAGCAAAATGAATCAAAAGTGACAGAGAGAGGGGCTGGCTTCTATTGTAGGGATCAGAAAAGAGATCACTCTGATGTGATGACATCTGAGCAAGATAGCCACCAGGAGGAAGGGGTGGCCCAACTAAAAGAACAGCAAGCGTTAACACCCCCAAGAGAGGAACAGTTCAGTTTGTTCGAGAAACGGCAAAAAGTTCTGATTCAATTTTAAGGGTAACAGGAAGCTTTTGGAGGGTTTTCACCAAGAGAGTGACAATATGATTTATTTAAAAAGATTAAAAAAAGTGTTTAAAAAGATCATTCTGTTATGTGGGGATCAGTTGGGAAGGGAGCGACAGAAATAGGGACACCGGGGAAGGCACTGTTGCAACAGTCTAAGGGAGACATACTTGAACTCAGACTAGGATTCCCGTACTGTTCATAAGTAGATGAGATACTAAAAAGGAGAGCATGCAACCTAATTGCCCCTGAAAAAGACTTTTTTAATATTCCTCCTTCCTCATGTCCCATAGATTCTTTTTAATATCCATGTTAATGCTTTAGTGGGAGCTGTTATAGAAGGAAAGTAAGATTAAAAGGTATTTCCTTCATTTATAAATGTTCTATTTAATATACTCCAGGATTTATTACAATATGTCACATACACTCATACATTCTTGAGAAGCAGAAAGAGCTTTACTGCTCCTTAGTTTAGGGCTTGTTCATTTATTTGGAGACAAGAAGAGGTACCTATCACCTCTTGTGATTAGCTTTCTTATGCTTTGTCTCAGCACATCCCAGCTCATTCTAGACTGTGAACTGCAATAAAAAGGTATACCAAAGGGAATTTGTATTTACGGAGCACCACTGTGTACCAGGGACTCACTAGATGCCTTACATTTAAGAGCTCATTTAATCCTCAGTTACCCAAGGTAGGAAATATCTTCGTTATACAAATGAGAAAAAAATCAGAGATATTAATAACTTAAATTGTCCAAGAACACAGCTAGTAATGGGTAGAGCTAGAATTTAAATCTACATCTAACTCTGAAGTTCTTATCTTCCTACTACAGCAGCTATGAAAGAAAGGACTATAAAATATACATTACATGTAGTCTCTCTTATTAGTGACTAGCTTGTTGCTGGTGGGGATGGGTTTCTTTCTCTTACACAGAATCTGAGTTTTGAAGTTGGGGTTGGAGAAAATGGAGTGATCTTACATATTCAAACACATTATTTTGAAAACATATTTACTACTTGAGGTTTCAAAGAAATTAGTCCTAAAAGAGTGATTCCTGCCTTTAAAAAAAAAAACTTAAATACGTATTGTTTACCATGAAATAGGAGTAATGTTCTATGACAAGTTTGGTACAGATTCTGCCCACAAAAGACCTGGAGATAGAGAAAAAGAGAATACGGATAAAATGATAATCATCATAACACATGAGAAGTGGCAAAAAAAACAGCCTAAGAAGTGAATGGAGATCCTTCTAGACCAGGGAAGGATCGCTGGAAAAAGAGGGACGCTAGGTGCGCTATGAGTCTAGGAAGTACAGGGAGGGAACTACACGGCCGCAGTACCTGCTCCGGCTAAGACAAGGCTACGTGGGAAAGCTGAGATGGAAGTCTGGAAAGCAGGTAAACGGTATACCCCACAGGACGGGTTACCGCGAAGTCCACAGGAAGAACCAAGGTTATCCTATGTCCTACCCTAAAGCGGAAATGGCTAATTCTGGAAGACGATAGTGGAGAGGCCGGGGAGACAGACAGAATTAAGAATCGCTACATCAAGTCCTTACCAGTTAGTTACAAGCCCTTTGATGATATGTGCTAGTCTTGTTATTTTCACTTAAATGATACCATTTCTATGCTGGACGTGACCTGAAAAGATGTAGAAGATAGAAACAGCAGGCTTACACCACCTGCAATTTTTTTTTTTAAATCAGGTGGGTGGGGGGTCAACTAATGAGTGATACACTAAGGTATTTCTTTACAAACTGGGTTTCGGTAGAAAGAGCAGGGAAACACAAGGAAAGGGCCCTTTCCGTCTGCACAGGTGCTGAATCATTTTCACAAGGAGTGAAGTGGGAAACAGGCACTTGCCAGGACAGTTGGGGAAAGGAGCTCTGCATATCAAGGCAACAGATAAGTAACAAGGAAAAAATAAGTGAGTAAAAATTGCCTTCGGATAGTCCGACACCGATGCCGGGATCCGACGCGGGGCAAGGGGTGGGGGGATGCGGGGTCACGGGGAAGACGCCGCGGCGAGAGGCCGGGCGGAGCATCCAGCGCGTGGCCCCGGCCGGCAGCCCGCGCGCATGAATGAATGGCGCGGTCCGAGCGGGGCCGGCGAGCAGGGCCGCGGGCGCGAGTCGTCGGCGCGGCGCCTCAGCGGGCGGCCGAGCGCGGGCGGCGGGCCGGCTGCGCCATGGCGGAGGGGGAAGGGGAGGTCACGCGTTACATAACCCGGCAGCGGCCGCGCTCCGGGCGCCGCGGGCCGCCCAGGCCGCGAACCAAGGGCCGCGGGAGCCGGGCCGGCGCGCCGCCCCCGCCCCGCCTGAGGCCGCCCGCGCTCGGGCCGCCGCCCGGCGACGCGAGGCCGGTCCCACCCCGCCCCCATCCCCGCCGCCGGCCCGGGGGTCGCTCACCTTTCGCGTTGCCCCAGACCACCATGCCCGGGCACGGCCGCCTCCTCCGGCCTCGCTGGCCCCGGCGCCGCCGCCGCCGCCGCCGCTGCCGCCGCACGGTGCCCTCGCCGGGGGCGGGGAGAAGGGCCGGGTAAGGAGTCACACCGCCGCGCCGCGGTCCACGTTCGCCCCAAGCTCGCGGCGGCCGCCCTGAGCGCGCCCGGTGGCTGCTCTGTCCCTCCCCCTCCAACGGGCGCGCGCGCCGCGGCTCCGCCCCGCCCCTCCCCCTCCGGCGGCCGGCGCGCTCCCAGGCTCCTCCCCGCCCTTCCCCGCCCACGGCGGTCCCGGCCCCGGCTCGCGCTGCGCAAGCGCCCGCCTCGCTCCTAGCCCCGGGCGACCCCGAACCGCGGGCGCGGCGCCCCTCCCAGGCCCGCCCTCGGGAGTCAGCGCCTCCGCTGCACGTGACCGTCTCGCTCGCGGGGGCGGAGAGGAGCGCGGAGCCGGCCCGCCTTCTGCATCGCGGCGCCCGCTTTGCACCCCGAGACCTGCGAGCCTCCCGCTAGGGTTGATGCGCTGTCCTCGTCTCTGCGAGTCCCGGCCCCGCGCTGCACTCCCCAGTCCGGGAGGACACTAGTTCAGGGACCCACCATGCTTAATAACCCTGGAAGATCCGTAAAACACCCAGGTCCCCCGCCACGAGCGGTTGACTTACAGTGACATCTAGTGGAGGAAGGGACACACGTGAACTGACACTTTGCTGTGTCAGGGAGCGACCGGGAATCAAGGCCCACAGAGGTTAGTGGGAATGAACGCTGCGCCGCGGGGTTTAAGCGTTGCCAGCTCTGGGGCGTGAACATCATTCCCTGCGCGATGAGTCCCGCCCTCCATTGCACCTGGATATTCGTAAACCTGCGGCAGGTGTCCCATCTCACATGCAGCACTGGGATAACACGCGAAAGCAATTTGCTACTACTGTAAAAACAAACAAAAAAACATACATTATGTGTGCTTAAATGCAATTTTAATTGAGGGCCTTCTGGCAAAAGACAATTGTTCCCTAAGGACCATTTTCCCGCTCTTGGCAATGTCGGTTTGCCTGGAGATCCCACATCGCTATTATAATAGTCTTTATTGTTGTAATGCACAAACATGAAGCGAACCTCCCTGCAAAGGCTTGACACTTTTCCCCCTTTTTCCCTTACCTGAGAGGCTTGAAGAGTTTGCAAGTGCGTAGGAAACAATTAGTACTCGTTTCAAAATTGATTTTGCAGAGCTGAGGCTCGTTTACTGGTAATTTAGAAAATATCCAAATGACTTTGTTTCTTTTTTCGAGCCCCTTCGTTTTTGCCACTTTATAGACTTCTATAAATGCACTTCAACCTCAGTATTCTTGTCTCTAACCCTACAAAATCACGTTGCATGCTTTTCTGAAACGTCATAATTTAATACAAACAGCGTCATTTCAATAGACTCACAAACAGTTGCCAGCTGCAACATCAGTGTATCATCTGCTGAGATGCCACAGAAAAACAGTGGCAGCCCCTTATTAATTATGGGGTTTTTTTTTTTGGTCTGTTTTTTGCGGTACGCGGGCTTCTCACTGTTGTGACCTCTCCCGTTGCGGAGCACAGGCTCCGGAAGCGCAGGCTCAGCGGCCATGGCTCACAGGCCCAGCCGCTCCCCGGCATGTGGGATGTTCGCGGACTCGGGCACGAACCCGTGTCTCCTGCATCGGCAGGCGGACTCTCAACCACTGCACCACCAGGGAAGCCCTTAATTATGTTTTTTTAATGCATCTCTCTAAATGTCAGTATTTCACTAACATGAAATGGCAAAACTCGATTTTCAAATTGAAGAACGATCTGTGGACTCTACTGGAAAAAATACCGTTGTATTTCAATTTTTTCACACTCCTATTTGAGTCAAAGGTTCTTGTTGTTGTTATTGTTGTTTTCTTTATTTTCTCAAGAAAGAAACACAGACGCTGAGCTAACTGACCTTGGCAACACCTTTACAGAATATAGTAAGACAGTATTAACTGCATTTTAGTGCAAATTAGTAGGCAGGCTCTGACAAGGGAAAAAAAAAATCAGGTTGCTCTCTAGATACAATAGGATAAAAAGAGAGATAAAGAATAAACCCCAGAATCTTTGCTAAAGTTTTCTTTTTGCCCATTCTAGAATATTCTGTTATCACCTACATTCACTCACTCATTTATTTACTTCCATTTATTCTCATGAGGACTGTCTTTCCCAGGCTAAGGGGAGTTGGCCTCACCTTTGGGTAAAGCAGCTGAGATGTCTACTCTGGACTCCCACACATGGGGGAGAACTTTGGGGGGCACTGCACCTTATTCCTCTTCTCTGAACTTTATTAAAAATCATTTTTGAAACGTCTAATATTACTGACATCTCAAGATCCTATGAAAGTGCAGACCTGTGACCCTTGCAGGGACAGCCCTGGGTAAGGACATGGATCTGTTATCTTTTAACCTCCGTATCGAGCAGTAAACATTTGTCGGAAAGATCCACATCTAGTCTCTCAAATACCAAAAACAGAAAAAAAAAGAACATGAAACCACTAAAAAACAAAGATTTGTACTCAAGTCCCTTGGGTGAAATACACACTGTAACTCGTGCTTTGCTCTTAGGAAAGAGTGATCTTGATGACTGTTACAAGGCAATATATGCTTTTATGTTACAAGGCAATTTATGCTGAAAGACGAAACAATAACAAGAATGAGCACAAGCCCACAGAAACTTAGAAAGGAAATTGGAACCAGCATTGGCTTACCAAAACTTAATTCTTCTAAAAACAGTATCTGTCTTTACAGCGTAAAGAAAGTCCACGGACAGGTATATATACTGTCGGCCCTCCATAAGGGCAGGATTCCATCTGGAATTGGCTGAACCCACTGATGCAGAACCCTGGATACATTAGCCTGACTGTACCACACTATTTTATATAAGGGGCTTGAGCATCTGGGGATTTGGGTATCCATGGGGGTCCTGGAACAAATCCAACATATTTAAACAACATAGTTCCCATAATTCAGGATGATTAAATAATTGGTTATAATGAGCATTCTGAATGCCAGTCACTGTCATGTCAACAGTGAACAAAATGCACGTCCCACCCTCAAAAAGTTTCCATTGTAGTGAGGGAAGCAAATAAGTACCACGTGCCTGCCAGATAGGCTCAGGGCTGCTTCCAGAGACTGTTCTATGGAGCACATAGGAAGGGTGTCCGGGAGGCTTCCTAGAGAGAATGACATCTCAGTAAGGACTAGGAGACTAGTGGGGTACCACTGCCCATGGAAGGAGCAACATCTGTAAAGGCAGAAAAGGGATGGAGAACAGGGAACATTCCAGAAACTTCGAAGTGTGAAGTACAGAGGGGGATGGGGGGGTGTGCTGAAAAAGGAGGTTGGAGAGGTAAGAAAGGGTCAGAGCATGAAGGGTCCCACAAAGTATATGAATGGGTTTTGACTCTATCCTAAAGGCAGTGAACAAATTAAAGGGTTTTAAGGGATAAGGTGACTTTAGAAAGTTACTCTGCTGCATGGAAAATAGTTTTGGGAGGCATTCACGAGGACTTGTAATCGTCCAGGTGCCCAGGGGCAGGCCAAGAGGAGGCAGGGGGTTGGATTTGACCAGGGTAGGGGTTTTGCAAAGCAAGTATAATGAAAGAAGAAAAAGGGAAAGAAGTCGAGGACATATGCAAGGGAGGAATCATACTGATGGATCATGGAACTTAGTGATTTTTTTTTTCACAGCATGAAACACTTAATAGTTTTGTTTATTAAGTAGGTAGAGCCAAACAACTTAGTATTTGTGACATAACAACTTAGTAACCATTTGAAAAAAAATAATACACATAAAGTGAAAGCAAGAATAGTGTTTTGATTCCATTCTTAAATAACCATTGTTACTTACCAATGGGAACTTTGTGCCCACTGGGCAGTGTAAAACTTCTCAAACTGTGGGATCGGATTTGGTACTGCCACCCTCATTTCCCATTCCACACTGGCAAGAACCATTCATACATATTGCTATGTACCTCATACTCCATTATACCAAGAGGTAGAGGTTGTCCCACTACTAGTGATACTAAGTTAAATCACTTGGCTGGGTGGTGACAGCCAGATCTCTACATTGTAAAACTACATTTTCCCCTATGCATGCCACGGAGTAGTACTTTTTACCAAGTGAGTATTCTCTTCAACCATCTTTTCACCTAGTGGTTTCAGCATCCATTGATGATCCTGAACTGAGTCAACTTTTTCACTGGGTTGCAAAGGAGTGACTTTCTACTTCCGTCATTCCTTCCACATTTATTAGCATCTTTCTTCAAAGAAGAACTGTCCCTTATCAACTGGGGATAAACTATCATTTCTCCCTAAAAAGGAGGGCAAATGCTTCATTCTTTCCCTATAATTACTAATTTTCATAGAAAAGTATTGTCTAAATAGTTACCTCTAATGGTGGTAAATGAGCTTTTTCTTCCTGTTTCTCCTCCTCTTCTTGAAAAATTCTAATGAACTAAGTTTTAATTTACTTATTGTAATCTTGAGATTGATTATATATATATATTTTTTTTTGATGCACAAATGGTCCCAGATTTGGCCCCTTCACGTTCACACCTACCACACTTCCATTAGTTATTTAAAGTTTTTTTTTTTTTTAATCTAGTAAGGCTACCACTATTACCTTTCTCCCCCACCCGACCCCCCAGGTTTTCTTAGCTATTCTTGCTTGCTAATTTTTCTATTCTATGATCAACTTGTGTAGTTCTGGGTGGAGGGACTTGATATTTTTATTAGGATCTCATTAGGCATATATAAACTTGGGGAGAATTTTTGATGGTGAGTCATCCTATCCAAGGACATGGGACATTTTTCAATTTATTCATTGTCATATTTGAATCTTTCAGAAGTTTCCCAAAATTTTATGCACCTTTCTAATGGGCTATTATTACTTTTTTTTTTTTTTTGGCTGCATTGCACAGCATGCAGGGATCTTAGTTCCCAGACCAGGGATCAGCATAGAGTCTTAATCACTGGACTGCCAGGGAAGTCTGGGCATTCCCTATTTTTACGTATTTTGTTTTTGTATTTTTATTGCTATAGTAAATAGAGTCTTATTTATTATGTCTTTTTATACTGGTTATTGTTTATATGAAGGCTGTTGATTTTTGTATATTAATTTTATATTCTACCATATTAAAATGGCTATTATCTGTATTGGTGTTTTTCATTGATTTTCTTGTGTTTTTCATAAGAAGAACACATAATATGAAAACAATAAAAAATACATAATATGAAAATGATTTCATAGATATTATTTTAATTCTTCTTTTACAATTTTTATTTCTCTAATAATTTTTCCTTGTTTGATTGCATATATACAATGGAATACTACTCAGCCATAAAAAAGAATGAAATGATGCCATTTGCAGCAACATGAATGGACCTGAGATTATCATACTGAGCGAAGTAAGTCAGACAGAGAAAGGCTAATATCGTATGATATCACTTATATGTGGAATCTAAAAAAAAAAGATACAAATGAACTTATTTACAAAACAGAAACAGACTCACATAGAAAACAACCAATGGTTACCAAAGGAGAAAGGGCAGGGAGGGATAAGTTAGGAGTTTGAGATTAACAGATACACACCACTATATATAAAATAGATAAACAAGAAGGTCCTACTGTATAGTACAAGGAACTATATTCAATACCATATAATAACCTATGATAGAAAAGAACCTGAAAAACAGTATTTGGATATATAACTGAATCACTTTGCTGTACATCTGAAACTAACACAACATTGTAAATCAACTCTACTTCAATAAAAAAATAAAATTAAAAAAATCTCTTTATGGTCATTTTTCTGAGATTTGGAAAGGGATAATGTGTGCTCAATCCAGAGTTTAACAGGAAGTCTCCTTGTTTGATTATTTTTAAAATTAACAAACGATTATTTTTCTGGTTTGCTCAGGTCAGTTGTTCTTTCCTGATGCTTGTATCAGATGTTTCAGAGCGTGTGTATTCTGACTGAGATCGATCAATAATCTGAGTGATAGGTTTTTCTTCCTGCTTTCCTCCTCTCCCTTTCTCTAAATCTTCTTCTCATGCATGAGGCAATGTATTTTATTTATGAATTGCCTGGGAACACTCCTAGCAGTCACGAGCCAGGAAAAAGCATGCCATAACCATTTAAAACTACAAGGAGTGTTTCCTTAGACAATGTGCGCATGTGTGAGTGTGTGGGGTCTGTGTGTATGTTTGAATTTGAGGGTTTGCACTTATGAACACTTATTCTCGGGTTAGAGTAGGAAGTCACAAAGAACCTTACAAATGTAATTGCATTCCACCTCCATTTAGCTTAGGCCTCAGCTGGGTGGGAATTCCGAGGGAATTTGGAATCAGAACAGAGAGGGGGTATCCTTGTGTCACACACCATCTCAGGAGCTCTGGGGAATTTATAGGGTGGAGGCCAGGAAGCCTCTTCTTGTGGATTCTTATAGCTGATTCCTGGAGCCAAGTAGCCACAGGTAGAGAGAACTCTTGCTGGGCTCCCTCTCAGGGCTTTTCCAGGCCTTGTTAGATCAGTCCCCTCCCTGCCCTGAGCTCTGTGACATAGGCCTGTGTCCTCGCAGTGGATTTCTCTATCCAGTGTGAGTTGACTCAAATTGGTTTCAGTAACTTACAGCCAAGGATACTTAATAAGATTAAAGATCTGTGTTTCACTGATCTGCAAGGTTGATCCAACTTTCCCTGGAGAGATAAAGCATCGTCATAAAGAACCAAGGCCAGGGCTTAGGACCAACTTAGCTCTCAACTCAACTTTCCTGGGAGGCCAGCAAATTCCCATGACCTCAGACTATGCGTGGGACTTTAGCAGAACTTGATCTCAGGGACTCACCATGTCCCACCATACGGAGAAAGCAGCATAAGAACATAGGCTCAATCAGCACTCCCCTTTTCCCTTCACTAAAATAGTCAGCAAACCCAAGGAACCTTCTAAATTGCTGTGGGTCTTGGGCTTAGTGGGAGAGGATGAGAAATGTACTCTTAAGTAGCATGAGAGACAGGAGGGTCACATTTCTGGATTAAAAGTAAGCGCACTTCCCCAAGTTAATGTCCTAAATGATGCTATATATCTCATTTTTGGACTGTCTTAGACGAGGTCTTTCTTAGGGTCTGTCTATAACTAGAATCCAACATATTAGGAAAGCCCAAGGGGAAAATACAACCAAAGTTACATATCAAATCAGCAGGAAAACTGAAAATAAAGCACAGGGACTTTTCCTGCCCACTCTGACAACAGTGAGTCCAGGGACCTGCAGGGACCTTGAAGGATGGAGTCTGTTTCTTGATTTTATTGGAAGATTTCCCTTTTGTAGATGTTCCAGATACAAATACTGAAGGAAAAACGATTAATTCACATGTGAAAATGATGACCTAGGCGGTTGGTATTCAAACACAAATGCCACTTTACATGGAGACGCAGTTCTGTTGTAGAAACATCACTGGACAAGCAGTCAGGGACCAGGTTTCACCTGCGCTAGTGAGCTGCTTAATTTTGGACAAATAGTTTAAGTTCTCTAAACCTCAAATTCCTGGTCTGTACAACGAGAGGACTGTAAAAAAACAATGTTTTCCCTAGTTCTAACATCCTATAAAAACCTTAATTTTTTGAAAAGTTTTATTTTATAGTGGAGTGTAGTTGATTTACAATGTTGTGTTAGTTTCAGGTGTACAGCAAAGTGATTTAGTTATACATATACACGTATCCATTCTTTTTCAGATTCTTTTCCTATCTAGGTTATTACAGAATACTGAGTAGAGGTCCTTGTGCTATACAGTAGGTTGTTGTTGATTATTTTAAATATAGTAGTGTATGTATGTTCATCCCTAATTCCCAATTCATCCTTCCCCTCCACCTTTTCCCTTTGGTAACCATAAGTTTGGAAAACCTTAGTTTTAGAGGTTTAAAAAATTGAATAAAATGAATTGGAATGATGGTTGCATTATGCGGTCCAAAATATTCACAATAATTCATTTAATTTTAAAAAGCTAAAATGGTTAAGAAATATATTCAATTAAGGATAGAAAGAACAATAGAGAGGGCTTTTGTTTCTGTCTTTTTTTTAAGACATGAGGAAGTCAGAATAAAGATAAGGGGATTATAAAAGACAAGCAGAATTCATCATTATATGAATTTAATCAGGGAAAGATTAAAAAAATCAAGAGGCTCAGTATTGCAAGCAGCATTCATAATCATCAGCTTTTAAACCACATACACAAGACATCAAATATTTTCACATAGGGGGAAAAGTGGGCTCAGAGTACAAAAGGAATAAAGAAAGCCTAGATTTTGAAAAGACAATTTCATTACTCACAGAGGGAGAGAGTGAAGAATTGCCAAAATCTAGGAACCACAGCTGATACTCAGGAGACTGAGTGAAAGGGTGGTGATAGTAGAAATGATTAACAGGCAGAATGCGTTTCAGCTAAGCAAAGCACCAAGCTCAGATATTATTGCCTCAAAGGTGTTCAGCAAAGAAGCAGAGATACAGATAAAACTTGAAAAAAAATTATGGGAAAAAAACCCCCAATCAATGTGAAGAAAGATTCCAAAGTAGGAAGAAGCACAGTTACCTCGAAGGGAAAACAACCAACAACTGAAAGATGAAATCAGACTATACAGTAGTCTAGGCAAATACAAAATCTATTGTGGGGAAATGGCCAAGAAGGAAACTATGGAAAAGTAATTGGAATTTTGAAAAGCACAATTTGGTCTCATTTTTAGACACAAGCTCAGTCAAACTTTGGGCATTTCTGGAGGTTTATTGCTGTAATGATGACGTAAAGCTGATGCCTGGGCTGTTCTATACACAGTGATTTTTAGTAAGGAGTATTCGAAAATTCCTGCAGGGGAAATAATTTCAAATGCTGAGTCAGAGGCTAGGAAGTTGCCCCACTTACGAGCCAGGAAGAGGTAGGAAGGTGGCTCATCAGTGCCCTGGGGCTAGAACACCACTGCTCAGAAAGCCCGGATTCCCAGAAGGAAACTTGGGAAGGGCAGCAGGAAGAAGAAAATTGCGAGGCAAGGGGCTTCTGGGGTGAATAGCATCTGTGCAACTTGGTTCCCTCTCTTCAGCAAAATTCTTATTTTAGCCTCCAAGACCCTGTGCTCACTGGCCCTGCTTCCTTGCCAATGTCACTTCGTCACACTCTGTCCTTTGCCCACCACTCTGCAACCAAACTTTGTGCCTTTTCCTCGACTTCACCTCTGGCTCTTTCCCTTATCTGTTCCTCTGCCTGAAATGCTCCTTGTACACTCTCTGTTTGGCCAGCTTCTGCTTGCCTTTCAGGTCCCAGCTCATCACTCACCACCGCAGGGTGACCTTGCATGAACAGCCTGCCCGAGTTGCCGCCACCACTCCTTCTGTCCACTTTCCATCACAACCCCTACTCTGTTGTGTGTCTCCTTTCTTATCACAAGCCCAAATGGTCTCCATCACGCTGCCCTCACTGGAGTATGACCTCTCTGAGAAGAGGGATTAGGTTGTCTGTGTCCTGCAGGCATTGGCTGCCTGTGTAAATGAATGATAATTACTCAGCTCCCACCAACTCTTCTCCCAAGTACCCCTTGTCTCTCCATCTTTATTCCCATGACTGCAGTCTTAGGACAATCCCTCATCCCTTCCCTCTTAGACAAGCACGACTGCTTCCCAAATAATTACCCCATCCCGTTCTCTGGCCCTTCCCACATGTTAGTTTCAGATGATTCTTCCTAAGACATCATCTTTATGACTTACCCTATGATGAATTTGTCAACACTCTCCAGCCAAAGACCACTGGGGACATACCTGTAGTTAGGAAGCTGGGTCTCACTGTGGAGAACACACAGTATGGGGGTTGGGGGACTCAGTCAGAGTGTGAGGAAGAATCTACTATAAAACTTGGCTTTCTGGGTTTCCCTGGTGGCGCAGTGGTTGAAAGTCCACCTGCCGATGCACGGGACACGGGTTCGTGCCCCAGTCTGGGAAGATCCCGCATGCCGCGGAGCGGCTGGGCCCGTGAGCCATGGCCGCTGAGCCTGTGCGTCCGGAGCCTGTGCTCCGCAACGGGAGAGGCCACAACAATGAAAGGCTCGCGTACCGCAAAACAAACAAACAAAAAAACACTTGGCTTTCAGTGGGTGATTTGGAAGAGGGTTTAAGGAATTAGGGGTATACTCTAGATTGGATGTCAGAAGCAGGGGTAATTCTATGATTGCTTGTCTCAATAAATCTTACCTGTGGGGAGAGGAGACCAGAAGGAAGATAAAGTTGTAATTGGTAAAGAAGCAGCTGTCACTTGTTTGGCTGAGAAAGATGGTGTTTGGTACTTGTTGAGTGGCAGAGTAGCCTTATTTTTTCCATACTTAAGCAAAATTATGAAGTGGCCTTGCTTTGTCTCATTTCATCATGGTCTCAGAGTGACCTTGTCTGAGAATGGGATTCTGTGAGATTGTTTATCTCTACTAGAAGACTAATACTCCTCACTGTGAGAGCCAGGCCAGCTTCTGAATGTCACGGGCTGCTCTTTTTTCTTTATTTCTCATTCCCTTTTGGCCAAGGGCAGATGAACTCAGGCCACCAGACATCAATCATGACATCCACATTTCTACCATTGCCCAGATTTTGTTGATTATGATCAGAAAAGTGTGCTTCGAATGTAGTCTGCGGTTGATCAAAGTTTACTCTTTCCTTCTCCTTCTGTTGTAGGATGAGTTGTTGAAATTCTGATGTGACAGTGGCTTCCCAGATGCATTTAGGATTCTGGACAGAATACATCAGCCAATTGCAACACAGGCGATTATCAGAAGCAGAATGACTATTAGTCTTTGTTATTGGGCTTGAAGCCAAGGGCCTAGATTATGAAACCCAGTCAGTGTGAAAGTGTGTCCTGTAATCCACCAGAGTCTGTTCAAGAGAGCCGGGTGCCTTTTTCCTTTAGTTTACTCAAATTGTTCTATTTACCCTGCAGTGTTTATATAGGTGCAACCAAAGTATATGCTAGGGCACAAACTCCCCCTTGGTTGGTTAGGAGGAAATCAAGGGCTGTATGATTTTCCAAGATAACTCTAGATACTGAGTTTAGACTAGCTCTTTGGGTTTCTGGATCAGAAGTAGTGTCATTTATGACTTCTGCTAAAGGTAGAGACAAGTTTCAAACCACTTTTCTAACTGTATTATCCCCATTATGGTAATCCCTCTGGAAGTTCTCCCCAATCATTTGTGCTTGCTTCATTTTGGAGGTTTCTGGGTATCCTTCTCAAGGAAACAGGATCCAGTAAAAGGATGGTATTCTAAATACCTGGACATCTCCATCAACTACTCTGAATAGACAGGATTGGTGAGTGTGTGGTACAGAGGGATAAGCTTGATGTCCATTTAAGAAGTTGTATCCTAGTGGAGCACAGATAGAATTGGGAGTCTGAGTATCACTCATTATACTAGGATTGAGCCGCTACTGTGTACCTTAACATGGACACATTCCTTGAGTGAAATTACATAGTTCCTATAAGGCAGGCTGAAGTATCTCTGAAGAGAACAAACTCTCATGATCAGGATAGCCCTAATATTAGTGCCTATTCCTGGTTGACTAGGCTTTGCTAATAGGACTGTAATGATCTCAGCAGAAACAGTTCATTGATGAAAGGTCAAAGTTCAATTTTTGCAAGATTGGAGGTTGGGATTAATGATGCAAGGGAAACTCAAGTGCCAGAAGGGATCTGTTAAAGGGAATTTTCCTTCTGAAAAATGCAAAGGAATAGCTACTACATGTTTGTCAACAGGTCAGCTAAGGGCTTACAGATCCACCAACCCACTGGATTCAGAGTAGCAGCTATGGTCTGGGAAAAACATATAAGAGAGTTTTGCTTTTCTGTAAGGGGGAGGAGACCACAGGGAGTTAGAAATAAAAGAGTGAAGATAAAAGGGATTAAATCAGTGTTTTGGAAGGTGTTGAAGTGGATAACGGGCCACATTGTATAGTAGAGTGAAAGGAAATCAGAAAATTGTTGAAGAATATGAAAATTCACCTTGTTCTATCACCTTGAGTGGAAGCTGTCCATTTCTGAGGTCTATCATTTGTCCCGTCCTCTTGAGTGGACACCATCCATCTCTGAAGTTGGCAACTTCTGGACAATTCCCAAGAATCCTCAGTATAAGGTCTCAGATGGAATGGATATCCAGTATTCAGGAGGAAGTGATGTTTATCTCTGGATCCAGGAAACATGAATCCAAGAGCCAACACCCTGGCGTTTTACTCTGGGTCGTAAATGGTAACTGACATGGTCCTTTCCATTGAGGCTCAAGGGCGGTTTTTCTCTGTGCCTTTTCCAGACTAAATCTCCAGGTCACAGACCTTGCAGAGGCTTTTTGGGTGGGGGTGGGGGGTGTGTTGGAGATGCAGCTCTTACTTGTTGATGTTAAATCTGGAAGTACGTATGAGTCCTTTGCAATAATTAATCATATCTGCTTGTAAGAATACTAGTATATTAGTTTCCTAGGGCCGCCATAACAAGTACCACAACATGAGTGGCCCAAAACAACAGAAATTTATTCTCTACAGTTCTTGAAAGTAGAAGCCTGAAATCAAGTTGTAGGTAGAGCCATGCTCTTTCTGAAGGCTCTAGGGAAGAATCTTTCCTCGCCTCTTCCTAGCTTCTGGTGGTTGCTGACAATCCTTGGTGTCCCTTAGCTTGCAGAAGCATCACTCCAATCTCCGCCTCTATATCATACGACCTTCTCCCTGTGTGTCTCTATGTCCAATTTTTCCTCTTTATAGAAGGACACCTGTGCTTGGATTCGGGCTCACTATAATCTAGCGTGACCTCATCTTTATTTGATTGCATTTGTGAAGATTCTTTTTCCAAATAACGTCACATTTATAGGTATTGGGGGTTAGGACTTGAAGATATATTTTTAGGGAACATAGTTCAATGCACAACAGATAGAATCTAAGATTGGGGGTGAAATTCCCAGGCATATGAGGCAATCTGTTATTCATAAAGAGAGAATCTGTAGGTTTCATTTTCTAGACATTAGAGCTAATGGTAATACTTCAGGCGATGGGAGTTTAAGGTTTCTGAGAGCTTTGCTAATTTTGTTTTGAATTCCACTAGTTCTATCTTTTGTGAGGATTGTGGGTGATTAGTTGCACAGTAGAAGACAAAACTTTATGGAGTTCTTTAGTGAAAATACCAGTAAAATCAATGTCCCTCTCACTAGAGAAGTGGAAACTCCTCAAGTTGGAAAAACAAAAGCAGGCAATTTTCTTTTTTCTTTACTTTTCTTCTTTTCTCTCTCTTTATTCCTTCCTCCCTCCTTCCTTCCTCCCTTCCTTCCTCCTTCCTTCCTTCCTTCCTTCCTCCCTCCTTCCTTCTTTCCTCCCTCCCTCCCTCCCTCTCTTTGTCTCTCTCCTTCGCTTCTTTCTTTCTTTTTCTTTTTTTTACCATAGTTAGAGCAGTAGCTCTCTGAGAAGAAGCTTCAATCTGCTCTGAGAACAAATAGTCAATAACCAGGATGTATTCATAACCCAGGTAGGAGGCATTTATAGAAAGCCTATACGGAGTGTTTAAAGGGTCCCTGAGGTTTGGTTCCTGTCCACACCTGGTCCCCAGAGTTTTGCCAGGATTGTGTCCCTGGCTGGTGTGATGTATTTTGGAAACATCTCAGCATACCTATAAAATTATCCCACTAATGGTAGTCTAACACTCCTAGCAAGTGATTTTTGCTATTATGTATAATATCATAAGCATTTTTGCTAAACTTCATTTAAATTCTTTTTGGCACAACCAGAGAGAGTGCCAATTGTTTTGGCCATCCTGAGAGTGCCAAATATTATCCACATGCAGTGAGCATCCTATTTCCTTCCACTTATTTTTTCTGAATCGGGGCTTGTCTCTGATAGTTAATAATTGCCTTTTTTTTTTAAAAAAAAACATCTTTATTGGAGTATAATTGCTTTACATTGTTGTGTTAGTTGCTGCTGTGTAACAAAGTGAATCAGCTACATAATAATTGCCTCTTTGAATTCCTCCAAGGCGCTCTTTTCCGTGTGATTACATGAGCAATTATCTTGGTTAACGTTGCCCCCCTTTTTTTTAGCATAGTGGTCAGCTAGAGCATTACAGGGAGATTCAAAGTCTTTGTGTTTTGAATGATCTTCCACTTTTATTATAGCTATTTCCTTAAGGAAAAGCAAAGCATTAAAATTTCTTTAATTTGTCCTCTAGTTTTTATAGGGGATCCTAGCAATGTATTTCTGAAGCATTCTGAAGTCAGTGACTACTCTTAAAAATATATCCACTATCAGTATAACTATTTGCTCTTTTATTCTTTTCCAGTTGGTAGAACCAGGTGAGGGCAATTACATCTGAGCTGACTTGATCTTGGGGAGTGGTTCATCTTCCAAAGGTGAATTCGGTTTTGTGGTAGCATAACCTGCTTGATAATTTCAAGTTTCTGTTTTTAAGTAGGAACCATCCACCAATAAAATCAGGTCAGGGTTATCCAGAGAATCTGTAATAAATTGGTAGGAGACATAGGTAATACCCCAAGACACACTTAAATAATCATGAAGTTCTCCTTTAGGTAAAGGAAGGGGAGAGGTTGGGTTTCATGGGTTGCAGCAACAAATAGTCATATTGAAACAGAAAGAATAAATATTCCATTGGATGTCAGGTAACGAGTTGAGAAACGCTGACTACTTTCCATCCATAAAAGAGTCTGTCCACAGAGAGCCATTAAATTTAGTGGTGACCCAAGAACTAAGCCAGTTGAAACTTCCAAAGCTTTGATGCTGCTGCTATAGTTCTTAGATGAGCTAACTTTGTCTGAGCTGCCAGATCTATGCAAAGACTGAAATAAGCAATGGGCCTCTGATGCCTCCCAGGTAGTTGAGTCAACATTCCTGGTGTTCAGACCTTCCATGAATGAAAAGGGTTTATGAGAATCAGGCAACCCAGGTTCGGGGGTTCTTGCAGACCGGTTCTTAGGTTTCAGACAGTTTATCTTCCTAGTAGAGGTTCAAGGTCTGAGGATTTAGTTCATGAAAAGGAGATTCAATATTAGACAAGTTTGACATCCAGTGCCTGCAAGATACAGTCATCCTAGGAATCCTCAAAGTTGTACTTTAAATCGTTGGCCTTGGAAAATTCTGAATAGTTTTTCATTTTTAATGTATTGAGAGAGTTGCCTTCTTCTGATATTGTCTGCCATAAATCATGAACTTGTTGTGTCGCAAAACTGTAGTTTCTTTGAAGGGTTTACGTCTCCTCTGAACTAAGGTCTTTAAGAAATACACAAAAATCAATCTCAAAGCTTTGCTCATTTTTTGAACATAGTAAAAGATCATCTACATATTAGATAAGAACAAAATCACAAGGAGATCTCAAATCTTTAAGGTCCCAATTAAGACTCTGAGAGAGAGAAGAGGAGAGCTTCAGTATATTCCCGAGGCAAAACAGTCCAGGTATATTGTTTATTTTCCCATGAGAAGGGAAATAAATATTGACTGCCTGGATCTAGTAGGATGCTAAAGAACATAAGTCCATCACCGCAAAGTGGGTGGTTTTGAGTAGCACTGAAGACAGAATAGAATTTGGGTTAAGGTCCATTGGGAAAAGAGGAATCACGATCTTATTTACGGTACCACAGTCTTGCATAAATCAGAATCTATGCCCATGAGGCTTTTTACCAGGCAGTCCTGGAGTTTTACAAGAGCTGATGCAAGGAATAATAAATCCCTGTTTTACAAAATCTTTTATACTGGGTCTCAATCCTTCCTTAGCTTCAGGCTTTATAGGGTATTGAGCAAAAGAACAGGGAAGGGTTTAGAAAAGTCAATTTCTACGTTGATGGGTTTGGTCTCCAGAATTCTTCAGGAGAACTGTTGTCCCAGAGAAAATTAGGGACCTCACATAAGTGCTCAAATTGAGACTGGGTTAGATTTTTAGGTACAGGAAAAGTGCCATCTAAATTGCACTATTAAAGGATTATGCGGGGCTTCCCTGGTGGCGCAGTGGTTGGGAGTCTGCCTGCCAATGCAGGGGACACGGGTTCGAGCCCTGGTCTGGGAAGATCCCACATGCCGCGGAGCAACTGGGCCCGTGAGCCACAACTACTGAGCCTGCGTGTCTGGAGCCTGTGCTCCGCAACAAGAGAGGCCACGACAGTGAGACGCCCGCGCATCATGATGAAGTGTGGCCCCGGCTCGCCGCAACTGGGGAAAGCCCTCATACAGAAACGAAGACCCAACACAGCCATAAATAAATAAATAAATAAATAAAAATTTTTAAAAAAGGATTATGCATGGGAGAGTCTTTGGGTGTTTCTAGCAATAGTCCAAGGAACATTTGAGGGTGTAGTTCCATTTACATAAAACATCCTTGCCAGTAAAATTTCCTGGTATGGTATCAAAGAGAAGAAATGCGTGTTGACTACCGAGGGGCCGAGAGCTACAGTCACAGGCTGGGTAATGGGAAGTCTGAGCACTGTTTGAAATTGCTAGTTTAATGAATCTGAGGAAGATGGGCAGACGTTGTGGTAGAACTTACAATGACAGAGTAGCACTCATATCTAAAGAAAAGATTTGCTTTTCTTATTCTATTATTAAAGATAATTCTCCTCGTTGATTTAGAGGAATCATTGGAAATTGGGCCCTACAATATCCTTCAGAGTCCCTTCATTGTTCCTGTTTGGAATAACAAAGGGGCAGCGTAGCTCTCTTTCATTTTAGTTCCGATGGGGTAGATATTTTTCCAGTGCCCCCCACCTTTTTTTTTTTTTTCTTACAGTACTGGCAAGTGTCTTTATCAAAGGGTAAGTTTTTATTGTCTCTTGAGGGAGAGGAGGGTGGATTTAATTGCTTTAATTGTAACATGATGTGCTTAGTTTGTTTTTCTTTTGGGTTTCTAGAGCCTCTTCAAAATGTTTAGCCAAATGTTAAAGTACATGTAAGGGCGTAATTTGCAAACCAATTTTTAAATGTACCATATCTGCAATTTCTACCTTTAAATCACCAACAAAGAAGGGTGGACAGGGCATTAGAAATGCTATCAGGAGCTAAAGCAGGATATTGTCTAAATGTGCTGATCAGTCTGCTGATGAAGATTCTTTGGATTTTTTCTTTTGCTACTTGCAAGATTGAATCAAAGTCCAGTTTTTTTGTTTTGTTTTGTTTTGTTTTAGCATGAAAGTCTTGTGTTATCGTTTCCAAAATGTTCTCATCCATTTGCTGTACTTTAAGATGTCCTGATTGGGTAAAATGTATCCCATTATTTTTATTAAAGTTTTTTTTTAATTGAGAAAAGTAGATTTCCATGTTCTTGTAAGAAGTCACATGGAGAGATTCCCATGTATCCTTTATCCAGTTTCCCCCAATGGTAGCACCTTGGAAACTGAGGTACAATTTCACAAGGATATTGACAATCCACCAATTTGTTCAGATATCTCCCCTGTATTACCTGTACTCATTTGAGTGGATGTGTGTACAATTTTATACTTTGTGTAGGTTCATGTATTCACCACCAACAGTCAAGATACAGAACAGTTCCATCATTGCAACAACCCCTCCTGTTGTCCCTTAAATACCACATCCACTTCCCTCCACTCCCTTTCCCCCAAGCTCCTACCCCCTGCAACCAATAATCTGTTCTCTGCTTCTAAAATTGTGTTCTAGGTGTTAGAGAAATGTTATATAAACGGAATCATGCAACCTTTTGAGACTGGTTTTTTTCACTTAGCACAATCCTCTGGAGATTCATTCAGTTGTAGCAGGTATAGATAATTTGTTCATTTTTTATTGCTGAATAGTATTCCTTTTTTACTCATTCACCCATTGAAGGACATCTAGGTTGGGCTTCCAGTTTTTTGGCTATTACAAACAAAGCTGGTATGAGCATTCATGTACAGGTTTTTAAAAATTAATTAATCTTTATTTGTTTATTTATTGGGCTGTGTTGGGTCTCTGTTGCTGTGCTCCGGCTTTCTCTAGTTGCAGCGAGTGGGGGCTACTCTTCATTGAGATGCGTGGGCTTCTCACTGCAGTGGCTTCTCTTGTTGTGGAGCACAGGCTCTAGGCACGTGGGCTTCAGTAGTTGCTCCGTGGCATCTGGGATCCTCCTGGACCAGGGATCGAACCTGTATCTCCTGAATTGGCAGGCGGATACTTAACCACTGCGCCACCAGGGAAGTCCCGTTGTACAGGTTTTTGTATAAACGTAAGTTTTCATTTACCTGGAATGAACACCCAAGTGCAATTGCTGAGACATATGGTAGTTGCACGTTTAGTTTTATAAGAAACTGCCAGACATTTTGCAGAGTGACTGCACCATTTTACATCACCACAAACAACGCATGCGTGATGCACTTTCTCCACATCCTTGCCCACGTTTGCTGCTGTCATTATTTAGGTGCTTCTGTTTTGGGTACGATGTTAGCCATTCTGATTAGGTGTGTAGTGGTATATTGTTGTGATTTTAATCTGCATTTCTTTGATGGCTAATGATAAACTTCTTTTCATGTTCTTATTTGCTACGCATTTCCCTTCAGTGAAATGTATTTGTGTCTTTTGTCCATTGTTTGACCGGATTTTTTTAACTGTTAAGTTTCAAGATCTTTATATATTCTAGATACTAATCCATTGTCAGATGTGTCATTTGCAAATATCTTCTCCCATTTTGTAGCTTGTCCTTTTATTCCTCTTAACAGAGCCTTTTGCAGAGCAAAAGTTTTAAATTTGGTGAGGTCCAATTTATCAGTTTTTCCTCTTATGGACTGTATTTTTCGTGTCAAATATAAGAACTCTTTACAAAGCTCTAGATCCCAAAGATTTTCTCCAATGTTTGCTCCAGAAAGATTTCTAGTTTTTCATTTTACATTTAAGTCCATAATTCATTTCAAATTAATTTTTGTATAAAGAGTAAGGTTTAGGTTGAAGTTTATTTTCTTTATTTTGCCTGTGGATAGCCAATTGCTCCAGTACTGTTGGTTGAAAAGGCTATCCTTCCTCTATGGAATTGCTTTTTCATCTTTGTTAAAAATCGGTTGAGTACGGCTTCCCTGGTGGCACAGTGGTTGAGAATCCACCTGCCAATGCAGCGGACACGGGTTCGAGCCCTGGTCCGGGAAGATCCCACATACCGCGGAGCAACGAAGCCCAGGCGCCACAGCTACTGAGTCCACGCTCTAGAGCCCACAAGCCACAACTGAAGCCCGCGTGCCTAGAGCCCATGCTCCTCAACAAGAGAAGCCACTGCAATGAGAAGCTCGCGCACCACAATGAAGAGTAGCCCCCGCTCACCGCAACTAAAGAAAGCCCGTGCACAGCAATAAAGACCCAATGCAGCCAAAAATAAATAAATAAATAAATAAAATTTAAAACATCAGTTGAGCGTATTTGTATGGGTATATTTCCAGGCTCTCAATTTTGATCCATTGTTCCATATGTCTCTCCCTTGCTAGTACCACACTGTGTTGATTGCTCTAGCTATAAAGTAAGCCTTCATATTAGATATAATGATTCCTCCCACTGCATTCTTCTTTGTCAAGATTATTTTAGCTATTCTATAGTCTGTGCCTTTTCATGTAGATTTTAGAAAACCTGTTTATGTCTACAAAGATCCTTGCTGGGATTTTTGTTGTTGTTGTTGTTTTGGAATTACATGAAACCTATATAGATCAATATGGGGGAAACTAACATCTTTACTATGTTGAGTCTTCTAGTCCATGAATATAGTATGTTCTTCCATGTATTTAGATTGTCCAAGAAGCTTGCTGCAGTGGAATTCTCCCCTATGGGGCCACTGGGATCTCTGGGTAAGTCTTAGGCTAAACAAAGAAGTTTAGCAGGCTGGGTGCTTCCTGGGTAGGATTTTTTTAGTGGGTAGCTCCATATATGGCGGTTTCCTGTCTTTTGGTGGGGAGGGGAGTCTCAGGACCACAGGGAAGGAGAGCACCACCAGGTTAGGCACTTGTGGCAGGACCCCTTGCCATTACTGTGGGTTTATTTGGTGTTGGTGGAGGGATTGCTGTTTCATCATGGAGGAATGAGCCTACTTGAGTCACCATCTGTTGCTAGGTTCAGAGTCGGGAGATACCAGGCCTGAGTGGCCTTCTGTTGGGTGGTTAGTTGGGAGACACCCTACTGCTATGTTGGTCATCCATTCCTGGGTCCCTAAAAAGCTCTCCTTCCTCCTTCTACCTTCCAGACCTCTCCTTTGGTTGCATCTTGCATTGTCTCCAGGGTTTACAGTCGTACTTAGGTTGGGGATCAAGGAGAGATGAGTCTATGGCATCTTGTCCAAACTGGAAGACTCCGTTTTAACTTAATTTTAAGGCAATTAGAGAGTTAAAATAGAGGAGCCACAATATACCTATCACATTATAAGAAAACGCAACTTTCAGTCGAAAGACTGGAAAAATGGAATTATTTCCATTAAGAATTAATGTAAAATAACTGGATGTGTTTCAGACTTCCATCATCCAACATTTTATCCATTTACGCTGTTCCCAAATGCATGAACTAAAACCTTAAATGTATTACATAAATAATGAAGAAGTAATAAAAGACTTCGTGTGATCACTCATACATCAAAAATGTTGGTTTTGAGCTTAAGAATATTGGACACATGCAGATGAAGGAGAATGCTACTGCTGGCTGAACATCCGAAGGTCCTTGCCTTTATCCTTTTCTCGAGGATAGCACTGTCCAGAGGAAATATAATACAAGCTACATGTATAATTTTTTATGGTGATGGATTTTTTTTTAATTAATTAATTTATTTTTGGCTGCTTTGGGTCCCCGTTGCTGCACGTGGGTCCTCTCTAGTTGTAGCGAGCAGGGGCTACTCTTCATTGCAGTGAGCGGGCCTCTCACTGCGGTGGCCTCCCCCGTTGTGGAGCACGGGCTCTAGGCATGAGGGCTCAGTAGTTGTGGCTCGCAGGCTCCAGAGCACAGACCCAGTAGCTGTGGCACACAGGCCTAGTTGCTCCGTGGCATGTGGGATCCTCCCGGACCAGGGCTTGAACCCGTGTCCCCTGGACTGGCAGGCGGATTCCCAACTGCTGTGCCACCAGGGAAGCCCATGGTGATGGATTTTTAAAAATTATTGAAATTGAAGTATGGTTGATTTACAATGTTGTGATAATTTCTGCTGTATAGCAAAGTGACTCAGCTATACATATATATACATTCTTTTTTAAAATTATTTTCTATTGTGATTTATCCCAGGAGATTGGATATAGTTCCCCTTGCTATACAGTAGGAGCTTGTTATTTATCCATTCTAAATGTAATAGTTTGCATCTACTAACTCTAAACTCCCAGTCCATCCCTCTCCCTCCCCTCTTCCCCTTGGCAACCACAAGTCTGTTCTCTATGTCTGTGAGTCTGTTTCTGTTTTTTAGATAGGTTCATTTGTGACATTTTAGTTTCCACATATAAGTGATATCATATGGTATTTGTCTTTCTCTTTCTGACTTACTTCACTTAGTATAATCATCTCTAGTTGCATCCATGTTGCTGCAAGTGGCATTATTTTGTTCCTTTTTATGGCTGAGTAGTATCCCATTGTATATAAAGTACCACATCTTCTTTAACCATTCATCTGTCGATGGACATTTAGGTTGTTTCCATGTCTTGGCTATTGTGAATAGTGCTGCTATGAACATAGGGATGCATGTCTCTTTTTGAATTATAGTTTTGTCCAGGTATATGCCCAGGAGTGGGACTGCTGGATTATATGGTAGTCCTATTTTTAGTTTTTTAACAAACCTCCATACTGTTTTCCATAATGGCTGTATCAACTTACATTCCAACCAACAGTGCAGGATGGTTCCCTTTTCTCCACACCCTCTCCAGCATTTGTTATTTGTAGACTTTTCAGGACATTACGTTAAAAAAACCCAGAATACACATTCTTTTCAAGTGCACACAGAACATTCTCTAGGATTGACCACATACTAGGGCACAAGATTAACTTCAACAAATTTAAGAGCACAGAAATTATTTCAAGCATCTTCTCTGACCACAATGGCATGAAACTAGAAATCAACCACAGGAAAAGAAATGAGAAAAAAACGATTACCTTGAGACTAAACAACATTCTGCTAAAAAGCCAATGGGTCAACGAGGAAATTAAAAAGGAAATTTAAAAATACCTTGAGACAAACGTCAATGAAACCACAACGATACAAAATCTATGGGATGCAGCTAAAGCAGTTCTTCTTAGAGGGAAGTTCATAGCGATACAGGCCATCCTCAAAAAACAAGAAAAATCTCAAGTAAACCACCTAACATACCACCTAAAAGAATTTAAAAAAGAACAAACAACACCTAAAGTCAGCAGAAGGAAGGAAATAATAAGGATCAAGGAGGAAATAAATAAAAGAGGTTTAAAAAAAACAGTAGAAAAAATCAATAAAACCAAGAGCTGGTTCTTTGAAAGGGTAAACAAAATTGACAAACCTCTGGCCAGGCTCACCAAGAAGAAAACAGAGAGAACCCAAATAAACAAAATAAGAAATGAAAAAGGAGAAATCACAACAGATACCGCAGAAATACAAAAAACCATAAGAGAACACAATGAACAATTATATGCCAACAAATTTGACAACCTAGAAGAAACAGACAACTTTCTAGAAATATACAGCCCATCAAAACTGAATCAAGAAGAAATAGATAACTTGAACAGACCAATCACTAGAAGTGAAATAGAACCTTTAATAAAAAAAACTCCCTACAAACAAAAGTCCAGGACCAGATGGCTTCACAGGTGATTTCTAACTAATATACAAAAAGTAACTTATACTGATCTTTCTCAAACTCTTGGAAGCAGCCGCATGGCACAGGGATATTGGCTCGGTGCTTTGTGACAGCCTGGAGGGGTGGGATAGGGAGGGTGGGAGGGAGGGAGACGCAAGAGGGAAGACATATGGGAACATATGTTTATGTATAACTGATTCACTTTGTTATAAAGCAGAAACTAACACACCATTGCAAAGCAATTATACCCCAATAAAGATGTTAAAAAAATAAAAATAAAAATAACTTATACTGATCCTTCTCAAACTCTTCCAAAAGATTGATGAGGAGGGAACACTCCCAAAGACATTCCATGAAGCCACCATCACCCTGATACCAAAACCAAAGACACCACCAAAAAAGAAAATTACAGGCCAATACCTTTGATGAATATAGATGCAAAAATTCTCAATGAAATATTAGCAAACTGAATCCAACAACACATTAAAAGATCATACACCACGACCACGTGGGATTCATCCCAAGTTCACAAGGATGGTTCAACACATGCAAATCAATCAGTGTAATAAACCCCATTAACAAAAGAAAAGTCAAAAACCGCATGATCATCTCAATAGATGCAGAAAAATCATTTGACAAAATTCAACATCCATTCATGATAAAAACTCTCACATATATAATTTAAATTTTTCTAGAAGCCACATTTAAAAAGTAAAAAGAAGCAGGTCAAATGAGTTTTAATAATATTTTAACCCAATGTATCAAAAATATTATCATTTCAACATATAATCAATAAAATATTGTTAATGGGATAGGTTTGGTTTTTTTTTAATGTTAAATCTTCAAAATCTTGAGGGTATGTTTTACTTACACACATCTCAATCCAGACTAGCCTCATTTCAAGTATTCAGTTCCACCCCTTTCCCCCTCACCTCTTTTTGCTTGACAAATTCTTCCCATAAGACAATGAGCACAGAATAGCCTTGAATGCTTGAATTTAAAAAATTTTTTTTACAACAGGTTCTTATTAGTTATCTATTTTATACACATCAGTGTATACATGTGAACCCCAATCTCCCAATTCATCTCACCACCACCACCCACCCCCCATCCCCGACCCCACTTTCCCCAGTTGGTGTCCATATGTTTCTTCTCTACATCTGTGTCTCTATTTCTGCCTTGCAAACCCGTTCATCTGTATCATTTTTCTAGATTCCACATATATGTGTTAATATACGATAATTTTTTCTCTCTCTGACTTACTTCACTCTGTATGACAGTCTCTAGATTCATCCATGTCTCTATAAATGACCCAATTTCATCCCTTTTTATGGCTAATATTCCATTGTATACATGTACCACATCTTCATCCATTCATCTGTTGATGGGCATTTAGGTTGCTTCCATGACCTGGCTATTGTAAATAGTGCTGCAATGAACACTGGGGTGCATGTGTCTCTTACAATTATGGCTTTCTCTGGATTTATGCCCAGTAGTGGGATTGCTGGGTCACATGGTAATTCTATTTTTAGCTTTTTAAGGAACCTCCATACTGTTCTCCATAGTGGCTGTATCAATTTGCATTCCCACCAACAGTGCAAGAGAGTTCCCTTTTCTCCACACCCTCTCCAGCATTTGTTGTTTGTAGATTTTCTGATAATGCCCATTCTAGCCAGTGTGAGGTGATACCTCACTGCAGTTTTGATTTGCATTTCTCTAATAATTAGTGATGTTGAGCAGCTTTTCATGTGCCTCTTGGCCATCTGTGTATCTTCTTTGGAGAAATGTCGTCTATTCAGGTCTTCTGCCCATTTTTGGATTGGGGTGTTTGTTTTTTTAATATTGAGCTGCATGAGCTGTTTATATATTTTGGAGATTAATCCTTTGTCTACTGATTTGTTTGCAAATATTTTCTCCCATTCTGAGGGTTGTCTTTTCGTCAATTATAGTTTCCTTTGCTGTGCAAAAGCTTTTAAGTTTCATTAGGTCCCATTTTTTTACTTTTGTTTTTATTTCCATTACTCTAGGAGGTGGGTCAAAAAAGATCTGGCTGTGATTTATGTCAAAGAGTGTTCTTCCTATATTTTCCTCTAAGACTTTTATAGTGTCTGGTCTTACATTTAGGTCTTTAATCCATTTTGAGTTTATTTTTGTGTATGGTGTTAGGGAGTGTTCTGATTTCATTCTTTTACATGTAGCTTTTACATGTCCGGTTTTCCCAGCACCACTTATTGAAGAGACTGTCTTTTCGCCATTGTATATCCTTGCCTCCTTTGTCATAGATTAGTTGACCATAGGTGCGTGGGTTTATCTCTGGGCTTTCTGTCCTGTTCCATTGATCTATGTTTCTGTTTTTGTGCCAGCACCACATTGTCTTGCTTACTGTAGCTTTGTAGTGTAGTCTGAAGTCAAGGAGTCTGATTCCTCCATCTCTGTTTTTTTTTCCCTCAAGACTTTGGCTCCTCTGCTTTGGCTATTTGGGGTCTTTTGTGTCTCCATACAAATTTTAAGATTTTTTGTTCTAGTTCTGTAAAACATGCCACTGGTAATTTGATAGGGATTGCATTGAATTTGCAGATTGCTTTGGGTAGTATAGTCATTTTCACAATATTGATTCTTCCAATCCAAGAACATGGTATACCTCTCCATCTGTTTGTGTCATCTTTGATTTCTTTCATCAGTGCCTTATAGTTTTCTGAGTACAGGTCTTTTACCTCCTTAGGTAGGTTTATTCCTAGGTATTTTATTTTATTTTTTTGTTGCAATGGTGAATGGGGTTGTTTCCTTAATTTCTCTTTCTGATCTTTCATTGTTAGTGTATAGGAATGCAAGAGATTTCCATGCATTAATTTTGTATCCTGCTACTTTACCAGATTCATTGATTAGCTCTAGTAGTTTTCTGTGGCATCTTTAGGATTCTTTATGTATAGTATCATGTCATCTGCAAAACAGTGATAGTTTTACTTCTTCCTTTCCAATTTGGATTCCTTTTATTTTTTTTTCTTCTCTGATTGCTGTGGCTAGGACTTCCAAAACTATGTTGAATAACAGTGGCGAGAGTAGACATCCTTGTCTGTTCCTGATCTTGCAGGAAATGCTTTCAATTTTTCACCACTGAGAATGATGCTTGCTGTGGGTTTGTTGTATGTGGCCTTCATTATGTTGAGGCAGGTTCCCTCTATGCCCACTTTCTGGAGAGTTTTTAATCATAAATGGGTATTGAATTTTGTCAAAAGCTTTCTCTGCATCTATTGAGATGATCATATGGTTTTTATTCTTCAATCTGTTAATATGGTGTATCACACTGATTTGCATATATTGAAGAATCCTTACATCCCTGGGATAAATCCCACTCGATCATGGTGTGTGATCCTTTTAATGTGTTGTTGGATTCTGTTTGCTAGTATTTTGTCGAGGATTTTTGCATCTATATTCATCAATGATATTGGTCTGTAATTTTCTTTTCTTGTAGTATCTTTGTCTGGTTTTGGTATCAGGGTGATGGTGGTCTCATAGAATGAATTTGGGAGTATTCCTTCCTCTGCAGGTTTTTGGAAGAGTTTGAGAAGGATGGGTGTTAGCTCTTCTCTAAATGTTTGATAGAATTCACCTGTGAAGCCATCTGGTCCTGGACTTTTGTTTGTTGGAAGATTTTTAATCACAGTTTCAATTTCATTACTTGTGATTGGTCTGTTCATATTTTCTGTTTCTTCCTGGATCAGTCTTGGAATGTAATACCTCTCTAAAAATTTGTCCACTTTTTCCAGGTTGTCCATTTTATTGGCATAGAGTTGCTTGTAGTAGTCTCTTATGATGCTTTGTATTTCTGCGGTGTCTGATGTAACTTCTCCTTTTTCATTTCTAATTTTATTGATTTGAGTGTTATCCCTCTGTTTTTGGATGAGTCTGGCTAAAGGTTTATCAATTTTATCTTCTCAAAGAACCAGCTTTTAGTTTTATTGATCTTTGCTATTGTTTTCTTTGTTTCTATTTCATTTATTTCTGCTCTGATCTTTATGATTTCTGTCCTTCTACTAGCTCTGGGTTTTGTTTCTTCGTCTTTCTCTACTTCCTTTAGGTGTAAGGTTAGATTGCTTATTTGAGATTTTTCTTGTTTCTTGAGGTAGGATTATATTGCTATAAACTTCCCTCTTAGAACTGCTTTTGCTGCATCCCATATGTTTTGGATCATCATGTTTTTGTTGTCATTTGTCCCTAGGTATTTTTTGATTTCCTCTTTGATTTCTTCAGTGATCTCGTGGTTATTTAGTAATGTATTGTTTAGCCTCCATGTGTTTGTGTTTTTTACGTTTTTTCCCCTGTAATTTATTTCTAATCATAGCTTTGTGGTCAGAAAAGATGCTTGATATGATTTCAATTTTCTTAAATTTACTGAGGCTTGATTTGCGACTCAAGATATGATCTATCCTGGAGAATGTTCCATGTGCACCTGAGAAGAAAGGGTAATATGCTGTTTTCTGATGGAGTGTCCTATAAATATCAATTAAATCTATCTGGTCATTGTGACATTTAAAGCCTGTGTTTCCTTATTAATTTTATGTTTGGATGATCTGTCCATTGGTGTAACTGAGGGGTTAAAGTTCCCTACTATTATTGTGTTACTGTCGATTTCCTCTTTGATACCTGTTAGCATTTGCCTTATGTATTGAGGTGCTCCTATGTTTGGTGCATATATATTTATCATTGTTGTATCTTCTTCTTGGATTGATCCCTTGATTATTATGTAGTGTCCTTCCTTGTCTCTTGGAACATTCTTTATTTTAAAGTCTATTTTATCTGATGTGAGTATTGCGACTAGAGCTTTCTTTTGATTTCCATTTGCATGGAATATCTTTTTCCATCCCCTCACTTCCAGTCTGTATGTGTCCCTAGGTCTGAAGTGGGTCTCTTGTAGACAGCATGTATATGGGTCTTGTTTTTGTATCCATTCAGCGAGCCTGTGTCTTTTGCTTGGAGCCGTTAATTTGTTCACATTTAAGGTGATTATCGATATGTATGTTCCCATTACCATTTTCTTAATTGTTTTTTGTTTTTGTACATCCTTTTCTTCTCTTCTCTTGTGTTTTCCACTTAGAGAAGTTCCTTTAGCATTTGTTGTAGAGCTGGTTTGGTGGTGCTGAATTCTCTTAGCTTTTGCTTGTCTGTAAAGCTTTTGATTTCTCTGTCGAATCTGAATGAGATCCTTAGCGGGTAGAGTCATCTTGGTTGTAGGTTCTTCCCTTTCATCACTTTAAATATATCATGGCACTCCCTTCTGGCTTGTAGAGTTTCTGCTGAGAAATGAGCTGTAACTTTATGGGACTTCTTCTGTATGTTATTTGTCGTTTTTCCCTTGCTGGTTTTAATAATTTTTCTTCATCTTTAATTTTTGCCAATTTGATTACTATGTGTCTCGGTGCATTTCTCCTTGGGTTTATCCTGCCAGGGACTCTCTGTGCTTCCTGGACTTGGGTGGCTATTTCCTTTCCCATGTTAGGGAAGGGACGTTTTCGACTATGATCTCTTCAAATATTTTCTCGGGTCCTTTCTGTCTCTCTTCCCCTTCTGGGACCCTTATAATGCTAAGGTTGTTGCATTTAATGTTGTCCCAGAGGTCTCTTAGGCTGTCTTCATTTCTTTTCATTCTTTTTTCTTTATTCTGTTCTGTGGCAGTGAATTCCACCATTGTGTCTTCCAGGTCACTTATTCGTTCTTCTGCCTCAGTTATTCTGCTACTGATTCCTTCTAGTGTAGTTTTCATTTCAGTTATTGTATTGCTCATCTCTGTTTGTTTGTTCTTTAATTCTTCTAGGTGTTTGTGCTTTAATTCTTCTAGGTCTTTGTTAAACATTTCTTGCATCTTCTTGATCTTTGCCTCCATTCTTTTTCTGAGGTCCTGGATCATTTTCACTATCATTATTCTGAATTCTTTTTCTGGAATGTTGCCTATCTCCACTTCATGTAGTTGTTTTTCTGAGGTTTTATCTTGTTCCTTCATCTGGTATGTAGTCCTCTGCCTTTTCATTTTGTCTAGCTTTCTGTGAATGCGGTTTTCATTCCACAGGCTGCAGGATTGTAGTTCTTTTTGCTTCTGCTGTCTGCCCTCTGGTGGATGAGGCTATTTCAAATGCTTGAATTCTAAGGCACAGGAGGTGATAATTTAGAAAGTGGGAAAACAACTGGCAAATATCTCAAGAAGTATTATTCCAGCAGAAGAGGAAATATTTCATTCATCTGAGGCCCTCAGCTGATTTTCTATATACCCTTTGCTTAATTTTTTAAAAATTGGCTTATTCATGGTGTATTTTCCATCTAAAATATAGGGCCTGAATATATTTTCATATTATTTTGTACTACACTTCCAATAGGAAAATGACTCCCAACTTCAAGGAAGCTAGGGGATTAAGTGCCTGTTTTCCGCTCAGAAATGCATCAGCTCAGCCACTTCTAGGAGCTTCCTGGGTACTTGCTCCTTTAGGATCTGGTGGGCAGGATAGAGGAAGGGGAACTCTGTTTGCAGCCTTCACAGGGATGTCAATCCCTTCATTGATGGAGCCAGCAGAGTGCTAGAGCAGCTTAGAATGGACTGAGTAAACGTGAATGGTCTGAGAGCAAAGGGTGAATCTACGGACAGAGCGAACTCAACACAGCCAGCAAGGAGGGACCCCCAAGAAAGGCCAGTGTTTGAACAAGGATGATCTGGAATAAGTAGTAATGATCAGAGAAAGGGTAAAGTACTTTGCCTGAGATTAAAAAGAAATAATAGCCCAGCAACTGATGTATGTGCTAAGGGCCTCGCTTTAAACATATATATATGGTTTTAATGAGGGACAAGCATTTACTTTTATGGCTGAGTTAGCGGGCTTCTAGAAATAAAAACTGAACACAGAGAGCAACATTTACTACTCCTATAACATTAGAAAAATCTCTAACAGCTTTTCTCCTTTCTCTCCTTCCTTCTCCCCCCTTCCCTGCTTCCCTTCATCTCCCCCTCCAGCCCTCCCTCCTCTCATGCTCATTTACTCAGCTAGCATCTACCCTGTGCTAGGAATTGTGCCAGGTACTGCAGACAAAGAGAGAAAAGACAGAGTCCCATCCTGATCTCGCAGACTAGCTCACACTCTGATGCCATAAAAGTCTGCACAGAGGTTTCTACTAGGGAGTGCAGGAAGGTGGGGGTGGAGCTCTGAACAAGGTGCTTCCAGGGTCCAAGGCAGGAGGAAGAAAAGTAAAGGAAGGTTGTATTTGGGGGTGGTGGTGGGTGGTCTGGATGACGCCTGTCTGAGTTTTGAAAGGTAATAAGGGACTGGCTGAGTGAATTTGGAGAAAAGTGGTATAGGAAGTGGGAAGAAGGTGTACAAAGGCATGGAAGCACTATTGTGGGGCTTAGTCCAAAGACCTCAAGTAGGCTCAGCATGACTGGAGCCCTCTATGGGGACAAGGGAGTAGGCTAAGATAGGAAAAGACCAGATCACTAAGGGCCTTTATATATCAAAGACGTTGGATTTTCTTCCAAAGCAGTAGTTCTCAGTGTGGGGAGACTGTGCCCCTCAGGAGACACCTGGTAACGTCTGGAGACAGTTTTCATTGTCACCACTTGGAGAGGGGTGCTACTGGCATCATCTAGTGGGTAGAGGTCAAACATCCTATAATTCACAAGACAGCTCCCCAGGGCTGACTCTTTACTTTGCAAGGTCCAAACGAGAAGACAGCTTTTGACCTAATGTACACTGATCAGGGTTCCCTTTGATCATAGTATACCAATGCTCAATCATTTGTGTCCTGTTTTGCTTCCCCTCTTTTAATGTTTGGAGCGGATATAAGCTGTTGGAAAGTCTTATTTTTTTGTGCTGGGTTCATGAATTAACAAACCAAGAACAGCTCATCACAGTAAGAAAGAAATACTATTTTTCTAGATATTAAGAATGTGGAGGGTAGGAATTATCTCCAAATTCATTCGTTCATTCACTCAACAATGAAAGCCAGACTCTCTGCACACTTTGCAGGCCACCTGCGCAGCTCACCACAGCCCTTCACATTGGTTTGGAGGTCAGGACGGTCCACGGGACTTCCCAAAGTCTGGGAGGGTCCTGGATCACCATTCCTCGTGCAAAAGCTCACATCTGTGAGCTTGTGTTCCTGTGACTCCTCCTCCTGTTCAGAGTCCTCCCTGCATCGTAACTTATACACATTCTGGGTTACAGATATCACCTCTTCTACTTCCCAGTTGTTGACCTCAGATGCAGAATTTTCAATCCACCGCAAATATCTGGAGATTTTCAGACCAAATATGTACATTTTCAGAATGGGTCTCTCATAGAAAGATAGATATAAAGTGTCAATTCAGTGAGAAAGGATGAATGGGCAAAGATTCAGACCCTGCTCCCTGTCAGACTGTCAGACTGTAAGGCTAGTATAAGCTATGGGAGGGGCTTCCTTGAAAGTGGGAAAGGTTTTTTGACCTCTGACAGACACTCATCTGAGTACAGCCTGTGGCCCACTCCCCCTAACCTTAATGAATTCATATGAATTAAAAGAAATTAGACAGATATATAGATTATTCAACTCTGGTTCTCTCTTCTTCCCTTCCTCCCACCCTCCCCTCCCTCCATTTCCTTTCCCTCCTTCCTTGCCTTCCCCTCCCTCTCTCCCTCCCTCCCTTCCCCTCCCACTAGGAATCAGGTGTGTATGACAGTCAGCAGGTCTCTCCTATTACCCTAAGTAGGAGGGAAGGAGGCTGGGACCACAAAGAGAAGGAAATGGGAATAGAACTGATGAAATCCTCTAGCACCTCCTATTGGGGAGGAGAGTGGCCGACAGCACTGCCCCTTAGCTCTGTAACCATGGAGAAGTTGACAGTTCTGGTTTCAGACAAGGTATGGAGCCCTTAGCACTGTGTCCCACATGTTGGGAGGGCTCAGTCAATGGCAGACACATGTGCATAGATGTATTACACAAAATGCCAACAAAAGAAGAGAGAAAAGTGATCATCTCGTCCAACTGGTCGACCTCTCAGATGTGGAGACCATGGCTCAGAGAAGTTAGTGTACTTTTTCAAGGTCACAGGCAGTAGGATCCCTGGAACCATCCCCTGGACATCAGATTATTTGGCTGGAATTCTTAAAGCCTCCCACACCCTTGGAGTGAATAAATCAAAACCATTGAAAAACCTGTACTCCATCCTGCACGTGTTCTTTGGCATGTGTTTTGGCCATCGCTGAACTTAGGGTTTGAAGCTATCATTTTCATACAAAAACAAAACAGAATAAAACAAAACAACCCATTCAAGATGATTTACAAATCGAAGGCACCTACTAATACCTCGCACTCCCAGACAGCTTTTTAATCTACAGAGCACTTCCTAGACAATAAGTAATGAATTCTCTAACTCCCCTCGGGAATAGAGACACACATATTCCCACATGCACCAGCAACTTAATTTACATGAAATGAAGGAAAAGACATTCTGAAGCCGTGTTCCACTAAATCATAATTACAACCTCAAGCCCAAGATGAACATGTTGAACTCTCCTAGGAAGGCAGTGACGCTCACCCACTGGGGAGTTTCCTCTTAGATCCCAGCACTTCCTGCATGGGGAGGACAGATCACGAGTGTTCACATAGAATCAGTTTTCCCTGGGATCATGGTCCCCCTGTAAAGGCAAACGACCTCAGGTAAATGACCTGTTAGGCGGCAAGTGCTGGTGCAGTGATCGGATTGGACTGCGGGCCTTCCTCCTCTGCTGGGCATCTCCCCTTCTCTCCACTGGGCCTCTCTGGACCTCCCTGGCACCCCTACCTCTCCATAGTCTCCTCCTGCTAATTAGGGGGAAACAGTGAGACGAGGTGTCACGGATGTGTCAGGGACTTCCTGTGAGATGCCTCATGGGGATATGGGCATTTTACAAAGAAGAGCCTGGAGATGGACATCCAGGAGTTGTCAGTCACCCAGGGAGGTGGAGCAGTCTTCCGAATGCTCCGTGAATCACACTACCTGGCGTTGCCTGCCTCCACCTCCCCAAGGGGAAGGTCCCCTGTCCAGGCTCACGTGTCCACCTGTGCGTTCAGCACCCTGGGCCCTTTCCGTGGTCTTGCCTTACTTACCTTGCTTACTTACCTGCTTTGAGATGACATCAGCTACCACTGAGATGTCTCCAAGTCCCACATTAGAAATGTCCTGGGCTAAATGATGGCTCCATAGTGGTACAGTGGCTGAATGTGGAACTGCCCTCCAGGTCAGCAGGCTCTGTAAGAATCATTCTGGTGGAAAGGATGGAACCACTTTACTTGCCTCTACCCCTCACCCTCTTCCTTCCCATGGCTGTGGCCATGTGACCTCCACCTGCAGGCCACCCATCCCAGGCTCTAGACTCTGAGCTACCCTGAGTCAGGAGCCACATCTCAGTGTCTGGGCAACTCATGGTCAAGTCCCCTTGGTGCTGGTCCAACTCTTCCGTCTCAGCACTGATACCTGTTATTTTTCCTGGGCTATGTCCCTGATTTTCACCCAGGCTGGGGAGTGCTGTGTTGACCAGCAGTGGATTAAAACTGCCTGGCTTCTGAGTGTGGCTCTCTGAAGGCCAGAGTAGAAATGGTTTCAACATGGTCTGTGATGGAGAAGACATTTCTACCTCCAGGGAGCATTTTTAAGGTGAAATTAGGGGTGGGTTCCAAGAAGCCACCTTATACTAGCTTATGAGTGTGGCAGAAGCAACAAAAGCCAAAAAGAGCCAGTAGGGAGGAGAGACCTGCCAGGGGTCCCACTGGATATACTGACCAGAGGCATGGAGAAGCAGTAGCAGGACTGAACAGCAAAGGGGTTCTTCAAAGGGCAGAGCAGCAAAGGAACCAGAAAGGCCAGGATAATTAGAGCTGGCTCGCCAAGGATGTGGCCGCCAGTGGGGCTGCAGCCTCAGTGAGATCCCAGCAACGTGGAGTCCAGAAGTCCAAGGCAATCTCAGAAGAACAAGTTAGATAGAAGAGGAAGGAATGCAGACCACCAACATACAGAACCACCAGTAGGGAAGCCTGAGCTGCATCAAGCCCAATCCCAGTATGGAAATGCTCCTGCCCCTGGGAAGCATTAGAACTTGATTTTACTAAAGAAGAGAGGATCAAGGTGGCCAAAGAGATATAATCTTCATCACCATCACCGTCACCACCATCACCATCATCATCAACATCAACATCATCACAGCCATCATCATCAATCATCACCATCATCATCCACAAACTGCACTACAAAACTGGAAGCGGTGCCTTAAAAGGTCCAGGAACTTTGAGGCATCTGTGAAGGATGGAAGGATCACCATGAAGAGAAAACCACAGTTTTGAGGTTGTGCAAAACTGAAAAGATAGAGGCCTGCTCTAGGATGTGATGAGCTCGGAGGTCGAGAACACTGGGAGGATCCTGGGAGGAGGGAAATCACTTGGGTCACACAGAGGCGCTGCCACCTCTCTACCCTGAAGGTCGAGAAGCAGGCAGTAGGTTCCCCCTGGGAGGGCAGAGGTGTGAAAGGCAGCGACCTGGGCTCAGGAGCTGGAAAGTAATGCCACACCTGGGAAGTTAAAAAGAAACATGGCCGATCTCCACCCCAGGCCCTCAGCCTGCGGAGACCAAGGGAAAGGCACTCCTCCATGCCGGCGGTGGCTGAGGCCTCCCCAAGGAAGGTGACCAGGGGAGCCGAAGGGCTGCCAGCCCGCGTGAGTGCCCCCGGCTGGGCCCTGACTCTGCTCTCTGCCTCGGGGTTGCCTGAAGCAACCCCCAAGGTCTCATTAGACCCTGATCCAAACCACCCAGGTCTTCATTGGAGTCTAACAGGATGTTAAGATAGGACTCATTTTCTCCCTTTTTTGAGGAGTCCCCAAGACAATAGATGCCAACTGCTCCCACATCCCAAAGTGAGGTGAGACCCACTATGCAGGGCTTCCAATGCAGAAGTCAGAGACCCGCGGTCAGACGCACTGCAGGCCCATAATAGAAGGTGGAGAGGCCATGGGAAGGCCTGGGAATTCGGGAAGGAGTCACCAGTGTGCTGTGAGTCCCACCCTGATTCCAGGCACCTCTCCATCACCTCAGGTTCAATGAGAGGGCCTCGTAGAAGGCTGAATCCACGTGCCTGCAGTCTGGGGAGTACCTGACTTCTCACACTCACAGGTGTGCGGGTCAAAGCTGCCCACAGCAGCAGGGAAGGGCCACGTGTGGAGGTGGCCTCTGTCTGTCACACTGGGGTCAAAGGGGATGACACGGATCCATCTGCACAAGAGGTCTGGTCTGGGCTTGTCTGAGAGCCTGACCACAGTCCTGCCCAAGACCTGTCCTAGAGGGACGAGGAGGCCTCAGCAGGAGAGGCTGGAGGTCTTGCCAGGTGCCCACACATGAGCAAAGGCCATTTATTAGTCTCCCAGGGCGGCCTTAACAACATACCACAGTCTGAGTGGCTTGAACAACAGAAGTCCATTTTCTCACAGTTCTGGAGGCTGGGAGTCCAAGTCCATGAGCAAAGGCCATTTATTAGTCTGCCAGGGCGGCCTTAACAACATACCACAGTCTGAGTGGCTTGAACAACAGAAATCCATTTTCTCACAGTTCTGGAGGCTGGAAGTCCAAGACTGAGGAGCCAGCAGGGTTGTGGCTGGTGGTAGATCTCCATAATGGGAGTGAGGGAGTGGAAAGAACAGAGGGGTTTCCTTCCAAAGACGCCTCAAGGACGCCCAAGACAGAGTCAGCACCAGGCAAGGAAACCAGCATAAGGTACATCACGGCCAGTGAAAGAAGAGCCTCCTCCCCCTGCTTCAGGCTGGAGGAGCTGCAATTGCGAAGGACAGTGAAGAGGCCAAGCATAGCCCTTTGCTAACTGCCCACTTTCCACCAGAAGCTGGGAGGGAAAAGCTTCAGCTTCAGATGGAGTCTGAATAATGCACAGGCCAGGCCCTTTAAGGTCGAAAATGAGATAACTTTTGGATGAGATGACCCCAGGACTTTTTCTTATCTGAGGGTGCCTGGCAAAGTTATGGGCTCAACCCTAGATTTCATGCAAGGGTCTCGGAAGAACTGACCCTCTAGAGGGGGCTGGAGCAGGCAATGGTGGGTGGGTGTTGCAGGTAGGAAGTATAAAGTCACTTTCTGAGCGTTCCCTCTGGGTTAATTCATTCTGTCTGTTCTATGTTCCCATATACTAGCAATGAAGTAAAATCTATATCCTTGACGGTCACAGGAGAATCTGTTCGACTCCAGGAAGATCAGCAAAAGTGGCCAGAAAGACTTGAAACATGGTGAGACAAAAGTCCCAAAGAGGTGCGGGCGTCAAGCATGCCTGTCAAGCGCTGGGAAATCTGGTGACCTCAGGCAGACTGACACAGGTGTTGTCTTTTGAGTGGGACAGAGTGGCCAAGGTGCCAGGTCCACACTGGGCACCGGAGCACCTGAACATACAGCACTGGGGCCGAAAGAGGCTGCTGGACTCTGGAAGCACAGAATATCTGGACCAACTTTATATTTCTATCGTACCCTCAGAAACACATATTACACATATCAATGCTCCAGCTTGGTGGGGGACACCCAGATACTAGCCCAAGAACCCTGGGATGGGCGGTGTCTCTTGGAGGACAGGGACTGAGAATGTGCAGGGACTTGGCTGGTTCATGAACCCATTCTGCACTTTCCATACAGTTCTTGCAGCCATGCTACTAGGGCACACATTATTTGTTTTTAAACTGGGCTAGATGTCACCTGCTTGAAACAAGTTCATTTATAGGAAATTTAATACATAATTGATGGTTAATTAAAAAACCACTTTTCGCCCAAAACAACTTGCAAAAGAAGAACAAAGTTGGAGGACTCACACGTTCTCATTTTAAAAATCACTACAAAGTTACAGTAATTAAGACAGTGTGGTGCTGCCATAGGGCACAGTCAATTGTTTTTGGACAAGGGTGACAAGACAATTCAATGGGGGGGGGGTGAGAATAGTCTTTTTAACGAAGAGTGCTGAGACAATTGTATATCCACATGCAAAAGAATGAAGCTGGACTCCTTTCTCATGCTATACACAAAAATCATCTTAAAGTGGATCCTGCATCTAAATTTTAGAGCTCGAACTTTAAAACTATTTGAGGAAACTATAGGAGGAAATAAATCTTCATGACCTTGGGTTAGGCAAACACTTCTTATATAAGACACGATGAAGGTGCAAGAGACAAATTTCAAATAGATAAATTGGACCTCATCAAAATTAAAAACTTTTGTACTCAAAAGGACACTATCAAGGAAATGAAAAAATGACCACAGAATGGAAGAAAATATTTGCAAATCCTATATCTGATAAGGGACTCGTATCCAGTACACACACACACACACACAAAAAACCCTTACAACTCAACAGGCAAAAGACAAATAACCTTTTAAAAATGGGTAAATGATTCAATAGACGTTTCTCCAAGGAAGATTTTTAAATGGCCAAGAAGCACCTCAATATCATTAGTCATTAGGGGAATGCAAATCAAAACCACAATCTAATACCACTCACACTCAGTAGAATAGTTATCAATAAAAAAAGACAATAACAAGTGTCGACGAGGATGCAGAAATTGGAACTCACATATGTTGCTGGTGGGAATGTACAACAGTGCCGCTCCTGTGGAGAACAGTTCGAAAGTTCCTCAAAAAGTTAAACACAAAAAAAGAAAAGGGGAAAAGAAGTGCAGGCTCACATCAGTCTTAGCATGGACCGTTTTCAATGTTCGTCGACCGTCTGTGTTCGAACCATGTCATATAACAGCTACCATTTATGCACTGCTTTATAATAAACAAAGCTCTGACATGCAAACAAACAATAAACAACAATCAAAAACTCTCTTAGCAAGATAATTCCAGGTTCTATCACAGGCTGCTTTATTTCTCTTTCACTCCAAAGTGACACTTAACCTCTCCTGCCAAAAGCATTCTGAGACCGGTGCCCCTTCCCTTAAAATGCTGTCATCCATTCTCCTAGCTCAGAGGGAGTCAGACTTTTGTAGAGGAAAAGATAGTTTGTGACTAGTGGATTATATTTAAAACCAAATCGTGTAACCCAAGAGAAAGAACATTTTACTCATAAGAAGTTCTAGCAAGAGACAGTAGGATGTTTTTGAGACAGAGTGATGTTGATTTCAAGGTTTATTAGGACATTAAAAAAGTAATTTCACTGATGCGTTAGCATTTACCTTCCAATATAAAAGTGCTTATTCTTATAAATCCTTAAGGCTCGTTCTGTTACAGTACAGTAAGACACTTCCCCAGTCCAGAACTGTGCTGCACGCGTTTCATGTGCCTTACAGACACAGCAAAACCTCCAAACAGTCAAATAAATGGTCGATGATTCCACCATCCTTGTACATGTCAATTTAAACTCAGACAAAATATAAGATCCCCCTAGACAAATCCTTAATATTAGTTGTACTTCTCCACTCCTTCCTAATATCTTGCCCAAATAATTCACTCTTGAATTACTCACGATTTGAACGTGGACTTCTCTTTATTTGCAATATGATGAATACAGCTGTGTGGGAGTCATTTTTTTTTTTTCTTAATACAAGAGGGAGACAGAGAAAGGGGAGTTAACATTTGCACTTCCTTAAGCAGATCCGAGCAACCAGCAAAGTAGAGAAACTTTAGGCTCCAGGCAGGCAGCCGTCGTAGAAGCAGCCTGGGAGTTGAGGCCCCTCTTCGGGAAGAGCTCTGGGGGACTTAGAGTCCACTGGAATTTCCTTGGAAAAAGCGTCCACGAATTTTGAGAAGAAAAGCCGGAGGAAGTGTTCCTTACTAAAGCCACTGTTCTTTATTAATTCCTTGGGTTAAGATTTTTATCACATTCTTAAAGACACAGGTAAGAGCACACGATTTCATCAGGAGTAGGGTTTGTCATGGTGACGCTTAACAGACCATTACGACTACTTGGATTAAAACAGTGCCGATCCACACAGATCCCGGACTTTCTAACCATATCAAATGTTCTCACAAGAAGCCCCAAATGAATATCACATAACAAAAATGAACATAAACTCTTTTAATAGTGAACAACTAGACAAAAATGGAAATGGTATTGGACCTTAATAAATACAGCACTTTATAATCAATGCTACAATGTGTACATTTTTTACAGCGTAAATGACTGTACAGAATTGTCCGACTTAAAATCCTCTTCAATTGTTGAAACAATGGTAAGACCAATTCCTGTAAGAGGAGAAGATGAAGGCCCTTTAGTTTGGTTCAGTGGCTGCTTCATCCGGATTGCTGGCAACGTCTCCAGGGGAATAAGCAGGATTCTAAGTTGCTGGCAGCTTTCCCAAGACCGAGATGCAGAATTTGAAATGGTGTTTGATGTGACACACTAGGCCACTGATATCAGAATATTGAATTAGAGTTGCCAGCTCCATGAATAACATCCAAGATGACACAGCAAAAGGAAAATGGTGGAATTAAAATTCCTGCTCCAACCGAGGCAAACTACGTGGGAGTGAGTGACTTTGAACTTGATTCCACAGAACCTCAGCGGTAAGCAGCTATTGTGCTGTAGTAGGCGTGTCTGTTCCTTCATATCCTGCCTGAGATCAGGGGAAATCTGAGTATCTAGCTGGAGTATCTCCACCTCCTCATGCTAATACACCTTCTGTTGCCACCCTAGAATTTTTAACGTAAATACCCCGAGTTTACCCCATAAGGTGTTGTGCTCCCCTGGAAAGGGTATTGGTATTGATTCGGGCTTAAATCAGGCTGGATCTTTCAGAACCTTCAGCTGTTGCTCTTTTGTCCTAAAGGAAAGGGGGTTTCCAGTGACTATGAAAAGAGGCCCTTTTGAATGAGTGTTTCATGATTAAAATAATCATGGGACACAAGGAAGCCCCCGTGTCTAAATAATATAAATATTAAGTAAAGGCTAAAAAACTTCGATCCAACATTTAGGTCGTGATCTCCGTGGTGTGAAACACTCAGGTCAATGGTCAGAATTCCAGTCTCTGTCCTGATGTTTGGGGCTAGAACAGTCACCTTCTAGCTCGGCATCACAAGATCACTCAGTTCTCAGGTTGATTTTCTTTCTCCTGGGACCCTGAGGTTTAGCCTACAATGAAGCAGTCATGTTGAGGCAATTCTCTAACGCACTACAGAAAAAAAATCCATCCCTTCCTCAGGAGGAGTTTCCTCTTTCCCGAAGCTCATGACATACACAAGTCCCTTATGACAGATCTCCTTTCTCAGGGACAGACCTCCCAGAGCAGCTGTCCTCTGTCTCCCGGCCCCAAACAAACAAAAAATTACCATCAGAGGCACAGGATTCACATGAAGAGAAGTCAGCTTCCCGGCACTCAAAGGAAATCCAGGAGAGCACAGGTAATGGGACTGTGCTGTGGGCATCTGGCTTGACAAGGATGTCTGAAGCCCGGTGTTCTCGAGGCGGGCTATGTTCTCATGGAAGAGGCACCCATTGGAAGCTTGGACCCAAGGTTCCCTCTTCTGCTTTCCACCTGGATACCCACTGCTTCCATAAGACCAGGACGGGACGAAGAAGAGGACGGTGCGACTGTATCACTGATTGCAGGGTACCTGGCAGCCCTGGTGCTCCTGCCCAGGACAGGACACCCTGCCCCAGCTCCCTCACTGCTGGCGGGATGGACTCAAAGTGGTAATAACGAAGGCTGAGGGGTCCCATGGAGGGGCCTGTGGCGACCCCATTGTCATCCTCTTGGTCCCCTAGAAACGGGTCAGAGCTGGGACAAAGTGTCATCTCCCCCATCACCCACCTTTGCATCGTGGTGCCTGCAGAGACAGCGGGTTTCCGGTGCCTCTGTTCTGACAGTGATGCTTAACTCCAGCTGTGGGTGACAACTGGGGATCTCAAAATGCTGCCCCAACAGGGTGGTCCTCACACTCTCTCGGGGGGGTGGGGGGGTGGTCAGTTGATGCTCTGCGTTACATTTCAGATGGACGAAAAGCAAGCGTGGAGAGGGGCTTTATTTAAGAACCGGGGGCAGCAGGCAAAGGAGGAGAGCGTCCAGGCAGCCCGCTTATTTCCCAGACTTCTCATCCCCAACGTCGGCGAGTTCTAATACTGAATCTTTGTCTCCTGAAAGCCCCCACTGTCTCTAGTAACTGTTCTTCGAAATAGTCAAGATACAGAATCTGACTTACAGAACTTAGAAGGAAAAACCCCAAAGGAACAAAAAAATCAAGCCAGCTCTCAGAGAAGGACATTTCGGGTTGAGTTGGCAGCCCTGGGAACTTCAGGGGATCAAGAGTCAGTTTGCAAATTATTCAAAGGAAAAGTGTTAACATTGCCATTTCACCCCACAAATAGGCCCCAGAGAGAGCTGGTGATGCTAGGAAAGTGTCTGTCACTAAAGATGAGTGTGTTATGTGCTTAGGATTTTTGACACCTCAACTACGTGGCTATATTTCAGGCTTCGTGATCACTCAGGCTGTAGATGAAGGTAACAGAGGAGACTCAGAGAATGTTCTTTAAAACAGGGGTCCCCAACCCCCAGGTCTCAGACTGGTACTGGTCTGTGGCCCGTTAGGAACCGGGCCGCACAGCAGGAGGTGAGCGGCGGGCGAGCGAGGGAAGCTTCATCTGTATTTACAGCCGCTCCCCATCGCTCGCGTTACTCCCTGAACTGTCTCCCCCCATCCCGCCACCATCCGTGGAAGCACTGTCTTCCATGAAACCGGTCCCTGGTGCCAAAAAGGTTGGGGACCGCTGCTTTAAAAGTAATACATACGTTTGGCTACTGTGGATGGATGCTGTACGGTTAAGTAACGCACATTCCTCAGGGGTAAGTATTTTCTTTGCTCATTTGGGCATCTAGAAATAAAGAGATGATAAATACGGGGGAAAAATCAGTTCTGTTTTACGAAAAAGCATTGGAAAACAATACGGAAACTAGAAGATGGTGATCATTTTTATAACCAAAGAGCACTGTTTGAAAATCCTAAACATGGGTACTATCTTATATCATAGTTGGATCTAAATATTTTCTGATGAGCTTTTCCTGTGTTAGAAACGCGTGGAAAAACAAGTCCTCGATTCAGTTTTTCAGGTCTCATCACTACTTCCTGGTGCTTAAAGACAAGTGCTGATCCTTGTGTTGATGGGCAATTAGCAATTCATCCCTTAGATCAATGTGTTTAAAATTGGCTACACGAGGTGGATTTTCAAAGTAACACAGAGGGATTTAATCCCTTGATTCCCATTACTTGAGTCAGAGCTGTGAGTCTAAATCCCCTTGTAGCCGACCCCAAGTTCACCCCCTGCTGCCTCAAGAGTGCCAATTAAATAAAATAAAAACCAAAACCATGGTCAGAGGTAATGCGTTTGAGAACAGAGTTTTATCATTTTCCTCATGCCAAGCAAACAAATGGACCCGTCTGATGACATATACAGAAGAATTCGGTTTGGACAAAGAGAACACAAATCTCAAGTCTGAACATTTCTTGTGCTGTCAGGAAGTTGTAATATTGAAAAACTGTGCTCTTCTGGGAATGGGAAGACAAGGAAATAAAACTCTGGCTCCAATCTGTTGGAAATGCAGTTTATGTTGTTGTTTTCTTTTTTTTTTTTTCACTTTCATAAAAAAAAAAAGCCTTTCAAGACTCCACTTGATCCAGGTTTCATCGAAAATGGGTTACTTCTTAAAAATAGGATTCTGATGGGAACAGACTTCAGCTGAGTAGTAGGCAAAACTGCATAAGGCAAAGACAGCTCTTGAAAGACTATTGGGCGTTTCTTAGCCCAAACCACCTCTGAAAGAGTATTAAGCTCAGTGGTCTCTGGAGCAAGCAAAGCCAAGGACCCCGGCCAGGTCATCTTTGGGATGAGGCGGTCTCCATGGTGACCGGAGCTAGGGTTCTGCTGTCGTATTTGAATCTAAGGATATAGGCTGGGTAAAGTGAAGTAACTGTTTTGTTTCTGTGGCTGTTTCTGCTTCTTTGTTTAGTTTAGTTTGGGGAGAAGGGGAATGAAAAAGGAGGGAGAGAAGAGTAAAAAAATGAGGTTAACAAAAAACCCTCCCACATCGGGGGGGGGGATACATCACGGAAAGCCACTGGTCTAATATGTCTATCTTTGTTAGTTCAAAATTCTCTCATTTCACTCAACCAAATATTGCCAGCATTATTCCACCATGTTGGTTAGAGTTGGAAAAACCAGGTGGACACAAGTCAGGGAGTTAACTTCTGTCATTATGGAATGATGAGTCAAACAGTGTCCCAGGGCTACTGGTTGGACAGGCATCCATAAAGTCATCAAAATAAACACCTCAAGCTTCCTATGCAGTGTTTTCTGGGACAATGGGGGTGTGTTCTCACCCATGCGTGTGCGTTTGTATTCTCACACATGCATGTGTGTGTGTAAATATGCTGGGAAATGGGAAAGACAAATAGTAAACTATACTTACAATAAAGAAAAACATACTTTTTACCCCCATGAAAAATATCAGACTTATTAATGATAATCTGTGCAAGCGCCATTTAAAAATTTTATGAAACAACAAGGTCCATTCTAAAGAGATTATGAAATGGGGACCAGAACGCTTATTTGAATATATTTTTGATTCTGAAGTTTCCTTGTAAAAATATTCACAGAAATCGGTGGACATTTTTTTTTTTTTTACGTACAACTCAATGCCTCTCATTTATAACATAAATCATTTAATGTAACATTTGCAACCTTAGAAAGGCAGACATAGTTAATCCAAGTCAGTTTATAAATTCCAATTTCACATGGATTAAAAACTGCAGATAAATTAAGTCACAATAATATCCTGTACATGCATTAAGGCTGGTGACTGCTAGAGTGTCTTGGGTATCTACAGACAGGAAATCACACACAGATTACTGGGTCTGAAGAGTGTCTACGTCATTTAAAAAAATCTTGCTTTTTTTTTTTTTTTTTTGGTGATACAGATTTCAACAGTAACTCTGGAAAACTGTGAAAAATGTTATTTAAAAATATATATGTATATACTACTGCACAGTTTCAAAGATGTGGTTCATAAATAAGGTTGGCTGCACTGATCAATTTGATAACAATTACTGCACTTCTGAGGTGATTTGAACACGTAGTGACTTATACTCAATATTAGGCACTAGTCATATCCTTCAGGCGTACTACAGTTTTATGTTAGCTGTATTGTACATATATATTTTTAAACGTATGCATTTATACAAACTGTGTATTATGTATGGGATGTCAGAAATGTACACATCACTGTTATATAATACACACATCATTGTTGCACATACGAGGGTACGTTTTAGTGCAGAAGGCTCATTGCATTGATTCCATGTGTTCAATCTAGTACACAATTTGTCAACTCTTCAGATTTTTTTTTTCCAGTACATTCCTCTTTAGACAGTGGGTCCGGGTTTCCCTTTGTGATTTGAAAGTTTCCAGCAATGTGTTTTAACTGAACCTCTCTTTCCAAGCACAGTTCTGCACATTAGTCTGATCTGTGTCGAATGGTAACAAATCCCACATTTTGATCAGGAATATATTTGGGTTCCTCTCTTTCAAAGATAACTCTAACAATTGTGATCCAGGTCCGTTCAGGTCATGGAGGGATAAGGCCAGTTGAACTTGTACTGAACTTCTGATGAAATAATGTCTTCAAATAGAAAAAAACGATGATAGACATTCTACGTTCAAATGGGAGACTCTCTAGAAGGATATACAGGAAAAGGATGAGCAGTGTTGTCTCTGGGGAATGAATACTTCCTACTTTACACTTCTCTGTATTGTTCAAGTTTCTACCATGAGCATGTATTACTTTCATAACCAGAAAACACAAGAAAGATATTTCTACTTTGAACAAAGCTAACTAAAAGAAACCAGCAACAATCAGAAGATGCTTCCTTATCAAAAGCATCAATGCCAAAGCAAGGAGAAAACACTGCCATCACTGCCCCCAACATGCTCTACCAATGAAACAAAAGACACTGAGAACGGTGTGCTGTGACGGCCCCCAAATGACCAGCTTCACGTTTTGCTGGAAACGCGGCTCACCGAGTGCTGATGTGCTGCTGCCTGCACAACTAGCCAGAGGTCACCTGTGTGTTTAAATGGGTTTCACAGGTGAGCACATCACGTGAACACCACCACGAGGCCTGAGACTGAAAGGTGGGGAAGACCAGAAAAGCACCCCAGGCATGCACCATGGACCCTGGGGGCCATCCCTTTTTGTGAGAGTCTGAACATTTCATCAGAATTCAGCAGGAGTGAGTACAACTAAGCCTCAGTCTTCCAGAAAAAAAAAAAAAAAATTCAAAATGTCTTAAGTGAGACTCCAGTGGGATTGGGAACTCTAGCAACAATTAGTGAAAGGAATGTCAGAAGCACCTCAGTTGCATAAATGTAAAAAAGAAGTACTGTTAATATTTCCAGATGCTTGAAGGCCAACGCCAAATGCAAATTGCACAAAGCCTTCACTTGTTCATTTAAATGAATTTCAAATCACCAAAGCTACTCAATCATTTGTAAGGTTTTAAATCAGTGCTTAGAGCTAGGGGATGACAGCAATCTTATTTCCCACCTACAAATCAGGCTGACAAAGACATTAACATTGCAACCAAACCAATAAGACCATCAGTATCTGTTATAAACGTTTTGTGTTCCCATCACCTTGAAAAATGGATTGTTCCACATATCACATCACCTTTCTCAGGCCGTCTTGGGGCAATTTTGTCAAGTGAGAGGCCTCAAGGTCATCGTTTTTGTTTTTAAAGTATAGGAAGTATATCCTCTTTTCCAGGAGTTTTTCTTTTTTTTTTTTAACCAATATTTTTATATCCAAATATATTTAATAAGAAGAAGACCAAATCTAGGGTATGACGAGAGACAATAAAAGATATAAGTTTCAGACAAAAACTGTAAACAAAGATGTCAAAAAAACTAAAATGTAAACTTAATTAAAAGAAAAAAAAAGAAAAGAATCAAGGGCGAGACGGAAACATACCAGACTGGTCGTTGCTACCCCAGACAGGACTGCGATCCTTGCAGGAATAACTTATTCTGTAGAGTAAGCAGCTTGCTAATCAAAGCCTGAAACACATCGCCCAGATCAAAATGCATTCAAGGCCCGCAGTGGCACTTCCTCCAAGAGTGAGAGGATTAGATAGAATCATGATAGCAAATAGTTTTTGGCCTGAGAAGCAACAGATACAGACCCGAGTGAACGGACGTCCTAGGTAATGTCCTCATCTGGCCAAGAAAACTGGTAAGAAAGCTATCATGGAAAGAAAACACTTGAAAAATATCGGCCGACAGACACCACGTGGCTCCACAGCCCCTGGGTCACAGTGGCAGGAAGAAGAAACACATGTGCCGGGCGGGCTCCTGGCGTGTGCAGGAGATTTCAGTTACTCACTGAGCCCCCCAAAAGCAGTGGTTGCTGCTTTCATGTTGGTGAATTTTCAAAGACACTGAAGTTTTACCAAATCTCAGTGTCATGGTCATACTATTTTGCGGGGCAGGGCAGGGAAGGCCCGTGGGAGTCAATTCACTTGCTTTCTAACACGTTTAGTTGACAGTAAAGTTGGCTGGAGGGGGCAGGTACTAGACAAAAGGCAGGGTATTTGGTAACATGCAATCTAGTAAACGTCCACAAAAATAACTGACTTATTTTCATTATTCAATTACCCATGAATACACACAGTCAAAAAAATAATAACTGGGGGAGAGTATATTAATACTGAAAGTAATCAAAAGTATAAGAACTAAGATGATCTTAAGTGGCAGTCAAAAAGCTTTTGGTGTGCTGTATTGCACCTGGTTCACTAACCCATGAGATTTTCGTTGAATGTTCTAAGAAGTCATGGTTTAGCTTTGAACTAGAAAGTGTGTGTGTGTGTGTGTATGTGTGTGTGTGTGTGTGTGTGTGTGTGTGTGTGTGTGTAAGCGTGTTTTCTCTAATCAGAAATGTCTGATCACTTTGTCTAGCCTGGGATTATGGAAACCAGACAAAGGAAACGCGTTCTAAAGAGCTGTGTATCTCACACACTTACACAGGCAGCTTTTCTACACCCACACATACAAACACACATGCCCTGGGAGAAAAGACCATTGTTCGATGCTGAGAAAATATTCACCGCCGTTTGAGAAATGCTGTGGCTGGGAACTTCAGGAGCACAGTGTCCAGAAATGTTGAGCCGTCCGTGAAGACAAGAGTGCCCTCCAGCCCGAAGGCGGGGCCCCTATGTCAGGTGGGTGCTGTTCCGCAGCCAGTGCAGGCCCTGCTGGGAGTACTGGACCAGGTGCTCCATGCTGCTGTGCAGGGTGACTGGCCCCATGAGCAGGTCCAGGTCATTGAAGAATTCTAGGGGACAGAGAGGGTCGTTAGAGGGACACGCACTTGGTCCCCTTTATAAATCAAGCCTTCTCTGTCCCATCACTTGACATGAGCTCAACCTAACAAAATTAAGCCCCCAAGAGCTCACCTCTATCCCAATAATCCCTCAACTGGCGACTTCTAATTCAAACGAGTGACATTTACAATATTGAATTTAATGGATGCTGTGTGTTTTACATGTCATTTTTCACTGTTCTGTAAGTACACTGATTTTAATAGATTTAACTCTTCATGTTTAAAATATATACATGTATATAGACAGAGAGGAAAAATATGTATTTTACTGAAATAATTCTGAATAAACAAAGGAAACATGGCATGGCAAAACCAAACCAAACCAAACCCAAATGAAGGGCATTTATTTAGCCAAAGAGCAAAGAAAATGTACTTCCTCAGGCTGCATTCTCCTTGTGCAGTAATGCATCCCACCCTGAACTTAGCCTGCAGCTCTGTCATCCCTTACACTGTCCTCAGCTGTGCTATGTGCTGAGCCCCTGTCGGGGGAGGGTGGGAGTCCGATGGAGGAGGCTCCAGGCTCCCGGAGACAAATCAGAGACGGGTTTTTCTTTCTTTTTTTTTTTTAAATTTTATATTTATTTATCTGGCTGCACCGTGCGGCATGTGGGATCTTAGTTCCCTGACCAGGGATTAAACCCGTGCCCCCTACAGTGGAAGCACGGAGTCTTAACCGCTGGACCTCCAGGGAAGTCCCTCTCTCTCTCTTTTTTTTTTTTTTGGAGCATCCAGCTTGTTTAAATTGTCTTTTATTTTTATTTTACTGAAGTATAGTTGATTTACAATGTCATGTTAGTTTCAGGATTCAGTTATACATATTCAGTTATATATCTATTCTTTTTCAGATTCTTTCCCCTTATAGGTTATTACAAAATATTGAGTACAGTTAGTTCCCTGTGCTATACTGTAGGTCTTTGTTCACAGATGGGTTCTGAAACACCTCTACTGAGGTCACCTTCTAGTCCTTGGACATTCTCTGGGTTTGTCCTTTCCTTAAACATTTATTACTGCCAAGACACTACACTAGGTGTAGGAGGGCAGAGGCAGGGGGTACACCGAGTTGAAGAATGTGTAGGCTCTGCCATCGCAGAGATCACGGTTTGGTGGCTCAGAGACACGAATCAATTCACGTGGCTGCCAGGCTGCCCTAACTGGACCACTGAACAGCACTCCTTGAAAGTAAGAAGCTGGGAGTATTCTTTCAAAGGTGCTCTCGTACGTGCTGAATGAGGTCCTGCTGGGGAGGCTCCAAGAAGGGCCGGGAGGACAGCGTGGCAGGAGGTCAGGAGGAGAACAGGGGAGGCGAGGCAGGTCTGGGGAAGCTGTGCGGACTTTGCACTCGATGTGCAGCTCTGCTGAGGGACGGCTGGCAGCAGCTGGCAGTGCCATCTGGAGCCTGGCCTGCTCAGGCTTCTCCCAAACAGGCCGCGGACATTTGTACATTTGTCCCTTCTGTTTCATCCACTTGTGACACATCCACCCCACTCCATCTCAGCCACTCAACTACTGTTTGCTTTTCAAAATCCTGTTCCGCGCCAGCTCCTTTGGCGAGCCTGCTGGCCTCAGCCCCTGGCACTGACCTCCTTGGCACCCCACTGGATTTTCAGGGTGCATCGCCGCCGCACTACTGTTATATCCTGTCTGGTTTCATTATCAATTTCACGTACTCAGGCCTATCTGTGCCACTGGTTCCTCATCTCATCACGGACATCCTGATCTTAGCCTCAGAGGCACATGTTACCATGGGAACAAAATTTGCATTTAATGGCTTGATAGTGAGCTCAGATTCACACTCTCATCCAGCACTGGAGAAAGAGTAGTAAATTGGTATAATCTTATGGGAGAAAGTTAATAATATACCAATACATATCTTAAAAGATATAGACATTCAGTCTATACCTGTTGACCTCCACATTCTACTTCTACAACTCCCTCCTATGACAGGAATCAGAAATATGAACAACGATTGACATGAGGATACTTATCGTAACGTTATTTGTAACGGTGGGAAAAAATTGGAAGTAACACAAATGTCCAACAACAGGGGAATGGTTTGAGAAATCACGATACTTATGATTGCATACCTCTACTTTGAAAGTATTATAGAGTCATCATAAAAGGTGTTCCTGAATGAGTTAGTGACATGAGAAAATGCCTGATATAATGTAAAATGAAGAAAAGACAGGATGTAAAACTGTATATATACTATGATCTTATTTTGGTAAAAATCATGCATATTTGGAGAAAATGAGAAGCAATTTCAAAAGGTTTCTTTTTTTTCAATAGAATGTTAATAGTAGTTATTCCTTAGTGACAAGATTACGGATGATCAAAAAATTTTTTTCTCTATAGCGTTTTTGTACTTTACAAATTTAGCCACGGTAAACATGCATTCCTTTTGTAATCAGTAAAAACAAACATTATTTAAAAAGAAATACAGCTTACCCATCCAACACGTTTTTTTTCAGTTGTAAGCAGCTATCACTTCAATAGCTAGCAACATTCATACTCATCAGTTAATTAATTCATCCAGTATTTCAGATCCCCAACCGTGTTCTAGGTACTATGCAGGTCTTAGGAATACAGAGTTGAATAAAATGTAATCCGTACCTTTAAGGAGCTCACTGTCCGAAGGAAAAAAACATGTGTGTGTGTTTATCTATATAATTTGTGTCTGTATCATTGGTACCTATATCATCTCTATCTCCATCTCTATCTCTGATCTTTCCCACAGTATAGACAGCTTCTACTATTTCTTCTTTGCCCGCTGATGCCCAAGGATCAGGGTGTCCCCCTGAGCTGTGGCTGAACTACGCACACGCTCCCCAGAGGCACACACACCTCTGTTCTCCTTGGCCAGGTTGTCCGCCATCTCCCAGTAGTCATAGCTGTGGAGAATGCTGTTGGTGATGCTGACGTGGTTGGCTGCCATCTGGTGGATACGCTGTGGGATGCTGACGATGGTTGATGGGGACAGGGCGTTCCCATTGGAGAGGCTCCCCTGAGATCCCACGGAGCTGGTGGGAGAGGGGTTGGGAGACATGGGGGATGGGGTGCCAGTGCTCCTGGAAGGGGAGAGCATAGGAAAACAGGTGGAGAGGTTGGTAGGGCAGCCCCTCAGGGCACTGTAAACAGAGGAGCACCTTACCCAGTGTCATGCAACACCTCATTTATCACCTTCACTTTGGAAAAATGAACTTACTTTCCACTGGCCCCCCATGGAGATGGGGCTTGGGCAGCTTTAGATGAATTCTGCAGGAAAATAAAAACATTGACAGTGAGTACCATCTGCTTGAGTTTAAACAGCCCACAACAACGTGTTCTCAGGTGACCGCTGAGAGAAGTAATGGCTGACGTTGTAGATAAAATGCAGATTCACAGAAATTGGATCTGGGGAGTTTTTAATTACCAGGCTATTGGCTTCCTCTCTGGAAGATAGTGGGAGGCAGCTGCCCCCTCCCACTGACACAATGAGAATGTCTTATTTTTAAACGTAGGGCATATTTGCAGAAATTGTTGACATATATTTAATGCCTGAAAATATGTGAGACATCAACTGTTACCATTTTTTTTTTTGCGGTACGCGGGCCTCTCACTGTTGTGGCCTCTCCCGTTGTGGAGCACAGGCTCCAGACACGCAGGCTCAGCGGCCATGGCTCACGGGCCCAGCCGCTCTGCGGCAAGTGGGATCTTCCCGGACCGGGGCACGAACCCGTGTCCCCTGCATCGGCAGGCGGACTCTCAACCACTGCGCCACCAGCGAAGCCCAACTGTTACCATTTTAACTTATGAAGATTAAAAGTATTTCTCTTAAAGGAAGTTGCTCTTGAATGTTTCTAAAAGAACAGATTAAAATGTATTTCCTTAACAACAGTGAATTCAAAAATTCTGATTTATTTAAAATTCTGATATAGGATATGTTGCATGAGCCAGTTGTTTGCATCAGGCATTTAAAAGACATTTTCGCCTTTGGCAAGGAAAGCTTCTCAATGTACAGATAGATTTCCTCCCTGAGAGCCCAATAATGCTTTCTTGGACGTAAGTCTATGAGACTGTTAAGGAGAAAATGGACTTTATAATATTGAATTTTCCCTTCCAGAGACAAGAAAATAACCTCAGCCTGGTTCCCCAGAGACAAAGTGTTTCTTTTGGTTAAAAAGAACTTTAGGAAGTGGTGACTGATTTTTAGTTTTTAGTGGAGGTGTCATCAAAATGGTAAGAAATGGCCTTACATGTGGGAATTAGGCAAAATCACCTTCAGGCCTCTTCCCCTACCACTAAAGTCCTGTGACTATAAGAAAAACATGGGTGGGGACAAAGGCCTTTTATTCAGAGCCAGTTGTACTGATAAAACTCATTTTTTATGGACCAGTTATCACTGTTTTCTAAAGGTTTCATAATCTCTGAACTTTAAGTAGTATTTAAATAGCCTTTGATTTAGGGTATCTACCAATACCTTCTGGGGGAAGCTCTGATATTTAATTTGTATCCTCTATTCGTTCTGTACAGTTTCATGGACTGCCTACAGACATTAAGAACATCTTGGATCCCTTAATAGTTCTGCTGTAACCTCTGTGGCTTACAGAGTTCAGATTCCTTCTCTATTCAAGCGTTTTGCTTGACTGTAATAACTCTCTTTAGTATTAGCTCTTAGATTCTAAATTTTTAAAAACTACTTATCTTGACCTTAGGCGCCCAAAGTAAAGGGAAAGGCTTAGTGTCAGTACTTGTCATTATGACTGATGACCGTCAACGGACCAAGACAATGGCTTAGCTCCTGGTCACTGCACGCATGACCAGGAAGGAGACAGTATGCTGGGTGGACATCGCCCACGGAATGCCCAGCACAGCCGGCTCATCAGAGATCATCTCCAAGAAGTGGAGGTTGGGGATTAAAGATCGAAAATGATGGTTGTGTATCTGACAAACAGCCGGTGGAGGTAGAAATGGCGTAATTTCTTGTTTCTACAGTCAAATGGGCAGTGAAGAGGCCCAGAAATCTCAGATGAATTATTCACAACAGTACATCAGAGGTTTTCTCGTCTTTTTTTCCCCCTTTTTTCATTCTCCCAGTGAAAATGACTTCATTCCCTGAGATAGGTAAAAGTTAGCACGGTTTGCAATTCTATCCTTATACGTGCACATTGCTACTGTTCTAGTGCCTCTGGGTTCTAACAAGTCATTTCTTACCATTTAAAATAACACCTTTATGAAAAATTATATTAGCTACTGGAGATAGCTAAGAGGAAGTTCTAAGGAATTACTTCTCAGAGGAAGAAGCTCTAAGTGAACATGAGCAATTTATGTTAGCTATAAAGACGGATTTGCTAGGACACTGGGATAGGTAACGGGATCTTCTTTCTTTAGAGGCTATAAAAATACTTGGACACAGGCAGAGGGATAAATTAGATGGGCTCTCAAGGCCATCCTCTGAGCCCTGAACACCACGAGTATGTCATAAATGGGGTTCGTGTGGATATCAGCTCCTGTATTATCCCCAAAGCAATGGATTCTACCTTGAAAATGTCCTTGACAGGGAGACAACTGGGTACAACATGTTGCCTGTTAGCCAGACAGTACCTTGAAATAGTCGATAAGTGCTTTTGAATACTTTACAGCGTGGTCCCTTTTGAGTCGAAACATCCGCCAGTACAGGAGAGCCAGGCATCGGTAACTGCAGCAGAAAAAGAGGAATAGCCCCCGAAAGTATGAGTGGGCCCTGTGCTAACAAGACTTAAAAACAATCATGCTGTTCCAGGTGCACTCCAGGTCCATAGCACAGTAGGCATATGACCTTCCTATCTGTTCAATGTAACTCAAAATGTCAAGGAGTTACTCCACGAGTATATCACTTCATATAAAGAAATATGAATAAAAGAAGAATATATATAACTAAAGAATATAAATATGAAGACAGAAAGCAGCTTTACTGCTTCTTTGTTGGGACTGAGGGGCTTGTCATTTCCTTCTTCCACCACTAGGAGACAGTCTCTCTCCATGAGAGGAGGGAGGAGGCTCTAGCGCACAGCTCTCACTGCTTGCTGGGTGAATTTCAGGGCACAACTACCTTATTCTGATTTGCCTTGACACCCTGGACTTCCCGCAGCGGCTCTGCTAAAAGAATAGCCAGCCCTTCCACCTGTTTTTATTCCCTTCACTACCACTGTACTGGACTATAATTAGTTCAAATAAAGTAACGGACATGAATGTATTTTATGAAAACCATACTGGGAGTAGTCACTATTTTATGTTACAGTTTATATATTTGTTATTTACATACTAGTATTCTATTTTATATAATATTAACGAATCATTGTTAATTTATTAATCCTAATAAGGAACTTAAAGTTTGAAGAGCACAGAGAGCATTTCCTGCACCATACCCATTTTTTTTTTAACATCTTTATTGGAGTATAATTGCTTTACAATGTTCTGTTAGTTTCTGCTGTATAACACAGTGAATCAGCTATACTTATACATATATCCCCATATCTCCTCCCTCTCATGTCTCCCTCCCACCCTCCCTATCCCACCCCTCTAGGTGGTCACAAAGCGACGAGCTGATCTCCCTGTGCTATGCGGCTGCTTCCCACTAGCTATCTATTTTACATTTGGTAGCGTATATATGTCCATGCCTCTCTCTCACTTCGTCCCAGCTTCCCCTTCCCCCTCCCCGTGTCCTCACCATATCCACTTTTCCTTGGTGCTTTCCACTCCTAATTATTTGCTAACTCAGATCTGGTGTTGACATACTAGAATACCAACATACCAAATACAACTTAATAGTCTCTTAAAATTTTTTTTTCAATTTTAATTTTTCAATTTATTTTAATACAAGTTTTAAAGGTTACTTTCCATTTACAGCTATTACAAAATATTGGCTGTATTCCCTGTGTTGTACAATACACCCTTGACCAAGAGTCTCTTCTTAGCACACCAAACTCTAGAGGACGTGATATTGCAAAACTAATGTTTTCTCTTTTGCGTATGTTGCTGTTGTTGCTGTTATATTATTTTGAGATTCAATTCTCCAACTTGCAGATCCGGTTCTAAAGTGGAGTATGAACCATCAGAGAAAAAGACACTTTGGCCCCCCGTCACAGGAGGAACCAACAGAGAGGTGTCCTGTGATTTGAGGCAGTACTAAGGAGATGTCGAGGGGAAAATTATTATTATTATCATTATAATCATCATCATTAAAGAAAAAAACCTATTACGTGTTGATTAACATTTAAATGTTGCTTTTATTATCAAAGTGGGATGAACTGCTCCTCAGTTTAATGTGTTGAGAACTTGAATACATCATCTTGATTCAGTTCTACTAATCCCACATGTAAAGAGACAGATGAATTATCTTGATTGCCTCTAAAATGTTAAACACAAGAGATTCCATTTGGCGCAATTCACATTCAAGTGATTTAAACACAGACTTACCTGATTTTAAGACACACACACACACACACACACACACACACAGAAAAATGGGTCCTTGTGTCATGGACCTGTTGGTTTTCAATCACTGTGAATTCACCTCATGCCTAGGACAGCAGGGTGCAGGCTCTCCCTGGCCACCATGAGCACTGCCTTTGGTTTGGTGTGTCAGAAGCGCTAGGAAGCCATCGTGCATTTCAGCACCTGGTTTGCCACTGAAGAGGTACGAGGCTGGGGAGGCTATTTTCATCTGATGTGATGCACTTACCATAATGCAGCCAGCTGTTTATCCTCTGGTGTGGCATTGGGGCCTGAGTGGGTTTTTAGTCTCATAGCATATCTTAAAAAAAAAAAAGGAAAGAAAAACAAAAAATTAAAGCTTTCTTATTAACAACAGAACATCTTCTAGGATGGAAGTTCTCTCTGCCCAATACTTAGTTTTTCATAGTGCTTGCTGACAGTTCTTTCTTAGAAGCCAGCTGAGGCTGCCCCATTTTCTCTAAGCATGACATGATTGTGATGTGACTAGAACAAAATGGCTTTTATGACCATCTAGCAACTTTCTGCCCTTTAACAATACAAGTCCAAATGCTACAGATGGTCAAGAGTGGTATCAGTTCAAGCATTATCCACGTATGTGGTGACACATCCATTTTTACCAATTCTGATTTATGGCTGAGTGGCTGACAGGATGGGAGCGAAGGTCAATCCTTCCAGGCCAATCTCCAGAAAAATTTTTATTCCTTGTACTCAGATGAATGTTTGGATTTATTTCTTTTTTATTGTTATGGAACTCTTACTTTGACAGTAGTGTAACTGTCCTGGATGCATAACTAGTAGATTTTATGAACTTTATTCAATCTCACTTATTTCTCTGAACCAGAGGTCTATGGCTGTTCCTTTCTCCAATAATATACCAAGTTACTTGCAGACTCTTGGAGAGAGCTGAGGCGGTATATGGAATGGTCAGGGAGACCTGGGTTCAAGTCCTTACAGTCGTGAGAACTTAGACAAATTAACAGCTTTAAGCCTCCATTTCCTTATTTATAAAGTAAGATGAGTACTGCGGATCCCATAGCATTGCTGTGAGGATTAAGTGAGAGAGTGTTTGTAAAGTTCTTGGCATAGTGGGCTGGCTTATTGCAAATTGCTCAAGAAGTGATACTGTTATTACACTATCTCCACAGCATGCAGACTTGTAGTGGTTTTTTCTTTTTTTAATTTATTTATTTTGGGCTGTGTTGGGTCTTCGTTGCAGTGCGTGGGCTTCTCATCGCGGTGGCTTCTCTTGCTGCGGAGCACGGGCTCTAGGCGTGCGGGCTTCAGTAGTTGTGGCACGTGGGCTCAGTAGTTATGGCTCGCAGGTCTAGAGCGCAGGCTCAGTAGTTGTGGCACACGGGCTTAGCTGCTCTGCTGCATGTGGGATCTTCCCAGACCAGGGCTTGAAGCTGTGTCTCCTGCATTGGCAGGTGGATTCTTAATTACCACGCCACCAGGGAAGTCCCTTGCAGTGTTTCTGAGTGTATCTCTTTGCTTAGTTTTCATAGTGGTTTCTCCGGGTATTACAAGATACATATGTGACTCATCACAATTTATTGGTATCAATATTTTCCACTTTGCTTGAAGAGTTGAAACCTTACTTCCTTCCATCTCACTGCTTTTAAATAACACTGTCTTGAGCATCACATGGTGGTATAATTTTTGTTTCAATCATCAACTATGATTTATAAAACTCATGAGGAGGATAGTTTATTGCATGTACCCATAGTTCTGCTCTTATGTTGTTTTTCCTTCCCTCCTGTTGGTCCAAGATTCCTTCTTTTGTCACTTCCTTTCTGTTTGAGAAACTTCCTTTAGCCAACCTTTAAAGGTAGGTCTGTTAGAAACAAAGTCTTTTTCCTTAGTCTGAGAATGTTTTTATTTCCTCTTTATTCCTGAAGAATGAATTCTCACTGAATCTAGAGTTCACAGTTTGACAGTTTTTTTCTTTCAGCATTTAAAAAATGTTGTGCCACTCCCTTCCGGCTTTCATGGTTTCAGATAAGAAGTCAGCTGTTATCTGAATTGGTGTCCCCCTATGGGTAATGTGTCATTCCTCTCTCATTGCTTTCAGGATTTTTTTTTTCCTTTGTTTTTAGTTTTCAGAAATGTAGTTTTGATGTGTCTTGGCATGCATTGCTTTGGCTGTTTATGCTGTTTGGGTTTTTCTCCACTTATTGAATCTGTAGGTTTATGTCTTTTGCCAAATTTAGCAAGTTTCAGCCATTACTTCTTCAAAATATCTTTCAGTTCCATTCTCTCTCTCTCCTTCTGGGACTCCAATATTGACATGGAGGTTCTACTGTCATTGTGCTTGAAGCTCTATCCACTTTTTTTTTTTCAGTCTGTTTTCTCTCTGTTGCTCCGATTGGGGGGTAAATTCTATTTTCTGTTCTCAAGTTCATTGATTCTATCCTCTGTCATCTCTACTACTGAGCCCCTCCAGTGAGATTTTTATTTGTTATATTTCTCAGTTCTTTAATTTCCATTTGGTTCTTTTTCAAAACAACTTCTATTTCTTTGATGAGACTTTCATTTTTTGTTTGTTTCAAGAGAATTTGTAATTTTTTGTTGAAGCATTTTTATGATGGCTGCTTTAAAATCCTTGTCAGATAACTCCAACATCTGATTCATCCTGGTTACTGGTGTCAACTGATCGTCTTTTTTCATCTCAGTTGTGGTTTTCTTGTTTCTTGGTATGATGAATGAGTTTCTATTGTATCTTGGACATCTTGGCTATTATGTTAGGAGATACCTGGGTCCTGTTTAAATCTTTTCTTTTAAAAGGAAGTCACCCTGTTTAGGTTTAGCAGGCAAGTCATAACCTACTTCTGTGGGCTGTGGTTCCATGTACAATTTAATTTTCAGAGGTTTTGTGGTGCAATTTTGATCTGTGGTGGCAGGGTTCCACCCGTCAGTGTCCCCCAGTCACTTGGTGTCCTTTGGTGGAGAAAGGAATTCTCTTGCCTACTGGGACAAAGAGCACATCCTAAGCTGGGTACCTGTGGCACGATCCTCCTTGGGGGTGCTCCCAGCTCCCGAGTGTCTCTCAGTGGGGGAGGGGAATCTCAAACCTGGTGGGCAACATGCAGATTCAAGTGGTATATTAATGCTGTTTTCTAACTCAGATAAGAAAAACTCTTTTTTATCTTAGTTTTTGGAGTAGCTTAAGGGATTCTATTCAATCATCTAGAAAACGCATTGTGTTTTCCACCCACGCAAGGTCCCATCTCTGGTGTAGCACGGGTGTGCACATCAGCACCTCCAGTTTATTTGACATCAGGCTTTTATCATTGTTTGGATTTGTTTGTTTTTTAAAGTCTGAATGCCTTTAGGCAGGCTATGCAGTTCACCAGAGGCCCTGTGACTTGCTTATTTGTTCATTCCTCAAATATTCACTGAGTACTGTGTACATTCACTGAGTACATACTGTGTTCTAAGATCTTTTCCAGGGGGTATGACCACATACACGAACAGATCAAACAACAACCAAAAACATCCCTCTGTTTGAGGCACTCACATTCTAGAACACATTATGGCTTTGTGCCTGTCCACTTCCACCCATATTCTTCCATGCCCTCCTGTGGGCATCTGAGTCTGTGCCTTATTCTGAGGAAGAAATGTGAGGATCTAGGGTCTCTTAAAGTAATTTTAAGTTTTTTTTTTTTTTTTTTACTATGGCAACTTCTTCTCTTCACTGCCCAAAATGCTGTACCACGTAAGAAAATGGCATGAAGGAGTCACCAATACATTGGTGTAATAGAAATATTTTATTTATTTATTTATTTATTTTGTGTGTGTGTGTGTGTGTGTGTGTGTGTGTGTGTGTGTGTTTTTGCGGTACGCGGGCCTCTCACTGTTGTGGCTTCTCCCGTTGCGGAGCACAGGCTCCGGACGCGCAGGCCCAGCGGCCATGGCTCACGGGCCCAGCCGCTCCGCGGCATGTGGGATCTTCCCGGACTGGGGCACGAACCCGTGTCCCCTGCATCGGCTAGGCGGACTCTCAACCACTGCGCCACCAGGGAAGCCCAATAGAAATCTTTTAATAAGAAAAACGCTTGAAGAGTGTTAACTTTCAAAACATTCTTGAGAAGTACTTTTTGAAGATGATGTGTTCTTGATACTGGGATGACAAAGTCAAAGGCTGTCATCCTTTCCTATTTCCTGAAGGAGAATAGTGTAAAATACCAAGGAGCAAACCTGGGCCAATGCATACCAAGAAGGTTAAATTTAGGATGACTAGAAATCTTCCATCTGGAATGGTGAGACATGGTAAACCACGTTTACTCTTAGGTTGCCTAGAATTCCAGAATTAGAAAAGTCTCTTAAAGTTAGTTTTGGGAAGGATTATTTCACATAATGGGTATTAGACATTATCCCAAGCAGTTGAACCAGCTAAAGACATAAACCATATGACGAAGGTTCCCAGTAGTGTTAATGGATGAAATTCCTTTAATGGTTCATTAAAGAGACATTAAGGATGTGCCTTTCCATGTTGCCATCATGGAAGACAAAGAGTCTCCCACCCAAGTCCTTGCTGTGCCCCAGTCAGAAACCCTGCTTCTGCGCATACTACAGGTCTTAACCCAGGCCGGGGGATGGCGCTCACGTCCAAGTCTTAGACCAGAACAACGCCAGCACCTCTTCAGATAGTGCGTCGTAGGATGGATTTCCTTTCCTAAAATCCCCTTGAATCTTCTTTCCTTTCATTAAATACTCCTGGATCATTTACTGATGAAGTTAGGATTTAGATTATATGAATCTGGATCAGGTTAAAAAAAAAAAGCAGCATGGAGATGTAGTGAATTCAAATTCCGCCACTTCCCAGCTGGGTGAAGTAGACATCTCACATCTCCCTCAGATTCAGCTTCCTTTCTGCAGCCAGTGGGGTTAGAGGAGCTGCCGCCACCCCCAGCACTCACACAGAGAGCGAAGGAGGCAGCCTCTGCAAATATGTCTTGCAAGATTGTCCACTCTTATTTGGGGGATGAACATTGGTTCTTGGTAGCTCACAGTGCAGGCTGACGTTCTTTTGTGTGTTCACAGCACTTATATACATTCTTCCCTCCACCCCCAACCCCTGCCCCCAAGCAAGAAAACGTAGCGCTTACCTGATGAGCTCAACTGTTTCTGAATACATTGTATAAGGAGATTTGGATTCCATTGGGCCCTGCTCCATTGCATTTCCACACTCAATGAATGACAAGGCTGCTTCAGCATAGTTCAGAGCCTTTCCAAACTTTTCCACCTGATCAAGAGAGTTAATACAGTGTCTTCCTTAGGAATAGTTTTTCAAACAGCATTGTCACATAATCTATACACTTTGAGAAACCCGACTTTGAAGTTCCAAACTCCTGTGAATGGAGCTGAGAGAAGAGAGAAATAGGGTAATACCTTCTCTAGGTATTTTTGCAAATTGCTACTGGTTTAGGGTAAATGAGTAAATGGTTATACAGAATTATACCAAATCCACAACTGCCAATCAGAATTGTGCAGAACTTCACGGTTGCTTTAATTTCTGTTGCCCTCTTTCCAACTCCTAATGGTTTGTCAACTTCGCTCCTTGGTCCTCACTGCTGTGCTAAATATATATCTACGTTCATAGGCCTGACTCCATGCAACAGTTTTCACACTTTTGGGGTATACTCTCACTTTGATGGTTTAAGGCCTTCCTTATTATCTTTTACACTATTTGTGACATTTACATCTCCACGCCTTCCTTTAAGTATGTATTTTTTAGTTGTTTCGTTAGCAGTTAGAACGTCACCCTAAGCGTGAGGGTGAGGAGAGAAAGGGAGAGGAGGTAGAGCTCAAGGCATGATTTCAGCTTGAAGGACACAACGTTGAAAATTAATTTAAAAAAAGACCTTTTGGGATTATAGGAGGTCCCTAAATTTACGTTAATCTTTACCCGTATCAGTGAGGATAACCAAGAATCAGCTTTACGTTCTTAGGTTCTCATAAATCTAAACGCACACGTCAGGTTCGTGCACGGTTCCGTGCATTCTTCCTCTCGGTGGATCGTGACACATTCTAAATTTGAATTGCATCATCTCCGCAGTTTTCAAACATTCCTTCATCAATCAAAACAGAATTACACAGATACTCTTAACTACTGATCTAAGTCTTGCCTCGTAAAAAACCTCTCATTATTCATGACACCTCAGGAAAGGGAAATGTAGAGCAGAATTCTCCCACATTAGCAAGTCAAAATTTTAAACAGCTTATAACCCTAAGAGGCTATAGAGCAATATTTCTTGGCAGTGCTTTCAGATTAAGGAAGTCATTTCTTTCAATAAGTATTTGCTAAAGCACCTGATTCTGTGTGGTCTGTACTTGACACACAAAAGCTCCTTCCAGGAACATATATTTGGAGGGAAAAAATGTGCACTCACAAGATAGCTCAAAGTGCAAGGTAGTCTGTGATTAACTAACCGAATGCAAAGCAAGGAGTCCAATGCCAGAGAGAGGGCAGGAAGGGAGCAAGTGATGGGGCTACAGGGAGGCTGGGGAGGAAACTGGGAAGGAACAGCATGATCTGGCTGAATTTGGGGAGGACACTGAAGGTGTGGGTGTGCGTGCGAGTGCGAGTGCGAGTGCGAGTGCGAGTGTGAGTGTGAGTGTGAGTGTGAGGCTCTGCAGGTGCAAAGACCTGCCAGCTGGCACGAGTCAGGTGTGCTCAGAGGCGGCAGGGGGCCAACATGGCTGGAGCAGAGTATCGCTGGGAAAGGCCAGGTTGGGCAAGGTGACACTGACTGAGGAAGCCTGGTAAACACTGGATGATTCAGGCAGGAAATTTCATTCTGCTTTAGAATTCAGTGTGACCATGCATCGGTTCCTTCGGGTGACCAGAACTCTCCATCAGACTGTGGGACTGTGATGACAGAAACTCTACCTCCTATTTCCCTTCTGTATTTTCTGACACCCCCTGGTTATTTCTCTGTACACCAGTGGACCTAGGCAGTTAGCTTCATATAAATGCATGCTTGGTGGGCAAAATCAGTAGCATTGCGGGGTGGGGTACAGTTCTGGCTTAGGCATCTTCAACCCTGGAATAATACTCTGACGGTCATTTGAAATGCCTTATTCACCTCCAGCACCCTGATTTCACTTATGAGCACTGGAGGGGAGCAGAACTAGAATTACTAGATAGGAAAGACTCCCTTTGGATGAGATCTCCTGACAGAACAACCATATGATCTCTTTTAGAAAAAACCAGAAGTGTTCTAACTCTTGCCTGAAGGCTTTAAGCTTTCTCAAATAAATTATCCGAGTCAGAAAAGTTACTCTCTGAAAACATCAAATCATACAACTTCAGGGTCTTATGTGCAGTGAAATAGTTTCTGGATTGTCCAGATTCATAGGAAAAATTCATTCTGGCAGGTACATATGAAGAACGCAAGTCTTTTTGAAAAGGGATTTGATCCTGGGACCAAGCCAAGCGTTGGCCAGGCTAACAAGGGAGAAATATGCAAATTGGGGTGTTTTCTTTTTAAGGAAAAAAACCATTACCACCCACTGACTCCATTGCCTCTGGTTCCTATTCAAACTTTAGGTCTAAACTGAAATATTAGTTTATCCAGGGCTTCCTCCCAGTCAGACATTATTGGTTGAGGTCATAATTTATTGGGCGATGAGCACTGGATTATATAAACATTTTTGCCTTTAACAGACCCAGCCATCCTTGTAATAGATTTTATAATGACCCTAGCTATGTTGCCCCAGTGATGAAGCTGTGGTACAAACGTCATTTGGAGGAAAGGATCTGGAGAGAAAAGGTCTTACCATTGCATCTGCTTTATGCTTCATTCGCTTAGCTTCTTGCATAAAATAATCTGCACTGCGTGGCCTACGAGGAGAGGGTGATATGAAACGTCATTACCGTGCAAGTGCAAGATCTTTGGAAAATATTCTTTCCTTTGCTCACACTTGAAGCACAATTTCAAGACTCTTCTTAAGACGGAATCAAGTATTTTTCTTTTCTTTTGCATTTCCAAACTACTATAGCCTATATGTAAAAGACTACTATTACATTTCTCTTAAGTTAGCAATCCAAAACACACTCAATACATGCAAATAAATATATACATTTACAGTGATTTTTAACATGGATCCCCAGTACCTAATCTGCGAATCAGATTTTTTATTGCACGGTTAAGAAAACAAGTGCAAAATCTTATTTCACAGGTTATTTACATAAAACAATCCCTTTTTAATGTAAAGATGGCAAAGGTATCTCATAATAATTGTATGGATATGTACAGGTGAGTATATTTCTGTACCCTTATGAAAATCAGTGTTGTTTGTATGCATAAATGGTACCCAAAGTTGCTTGTATCTCTGTATCTAATTATTTTAAAGCTTTGCAATGAAAAATGAAAAGAGGCGCTGTTGCATGATTACATTCCAGTTGTAATAAAGTTAATTGTAAAATGATGTCTTCCTTGTCACAATGCAAACATGGCATGTATTCTCTCTAGTTCTGATTAACTGGCTGGTAAACATTAACACCAGACATGGGCATTATTAAAACAATAACCCTGGCCAGCGCTGACTCTGCTGGGAGATGAAGGGAATTCATCCAGAGATGGATCTGAGCGTGTGACATGACCCCAAGTTACACTAAACTACTCAGCAGACAGTAACTTTAAATGCTTCATTGGATAGATTTTTTTAAATCTACATACTTTAGGTACCATCAGCATAAACTTGTTTTCCATTATGGGTCTTTATATAATCAGTAAACTTGACCTATTCATGTACACACCATAAGCCAGGACGCCCTGAATGGGAGATAAGATGTAAGTAGCAATATTAATCATGAACTGTTTAACACTTATTTTGAACTGCCTTCTTTCAGCTAAGGCATCTTTTCCCCAATGCAGTATTAGGTAGTCAGAGCGTCCTTTTATCCTAAGGGGTCAAAAGGCTTAGAAAAATCACACATACCATGTCAATGACATTACCATCCAAAACTATAATCCTCAGCTGAATGGTTTTAATCAATCAATCAAACAAATAAACAAACCAGGATCAAAGCAAATACTTAATTTTGAGTCACAAATCACAGAAGCAAGAAAAAGACCTTGGTTTTCTGTCTCTTCTTCCGCATAAAATATCGTCAGTACTGTGGAACATGCTGGGAATTTTTAACTTTTCCAACAAAGAAATGAGGAACATGGCTGCAGGATTTCCCTAATGTGCATAATGAAACTGTTTCTCGATCATGAGCCCTTCACCATTTTTCCTGCCACGCAGGCCTGGACTCTTTCATTCATCATGATGGGTCTTCATTGGTGGGTGAGGCCTGAGGTTTCCTTCAAAGGAAGGCCCTGCTCTGACCGGCTCTTCTTGTTCTAGTTTATTTCCTCAACGTTCACGCTTCTTCCATTTGAATGGCGTTTTAGTTGACTTTCACGATGGTTTATTCTTCTCTGTCCACATATTGACCTTTGAACACATACTGGCTATCTGTGGAGTCTTTGATGCCGACTGTGGCAATTTACATTATTTTTGTTCTTGTTTTTGTTGTTTAATGGACTGACTTAATTTTTCTGAGCAGTTGTAGGCTCCGAGCAAAATGAAGTGGAAAGTACGAAAAGTTCCTGTGTACCTCGTGCTTCTGCATGTGCACAACCTCCCTCACTACCAACATCCCCACCAGAGCAGCACATTTGTTACAACTGATAAACCGAAACTGACATATCATCATCACCCAAAGTCCACAGTTTACATCTGGGTTCACTCTTGGCGTTGCACATTCTGTGAGTTTTGAGGAATGTATAACGACACGTATCCACCATTATAGTATCATACAGAAGAGTTTCATGCCTTAAAAATCCTCTGCAATATCTTTCGTTTGTCCTTTTGCTGAATGCCCCAAAGCAGAAGACCAGACCTACCTCTGCCCAAACCCAGATCTGACTCCTGAGCTTCAGATGGGGTCCTGGAGCCTATTTGTTCAGGACAAGAGTTCAGGCATCTCCATCCATCTCTCCCCCAGTTATCAAATGCTATGAATGCTCCCTTGTAAACATCCCTTTCTTTCCCCAGTGACCATATCCACCAAGTCTAGGCTTTCATCACCTCTCCTGGCCTCTAGTTTCACACCCATCCAATCTATTCTGAGCTTTAAGCCTTGACCAATGTTTGTAAAATGTGGCTTTCATTATATCACGATCCTACTCATAGATCTAAAATCCATCTCCAGGGCCTATGAATTCCAATCGCAGTTCAGGTCTCCAATCATCTTGCCTAACCCTCTTAACCGTACCACTTACTCACCAAGTCCCTCAACCACAGCCAGAGAGGTGTCCTCACTGTCTGGTTGACATGCCATGGCTGTCTTAGAAGCTCTGCTCATCCTTTCCGTTCTTCCTGGAACACTCACCTCTCTGCTCATTCATTAAGTGCTTATGATGAGCCAGATGTTACCTGTCCCTCAAATTCTTAGGCCATAAGGCCTTCTTGGTAATTTTGGTCCATGATCAGCTATGTCTTTCCTGATCTCAGATACCACCTCTTGTTTACACTTCACTTCCAGGCATTTAATTACCTTCTGCTGTCCTGGGCTACAGTCACTGCATGTATGCAAACTTTGCAGCTGGACCATTTTCAGCGGGGGCCCTGTTGTAGACCTCTTTGATCTTCCCCACCTTGTAGTTTTAGGTACATGGTAGAAGAGAAATGAACTCTCCCCCCCTTGCATTCATATTTTGAGTTTCAAAGAGAGAGAGACAGGGTTGACTTCTGATGGGGTGCAGCCTCGAAGGCAATGAGCCAGAGAACATCTCCATGGCAACCTGAAATTCTCCACATCATTATCTGTCCCACACTCCAGTATAGGAATTTGGTCGTTTTTCTCTTGCCCTGTTTTTTGTAGACCTCGTCACTAACGGATCATCATTTTTTCAAATGCATTTCATTCTCACAAACGAATTACTTTGGTAATAAGCAAAGGCATCTGTTAGCCTTCTTAGTTACCCCTGGGGTGGCAGTGCCACCTAATTCCTAATACGGGTACCTTAATCAATGCTGTTTTTATCTGCAGCATGTAAGTGTACCCTTTAAACCTGAGATGGAGGCTGAGTCACAAACTCTCACAATGGTGTAGGTGGATAAGTAACACATCTATTTTCTGACTACATCACAGCAGCTACAACATTAACCTGAGATGCTGAAGAAATGTACTATCAGGGCCTGTTTAGGATCACATAAGAATTCTCATCTTTGCATCTAATGGAGGGCTTATTACACTGAGTCACTGAAGATTGCTTGATGATTGGCCCATTTGTTTTTTCTTTCAGGTGATTTCTAGAGCCACACTCCTAGATCAGATCATTATAAAGGCAATGGGATGATGGGATGTCACCCAGATGGTCCGGCAAGGCAGTGGACACGTGCTGTCATGAAGGCATCACTCCGACGGTGACTTTCAAGTCAGCAGGAAAGTAAAACTGCCGTCACCATTGTGGCAGTTACAGAATGTAACGTGGCACAGGCACTAAAATGAATCTAATGATCGCAGCGTTCAAACTCATTTTTCATTGAATCTTCTTTCTTTTCTTTCACATGGAAAACCTAGAGTTTTGCTTTTCATTGTGATCATAGGTTCTTCACATCGTTTCTCACAGCGATGGTATTTGATGATGATACGTGAGCAACCCTAAGAAAAGTACAGTTCAACATCATGCATGTAACTAACCGTGTCTCTGGGGCTCTTCAGAAGCTGGGCTCGAGTGATCCAAACGCCAAAGCCGAGCCCCGTGTATCTTTGTTATAAGAGCTCTCGGCAGCAAAAAAAAAATGGGAGCACTTGATCCAGAGGGGGTGCGCCCTCCTCACCTCTCATTGCCCCCACCTACACGCGAGCCACCTTAGTTCTAAGCAGCGGCGGGGGCTGAGCTACCCTAAAATTTCTTCTGGCACCAGCGTATTAGAGCAACCTCGCTCTTTGTTCTCCTTTGTGGCTGCGATGGAGTTGAACGCCCTCCCACGGAGAGGCTGGCAGGCTGCCTTCTGTGATTCCTACCTCTGTGAAATGCACCTCCTCAGCAAAACCAGCCTGTTTTGTGAAAACTGGCAGAGATGGCGAACTCAACGTGTCCGAACAAACGGGTTCCTTGGCATAGCAGAAGTGGGGATCATTTTCTTAGGGAAGTTGAAATCCAAATCAGACAGCTAGGCAACTGCACACCAAATGAATTCGTCATCTGATAGCCTGTCAGCCTGTCATTTAATAAGTCCCCGAGGTGTGACTGTGGCCCAAGCTGTGAGGTACTTTCTTGACCAAGAAGAACGCGTAAGAAGTGAGGTAATTGTTTTTCACGCACTGAGTAAGTGGATGCTGCCGATGAGGGCACTGCACAGCCAGGGACCCCGGTGCTGCCGCTGGCTTTATGAGTGCTTTCCGAAGGCAGCAGGAAGACTGCTTTCGGCAGCAAGGATTCAAATGCAGCTTTTGTTTCTACGCCCTTGATGCTGGCTGGGACCCCCGAGTCCCTGGCTTCTCAGAAGCATAAGCAATCACTCATTGTGTCTCCTACAGGCCACAGGCTCTTGCAGGTGACTCCTCTCTCGCCCACACATAGAAAACGGCGTGTGCTTTCCAGGACACACAGGCTAAACGGCAGGTTTTGGTCACGTGAGCATAAGCACCTTTCTATCGAAAGGGAAACACATCAATTTGATTGCTGTTCTTCTCTGGGTGTGATATTTAACAAACGAATTTATTTACAAAACAGAAACAGACTCACAGACTTAGAAAACAAACTTATGGTTACCAAAGGGGAAAGGCGGGGGCAGGGATAAATTAGGAGTTTGGGATTAACATATACACACTCCTATATATACAACAGATAATCGATAAAGACCTACTATATAGCGCAGGGGACTCTACTCATTACTCTGTAATAACCTATATGGGAAAAGAATCTGAAAATGGATATATGAATATGTATAACTAAATCACTTTGCTGTACACCTGAAACTAACACAACATTGTAAACCAACCATATTCCAACATAAAATCAAAAATTAAAAAAGGGCTTCCCTGGTGCTGCAGTGGTTAAGAATCTGCCTGCTGATGCAGGGGACACGGGTTCGAGCCCTGGTCCGGGAAGATGCCACATGCCGCAGAGCAGCTAAGCTCGTGCGCCACAACTACTGAGCCTGTGCTCCAGAGCCCGCGAGCCACAACTACTGAAGCCCACGTGCCTAGAGCCCATGCTCCGCGACAAGAGAAGCCACCGCAATGAGAAGCCCACACACCACAAGGAAGAGTAGCCCCCATTCGCCGCAACTAGAGGAAGCCCGCACGCAGCAACAAAGACCCAACGCAGCCAAAGATAAATACATAAAATAAAATAAACCATGATAACTGTAGAAAAACGACTGATAAAAAAAAAATTAATCAAAAAAAATAAAATCATTTGACAAGCCCTTAAAATGATCAGAGAGCTCAGATTTCAATCAGAGAGATCTAAAAGGCCTTGTCCCCAGCTCCTGCCCTCCCAACACCCCCAGCCAAGTCCTTTTTTTCCCCTTTCTTTCTGTTTTGGTTAGAAAAAAATAAAAACCTGGCTGAGAGGGGTTCATAAGTGAAAAAATTCCATATGAAGAACAGAAAGGCACATGAATGGTGTATCAGGAAAGGTGGGGTCCAGCTTTGAAGCGACTGGGAAGGGGAGCCCCTCGGGAGAGGAAGAACGGCCACAGCAGGTCCACCGTGGGCGCGCCTTGCCTGGATGTAACATCACCTACTCAGGGATTTCAGTTGGTGTCCTCTCACTCCGTCATCTGGCCTTTCACATACAGGAATCTTCCACCCTCTATAAAATTAAAACGCTTTTAGCTATGAGGCTGCTGAGCTTCATATCACAAATGCCGACCCCCTCTTCCTGCCCTGCCAGCCACATCTCCCAGGCCAGGGCTTCAGCACCGCGTGGCGAGGGAGTCTCTTCTCGCGTAGGGAGGTTTAAGTCGTTGGGTTCCTGGTATTGGTGCCACGGGGACAGATGGGACGTTTGGTGGTGTGGCTGAATGTGACGATCATGACTGACTCTTCCTTGTGAAATGTGGGCAAGAGACAGCACATCCTTCTGGAAACAGCAGGCAGGTTCTCTGGCTCCCCGGCACAGCAATATGGCACGTGGGAAGAGAGGCCAAGCATTTCACCACTCAGCTCTGCTCTGACGTCTGTACTGAGGACTTCGTGACACAATTGTTCCCTGGATTTTCCAGCGCCAAGAACTCCCCTGTCACTAATTATGACACCAAGTAATTTACAGCTCACGGCTCTGCACTAATAAGATCCGTTTCTAGGCTTTGAGTTGAATCAAGTGCTGTCACTCATGGACATAAATCCTTACAGATTTTTTTTAAACAGAAGTTTGGTAATTACACCAGTGTCACCTTAAAATCAGGGCTCTCGAGGAGAGAAAGTGGAGCACGGCTAAACGTCAGGGGTGATTCTGCAGGACAGGCTGACCTGGATCACAGTTTTAAAACAAATGATTCCATTCAGTTCCATCTACATCCTGAATGGGTAAGTGACCTAGGAAAAGGGCCTGGAAGCCCGTGAATTTAAATTGACTTGCACGTAGTAGATTCCTTACATTCATGGAAAGAGAAAGAAAAAAAGATGCAGGCATTACCCCCTGGGAATGTTATTCTAATTCAGCTGGGGCCATTCAACGGTTGTTATTTGAGTGCCCACTGGATTCGGGTGGCTGTTGTCTGAATCTCATGTTTATTCAACCGTTAACGAGTATTTGTAATACAAAAGGATGAGTTTCCTTTTTTAAAAAAAGCTATGTGATGTGGCTTTAAAAGTCACGTGACAGGATGGCATCTGTTACTCACTGGAGCGCTATAACTGGATTTCCATCAACTCTAAATCATTCCGCTGCTAATTCTCTAGTTCTTTCTTTCCTTCTGGTGGCCTCTCTTTGGTCATGTCACTGCCTGTTGACACCTCTAGTGAGGAGAAGTCAAGGAAAATGACAGGAGCCAGGTCATGGTCCTTGAAGCTGGTGCAGAGCAGAGAGGTAGCAGGAGGCGGCTAAGGTTCTGGTCCCCAGGAAGCTTCCTGGAGAGGCCACCCATATGCCTCCATCTTCCCTCAATTAATAACTGAGAATGAATCAATCACATACCTTTGTTCCTACCACTGGACCTCAGGACACACCAACTGAACCTGGGAGACACTTTACATACTTTTAGTGACTTCCTAGCCCAGTGATCTCTTTATTATTATTATTATTTTAAAATTTATTTATTTATTTGGTTGCACCGGTCTTAGTTGTGGCAGGTGGGCTCCTCAGTTGTGGCATGTGAACTCAAAGTTGCGGCATGCATGTGGGATCTAGTTCCCTGACCAGGGATCAAACCTGGGCCCTCTGCATTGGGAGCGTGGAGTCTTAACCACTGTGCCCCCAGGGAAGTCCCCCCAGTGATCTCTTAACGGACATATTTTTATTGCTCCAATGAAGAGACAATGCCTGTTTTTGCTTTTCAAGCTTGAAGAATCTTCCCACGACTTTCTCAGTTCAGCAGTTAAGCGGCTGTTTGAGTTGCATGTTTCTCTTACTGTCATGGATTTCAAATCAGTTGGGACAAGTGGCAACTGGAAGACGTCTCTCTCTCTATATGATGGATATGAAAGAGTGCTTTTTTATTCTATTGTATCTTTATCCATAAAGGGAGAAACACTGTATTGTAGCTGCCAGCCAGAAAAATTACACACATTGCTAATGGGAAGAATGAATGATAACAGCCTCTTGGTTAATACAGATAGGGACAAAATTATATTAGCTGCAGTCCCAGCAGATTGAGAAACATTGCCTCTTGTAAACAGTCCAAGACACTGCAGGTAGAAGTAGGACCATTTAGTTGTTGCTGTTTCAGACTTAGCTTTCTGGTCCATACACTGGGAAATTCCTTACATTTTAATTTCCCATACATGTGTGTGTTTAAACACCATGCCCTAGATACATTTGATGCTTTGGGTACCTTACTGTCAAATGCACGTGTGTTTGTTCATGTTGTAGATTATGACTGCTTCTCCTTTTTTTTTTTTTTTTTTGCTCCCTGAGTCCAGATCTTTTATAATATCTGCAACTTTCTTTTTCCTTTTAAATTTATTTTTTATTGGGCTTCCCTGGCGGCGCAGTGGTTGAGAGTCCGCCTGCCGATGCAGGGGACACGGGTTCATGTCCCGGTTCGGGAAGATCCTACATGCCGTGGAGTGGCTGGGCCCGTGAGCCATGGCCGCTGAGCCTGCGTGTCTGGAGCCTGTGCTCCGCAATGGGAAAGGCCACAACAGTGAGAGGCCCACGTACCGCAAAAAAAAAAAAAATTTATTGAAGTATAGTGGATTTACAATGTTGTATTAATTTCTGCTGTACAGCAAAGTGACTCAGTTATACACACATATATATACATATATATATATATACATTCTTATTTATATTCTTTTCCATTATGGTTTATCTCAGGACACTGAATATAGTCCCCTGTGCTATACAGTAGGACCTTCTTGTTTATCCATTCTATACATAATAGTTTGCATCTACTAACCCCAAATCCCCAGTCCATCCCTCCCCATCTGCAAGCTTCTTGAGATGAATAAGGGCAGTTTTGGGACTGGTAAAAATGACAGGTGGGCTTTGAATGATGTCTAAAGCCCCATTTCCATTCTTATAAAGACTTGATTTGTAAGATAAGTATAATTGTTTTTAATTCCTCAAAGAACTGGGTTGCAACCTAAACGATATGGAGGCTGACCCATCCATATAACTACTTTTTCTTCAATTTGCTTCTTAATATTAGGAAGAGCATCTTTAATTAAGATGAAAATCAAAAGATTCCTATATCTTCTGAATGCAAATTTCCACACTGTCTTTAAACACGATTCTAATCTCCTGTTTTTGCAAACGGTTAAAGCTCCCTTGAACAATTTACACCACCAAACCCTAATTATATATGGAGTTGACTGCCTGATTGTACTCCCATTACATGCCCCCCACCCCGGGGATTAATTACCACCTCCCTTGATGCCCAGGGCAGCGGGCAAGGAGGGGAAGGGGAGGTGCTGAGGGTCAGGAGAGAGCGTGCTTGGGGTTGAGTGCAGCTGCGGCAGCCACGGGAAGAGGAGAAAAACACACGTCCTCCTGGGCCACCCTTACACTTTGGTAAAACCAATTATCTGGGAACGTGTTTAATAAAGAAACAAAATAATGTGGATTTGGCTTTGAACCCTCAAAGTCTGTGCCCTAAGTAGCTTAATGAAGTCCAAGCAGGGCTTGAGGGCTACAACTCGGTATCCTTTTTTTTTTTTTTTGCGGTACACGGGCCTCTCACTGCTGTGGCCTCTCCCGTTGCGGAGTACAGGCTCCGGACGCGCAGGCTCAGCGGCCATGGCTCACAGGCCCAGCCGCTCCACGGCATGTGGGATCCTCCCGGACCGGGGCATGAACCCGTGTCCCCTGCATCAGCAGATGGACTGTCAACCACTGCGCCACCAGGGAAGCCCTAACTCGGTATTCTTGGTTCTTGGAGGTGAACCAACTGATCGTGCCTATACTCTGAGTGAAGGTAGGATTGGAAAGTAGGATGGGAGGGAGATGAGGGTGGAAGAGTCATCACCACCGCACCGAGCTTTCACTTCTCACGTGGTCACGCTCAGGAGAGACCATCTCACTGGATCTCAGAAGAGCCTGTCATGACAGTCACTTTTTCCAATTAGGAAGCTGGGACTCAGAGACATTTAGCACCATTTTATTTTCTGACTTTGGGTGAGGGTCGTGGCTTACAGTCTGTCCCCTCAGCCAGACTGTCAACAGTCAGAGAGCAGGGTGTTCTCTCACTGTTGCCCGCTGCTCCACACCGGGATTTAAGGGCGTGCCTCAAACACACACACACTGCACGCTTGGTGAACGGCTCAAATTGAAAGGAGGATTCAAGGCGAACTCTTGAAACCATACCTGCTGCCTTCCAGGCTTGTCCTTGACACATATTTTTTCCCCAAGAGCCTAAATAATTTTCAGTATCATTTTATCATTTCTCATTTTCAGCATCTCCAGAGCATGCCAGGATGTTAATTTATTCCTTTTCTTTTGTTTCTCCTCCTCTTAAATCGATGCCGGGAACGGAACTAATACTTGGGTTTCAGTGTTAGGACTGGGAGATGGATGACAGGATATTTTCTCCTGTATAAGAACTGTTTACACTTTTATAAAGACTACAGCATTTTAGAGGAAAAAAAAAGCTTTCAGGAGTGAATCACTATTATTCTTTGCCTGTTATAATTTACAAAAACAAAAAATGCTTCTCCTTCTGGCAGCATACAACCCCAAATGCAGGGGCTTAGAAATATGACTCATTGATGCCATTTAGCTTAGTTTTCTGACATCCTGGAGGCAGCCCTGTTAGCCCTGGTTGTTCTATTCACTCAGAAGTCTCCCAGGACTCCGGGGTACACTTGGAGTGAAGCTGCAATTCCCTTCAAGAGGGTGACATTTAACAGATGAGATCACATGACAGAAATGGCCACCCTGTGAATCAGACGCATATTAAACCATCTCCCTGCTCCCACCGATCTGGCCCTCACCGTACCAACCAAGGGTCCACACTTACATGTCATCGAAGATGAGTTTCTGCCTCTTGCAGTCCCTGTGGCCGTTGGAGCCTGGAGACCATGGCTCTGTCTGTGGCCGTGACTTGTGGAGAACGTTTTCAGAATTGCTGTGAGCCGCTTTCTAAACAACAAACAAACACACCTGTATTTGAGAAACTGGCCACCTGGCTGAAGGAGCAACCTGTTAGAATCGCTTGTGTTCTGTGTTCTAGGTTAGAGCTGATGGTGCTTTCCTTGTTGAAATAAAGAAGAAGAAATACTTGCACTACAGGTCTCAAGCTGGAGGCTTTTACATACGTGGTCAAATGTCATTCCCGGGACATCAAAAGGGCACTCTCTTGGGCTTCCCTGGTGGCGCAGTGGTTGAGAGTCCGCCTGCCGATGCAGGGGATGCGGGTTCGTGCCCCGGTCCGGGAAGATCCCACATGCCGCGGAGCGGCTGGGCCCGTGAGCCACGGCCGCTGAGCCTTCGCGTCCGGAGCCTGTGCTCCGCAACGGGAGAGGCCACAACAGTGAGAGGCCCGTGTACCGCAAAAAAAAAAAAAAAAAAAAAGGAATCTCAGTGTGCCCACTCCCGCAAATCCAGATCTTGAACTCGCCCAAGCTCAGATGGCTATTGTGGGTGGAGGCTGGGGGCTTAGGATTCAGGCTCCTACGCTTCCCAGTTGGCTAGACCCATGGTTGTCCAAATGGACTGCATCAGAATCACCATTAACACACAGCCAGCTGGGCCTCACCGCCAGCATCTCTGACTCAGTACGTCTGGGGAAGAGCCTGACAACATGCATTGCTAACAAGTTCCAGGTGATGCTGGTCCAGGAGCCAAGCTCTCAGAACCACTGAGCTATAATCATCCCTCACAAAAGAGGTCATTCAGGTCACAATTGACTGGTTCTCATCAGCTGTCTGTGAAGAACAGGGAGAGCCAAAGGGAATCACTAGAAATTATTTAAGATGTGTTTTAAGAAGGAACACTCTGGATCTGGGGAAAAATGGAAACACCCTTTGTCCTGGAGATGCGGACATTATAGAGAGCACCTACTGTGTGCTGACGTCTGGATAATAAAACACCCCTGTTTTAGTTAGGAGATTCAAATGGATTCCTCTGAAGTAATTAAGGTGGAGTGTATATCAATGCTTCTTTAAATATGGACGATTTTATGCATACATCAAGCCTCTTTGTTATGAGAGCCTCCAGGACTCTGGGCGTTTCCTTTCTGGCATGCAGGGTAGTAAATTACGGATGTGTGTGAGCCCTGCTCTAAGTGGCTCTCCCCAGCTAGACTGTAAGCTATCCTGCAGGCAGAGACTGAACCCTTTAGATCATCAGTGCGTCTCTGTTATGTAGCAAAGTGCCTGGGACACAGTAAATACTTCCTCGATAAACACCCGTTCAGTGAAAAGAATGCCTCAGTAAAGTCTATCATTGTTTTACGATTCTCTGCATATCATAGTTGCTTGTGATTGAAGGATCTAGAGGCAAAGAAAAGTTGTGTTTGGTTTAAAATTGGAATCGTTAGCTTTTTATTTGTTTTTTCTAATATGGTCTTCTCAGATTCGTGTATCCTAGAACCAAAGATAATTGCTCCCAAATGAGGGTGCATGAAGGGGTTAATTTCCTGATGGTTCCGTAAGATTTAGGCTCTTGCTGGACCATCTACCGACTCTTTTTGCCTCTTTAATTCATGGGATAAAGCATGACATGCTGCCTCCCGCCACTTTCTTTGCAGAGTCCTATTGCCAAATCTCATTTCTCCCTGCCTCACAAAGCCCCACTGGTTTTGAGAGGCACGGGGGGAGAGTTTGGAATTAAATAATGTACCTGGAGGATGCACGGTCCAGGGCCGCCCGCTGTTAGATGGCGGGTGGCAGGAAAGAGGAACTTACATGCAGTGTTAGCTGCACAGGTGTCCATAGGGGTTGGGTTCTTTAGGCGGTACTGCCTCACTGAAATCTTACACCACCATTTTGCAAATGAAAACAGGCTCAAGAGATTAAGCAACCGGTCCAAGGTCACACGGTGACTAAGCTATGAGACTAGAGGGGAACCCAGGTTCCCAGGGAAATACAGGGTGTTGGAATCACCCTTGACAAAGTCACCGGAAGAGGGGTGGTGGCAGCTGTCCCACCCTGGTCACCACACTGGTCACTGAGGGCAGCGGGGAGCCCTGCAACTTGGCCTTGGGCTCCAATTCCGGATTCAGCTCTGCCCCAGGGCAAGAAATCTTTTCCAATAGAAAGACTAGTTGGTCCAAAACTCCCAATTCACTTTGTCCTGGGAGAGTTACGTTAGGGCTAATTCTTTTCAGGATGGGAAATGAAGTCCTCCAAAGAGTGTTCCTAAGCAGAAGAGGCTGAAAATGCCTCCTCCGTCTTCGGCAGCTGCCTGTGCGAGAGGCGAAGAGCAGCTGCTTTGCCAGGTCTTCCCAGACCAGCCTTTAGGGCTGCTTTGCGGGACCTCACTGCTCACCATGTATCAATGTGATCTTCCTCGACCAGGACAGGCTCCCATCGGTAATCTACCCGTTGGACCAAATGGAGGTATGATGCCACTGCAGCCAGGCATCCCACAGCAACGAGGAATGAGACCCCCAATGCCGCCTCATGGTCAGTACGGCGGCCATCCTCAAGGCGTGCCAGGATTCCTTCCTGGTGCTACGCTGCCATGTGGGCAGGGACCGCCAGTGGGGCCCCCTTACCAAGGTGGGCCTCCTCGACCTCCTGCAATGTCGCAAGGTGGGTGTTACTGATCTTAGGTCATCCAGTCTAATACGTTTGGAGATTAAACCTTTTCTCAGCTTGTGCTGTTTCTACAGCCAAGCTTTCTGTCAATAAGGCCTCCTTGTGACTTGAACAAACATTATCCTCCCACATACCAGAAACTATCGGACATTTATTTTACCTGGGAACATTTATTTGGAATAATAAAGCAGGAACTTTTCCTGAAGTTGCAATTTAAAAAAAAAAAAAAGCCTGTGTTCGGACTGTGCTGGGCTAGAGGCAGAGCAGAGGGGCGTGCTCATTTTCACTCTTGTTTTCTCTGGGGCAGAAGAGCATCAACGTACCGTGAGGTCTCCACCATGGGTCTGCAGCTGGTTCTCAGCCTTATGCTTTTTGCTGGACGAGGCGGAGGTGAACAAACCGTTGCTGTTGGATCTGCTGGGGGACGTCAGGTCCTCGCCGGGGTATTTGTGTTTAGATGCGTCGGAGAGGGGTGAAGTGGGTGAGCGGAGCATTTTTTCATTTTTATTTATTGGGATTGCCAAGCTGTAAACGGAAATCACAGTAATGGAAGGTCACACACTCAGCGCGTGGCAAGGTAACTGTTTTATATGTGACCCTCCCACTTAAAACCTGCTGGTAGGAAGACGTTTATTGGGAATTATCATGCCAGGAAATGATGTGATGGCATTAGGACCGTAACGAACAATAAAGAAATTTCGTTCATGGTTTTTTTACTCGTCCTCCCAGAAAAATATAGTAATCTGGAGTTAAATAACTAAGCATAATAATACCTTCATTTCCCAAGTTCTTCATCCAAGGATCTCAAAATACACGACAAACAACTTACTGTTTTCCTAACAAGTGTAAACAGCAGGTAACGGGAAACTCAAATTATACACGAGATCTCCACTTCCAAAAGGACTTTTGCTAACACCTGAGCTTGTACTAATTATTATATGGAGAATAACAGAATCACAGAATAACCAAGCATGAACCCACCTTCTAATTGTTAGGTAGCCAGGCATGGATCAGAATAAACAAAGAATAGAAAACTGTCATTAGAAATGACATTTTCTGATTCCTAGCTCCTTATTTTACCTTCCAAACTATTGTCTATGCCTGAATATAAATCCCCCCACACCCCGCCAAAGACCACCAGAGAAGGGAGTCATATTTGAGTCTTTGCAATGTACAGTATGTAGATAGGGCTCTCTCCGTTGAAACAAAAATTGGGGGAAGACACATTAGCCTCAAATAAACTCAATCATTGCTAATTTGGGATGCTTCTAGAAGTCACCTGGTAGAGTCAGTTAAAATAAATTCATTTAACAAAGATTTAGTCATTATTCCCGCAGTTGTGACTTCTTAATTGCATGTGTTGACTATCACCGCAAACAAGCCAGTAAAGTCACTTTTTATTTTTAAGCAATTTCCTTAGTTGGTGGTCACAGTGTAGAAATTACAAACACAGGCCTCTAGAACAAACGAGAAGCCAAGGTTCTTAATATTATGCAAACAGATCTGTGTCGGGAGAGAATTTCTGATGACAGCTTTCTGGTTCAAAAAGTACTGTGCATCCAACAACTTAGAAGTGAGAAGGTGTGTTCTCGAAAACTGCCTTGGACGAGTCAAAAGTGGCTCAGCCAGTGAAGATGAAAACACTGATGTTGAAGATGGATATGAACCGTCTGAATATAACTTTCTTGACATGTGAGTGAAAAAGTCTTATTTCTAAGTCTCAATTATTTTACATACTACATGATCTTAAATGTTTGCAGAAAACTAAATTATTACATTAAATATTGTCATGAACATATGACTATTTCTTCTTCATCATTGTAAGTTTATCTATTCAGGTTGACCAAAGTAACTTTGAAACGTTCTTGGGATCGCATCTTTGGGATGGGCAATCACCATATATGAAGGATTGTCTTATTACACAGGTAAAGCTTAACAGTGGTAATCACAATTCCAGAGGTACACAGGCCACCTTTCCAAGAAAAACTCAAAGCACTTTCATATGCGTTGAGTCCTTACTTAACATAAGTGAAACTATCAGAGCCAGGAGGCTCTGCCAGCAAAAACTCTAGAGCAAGAGCTCTTATCCTGGGGTCCCCGCACTTGCATGGGAAAGAAGTTGCATCTTCACTTTCCTTAACCTCTCACTGAAACTGAACATTTCCTTTAAATACGAACAAAGGCAAGAAACCATAGTGATGGTTTAGCAGGAGTACTACTAGCAAGACCTGGGATTGTGTCACCAGTGGAAATCACAGATATTTTCATGCCTTACCAGTTGTGGCAGACATCCTGAAATATGGTTTACACTCATCACTACTAGAAATTATGGTCATTACTAGATCTGCTAGAAAGGTTATTTAAGGCATGAACAAAGAAGCACATATATAACTCTATCACACATTTAAAAAGACATTTTTGAGGGCTTCCCTGGCGGCGCAGTGGTTGAGAGGCCGCCTGCCGATGCAGGGGACGCGGGTTCGTGCCCCGGTCTGGGAGGATCCCACATGCCGCGGAGCGGCTGGGCCCGTGAGCCATGGCCACTGCACCTGCGCATCCGGAGCCTGTGCTCCGCAACGGGAGAGGTCACAGCAGTGAGAGGCCCGCGTACGGCAAAAAAAAAAAAAAAAGAAAAAAAGAAATTTTTGAGCCGTATTTTCCCCATTCACATTTCCTCAATATTTGGGGATGCCATCTGCTTGGCTCAGAGGACTGTGGGCTCGGGCAGCTTGTGTGTGTTGCTCTTTCTTGCTCAGACCTTCAAGGGCTCTTGCCCTTCTTCCCAAGGTGATTCTAACACTGCAGTGGGCCTGTGCTCAGGTGCCCTCGCTCTCCAATTTCCTCTCCGGGTTTTAGTACTACTCTACATCTTCTCCTAACCTTTCAGTTTACATTTTTATGTGTTGCGCTGAAACATTAATCTCCCCTTAAAAATTCTATGTACACAGTCAGGGAGAGTGAGGAGTGTCTTAGCAGAGGATAAAGTGGTTTCTGAGCTGTGCTATTTCTAAATGGAAAGGACTTCTATGACTGATGATAAGCTGCTCACTTATAATAAATATCTGGGACCTTGCTTTGCTAGGAAGCCTTTGTCACAGAGGGGATTCAGTGCCATGTGGGTCTCTCTGGAACCCCTTGAGAGGAGGGACTGGGTGGCTGTTTCGCCTTGGAGACCCGGATCCTGTCTGTCACCGCAAATTCAGTCTACACCCAACGCCTTTAGGTGTGTCATATGGAGATTCTGCTCAAGTTTATATTTTTCATTGGTGTAATAAGCTTATTCAGTTTGTAAGTTTTCAGAGTGGAGGGTGTGTTTTTGAAAGGATAGAACTGCGTGCAACTAGTAACTGGTCTTTTGTTATAAAGAAGTACTTCCAGCGCACCTGGAGCTGTGACAAGAAGCACACGTCCAGGCATACTGGTTAGTCTTGGGTTAAACCAAGGGAAAGGAGTCTGCATGAGACAGGCTGGGACTTGGGACCCTCTGCTGCAGTGCTTGCACCTGGACAAACATCTCCTTGAGCCACAAAATACAAAGAAACTACAAGGGACTAAAAATAACTGCATGCACAGGGCAGTTGGAACAAATTACGAACAAGATACAAAAAGACCAAAAACCCAACTGCCACTTCTGAGGAGTCCGGAGCAAAAATGCAGGGCGTCAGGAGCAAAAGTAGGTTACTGCGCACGCCCCCTGCACTCGGCGCCAACAAGGCGCCAGCACACCTCCTAAGCCACCCCTCCTGCCTGGCCCCACCCTACCCTCACCCCATTTAAGGAATCAGCTGGCCCCGCCCTAGGAAGGAATCAGACCCCTGGCCCCACCCTAGCCTCACCCCATTTAAGGAATCAGCTGGCCCCGCCCTAGGAAGGAATCAGACCCCTGGCCCCACCCTACCCTCACCCCATTTAAGGAATCAGCTGGCCCCGCCCTAGGAAGGAATCAGACCCCTGGCCCCACCCTAGCCTCACCCCATTTAAGGAATCAGCTGGCCCCGCCCTAGGAAGGAATCAGACCCCTGGCCCCACCCTAGCCTCACCCCATTTAAGGAATCAGCTGGCCCCCCATCAGACAGCGTGCAAGGGAATCTGTTACTTGTCTTTGTTCCCTCGTGCTACAGCATGAGCCCCAGTAAAGCCTTGTCTGAATTTCTTGTCTGGCCTCTTATCAATTTCTATTGATTAAGGAGCCCAAGAGGCTTGGTAGGCAACATGGAGACCCAGAGCAGAGCAGTCACTCAAAAATCCGACTCTCCCCCAGTAGGCATGTGCCTCTCAGACCCTCTCAGACGCCTCCAGCTCCCTCTGCCTTCCTGGGAGCGTGAGTACCTGTTGACGTTCACGTTGCAATGGTTTGCGGACAAAGTACTGCTGGCGGAGGCAGTGAGTCGTGAAGAGCTCTCCTTCTCTCCCTGAGCCTTCCTGATCTCCCGGCAGTCATCTTCGCTGTCACACTGCATGGGAAGAAGCAAAAGCCAGTCAGCTTTAGATTTCAAGGGACCACAGCGAGCTCCCATCGCCAACCAGCTCATCCGGGCTTCTCTGGACAGCATCCCGAGCACCCACATGGCTGCAGCACTCTCGGCCCTGGCCTGGGTCCCCATCGGCGACTCCGTGAACAAGGAAGAAATCTGTCAGCTTACTGAGAGGAAAAAGCGTGACACGAAGATCGCCACTGAACACTTCTTTACCAACAGGCAGATTCCACCCTCCAAAGAAGACCCGTTCTGGGGTCCCACGGGAGCTTCAGCGTCCCTCCCTTTGGCATTTCTTGGTACCCAAACAAGGCACAGCGACCTATCCTGGGCTTAATGTTGTAAGGGCAGTGCCAAGCTCGGACCTTTCTTTTGAAATTCATGGCCTCAAAGGACATTTTTATAAAACAGTAGTTTGACTGGATTCTTGTTTTCCATGATGGTATTTAACCTAGGCGCGTACTAGGGTATGAGGCACATGCACTCAACCAAATTCCATTTGTGGTGAGATCGCAGCAACACAGTACAGGCACATGTAGGGCTCTCAGCAGAGCTTCCAGGAGACAAGCACGGGCACCAGACATAGAGAAATTCTGACCTTCTCTCTCCAGCTGGGATTGTTACACAGCCTCTATTGCAAGGACCCCAGCAGCTCACGCTGAAACTGTGCCCCCAGTGGGGGTCCAAACCAAAGCTCTGAACCCCCAGTTCTGGCTTCCAGGGCTCCGGCAGGGCTCGACTCTGCACCCTGGGCAGCCAGGTCTGCGGTGTCCCATCTCCAGCACCCAAAACTGAGGGCTTCACACCCCAGATACTGAGTAAAGAGTGCTGTGAAAATGTTCTTTCACTTCTCTGTGTGAGTTTAATGATGATTCAGTAGATTTCATGAGGAGAGCTGAGTGTGAGACTTAGTGTAAATGAAGTTTTGTAAGTTAAAATAAAAAAGCCCATGAATAGTAAAATTATTTAAATACAGAATACTATGGAATATACATGTATACGTTTTTGCACATCTATCTACATATACCTATACAGCTATATATATTTCCAGTCTATCTGTATGTTTATCAATTTCTATCTCTGAAATACCTCTCTCTCTCTCTTTCCATCAGCCTGTCCATTTATCCATCCATCTCCAGATGACTGGCTGATTCACTCATTAATCAATTAATCACCTGGGGACTGATGGACAAGTCAATCCAACGAGTAAGGGGGAGGGCAGGGTATGAGAGGAAAACAGAAGGAAAGAGGGTAGGTATGTAGTGAGCTAACCCGCATTACTGCATTATATCATGTGAATCTGACAACACCCCTGCAAAGATGTCACCATTTTACAAACAAAGAAACTGAAGTCCACAGAAGGGAAGGTCACCCAGGAGGCCAGGGCTGACTGCGTGATTTGCGGGATTCAGTGCAAAATGAAAATGCTGGGAGCCTTGTTCCAAAAGTAGGAAAAGATGCTTGATGTCAGTCTTGGTGATGATTTTTTTGGATTTAACACCAAAAACAAAGGCAACAAAAGCAAAAAATAAACAAGTGGGACTACATTAAACTAAAAGGCTTCTGCACAGCAGAGGGAACCATCAACAAAATGAAAAAGCAACCTACTGAATCGGAGAAAATATTTCTAAATCGTATATCCGAGAAGGGATTAATACCCCAAATATATAAAGAACTCATACAATTCAACAGCAAAGAAACAAACAAAAAAATCGAGTTGAAAAATGGGCAGAGGATCTGATTAGACATTTTCTAAAGAAGACATACGGACGGCCAACAGGTACATGAAAAGATGCTCAACATCACTAACCATCAGAGAAATGCAAATCAAAACCATAACGAGACAGCACCTCATACCTTTCAGGATGGCTATTATCAAAAAAACTAAAACTAATAAGTCTGTGAGGATGTGGACCAAAGGGAACCCTAGTGCACTGTTGGTGGGAATGTAAATTGCTGCAGCCACTGTGGAAACAGGATGGAGGTTGCTCAAAAAATTCAAATAGAACTACCACATGATCCAGCAATCCCACTTCTGGGTATTTATCCAAAGAAAACGAAAACACTCATTTGAAAACATATCTGCACCCCCATGTTCCCTGCAGCGTTATTTACAACGGCTAAGACGAGGAAGCCAATGTCCACGGCTAGACAGATGGATAAGGGTACTGCGGCATATATGTGCGTACAACAGAAGAAGGAAGCCTGCCATTTGCAACAACACGGATGGACCTAGAGGGGATTATGATAAGTGAAATAAGTCGGACAGAGAAAGACAAATACCTCACTGACATGCGGAATCTAAAAACAGAAACCAAACCTCCTCCCAGCTTATGCTGTCAGACTGCTGACTGCCCGGGGTTGGGGGGAGTATAAAATGGATGAATGAGGTCAAAAGGTACAAATTTCTGGTTATAAAATGAGTTAAGTCATGGGGACGTAATGTAATATACAGCATGGTGACTATAGTTAATAATACTGTAGTGCATATTTGACAGTAGCCAGGAGAGGAGATCCTGAAAGTTCTCACCAGGAGGAAAAGAAATTTCTAACTATGGACAGTGACGGATGTTAACTGGACTTACTGTGGTCATCATTTTGCAATACTTATAAACCAATATCAAATCATTATATTATACCTCAAAAAAAAAAAGCAAGCAGCTGAAGACTAACATTATAAAGTACTAAAGTCGGAAACATTTTCTTGTCTTTCGTGTCTTTCAAAGTCTGTCTCCTGACCTGTCACGCTGTGTTTATTTGCTATTTCATACTGTGCTCCTTGAGGCACGGGGATACCTGGGGGGCATGTGTAGACACTCCCAAGTACCGGGGGCCTGGGCCTGCGACAGGGCGCTTGTGCGCAGCCCACCAGTGAAGGGTTTCCTCCGCCAGCCATTTGTGGAACCCATGGGTCAAGGGGTGAGGAAGTCCAGTTAGGCATTTCCCCTTCCCCAAGGCCAACCGGCAACCCCTTGCGGATTGGACTGCAATCTCCCCTGGAGGAACCCTCAGTACTGGGATTGGGGGTGGGGCGATGCCCATCCTGACCCCGACCCTCATTAGGCCTGTGCCTTGGCCCCTGGATGGGGATGCGGATGGGTATGCTGCACAGGGCTGGGAGTGCAAAGGGGCCACGGGGCAGGCAGAACCTGTCCTGGGAAATGGGCAGGAGGTGGGACCGCGCAGGCTCTATCGTCCCATCGCACTTCACTTACTAAACACAAATTCAAAAATAAAATGAAGAATTCCAAGATGGCAACTGCAAGCATTAAACTCCAAGTACAGAGCCCTCTGAGCAGGGGCCCTTGGGGAAAATACTGCACAAACCTCACGCTGACTTCTTACTGGGAGACCCTGGAGCCACAGACCCTGGCTTCATTCCCGGCTCTGCCCTTTCTCACCTATGTGAACCTGGGGCAAGTCCCTTTAGGCACTCTGAGCCTCAGTTTCCTCATCTGTAAAATGGGCATGACGGTAATATTTGCTTCATAAAGTTGTAAGGACTTTATAGACGACTTAATATGTACAAAAACAGCATCCCTCATGGGGACATATATACGTGTTAACTGTTGTGAATGATTTTCTCCTAAATTTGGGACCATCCACGATGACTACAATCTTTGGCTTGTCACGCATTGTGTTTTCCACTGTGGTCCAAGTTACTTTTGAAGATGCAGTAACAGGAGGGAATAAAAATCCTCAAAATTGGTTTAAAATGATGATTAAATTATTCCCGTGCTCAAAAATCTTCAAAAACGGCCAAACGGCCGAGCATTTGGGTCTGCTTCCTGACAAACGTCCTGCTCTCCGAGTACTTGAGCTGCCTGTCTCACTTCGTGCAACCCGCCTTTGTTCAGCTTGCTTCCCTCCTTTGGCGGCACCTCATCCCTGACCCTCTGATTACTCAAAAGTCCCTCCTCCTGAGGGCCCTGTTCCCAGCCCGTCTCCACCACAAAGTTCTCCTGATCAATGCCACGGGAGCGCCGGCCGCTGGCTCTCGTGCACCAGGCTGGCGTCCCCTCCCGGGGCCCCGTCGTCCACGGTCCCCACTAGGCACTTCCGGATTCACGCCTCACCCCAGTCACAGCCTTACTAAACTCTCTGAGGCCGCTGGCTTCTAAAGTCAATGAATGATCCCACCCCTTCCAGCAAAGAACGGGGTTCACCCGTATTTAGCTTTTCTCACAGGCCCGGCCTCCAGCTTGCCTCTGCACACACACTCAGGGAAGATTTCCCGTTCACCTACTTCCACATGCAGTGAGACGGACCTTAATTATCTATAACGTGGCAATAATAAGGATACTTCCCTCATTGGGCAGTGCTAAGGATTTAACTGAGTTAATACATGTCAAGTACTTACAAAGGTATCTGGCATACATAAAGTGCTCTATGAACGTTTGTTGAGGAAAGTCACATAGAACTCCTGCTCCGGGAACATTCTAGACCAGCAGACCCGCTGCCCACAAGTTCAGGGAGAGCCCTCCCTCCCGCCGTGCCCTCAGCCCCTCGGCTTTCCAGGCCTACCTTGCGTTTCCTCTTGGATTTTGGCAAAGTCTTTTCTGCGGGCGCATCGGATGCGTGGCTCGGCGGGGCGCTTTCAGTGTCCTTGGCCGCGGGAGCGCTCAGGACCCCCGGCTCCGGGGGCAGGTGTTCTGGGATCCTGGACAGGAGGGTCAGGTCAATTTTGACCCAGAGTGACCTGACCTCGTCACTGTCCTTCAACGGGGAGAGAAGTTCATTGCGGCCGAAGGGGACCAGTGTGTAGAACTGCTCTTCCAGCTCCTTGGCGATGTCGCTGGTGGTCCTGGCGTTGATAGAGCCCACAGGGGCCCGCGGGCCGCCACCGCTGATGCTGCTGGCAGCCTCCTTCAGCCTCGGGTCGTTCCCGGAGGCGGCAGTGGCCTTGGACAGAGGGTAGTCCTCTTGCTCCGACTCCAGGTCCGAGTCCGCGGAGGAGGACGACGAGGACGACTCGGTCTCGATGAACTCCTTGGATTTGGGGACGATCCGGCTCAGCCCCCGCGTGCGGCGCTTCTCGCCGGTTACGGCCGAGCGCAGCTCCTTGCGGTGGCTGGTCCTACTGTTGCCGCAGGGCCGGGGCTTGGGGGGCTCCGGGGGGATCCCCGCGCTCGCCCCCAGCGCGTCCGCGCCTGCGGGCTCCTCGGGCCGGTGGCCATTGTCGCCGGCGGAGGTCCTCTCGGTGCGCCGCGTGGGTTTCTTGCCCGCGGACCTCCGGGCAGGCGCGGGCGCGCTCTCGGCGGGCGCACCGGCCACCGTGGGCGGCGGGGCGGCGGCGGTCACGGCCACGGCCACGGCCGCGGGCGGGGACTTCTGCTTCACCCCTTTGCTCCCCGGGGCCTTGTTCGCGGTCCTCGGCCTCTGCTCCTCCTTGCAGGCGCTCTTGATGTCCTTGTCTCTCAGGCTGGTCGGGCAGACGTTGTCGGGAAGCTTCCCGCAGTCGGGCGCTTCGTCCTTCACCGGGGTGTAGTACTGATTGCTCTCGGGCCCGTGGCTTTCATTGTGGATCAGGATAGGAGGCTTGTGGGGATTAACTTTGTTTAGCCATTTATCCAGCTGCCACTTGTTAGAGGACGCTGGTTCGGCCTAAAAGCAGAAAACCAGCGACAAACAAATATCTTTTATGATGGGCTCACGTAAAAGGGGCCTGGCTGTTTTCCTCTTGACTTAGGGCACACGATGGATGGGCTGGAAACAAGGAACATGGAAGCTGTAGGTGTGTGCAGCATCAGTGGGCACACAAGATGCAGAGATGCTGCCCGCTTCCCGGTCCCCGGCACTGAAATGCCAGTGCAGCTGTTGGAGGCCTATTTGGAAAATAAGGGGATGCACTATGCTTCATTAGGACCCATTTCCAACATTTTTGAGGGTTATACAATGTATATATTTTTATATTTATACAGACATACATAAACTTGAGAGTCCACAAAAGTTAACTGGGGTGTAGTTTGGAGACCCTGAGTGTTAAAGCACTCATTTTTTGTGAGACTTAAAATACGGGGAGGGGGGTGGAATTAAAAAAGGGGACTGAGTGGAAACTAAACTCCCAAAGAACTACCTGTGTGTGCCCAGTGCACTTTGATGGCTGGACTTGGTTTGTCCATCCTCAACCTGCATCCGTCACACTTTGCCCGAAATATTTCAGATGAGGAGGTGACAATGGAAACCTTTCCTGCAAGCAGTTTTGCTACCTTAAAGCAAATCCTGGACATTTCAGGTTTTAAACTCTGGCCCATAGATTGGCTCTGGGGGGGTGGGTGGGGGGGGTGGGGGCGGTGGTGGGGACTTGGGGGGGGCAGGTCAGTGAATGCCCTGTAACAGAATGTGAAATGTCATGTAGACGCATTTTTCGAGGAGAGGGACATAGCTTTCATTCCTATCTCTAGGCAGCTACGTCTTATTCAAAGGTTAAGAACTGATGCTTTTACAGGGAGTAAGTGTTGTTGATTTCTAATAAAAGTCCATTTATCCAGCATCTGTGATTATTAATAGAAAAGAGGTATATTGATAAGTATAGAACTTTAGCTAGAGTATTATCAATTTGTGAAGATAGGTGAAACGGGGAAAATTTTTGAAGTGATTAAGGGGATGTATTTTTCCTTCCCTATGGTCTCTACCCTACGAATTCATGGCTTCTGATGATCCAGGGGAAGACTAAATACCAGCCTAAAATAAAGAATCAGCTTAGCTTTGCACTTCAAACTTGGTTGGTTAAAGCCCAGAGCGAGTCAGGCAACCTTGTAGGCGAAAACCACTGTTTTCTAACATAATTTCCTAAAGCTTCCTTTCATGTATCAAGATTTGGTTCTCAACAGTGAGGTTGGTATTAAGAGCAGAACTTGGGGCATAGCCACGTGCAGCAAGGATCTTGGGGGAGGGGAGGGAGGGGAGGGCAGTAATATTAGACCCAAGGGTCCTGGCTGAGTCTGGAGGCATCTGGGGCACAGCTTAGGGAGATGGGAAGCCTTTAATGGGCCAGCAGGGCCTGGGGCCAGGATGAAGTGGCCACAGGGTGTGGGCACCAGGCACTGGAGCTGTGGCAGGGACCGTGGACATCCTGCCGGTTCCCCCCAAACAGATGAGACTGTCTACACTTCAGGGAACCAGAGCGCAGGGTGTCCAGGGACTGGGAATGACAAGAGACCTTTCAGTGGAGGCCAGCATGGGGATTCCAGGCCCTTTCCTTGGCACCCTGAGGAAGGGGAGCCTCCCCCTGGGATACAGGTGTGGAAGGGGAATCTCTCATGACCCTGATAGGGAGTCTGCTGTGTGACTTAACTTTCTGCTTCATTTGCTTTCATGCCGTCCAAAGGACCAGGGCTCCCAAAGCAAGAGGCAAAAGAACAAAACGATACGTCTTTTTTTGCACCTCTGAGTTGTCCTGTGTAAATTCTGACCTCGCTTTAATTTGGCTTCTCCAGAGACAGGGGCCAATGGAACCTGCAGAGCACACCTGACCTGGTCCATCCTGCGCCAGTGACGCAAGAGAGGAAGCAGGGCAGCAGGACCTCTTCTTCGCCAAGGGGAAGCTCTCGCCTGCCCTGAGATTAGCCGGGTGTGGTTGAAGGCTACTTTGGTGGCAAACACAGCTATGGCTCTGAGGCTGTCTCCTCCCCACCCCATTTCTCTCGGACCACCGGCGAGTCAGTGACTTCTGTGCCTCAGTTTCCCCAGATAAATGGGGCCCAGTAATATGAATGGATGCTGAAGCGGCCTTGCAGAAGGGGACACGCACGGGGAGAGGGTGGACCATTTACGGCAGAGCCTGCCACTCACACTGGCCCCAGCCCCACGTCTCACGCTAGCTCGCCCTCATCCCCAGCATCCTGGGCCTCCCACACCTCCCATCTCTTACGTGGGAGAACACAGACGTGTACCTGGAGCTAAAACACAGCGGCTCACGGGGAGACTCCCACTAAAACTTCCTGGAGGGAGCGTTAACAGTGAAGGGAGAACTGAAGCACTTGAGTGTGGGCCCACTGCCTGAGGTGCTCTAGGGACATTTTTTCTCCTCTTCACAGCTGAAGAAATGAGGCTGAGGGACCATTTTCAACACATCACTAAATCACATTCTCTTTCTCAAAGGATCTACAAGGACCTCCTCTTGCCCCTCAAACAAAAATCCAAATTCCTCGGGCATCCATCCTCTAACAGCCATCTCTCCTTGCCAGAACACCTACCATGTGCTCCCACTTTATAGGTATCATCTAACTGAATCCATACAGGTAAGAAATACTGTCGCCCCTAGTTTGTAGATGGGGCTCAGAGAGGTTAAGTGAAATGTCCAAAGCTGCAGAGCTACCAGGCACCACCAAGGCTAAACCCACATTTGTCTGGGCTTAAAGACCAGATTCTCTCCCCTGCTGCCTTGCCAGTCTCCCATTACTCTCTGGTGTAGCCTCACGAAAGAGGGACCTCGTTTCTTTTGAGAAATGTCAGTCTTCAGCCTAAAATGATAGAATTAGATTGATTTTTGGAGACACCACTAACTCTCCAAATAACACCTGTGGCCTTCTGTTATTCTTAATGCATCATCTTTTGATGTCCATAGCCATTTCATGTATATAAATCTTGTGTCTTCAACAAAGCCCAACACTGCTTTCCAGCAGGGGCCAGGTCTCTGCTTCTTTGTATCCCTCGCAGGACCCGTAATAGGTTAGGGGGACAGCACGCTATGACCCTGCTCCTCCTAATAATGACTCACAATGAGCTGTCACTCCATTTGTATCACTTATTCCTCAGAACAGCGTCACAGATTAGACGGCATGGGATTATCCGCCATTTCGGGGATGAAACAATTGTGGCCAAGGAAGCTCAAACAGCCAAGAATTAGGTGGCAGGGGAGGAGGGGGAACTCAGGGCTTGGGGTTCCTTTCCTGCCACGCTGCTGGCTCTGGTCCATTTCCTGAGCTGTCCATCAGGGTTTCTGCCCAGTGCATTTGATTGTTTCCTGGCTTGCTGCTTTGTATTTCCATCCAGGACTCTCCTCTCTGATCAATCTTCCCTCTGATCAGTGTATAAGCTCTCCACCGTGTACTTTAGTCTCTACTTCATCTATACCCTTCAGAGCACCCACTGCCACATACCCCACAGATGCCTAATTAAGGAGAAGCCTATTGAATCAATGAATAACTTGTATCGTGTACCTGCTGATTTTCAAGAACAATCTAGGGCAGCATTTTCCAAAATGTGCTTTGAGTTCATATATCCCAATAAAGAAAAGTTTCCGTGGCTTTGAGTTCATATATCCCAATAAAGAAAAGTTTCCGTGGTCAGATACATTTGGGAAATGCCACAGTGGAGAACACCGTTTACATGAGCAAAATTAAGGGCTGAATGATGCCCTTCGGTAAAGAAACAGGTGAAACCTACTTTATGCTGGATCTCCTCAAAATCCTGTGACCAGGCTCTTTCTTGTCCCTGCAGCATCCTTTACTTGGGGAACACCGGTCTAAGGAGCTCTGTGTGCTGGTGTAAACGTGCTAACTGAAGGGCGAGGCGCTTCCCCCTGTGAAGCTCTGGCGTGAAAGGATGTCCCAGGCCAGGAAAGAAGATACAACTCAAATGAAAACAATTAGGCTGAGGAGAAGCAAGCAAACGTCAGGCCGCAGAGAGGGGATCTGCAGTGATGGAAATACTGTTTTCGGGGTCTCTTCCGTGCTAGCTTGCAGACAAGGGGTTAGACTATGGTGATTCATGTGAAATGCAGTGGCTTTCTACAGCCACGGCCATAAACAACAGCTCGTATGAAACTCAGGAGAGCCAAGTGGGTGTCCAGTGCTGGACGTTGAGGGGGAGAATGCAGGTGTCTTGGGATATCATGAGGGTCTCCTGCTTGATAATAGGAGGGCCTCAGGATATTTCCAGGAAGGAAAGGAGGGCCACAAATGTTCTGCTGCAAAGCAGCGTAAACAGGTCTTGACAACGGAATGTGAGGTGTGTGGCTATAAAGAGCTGGATTGTCCCGTGGGGGGGAAGGAAAAGGGGTCTCACTGCTCTCTTTAAGGGGTCCCGGGCTAGCTAGGCCAGAAGAAAGCAGAGATGCCACGAAGACTCAGCAGGTAATGCTTCCCCTCTTCGCAACTTTCATTCTGCAAACTCACTGTATTTCTTTTCTAATTTTTCCGTGGAGACTCAGCAGGTAATGCTTCCCCTCTTCGCAACTTTCATTCTGCAAACTCACTGTATTTCTTTTCTAATTTTTTTTTTTTAATTTTTGGCCATGCCACACGGGTTCTGGGATCTTAGCTCCCTGACCAGGGATCACACCCGCGCCCTTGGCAGTGAAAATGCGGGAGTCCCAACCACTGGACCACCAGGGAATTCCCTCATTGTATTTCTGAAGGGCGTGTCTCTCTAGTCACCTTGGGAAAAATGTTAAAAGAAACCTTGCTTTTATTCCAAGGAATACATTCCTTTCCAGCAGAAAGAAGCCACCTGCAGTGTGGCTACATCTCTTGTCACTCCTGCACTCCCTCTGCATAGAGAAGCCAGGAGTTGAAAGCTACCCGCGGCCTCAGGCAACTTAAACTTTGAGGCCTGTGTTACCAGGCTCCCCTCCTTCTCCTCAGCTAGGGGCCTCTGGTAGCTGCTGGAAGAAACAAGGAACGGCAAGTGCTTCCTTTCATCACCCAAGAGTTCAGGTCTTTGTGATTATCTCAGTGACATTTAGAGAGAATCTGCTTAAAGCCGTTTATAGCTGTACTTCTCCAAGGCTGCTTTCAGCCCCACCTAGAAACTCCAGGAGTCACATTTCAGCGTGCAAATGAGACTCAACTTTCCTGAATTTAACCTTCAAAGTCACAAAGAGCCTGGGCTGGAGGTAACGTTCACAGACCCTAACGCTTTTAATCTACCGCCACTGTCCCCCCTGGCTCTTGCGATGTCCCTGGAACCCAGTTCTTTCTACTAAATATTCTGGAGTTTTTCAACAAATTAGAGCATAAAGCTGGCTCTGAAGAAGCCCGGTTAACGCCTCTGTTTTATTTAACTCCTGTATTTTTGTTTGTTTCAAATTACTCCCATTAGAATATCAGCTCTGTGAAGACAGGAACCTTCTCTGTCAGCTCATTGCTGTCTCTCAGGGCCAAGCATCATATCTGTGGCAGAGACTCAATAGATCTTCGTTGAAGGAACACTAAATGAGTGAATGAATGGATGAATGAATGAAATGATGAAGAAGGAAAAATAACTTAGCTTCTGGGAAAAGTCAGGATTATATCAACATATGGTTTTTATAGGTTAATGTTGTCAAGGGCCTTCCCCTTAAATAGGGAGATAGGGATAGAAAGATAGATAGGGAAAGGGAGAGAGACAGAGAGAGACAGAGACACAGGTACACAAGCTGGAAACATGGGTCTTGCTGGCCCTTAAAGGTGCTCCTGGGGACTTCCCTGGGGGTCCAGTGGTTAAGACTCCACACTTCCACTTCAGGGGTCACAGGTTCGATCCCTGGTCAGGGAACTAAGATCTGCACGCATTGCCGTGTGGCCAAAAACAAAAACAAACAAAAAAAACCCAAAAACCTCTCACCGCCAAGGTCTGCATATGTGGGTTTGGTTTCATTTTTTTTTTTGGCGGTATGCAGGCCTCTCACTGCTGTGGCCTCTCCCGTTGTGGAGCACAGGCTCCGGACGCGCAGGCTTAGCGGCCATGGCTCACGGGCCCAGCCGCTCCGTGGCATGTGGGATCTTCCCGGACCGGGGCACGAACCCGTGTCCCCTGCATCGGCAGGCGGACTCTCAACCATTGCGCCACCAGGGAAGCCCTTGGTTTCATTTTAGAGCATATTTAGAAATTTGGGCCCAGAGTGGTACAGAAGGTTGTAGGTAAAAAGCTAAATCCTATGAGCCACCGTAACATCAAATGTTTATACACTCAAGAAGAAGCATATTTTATTCCCTCTTTAGAAATCAAAGTCTACCCTTACAGATCCAGGGACTAGAGAAGGGTGCTCTCAGCCCTCTCTCAAGAATCCACGCTCTGAATTGCTATTAAAATTTCCCCTTTTTCCCCTTTAAAGTAGAAGTAGCAATGGCTTTTATTGGGACCTTATAATATTTTTATAGGAGGCACCTAAACCTTCCACACAGACACTCATCATAGCTATAAAAGTTTTCATTAGTATTTGTAAGTTGATGCTAATTTTCCTTTTTATATTTTTACAAAGAAAACAAAGGAGGTTTTATTCATATTTATAGCCCTTGTTCTCCTAATCTGTGATGAACTGAAAAAAGGTAAGATCCTAACCATGTCCAATCCACAAAACTCCTTTCCCCGTGATTTACGGGGGCTCACACTTCCAGGCAGGGAGCTGCCCTGTCTGCTTATTGCCTCGGCTGACCCTTAGGGAGACCCGATCCTCAGGTTATTTCCAGTCAGTGATGTTTACAGCATACTTGGAAAGTTCTGGACGTCAAGATAGAGAATTTGGGGACCATAAGAGATGAAGTTTCTAGACTTCAAAGGAAGCTCTGTGATTAGGAGCACTGTGAGGAGGGGCTGGGGGAAATGAGCCTAAACCAACCCCGGCAGGCTGCCAGGAGGTGGTGGCCTAGAGAGGTCACGGCGCCTCGCAGGCCAGTGTCATAGCACTGAGGCTGGAGGAGCAGGAGGTGTGTGAACCACACTCGGAGGAAGACTGACCTCGCTCACCGGGTCGGGGAGACGCAGGCAGGGGAGGCGCTCAGGGGCCGGCGTGTCCTTACCTCAGGGCTGGAGTAGTGGGGGGGTTTGCTGCCCTCACTCTCGCTGGAGCTGCTCTCGGTCTCTGAGTCAGATCCCGAGCTGCTCTCCGAGTCGCTGGAGGAACTGCTGCCGCTGCTGCTGCTGCCGCTGCTGCTGCCCTTGCTGGAGGGCACGGAGGCCCTGCAGTCGGCCTGCGGGAGGCCGGCACTGTCAGCCCACGAGGCCCCGGGAAGGGAAGGGGAGGAAAGCCAAGTGAGCAAACACGCATACACCACCGAGCGAGCTGTTGTTCCACCAGCCTGCGCATCTGTCAGCGTCACCTGAAGCTCCAGAGCCACCGTCAAGGTCAAAGCAGCCTCACAGTTAAAACAACGGATGCACAGAAATTAAATTGGGAGTGAAAGTCGGTGCCACTTGGTAATCAGGCCCTCGTCAGTGTGACTAGTTTGTGTGATCGTCTTAGAGGGGAAGGTGGTGTAACTGCAGAAGGACTGTTTCTAGTTTGCTCCTGTTTCTGGGAATGGCTTTTCAAATGCATTCCCGATTCCAATCACCGACAAAAAGGCAAGGAAATCAAAAAATGCTTGAAATATTTTGTAAAGAACGAAAATGCCTGTTTGCTTTATTTTAGGAAGTGGGCTGTGAGGAAGGGCACAGTGTCCTGCTCTGTGCTCTCACGGCCTGCTGGAAGGTTCCGGAGACAGCGGGACCGACAAAGTTGTCTTGCTTCCCACCTCTTCCTGCCCACAGAGGCGAGTCCTGTAGTCTTTACAGGAGCCGGCTTGCTGTATAAACAAGTAATTTTCCTTTGAGCCCTTTATTATAGAACTGAAGATCCCTCACTCACACATTTTAAAATATTTTAGACTTTAAAATTCAACCCCAGTACAGTGGCTTATAGCAATACTATTTGGAATTATACTCGATGTTCGTATCCCTGCTGAAATTTGCCAGAAAGTTACATACTCAAATTATAGACTCAAAGAGAACAGGAAACACGGACACTTCTCATGGTAATTAATTAACCACAAAAATTCAAATCACACACATCCACCCAAACAGTGAGCCAAAAAGAAAGTTTCAATACTCACATAATAGTCAACATCTTCAAAGTCCTTTATTAATTGCATTGAAACACACCTGACTGTTTTTTTGAGGTCAAACTCTAAACCCAGAAAATGCAGTGACCACTTTTTAAATGTCGAGTCAGCAAATATCTGCTTGCCCCTTCCAGCCGGGACCACTGCTTCAACAGGATGAATGCGAGTGAAGGCCCAGGGCTGAGGGAGCTTGTCAGAGAGTTTATGGTCTCAAGTGCAAATCAGCCAGGACAAGGTAAGGACCCTTTTCACCCGCTCCTTAAATCTTTGACAAATGCTTTGCTCAAGGACAGAGTCTCATAAATCCTCAGTGTTGGGGCAGGGATGGCGGGGGGGGGGGGGATGTTTAAAACTCACTGGAACCTTGCTTCTCCCAGAGGAATGATAAGACAAGAAACTATCTTACAGGATGTACCTGAAAGTCAAAGCACTGTTTTGAACTGCAGGCTTAGGGAAAAATGGAGTTTGAACATAACCTTCCCTAGTGGTTTTTATTTCTTCTGCCAATGTCATGGTCCATACCTACTGTCTGACAAAATTCTTCAACGTCAGACAACATCTGCACCTTTACGCCTTGCCTGAGCTGCAACAATTCCTTTTCCAGCCTGCTGTTTGTTCTGGTGTTGAGTGAGGGATCCTGGATCTTTTTACAGAGGCTGGGAAGGGATGGTTAGTGATCAAAGGGTTGCAATATTTCTTTCTTCCCTTATGAACTAAAATCCATCTTTCCTGGCAGCTGAGTCGACATGGCTACTATCAATGGAGTCATTAAAAAAAAAAAAAAGAAGGTTATTAGATTGTGACTGAACACGAACGGCTGGGATCCATGTTAACAGTGTGTCAGGAAGTCCCCCAAACACTGGGGGAAAACTCCAAAAACAAACAGACAGAAACCCACCCCAACCCAAACAAACCAACCAAAACGTAAAAACTCCCCAGAGCCAAGCAACACATGGTGGAGGAAAGAGGTCTGTCTCCCCGCCACACCCTGGAATGACATTTGCTGAAGACTAGGAAATTAAGGGAAATAAAGAGCATTTTGATTGGTTTTATATGATGGTCAAAGGCTTTGATCACCAAGCGGTACATTCTCCCACTTTCATTCCGACAACAAAGGACACTGAAGCCACTGCTGTGTGCACCTGGTTGCTGTGTTTGCGGCAGAGGCAGCAACGTGTGTGCAGTTCCCTGGGGCTTGCACCGCAAAGTGACTGTCTTTTGAAAAGCTGCACTTTAATTTCTGGGAAAACGGCCATTAAACAGTTCCTGTGCTGCCTTCCTTTTCTGACTGCTGTCCTATCGTAATGAGACCCACTAGCCCAGCAAGACAGAGTCTCTGATCTGAATTAGATTGGCAGAAAAGTCTCAGAGTTTTATGTTTTCCTTCCTTAAATTAGGAAATTGACTTAAAACGACAGTTTTACTGGCGTAATTATTATTTGTTTTTGAAACCGTCGGGAGAGCCAAGAATTTCAGGTTTTCTTCCTGCTTTGCTTTGAAGTGCTGTGAGGCCCCAGTCCTCTGGAGTCAGGGCTGAATACATTCATGTTTCAATGGTCCCGGTGGAGACAGTGTCGCTGGAAGCAGTCCACGTCAAGGATGGGGGCAGGCTTGTGTGCAAGGGCTCTGGTGGTTCCAGTTGTGGGATCAAGATAACTACCCCTACCTGCAGAAAGCCTGCTCCATTAACTAGCCTTTTTGTGGGTCTCTGGGGGACAGCTGGTCATTCAGGACTCGGCACAATGACTGCTCTCGCCAGGAGCGCGTGCAGTTGCTTTGCCTCTGCTGGGGGAGCTGCAGCAGCCAGGGTGGCAGAATAAAGAAGCCGGGGATGGTCATCACTGCAGATGAGAACTAACAGAGGATGGGCTCAGTTAAGCCAGGAAGGCTCTTTGGAGTCATGGAATCAAGAAGATGGAAAAAGACATATCAGACAGACCCTCCTGAAAGAAGACTTTAAACTTTATATATTTAAAATTGCCAAGTTTGGCGTGCTTACTAGTTGTCACGTTTCCATACCAAAGACGCTAACAGTTCTTTCAACTTAATTTAAAAAGCAACTTTTTTCTGAAACGATAACATGGATTGACTTGACATGATGACACAGCATTGGACAATTTTTAGGAGAGTTCTTGGACCCTCTGCTATTTGAGGAACATGGTGCCACTGTAAACGTGTGGGCATGAAAACATCACTGAGGTCGTGGAATAAAAGGCTTTGTGTCACCAAACTTAGCACAGTGCCTGGGAATAATAGGTATTCACCTGTGATTACGAAATGAAAGAATCAATAGAAAAAAGTCTATCACTAGGTTAATGAGTTAAAGGAAAAAGGATTTAACCTTTCAAAAAGGCTACAATCTTTCTTTTCCAATAAAAAAACACTTAAGGGGATTTCAGCCCCTCTTGTGCTTTTCCAATGTTAACAGCACTTCCTTGCACAGAATGTCTTTAAATGTACTCTAGATTTCATCTGCTATATAATATGAGCCCAGTTCCCCCCTGGATGGTCTATTTACTTCTGGTATTTTGATTTCATGAAATGTTTTGCTGGTCTTGTGAGTGGCCAAGACCAAATCCACGTTTGGGAGAGTCCCAGCTTTATTCTAAATGATCTGCTTCCCGTGTTCCCTCCTTTGGCTGCAGTGACACATTCTTTTCCGAATCTGGCCTGGGCTGAATCTGAATACAGACAGTAAAAGAAGAGATCTGGAAGCTAAATGCCTGCATCTTACAGGCATGGGTGCTCCTGCCAAGTATATTGTGGGGTCTGGGTAAATATCCAAAGTTGTTCACGAGCTTTGAACTAACAAGGAACTTGGAGGCAGGCTCTGTGCCTAGTGGGCACTGCGTGGATGGCCGTGATGCCCAACAGCCTGTGGGCAACGCCACTGGGATGGACGAAAGGTTAATAATTTAGAAGAGGTCCCAGCTCCCTCTCATTCAATACTGCGGATGAACTCAACACATGCTTGACTTCTAAACTGTAATCGGTGCCCTGGCAATGGTGTTCCTTTATCGTTGGCATCTCTATTGATATGAACTGATCTAAAATTATAATCACATAATGAGACATGAAAATGGAAACCTGGCACAAGGAGGTTCGCTGATAGGACTGCTGGTCTTGTACTACAAGTTTTTGTTAGCTCTGTAATACCTCCAGGAACAAGTCTTCTATTAAACACAGCTTTTGAAGCTCTTCATGGTCTGGCCTCAATCAAGTCTTCAGCCACACCTCATAGGGTGCAGCCCCAAAGCTTGTCTATAATAAATTTCTCACCGTTTTGACAACCTGTGCGCCTCTGCATGCGCTATTTTCTATGCTACGAAGCCCTCTCTCCCTTTCTTCTTCTGGGTACCTCCAACTCACTCCTCAGGACTTGGTTGCAAATATTACCCTATTCTGTAAAGTTTTTCTCAATTCCCCCAGGAAGAGTTAATATTTCCTCCCCTAAGCCCCTTAGCACATCACCTATTTTTCTTTTGTAGCCCTTACCATACTAAGGAGAGGAATTATCTACTTCATCCTTGTATCCCCAGTGCTAGCAGGCGGTGCGGCATGAATAGGCTGTCAACAACGTTCAACTGAATGAATGAAAGAAAAATGATTCTTGACACAGTAAGCCAAAGCATTTTATTACGCTATGAAATAGCCTATGAGATGTTCATATATTCACATATGTAGTTTTTCTGTTGCCTTGGGGCTGCCAAAGATTTCATAAAACAGATGACTTAGAGAGCTACTATCTATATCACTGGTTGAAAATCCAAAACCTACAGGGGTCAGGCAAGTAGCATAAATGAGTGAAGTGTCCAGTTATAAGAGAAACAAATGCCTAACACACGATGATAAAGACAGTGGACCGCTGGCTCCCCAGTGGGAAAGTGTCAAGCTGGACAGTCCTGACTGGTCTACTTCTTCCCCAGGCCAGCGGATCTCGGCCACACGGAAATAAGAGCCAGTGTTACCAAATCCTTCAATTTTTTTTTTTTCAGAGGAAGCCCCAAATCCTGATGTTTATATCAAATCTCCTGATTTTAAAATGCTAGTAACTAATTTGAGAATTTTTAACAATGAAAAGTTTCATTTTATTTTTTGCAATGAGACACATCTGTAGGTCAGATGAGGCCTGTGGGGTACCAGTTTGAGACTCGCTAATCTATGTCTTACTCTTACACCTTCTGAAAGCCCAAGGTGGTTCCATTTAGAAGAGACACAAAGAGACCACAACCAGGAGTTTCGCCTCTCTCAGGGGTTCAGGTTCGCAGGGACAAACAAGAGGTTAGCCAAATACACTTATTCTCTCAGCCCGCTTATTTAAACATCTACAATTTAAAAAAAATTACTGATTCAACAAGAAAAATCTCAAATAAACGACCTAACCGTACACTTAAAGCAACTAGAGAAAGAAGAACAAAACCCAAAGTTAGTAGAAGGAAAGGAATCATAACGATCAGAGCAGAAATAACTGAAATAGAGACAAAGAAAACAATAGCAAAGATCAATGAAACTAAAAGCTGGTTCTTTGAGAAGATAAACAAAATTGATAAGCCTTTAGTCAGACTTATTAAGAAAAAAAGGAAGAGGACTCAAATCAATAAAATTAGAAATTAAAAAGGAGAAGTTACAACGGACACCTCAGAAATACAAAGGATCATCAGAGACTACTACAAGCAACTATATATGCCAATAAAATGGACAACCTAGAAGGAATGGACAAATTCTTAGAAAGGTATGACCTTTCAAGACTGAACCAGGAAGAAAGAGAAAATATGAACAAACCAATCACAAGTACTGAAATAGAACTGTGATTAAAACTCTTCCAACAGGGCTTCCCTGGTGGCGCAGTGGTTGAGAGTCCGCCTGCCGATGCAGGGGACACGGGTTCGTGCCCCGGTCTGGGAAGATCCCACATGCCTGGAGCGGCTGGGCCCGTGAGCCATGGCCGCTGAGCCTGCACGTCCGGAGCCTGTGCTCCGCAACGGGAGAGGCCACAACAGTGAGAGGCCCGAGTACCGCAAAAAAAAAAAAAAAAAAAAAAAAAAAAACAAAACAAAAAAAAAACAAAAAAACTCTTCCAACAAACAAAAGCCTAGGACCAAAGGGCTTCACAGGCAAATTCGATTAAACATTTAGAGAAGAGTTAACACCTACCCTTCGGAAACTCTTCCAAAAAAACTTCAGAGGAAGGAACACTCCCAAGCTCATTCTACGAGGCCACTATCGCCTGGATACCAAAACCAGACAAAGATATAACACAAAAAGAAAATTACAGGCCAATATCACTGATGAACATAGATGCAAAAATCCTCAACAAAATACTAGCAAACTGAACCCAACAACACATTAAAAAGAATCATATAACATGATCAAGGGGGATTTATCCCAGGGATGCAAGGATTCTTCAATATACGCAAGTCAACTGATGTGATACACCACATCAACAAAAAGAAGAATAAAAACTATATGATCATCTCAATAGATGCAGAAAACGCTTTTGACAAAATTCAACACCCATTTATCATAAAAACTCTCCAGAAAGTGGGCATAGAGGGAACCTACCTAAACACAATAAAGCCCATATACTATAAACCCACAGCAAACATCATTCTCAATGGTGAAAAACTGAAACCTTTTCCTCTAAGATTAGGAACAAGACAAGAATGTCCACTCTCACCACTATTATTCAAAATAGTTTTGGAATTCCCGACCTTGGCAATCAGAGAAGAAAAAGAAATAAAAGGAACCCAAATTGGAAAAGAAGTAAAGCCGTCACTGTTTGCAGATGACATGACACTATACATAGAAAATCCTAAAGATGCTACCAGAAAACTGCTAGAGCTCATCAATGAACTTGGTAAAGGTGCAGGATACAAAATTAATACACAGAAATTTCTTGCATTCCTATACACTAACAGTGAAATATCAGAAAGAGAAATTAAGGAAACAATCCATTTACCATTGCATCAAAAAGAATAAAATACCCAGAAATAAACCTACCTAAGGAGGCAAAAGACCTGTACTCATAAAACTATAAGATAATGATGAAAGAAATCAAAGATGTCACAAACAGATGGAGAGATATACCATGTTCTTGGATTGGAAAAATCAATATTGTAAAAATGACTATACTACCCAAAGCAATCTACAGAGTCAATGCAATCCCTATCAAATTACCAATGGCATTTTACACAGAATTAGAACAAAAAATTTTACAATTTGTGTGGAAACACAAAAGACCACAAATAGCCATAGTAATCTTGAGAAAGAAAAATGGAGCTGATTTTAGACTATACTACAAAGCTACAGTAATCAAAACAGTATGGTACGGGGCTTCCCTGGTGGCGCAGTGGCTGGGAGTCCGCCTGCCAATGCAGGGGACACGAGTTCGTGCCCCGGTCTGGGAAGATCCCACATGCCGCAGAGCGGCTGGGCGTATGAGCCATGGCTGTTGAGCCTGCGCGTCCGGAGCCTGTGCTCTGCAATGGGAGAGGCCACAAGAGTGAGAGGCCCGTGTACTGCAAAAAAACAAAACAAAACAAAACAAAACAAAACAAAAAAAACAGTATGGTACGGGCACAAAAACAGAAATATAGAACAATGGAACAGGATAGAAAGCCCAGAGATAAACCCACGCTCCTATGGTCACCTAATCTACGACAAAGGAGGCAAGGATATACAATGGAGAAAAGACAGTCTCTTCAATAAGCAGTTCTGGGAAAACTGGACAGCTACATGTAAACAAATGAAATTAGAACACTCCCAAACATCAAACACAAAAATAAACTCAAAATGGATTAAAGACCTAAATGTAAGGCCAGATACTACAAAACTATTAGAGGGAAACATAGGCAGAACACTCTTTGACATAAATCACAGCAACATCTTTTTGATCCATCTCCTAGAGTAATGAGAATAAAAACAAAAATAAACAAATGGGACCTAATGAAACTTAAAAGCTTTTGCACAGCAAAGGAAACTATAAACAAAACGAAAAGACAACCCTCAGAATGGGAGAAAATATTTGCAAATGAAGCAACTGACAAGGGTTTAATCTCCAAAATATATAAACAGCTCATGCAACTCAATATCAACCAACAAAACAACCCATTCAAAAAATGGGTGGAAGATCTAAATAGACATTTATCCAAAGAAGACATACAGATGGCCAAAAAGCACATGGAAAGATGCTCAACATCACTAATTATTAGAGAAATACAAATGAAAGCTACAATGAGGTTTCACCTCACACCAGTCAGAATGGCCATCATCAAAAAATCTACAAACAATAAATTCTGGAGAGGGTGTGGAGAAAAAGGAACCCTCCTACACTGTGGGTGGGAATGTAAATAGGTACAGCCACTGTGGAGAACAGTATGAAGGTTCCTTAAAAAACTAAAAATAGAGCTACCATATGATCCAGCAATCCCACTCCTGGGCATATATCTGGAGAAAACCATAATTCGAAAAGATACATGCACCCCAATGTTCATTGCAGCACTATTTACAATAGTCAGGACATGGAAGAAAGGTAAATGTCCATCAACAGAGGAATGGATAACGAAGATGAGGTACATATATATAATAGAATATTACTCAGCCATAAAAAAGAACGAAATAATGCCATTTGCAGCAACATGGATGGGCCTAGAGATTTTCATACTGAGTGAAGTAAGTTAGACAGAGAAAGACAAATATCATATGATATTGCTTATATATGGAATCTAAAAAAAATGATACAATGAGCTTATTTACAAAACAGAAACAGAGTCACAGATGTAGAAAACAAACCTATGGTTACCAGGGGATAAGGGGGAGGAGAGGTAAATTGGGAGACTGGGATGGACATATACACACTACTATATATAAAATAGATAACTAATAAGGACCTACTGTATAGCACAGGAAACTCTACTCAATACTCTGTAATGACCTATATGGGAAAAGAATCTAAAAAAGAGAGGATATATGTATATGTATAACTGAATCGATTTACTGTACACTGGGAACTAACATAACATTGTAAAGGAACTATACTCCACTAAAAATTTTTTTAAAATTTATCAAGTGGAAAGGAACCCTCTCTCAGTACTTCCAACCTCCAGCTCTGGTTAATTGTATCAAAAGATGATGAATGAAACAACCAAGCAGGTCTTTTCTATAGTCACTGCCCATTTTATCACCCAGTCAAATTAGGCATTACTTAATTTAGTTAAAAACCATTATTGTGGAAATTAAGCTCTGATTTTAAAAGTCTGTGTACCAAAGCTAGAAAGAACAGGTATATAGATAGCCTTGTGAGAAAAATGACTCAAATAAGTGCGGTTCTAAAAATGTTAAGGATAAAAAGGTGGGTGGTTCTTTAAATTTATGTTCAGAGTAAATGGCATGGAGATGAGGGATGATACTGGTGTGACCTTTGCTGAGAATTCACTTGGTGCCAGGTACCGCAGAGCCATAGCATGTCTGTTGTGTGTGTGTGTGTGTGTGTGTGTGTGTGTGTGTGTGTGTGTGTGTGTGTGTGAGAGAGAGAGAGAGAGAGAGAGAGAGAGAGAGAGAGAGAGAGAGAGATTGGGGGGGGGAGAGAGAGAGAGAGAGAGGAGGGACTTGATAGACACTCAGCCAGGCAGAGAGCTTGGAACAGAGGAGTCAGCTTCTCCCAGGAGAAAAGTGTAACTGTCAGAAACCATACAGAATCATAAAAAGTAGATGAAATCAGCTATGAGAAACTGTAATGCAAGTTACAATACCACTTGTTGACAATGCAAAAACTGCACATTTTTCATTAATCTACAAAATCAAACAAAGAAAAGTTCTACAAATAAATCAGAATGGAGCACCCAGACCCCAGGGGAGGACAACAGCCATATCCCAACACAAAATAGCAACTCAGGACAATGGACAAGACCTCCCTCGAGACCAGAGACCCTCAAGATTTCTGTAGTTGTTACTTTATGCCTTGGTCTCCTTCTTACAGGGTAGGTATTATTCTGTCTCCTTCTAGGTAGGGACAATAAGGATCCTAATAAGGGACAGAGCTGAGATTCTACTTCTGGAAATTTACCCTATGAAAATAATCAGGTATGTTTAAAAACATTTATCTACAAGGTTATAGGCTCTTATGCTATTTGCAATAGGAAAGGATTTGTAAACAACCGAAATGCCCAACACTAGGGGATTATACACCCTTATGAGAATACTTCTCAGTACTATGTAGTCATTATAAACATATTAGAGTGGGCTTCCCTGGTGGCGCAGTGGTTGAGAGTCCGCCTGCCGATGCAGGGGACACGGGTTCGTGCCCCGGTCCGGGAGGATCCCACATGCCACGGAGCGGCTGGGCCCGTGAGGCATGGCCACTGAGCCTGCGCGTCTGGAGCCTGTGCTCCGCAGTGGGAGAGGCCACAACAGTGAGAGGCCCACATACCGCAAAATAAACAAACAAACAAAAAAATCCAAAAAAAACCATATTAGAACAGAATATTTACTTGTGAAAAATTCTCACTCTGTATTTGTGAAGCAATGGGCTTTCCAGTCATCTGAGGGCAGAGAAATAGATCAGGACTACTTAAGTGTTAAACCCTGCTTTTTCCCTGGGACAGAGGATGGGGTTTCGCTGACTCAGGGTTTTGCTTAAGAATCAGAGGGTCCCACTATCTGTAAACAGGCTCTGACATGGGATTATTAAGAACGCAGACTGTGTAAGTCTTTTTGACTGGATATGTGAGGTCCAAGCGTAAAAGGATTGAGGTGTAAGTACTGTTACAACCTCCAAGGGCACCTGGGGTACACCCGTTCCAGCTTGGTCTCAGCTGTGTTTCTGAATTCCTTGCCAAATTAGGGGAGGACCTCACAGGATATCTGTACATGGTCTTTCCCTGACAGTCTGCTGGCTACAAAGTAGCATGATCGTAATTACATAAGAAATTTATACAGAGAAAAAAACACTGTAAGGATATGTACTCAAATATTAACTGTGGATACTTCCTGATAGTGGAATTACAAGGATAAATATTTTGTGAACTTTCTTATTTTTTCCAGTTCTTCATTTTTTCACCGACAGAACATATGCTACCTTTTAAATGTCTATTTCATTGTGGAAGGTGATTCGACTACTATATGATTGAATTTAGCTTGCAACTATGTTAGCTAGCATTTGGGGAAGATCTATGTTTATAGGTGAACTTGACATATGTTTACATTGATCTGTTTTATATTTGCGGGCAATTTTTGGCAGGTTTTGCATCACGGTGGTTTTAGCTGAAAGGAATATATTGGAGAGTGTTTTACCTTTCATAGTGTTCTGTCTATAAGAAAAGCTTATCTAGTATGAGAATTATCTGTTCCTTGAAAGTTTAGAACTTATCGCCAGTAATAACACCTAGTCATAAAGTCTTTTAGAATGGCAGGTCTTCGGTTTATTTTACAATTTATTTCTTGGTTTGTCCATTTCTTGTCAATTCTGTTCATTTGTTTTCAAAAAATTCTATTTAATTTATATTTTCAAGTTTATCCTACAAAATTTATATGTCTCTTAAAATAAAAAATTGTATTTATTCTAAATTTTGTTTTCTCTCCCCTTTTTTCTTTATTATATTTTGCCAGGGGTTTGTCTATTTTATATTATTTTCACAGAAACAGCTCTTGATCTATATAATAATTGGACTATCTTCTGGTCTTGCTTCCTTCTACATTTTTCAGGATTACTTTATAATGCTTTTATAAACTTCTTGAACTTCTTGAGTTGTTCATCTTGGCTATTTAAAAAGCTATTTATTCATTTATTTGGCTGCACTGGGTATTAGTTGCGGCACATGGGATCTTTTAGTTGCGGCATACGAACTCTTAGTGTGGCGTGTGGGATCTAGTTCCCTGACCAGGGATCAAACGTGGGCCCCCTGCACTGGGAGCGTGGAGTCTTAGCCCCTGGACCACCAGGGGAGTCGCTATCTTGGCTATTTTTATTCTTTCTTAATATCGGAAGCTTTGGGAACTATCATGTTGCCTTTGAACGTTCCTATGGTTGCAGGCGATCGTCCTCATTATGCTGTGTTTTTCATTTGTTTACTTTCTAAATAGATTGTTGTAGTAGTTTCAAATCTTCCTTTAATCAAATAGTTATTTAGAAGATTGCTCTTCAGTACCAGATGACAATGAAGAAGGATAAACATTATGTTTAGGTCCAAAAATAAGCATGGGGGATATAGTTTAGCCTATGTACAAACTTCAGGCAGGATGGTGGCTTCAGCCTGAAGGGGGACTCCAAGGGCTCAGGTAAGACAATCTGTTAAAGGTAAGAAAAAAGGGGCAGGGAACTAGGATGGGAGTAGGGAATGGCTTGGGGAAGGGATTAAGGTCATAGAGAAGACTTATTCAGCATGGCACATATCCTAAGGTCTCTGAAATTTTCTGCTGGTCTTAGGGGAGGATAAAAGTCAACAGAACTTGCCACATTCAGCAGGAGAGAAATCCAGTAATATAGGAGGAGGTCTATAAACTTGGACATAAATCATGCCTCATATTTCAAAGCTGATCCCATGGTAGCATACGGAATACTTTGTGTTACAAGCCAAAGAAACCAGAAATCCTCCTGACCAGTCAATGGGGCCATTTACATAGTTCTATCAAGGAATGAAGAACTAATGCCCAAATTCCAATTTTATGAAAGGCTTTGGAACATAAGGCTTGATCATCAATTTCAAACACCAGAGAGCACAGATGTCACCTCATGGGGCCCTTGTCATGTTCCAGATTTCTGACCTTTATGACATCAAATGTTACAAATGACAGTAAGCCATTAATTCTTTTTTTTAAAATTTTATTTATTTTTGGCTGCATTGGGTCTTCGTTGCTGCATGCAGGCCTTCTGTAGTTGTGGCGAGTGGGGGCTACTCTTCGTTGCAATGCACGGGCTTCTCATTGCGGTGGCTTCTCTTGTTACGGAGCACAAGCTCTAGGTGTGTGGGCTTCAGTAGTTGCGGTGCGCTCAGTAGTTGTGGCTCGCAGGCTCTAGAGCTCAGGCTCGGTAGCTGTGGCGCACGGGCTTAATTACTCCACTGCATGTGGGATCTTCCCGGACCAGGGATTGAATCTGTGTCCCCTGCACTGGCAGACAGATTCTTAATCACTGCACCACCAGGGAAGTCCCGCCATTAATTCTTAACCAGCTGTCTGGTGCTCTGCTTCCTTAGCTTAGAGGGGTGCCATGGTTTGGGAAATCTGTTTGAACAGCACCAAAACACTCCTTTAGGATCCCTGAGGTTACAGCATTACTGCCCAACTAATAATACTTGCTAAGGGATGTCAGTTCTTCTGTTCTGGGGTCAGCCCTGCTTTTGGATTTACCTGATTTTCTTTTTAGGGATGAGTGAAGAATTTTCTCTTCCAGATGAACCAAGAGAAAAAGAAGTTATTGCTTGGAGTTCTGGGTCACATTTGGAACAAAGTTTTACTTTCAGTTGACTAAAGACCCACATGTGACCCAACCAAAGAGGATGACATTTCACAAATAAAGGAAAGATACAATAATGTACAAATACTCATTGGTTCCCAAATAGTCCTGGACCTGTTGATATTTTTTTCTGTTTCTAAAATATTTAATTAGTTTACTTTAAAATAAAGGCCTGTCGGAGAACATTCTCCACCCAGCTATCTTCTCTGGACTGAAGGCTTTGAATGATCAAACCCGGGCCCCCGGCATTGGGAGCACGGAGCCTTACCCACTGGACCACCAGGGAAGTCCCATCTATGTTTAATCTTCTGAGGAACTGTCAGACGGCTTTCCAAAGCAGTTGTCCCATTCTGCGTTCCCAGCAGGAGGGTATGAGGGTTCTAATTTCTCTACATGCCTGCCAACACCTGTGACTGTCCATTTTTATGGTTCTAGCCATAGTGGTAGGTGTGGAGTAGGAACTCATTGTGACTTTGTTGTGCGTCTGTCTCATGATATTGAGCATCTTTTCATGTACTTATTGGCCACGTGTGTGTCTTCTTTGGACAATGTCTATTTAAGTCCTTTGCCCTTCAAAAATTCTTCATTAATGAATGATAATAGTTCTTTATATAATCTAAATAAAAGTCCCTTGTCTGATATACAATTTGAAAATATTTTCTCCTGCATGTGGGTTGACTTTTCCCTTTCTTGATGATATTGTTTGCAGCAAAAACACTTTAATTTGGATGTAGTCCAATTAATCTAATTTCTTGTCCTTACTTGACTACTTTTAATAGTAATAAGTGCTTGAATTTATATGGTTCGTTAACATTTTTCAAAGCATTTTCTTTTCAAGTCCCTCCTCTGAACCTCACGATAAACCTATAAAGTAGCAAAGTCATTATGTCTACTTTACAGAAGGCAAAACAGAGAGAGAAAGTGACCTACTCAAGGCTGCACACCTAGTTAGTGAGGAGAGAGGCTGCAACCCAGATCTTAGGCTCCTAACGCTAACCTGTACTCTGTGTAGAGCCAGACTTTCCCAGCAAGTGAGATAAATTATCAGCGTTTCTGGCCTCAGCCACATTTAGAGAATTTTTACCACGTGAGGCAGAATGTTGGGTAGGTTTTAGAATCAGATGGACAGACCCAGATGGAAATTTGACCTCCCCTGCTTGCTGGCTGTGTGACCTTGGGGAAGTTACTTAACCCCTCTGAGACTCAGCTGCCTCACTGGATTAACGAGGTAATAACAGTGCTGACCTCACAGGGCTGCTAGGTGGACCAAATGAGAACATGCTTGTAATGTTCTTAGCACAGTGATGAGCATGTCGCAAGCGCTCAATACATAAGGTTAACACTGGTCTTTAATTTTTAAGAACTCTAATACTTCTTCCAACACGGCAGCCCAAACAAACAGGAATTCCTCCAGTTTACTGGCGTTCTTAACTCACTTCACCCATCTGGTCACTCCATGGGGTTATAAAATGTCTGATCAGGAAAAAACCTGGGAGATTAGCTACTCTTGTCTCCCCAGAAATGTCCAAAATGACTCAGCAAATGAGCTTTCCAACACTACTTCTTAGAAGTCTCCTATTTCCGTAAACCTGGCTGTTTTAGTGCAGAGCTCCAGACGGCTATGGCCTTGAACGAGGTCAAAGGCAGCTCCCAAGGGAGGCTGGCGGGGCTCAGAGAGCCTGGTGGCTCCGGAATTGTGTCTGGCTCTTGAAAACACTCCTCCTAACCTCATCTCCATCGGAATAAACCAATTCCATTTTGCTCCTGTGTTTAAAGCAAATAAGGTGAGCTTCTGAATGTCGGCACGATGTGGCGTTTAATTTGCATCTCACCAAGGAATACAAGACTTCAGGACGATGAGCACAAGTTTATGGAAACCAAATGACAGCATCTGAGACACAGACCTGTGGCCGTACCCGCTCAAGCTGTGAGCTTGCGAGCTGTCGTACACCAGGCTGGGTTCGCTCCTCAGATAAGGACTCTCAGGGCAAATGCGTAAAGTGTTATTCAGGTGTTTCTACGGGAAGCGCCGTGCAGAAGGGCCTTCTGAAAGGCTGTGTAATAGAGCATAGCTGACAGGCTGTGTGTAGTGACAGGGAACAGGGATGACAACTAAAATAAGCAAAAACATAGTCAGGAAGGACGTGCAGGCCTCATGTGAGAAGCCCCGGGGAGGCGCGTTTCCAGGATTGGCTAATTCTCAGGCTCCGAGGCCTCCTCAAGGACCCAGGTTCTTTCCATCTTCTCTCACTGCCGTCCTTGGCTTGTCTGCAGGCTGACGCCCCTCACGGCCCTCAGAGAGCTGCTACAGTCATCGCTCATGGCTGACCATGTCCAGAGAAAGCAATGATCCTGTCTTATTTCCCTCGTGACACAGACTACCCCTCATGTCTCGCTGGGCTTGCACTGTGTCACGTGACCACGACTAAACCAGCTCCATAGCAAGGTTAATAAGACCACGAAGACTGGCTTGGACCAATCAGTAGTCCTTTCTTCGGACTGGAGCCTAACCAACCTCCCCTGAACGACGTGCAGCTCAGGGTAGGGTGAACCGAATAGGGGATTCTCTCCATAAGGAAGTGAAGGGCGCCTCTTGGACAGGCCATCATACAGCCTGCTCCATCCAGGAGGTCCTGGACACATGCCACAAACCCAACTTCCCAGCTACCTGCTATATGATCATCAAGGTGAGCTTGACGGCTCATCCCAGCTGAAGTTCAAGGAGAGTGAGGCAGCCTGGAAACCTTCACACCTGGGTTGTAGTCATTCCCTGAAGGTCTCCACCTCTCCATCTATTAAGACATGGGCTTGGACCAGATGACTGCTAAGGTCCCTCTCACTACTAATATTCTTTGTAATTAAAAACCCGGTGACCCTCATTTTAGTTACTTATCCCTAGAAACGCCTAATACCAAGATTTCTAACTAGAAGGTATGTTCATTTCTAAGCAATTCTTTTCCTTTCCCCCATTCAGGGTGATGAGCCGTGGGGAAGCCAAAAGAAAACCAGAGAACATTGGAGCCAAAAGTCACGATGACTTGTTACTGCCAGTTAGTCCGGATTGGACGATAACATGCTGTCCTGTGTCTTCTTCCTGGTTGTGCAGGGAGGTTACTGTGTAACAGCTGAGCATATGCCAAATGCTTAGCTCTGCTCCCTCTACAAGCACAGGTAATCGCAGACATTCTTCTGACAACCAGGCACTGAGCCTCTGATTCGTCAGGCGCTGTGCTGGGAGCTGGAGATCTCTTATCTTGCCACGTGTTGACTTCACGGATGAGCTGAAGGCAGTATCTGCCTGAAGCCGGTCACATCCAGAGCATCTTCATGTAGTTTTAGGTCAATGGGGGTTTCTCTGCCATTTAGAATGTGCCCGGCTCCTTCCCTTGCACTGTAGCTTTGCACTTCCCCTGCCCGGCACTGTTCTGAGCGTCCTGGGGGAAAGAAGCACCGTGCTAATCCACGCCCTCAAATTTGGAGGGCCTAGAACAAAGTTCCAAAGAAGACAGTGTAGGTTAAGTGCTAAATTCTGCGATAAAGTTCTTAGTCCTAAGAATACAGAGACCGGGAGAATAAGGAGGGCTATAGCGTTTTCAGGTAGGAGTCCATGGAGGAAGTGAGAGCTAAGCTGGGCCCTGACCACAGGCAGGATTTCTCTGGGAGATTAGAAGCAAAGCAAGCCTCAGGGCAAGGGGGTGGGATAATGGCGCGAAGCCAAGGCCGACCAAGAGATGGGGACCCACCAGGGCGGGTGTGTAGGGGGAAGCAAAACAGGCTCAGACCAGCGGGTGGAATCATTTAGACTTCTTTCTAGTTTACAGAGTCCAGTACCAAGTAGCCCTTTAATTAATTTATTTATTTAGGTCCCAGCAGCCTGCGCCTGTGATCCAGCCTCTCCCTCGATAGTCTGAATAGCGAACCGGGTCCCGGGAACCCTGGAGCCTGAGGCCTGCGCGCTCGCGCATGCGCAGTTCACGCCCAGCGCCCGCCCTCAGGTATCCGAGTTCTCCAGAACCACGTGGACACGATGGCCCCTCCCACGAAGCTGGATTGCACGGATCTCCGCAGTCCAGCCCTTCTATTTAGGCACACGGGTGATGATGAAAAGAGCTGGAAAAATGGACTGGGATTGACTGATTTCCTGGACCAAGTGAAGTAAAGTTCTATAAGCCAACATCCTATGTAATTTAAAAGAGTAGAGACTATTCTGAGTGGGACACTGTTGAGAAAAACACTGGACCAGGAGTCTCGGTGCGGGCGTGGCTAGAGAGGGGGGGCAGATGAGTCAGGGAGGGGCGGTCCCCTCCAAACAGTGTGGCCCCTGTGAACACAGGGGCTGCGCCCCCAAGAGAACACTTGGTGAGACCTCATGGTTGAAAGCAACCCCCATGCACAGAGGCTGGGAATAGCTGACCTTGTGAGAGGGAAATGACCACGAGGACATTCTAGTCAAGGAAAGGCACGTTCGGGCCAAGCCTTTGTTTCTTTACAGTTTGCTGAACGTGGAAAGGTGATTTCTGGGCAGGCTGAGCAAAGAGGGAGAACAGAAGAGCGGGGGAGGTAAGAAAAGGAAGGGGGAGCAGAATAAACTAGAATGTGGACAATATAATTTTATTCGCTTTATTATGCCCGAGTACGGTGCCAAGTTAGACTGGGTCCTGTGACTCCCCAGCTCCACCATCGTGGAGAATGTGAGCAATCCTGCTTCACAAATGAGCCGCCTGCTAAAAGGAAAAGAATACCAAGCACCGTGCCACAGGCCAATCAAACTTTAAGCCCAGGCCCAGCCCGATGTGATGATTTCTCCCGGGAGGGTCTGAACGGTCCTGTGCATCAGCTGGGGACGAGCCGGGCCTGCAGAGCTGCAGCCTGTTCTTTCACTGGACACCAGGATGGAGTCAGGAAATGCAGTCCAGGCCCCAGCAGGCTCTGGGGAAAGGCAGGGGGACTGCACCTTGTCCCGGGGACACTCCCTGCCTGCAGGGAGCTCCCGCTTCAAACCGGTTTGTCTCCTTGATCAGAATCACTCTGCTTCAAAGGTTGTCTCACTTTTCTTCTCCCCATGAGGAAAAAAGGAGCGAGGGGATTCACAGGAGAGTTTTGGTAACAGGAGGAAGAGCGGGCAGGGGGAAGGTCTGCAGCCAGATGTCAGAGCACGGCTGGCAGCGTGTGCCTCGCATGATTCCAAGGGGCAAAATGCATGTGGGACCTCAGAGTGTCACCTGAGAGAAGGCACTCCATGAGGATCTTAAGACCTTAAAACACAGGCCTTTCCTGATGCCGAATAAGGGCAGTGACCCGGCTTCCCTAAGCCCTGGAGCCAGGACCCGACACATAATCTGCAGGGCTCACTGCAAAACGAGTATGTGAACCTCTTATTCAGAAGGCAGGGAAACAAGTGTTACAAGCACTAAGACACGGAGCCCTTCTTTCTTCCGTGGCCTCTCAGCACGCTACAGCATTTTTTATTTGCTATTTCATGCCATGCTCTCTGAGCCCTAGGATACTTGTGGGGTGAGTATAATCCCTCACGGGCATTGGGGGGTCTTATCAGGGGGTGCCCTGGCCGGGGGGTTGTGAAACTGAGCCAGGCATCTCCCCTTCCCGTAGGCCCACTGCCCCAAATCAACATGGGCATGGGGTAACCTCCGAGGGTATTGTGACCTTTGCACCAGGACGCATGAGGCACCTGGATCGGGTCGCAGGAGGAGGCTCGCCCCCGAAGAGCTGCCCACTGAAGACCCCGGTGCTGCCAGCCTGGAGCGGAAAGGGCTTTGCGGTGCCCTGGGCGTGCTACCCTACCCCGACCCCAGGTGTGTCCACGCCCTGCTGGGGGTGCAGGAAGGCAGCAGTTACCGTGCAGGTTGGAGAGGCGAGCATTAGATGGGACCAAGGCAGCAGGCAGGGATGCAGACGTCTGAGGACCCGTCGCAGGAAGGAGGGTCTACCCACGAGCCAAGGCTCCAAGCCCCTGCCGCACCCTCTGTCGTCCCACTGGACTTCGCTTACAAAACACAGATTCAAGGATCAAACTCTTGAGAATTTCAAGAGGACAACTGCAGAGCATTACACCGAGTGTGGACCCTCTGAGCCTGGGGCCGTATGACCACATGGGTCAGCGGCCCATGAAGCTGGTCCTGCCCAGAGTGCAGGTTTCTTCTACCTTTGTCCTCCTCTGAAACAAAATGCCCAACACACAGGCTGTCCTCCTGGCTCCTGGGGTGGGTGGAGGTCCAGTGCCTGCTGATCATCTACCCAGTTACCTATCTGCTTGAATGCCCCTACTTGCTCGCTACTGTAAAGGTGGAAGAAAATTTTGCAGACTGTCTTCAGGTAACCAAGGTGGTGACAGCTTTGGAAGCACAAAGGAGGCTCTGTGGAGACAGGCTTTTCAATAAGTTGGAGTCCCATGTAATTAAAATAATCTCGAATTAAAATTGCCACTTCAGTCATTGCTTTTATGTTATAATATTTACTACCATTGCCATTGTGTAACTTATCTCATTAATTACATGTGGAAAAAAGTTAGGCAATGAATAATTAATGGGATGTGATAACTGAGGGAATAACAGTGCTTATGACACAGAGCTTGAAAGAAAGTGTCACCCACACGCAGTCCCGTTCATGAGAACCTCGCAGCCTGACGGCCACGTGCTGGGAGGTGATGCTCTGCGACCATCACCAGCTATTTTTAGAGGTCAACACAGAAATCTCCTTGGTCTCCTCGCAGGCGTGGAAACAGGTCAGGAATTCTCCTCTGTGGCAGCAAAAAAAAAAAGCTTCTACTTTATCGAACCAGACATTCCTTGGTACAAATAACTCAGCAAAATATAAATTATAAATGGCATCAAAAGGTCAGCATGGTACTGAGGAAGCGGCCTGTGCCTCGTAGAAAGTGGAGCCTGATGTCCTCCATCGCGACATGGGTGGTGGGTGGGGACGGGGGTGGAGGGGGCAGGAGTTCAGCCAGATGGCTTTGACCTGTAAATGGTACCAACCCTCACTTGAATTTCCAAACAGGCCAACGCTTGCTACAAGGAAGACACACACTCCACATGCACAAAGATACATAATAGGATGAAAAATCAAAGAGAATCCTTGAGCACTGTCCTATTGGGAGTGAGATGCTTATGCTACTGTCGGAAAAGAGAGAAAATTCGTTTTCAAGGAAGCTCTCTAGGAGAGTGAGACAGAATTTTGATTTAAGCTGCATTCACAGTTTATATACAGATGGCCCTCTAAGATCTTGACATTTTCTGATGTAATTTCCAACAAAGATCAAATACTTTCACAGAATACTTTTTTTAATGGTCTTTCAATCAAAATATGGTATCTGTAGGTTTGCCAGATAAAATACAAGGCACCCTGTGAAATTTGAATTTCAGATAAACAATGAATAATTTGCAATATTAGGGACATACTTATACCAAAGTCATTTCTGTATTTTTATTTGCTAAATCTGGCAATCTTAGGTTTGTGATCTTTCCTATCCACCCAATGTAGAAATGTCTGGTGCCAAGCACTGAAGACATGCTCCTGGAATGTCTGTGGATGAATTACTGAAGGAAGATGCATGACATGTGGCAAACAGCATCACCATTAAATAACGTGCAGGGATTTCCTGCCTGAAGTTTTGCAAAGTGCCTTCTGGGTCACTTGACAGGATCCAAGATGGAATGACATGGGATAGGATTAATTACAACTAATCACAGATTGGGAAGTTTGGGGACCTGGGAGTTCATATTTCAGGTTGCCAAAGCTGTATTTTAAGAGCAATGTAATACAGCAGACATTCTGATGGAGGAACAGTCAGAAGATAAAAGGATGATAAGATATGGTCTGTTTCAAAGTCACAAAATTCAGGGATAGAATGGTGCCTTTTAAAGCTTTTGAACGAGCTGAAAGGGATGAAAAGTGAGCCTTATGTAATCACTTTCCCAGTGAAACAAAACTTGTTTACAACTGCAACACTGCCAGCTAATTTAGAATCTTAAGGTGGCCATACGAATAGATTAGAACTTCTATAAAAAGAAATGTACCAGAGCGGGTGGAGAGACGGCCCATACCAAAGGGCCTTCAGTGCATCCTGATGGACAGGCTCCACCTGCCCTGAGCTGTGTGCCGCTGCATTTGGACAACAGACATTGGAAAATGTTATTTTATTAACAGAACAGGCTTGGTGATAATGCTGGAGTTAATAAAGACATGCCCTCCTTGGGCTGTTTCACTGAAAGAAAGTGGGATCTGTAAACCTAGAGCTGACTTCCCACATTCTCATACTACAGACAAGGTAGAAACTTCCCTTGGAAAGCGATTCTATTCCTTTAGACCCTATTAGACCTTCCTACTGCCCTGGATGCAGCTTACCCTGTTTAGAATAGGTAGGGAGGATGGAGAGGTAGGTGAGGTTGATGGTACACACCAAGTTTTACTTGGGGTCTGCTCATGGGGGCAGAAACATGACTCCTCAGAAACATGACCACTGCAAGGGGCGAGCTCATCAAGATACAAGTTTCCTGGAGAAGCTCTGCCTCCATTCTAGACTTCCAACAGATGACCTTCCTCAGAAAGCTCAGAGAGAAAACTAACACCATAGTTACCATGGGGATGCATCGCACGAAGCTCGGAAAGGGGAAGGTTAACACGCCGACACGTTAAACAGTAACTGAAGTCATGACAATGGTGATTGCCAATGGGAAATGGCCTCCAGTAGCTAGCCACTGCTGGTGTTCAAACACCTGTCATGGAACCAAAGAGAAGACTTTAAGACACCATCTTCATACTTCGCTCCAGAAGTTTATCAGCTAATGAAGGATGTGAGGCCAGTGGAAGAAGGATGACAGTCCTGGGGAGAATGGATGGGGATGCTCTAACACGGTGATGACACAGCAGAAGGGCCCCTACCTTGGAGGACAGGGAGAAGCCTGGTGGGTCCTGGGCTCACCTCATGGAGGGGCTGACCTGTTAGGGGGCCCAGGGTTTCAAAAGGGACAGTGGAGCTGAGATGGAGGAGGGCATTTCAGGAGGAAGCAGTCACGAGCTAAGTCTGGAAGACGAGGAAGGCCTGTGAGCTCTTGCAGGCCGTGGTGGAAGGCTCAGTCCAGGAGTGAAGGCTCCTGGGAAGGGCCTGGACGTGGCAGCCTCTCCCTCGGCCCTCCTACTAGCATTCTAGAAAACGCAGGGAGCCTTCTTTCTCAAAGAACTGCAGCCCCGAGTCAGTGAAAGGATGGGAACATATGTATATATATAACTGATTCATTTTGTTATAAAGCAAAAACTAACACACCACTGTAAGCAATTATACTCCAATAAAGATGTTAAAAAAAAAAGGATTCAGTTGGGTTCCCTCTCACTGGGGGCCTGATTCTTGTGTGAACTCTTGCCTATCACACCACCCACTCCAAACAAATGTCCCTTAATCTCTTCCCCATCTGCCTTCGTAACAGGAGCTTTTTATTCCATAGTTAGAAATAAATGGCTAAGATTGAAAATGTTTCCTAACACTGACTGACACATATTCAAAATTAGTAATAATTAGGGTGGACATATAATTTATGGTCTAAACCAGGACATTTTGCTTTTTAAAAAAATTGTGGTAAAATACACATCAAATAAAATTCGCTATCTTAGCCATTTTTAGTCGTACAGTTCAGTAGCATTAAGTATATTCACGTTGCTTTGCAACCATCACCACCCTCTATCTCCAAAACTCTTTCCATCTTACAAACCAGAAACTCCATACCCATTACACACTAACTCCCCATTCTCCCCTCCTGCAGCCCCTGACGCCCACCATTCTACTTTCTGTCTGGATTTGCCGGCTCTACATACTTCATATAAGTGGAATTACACAGTTTTAATCTTTTTGGAACTGGCTTATTTCACTTAGCATAACGTCCCCAAAGTATATTGTGCAGCACATGTCAGAATTTCCTTCTTGTTTTAAGGCTGAATAATATCCCACTGTATGCAGAGACCACTTTTTCTTTTATCCATTCATCCATCTATGGGTGCCTGGGTTGCTTCTACTGCTTGGCTACTGTCAATAATGCTGCTATGAAAGTGGGTCTCAAATAATCTCTTGGAGATCCTCCTTTCAATTCTTTGGGATATATACCCAAAAGTGGAACTGCTGGATCACGCGGTAATTCTCTTTTTCATTTTTTGAGGAACTGTCATTTTTTTCCTATAATGGCTGCATCATTTTACATTCCCACCAACAGTGCACACGTTGTTCCAGTTTCTCCACATCCTTGCCAAAACTTGATGTTTTCTGCAATTTTTTTTTTTTTTTTTTTTTTTTTGGTGGTACGCGGGCCTCTCACTGCTGTGGCCTCTCCCGTCGCGGAGCACAGGCTCCGGACACGCAGGCTCAGCAGCCATGGCTCACGGGTCCAGCCGCTCCGCGGCACGTGGGATCCTCCCGGACCGGGGCACGAACCCACGTCCCCCGCATTAGCAGGTGGACCCTCAACCACTGCGCCACCAGGGAAGCCCTGGGGTTTTTTTTTTTTGATAGTAGCCATCCTAATGGGTGTGAGGTGGTAACTCTCGGTGGTTTAAATTGGGACACTTTTAAGAGTGAGGAAGGCACTGCCTGTCATTACGCCGGGGCAGAAGCACCTGCTGGGGCCCGTGGCGACTGCCGCCGTACTCAGCCCGGGGAGTCACGCCGGAAATGCTGCTCACGTGCCCTCAGATCTACGGGGGCCGGGGGCGCAGAAGCCCGGTGTGCAGGGCTGTGCAGCAGAGCAGCCTGACAGTCTTTGGAGGGGGCACAGTTCTTCCCTGTCATCTACCTGCTACCTAGCTGCTGGCATTCCTGAGTTGCAAAGGTGGAAGAAAATTTTGCAGATTATCTCCAGGTAATCAAGGTGGTGACAGTTTTGGAAGCTCAAGGAGGCTCTGTAGAGACAGGATTTTAAATAAGTTGGCATCCCCAAGCACTGCTATTTACTGCAGAGTAAACACAAAGAAAATTTAGGCTTGTCGAAATTCACATTCTGATTAGGAGAAGAGCGGGCATTTGAACCTGACTGGGCTGATGACAAAGGCAGTGCAGTTAACTACTATGCTATGCTCATACAGCTAGTTAGCTGTGTGCTTCAAATAATCCACATCTCTAACTGGATCTGTTTTTATACCTGTCATTTTATTTTAGATTGGGGTATTTTATATGATAAGTTTTGGCTGTGACAAACATTCTCCATTTACGTGTAAAGATTTATTACGTAGGCCAATATGGATTATGAGACCCAAAAAGCTTTAGAGACCCAAACAAAAGGCAGATGCATAGAATAGTGAACAAATTAGTGGTTACCAGTGGGGACAGGGAAGGGGGGAAAGGTAATGTAGGGGCAGGGGGAAGAAAAAAAGGGTTATTATGGGATTATATGAACTCATGTGTGTGAAACTTTTGAAAACTGTAAAGCATTATAGAACTGAAAAAAATCTTACATTCAAGTAAAAAAATTAAAAATAATAAAGGACAGATACTAATGCAGTTACTGAGAAATTAAACAGATGAATCAGTTCTTAATCCTGATAAACTCTTTAACAGCAACAACAAAAATACAGATGCACAGACTGCAGTATGATGATACAGGAAACGACCTCATGGGCAAGTTGGATTTAATGAACATAAGAATGGCTCAAGATTAGGATGGCAACATAGAAACTCAGTTGTTTTTATGCTTGGTGATCCAGGATATTTACAGGAAGAGAGATTATATCAAAGATTGTAAAAAGACTGTTCTTTATCCTGAGTATCTAATATTCCAAGCATCCCATGTCCAGTCTACTAGGTGCCCCAAATAAAGAAACAAAATTACCAATTACACTGTTTTAATATTTCCTAATTTACAGATTTTTTTTTTTTTTTTGGCTGTGTTGGGTCTTTGTTGCTGTGTGTGGGCTTTCTCTAGTTGTGGCAAACGGGGGCTACTCTTCGTTGTGGTGCATGGGCTTCTCATTGCGGTGGCTTCTTTTGTTGCAGAGCACGGGCTCTAGGCGCACGGACTTCAGTAGTTGCAGCACGTGGGTTCAGTAGTTGCGGCACGTGGGCCCTAGAGCGTGCGGGCTTCAGCAGTTGTGGCGTGCAGGCTCTAGAGTGCAGGCTCAGTAGTTGTGGTGCACGGGCTTAGGTGCTCTGAGGCATGTGGGATTTTCCCAGACCAGGTATTGAACCCGTATCCCCTGCATTGGCAGGCAGATTCTTAATCACTGCTCCACCAGGGAAGTCCCTACAGATTTATTATTTTAGAACTTTGACCAAATCTACACGAACTAAAACATTCTCAAGGCTTTACAGTGGGTATTATTCAGGTTCTATTCCAAGTATGGAAAAAGAGGAAACTACTGTTAAGGTATTCTTCAGCCAACACCATCGTGCTGTTAAGAGGCAGTGCTATTGAGGAAGGATTCTAGTTGTGAAATATCTAATGGTATTTTAATAACAGATTATAATATAACTATTACTATAATGACTCCATGATTTTAGTAATTGGGACATCTCAATTACTTTTCCAGAAAAGCAACTGGATGTCAACAGCATCTCTATATTGATTTTGGATATATTCAATTTATGATACAACTTTAAAATCATTATATTTAATGTCATGTTTGCTGTAAACCACTTGAAGTAATTCTGTCTTTAGTTCACGTTACAGATTCAACAAACAAGAAAAAAATAAGTTGGAGTCCTGTGTAAAGTAATTTTGAATTAAGATTGCCACTTCAGTGATTGCTTTTTTATTATAATATTTACCACCATTGCCATTATGTAACTTATTAACTACTATTGGAGAAAAGCCCCTGCCTTCCCTAGGTTGGGGTATAAAGGGTTAAGAGTAAAGGAGGGAATGGGGTGTTTTGAAGTTACCCTTTATTCCTCATCAAAGGTAAGAGCTATTCAAGTTGCTTTTTCTTCTTTTGCAGCAACTCTACTACTAAAAAGTGGGCCATTTGTAATCAGCCTTTTTAAACATAGCTCTCTTGCAAAAATAATCTCCCAGAGCCTGACAACAATGGCTTGAGATGGACAGAGTGAGCATTACTCTCTCCACTTTACAGAGGAGAAATTAAGCCCCTGTCGGTGTGACATCCCTTCTGAAGGAGCCTGTGTGGTCTCCATTACCAAGGGTCTTCCTCTCACATGACTGAGGCAAGGAACTCGGGAATGATGGATGACCCGTGCCCAAAGGAACAATATATGGGCAGGGTGAGGCAGGCAATTCAGCAGCTCGTTACCATAGTGATGAGGGCCACACAAGAGGCAAGTGGAGGGTGCCCTGGGGGCGGACGGCAAAGGCAGGAAGGCCTAATGGGGGACCGGCTGTTTCAGCTGTGACCTGAAGCATGGATAGGGGTAGCCAGGCACGTTGGAGGGGAGGACAGGGGAGAAAAGACCCTGTTCCAGGTGGAAGGAATAGCATGTGTGCAGGGGTAGGGGAACTGAAACTCCTGCGCCTCGACTCACAAAATTAGTCTGTAATAGCGCCTGGGCTTGAAGGGGACCCGAGGAGTGCTGTGAGTTGAGCTCCTGCTGTGACATCTCTTCTCCTCTTTTATTCTTTTCCATTATAGTTTATTACAAGATATTGAATATAGTTCCCTGTGCTATACAAGTAGGACCTTGTGGTTAATCTATTTTATATACAGTACCTTGCATTTGCCAATCCCAAAACTCCTAATTTATCCCTCCCCCACCCACTTTCCTCTTTGGTAACCGCAAATCTGTTCTGTCTGTGAGTCTGTTTCTGTTCTGTGTGTAAGTTCATTTGTGCCATATTTTAGATTCCACATGTAAATGATACCATACGGTACTTGTCTTTCTCTGACTTACTTCACTTAGTATGATCATCTCTAGGTCCATCCATGTTGCTGCAAATAGCATTATTTCATTCTTTTTTATGGCTGAGTAATATTCCAGTGTGTATATATGTACCACATCTTCTTTATCCACTCATCTGTCGATGGACATTTAGGTTGCTTCCACATCTTGGCTATTGTAAGTAGTGCTGCTGTGAACACAGGGGTGCACGTGTCTTTTCGAATTAAGAGTTTTCTCCGGATATATGCTGAGAAGTAGGATTGTAAGATCATATGGTATGCAAGAACATACTATTTTTATAGTTTTTAAAGGAACTTCCATACTGTTCTCTATAGTGGCTGCACCAGTTTACATTCCCACCAAGAGTGTAGGAGGGTTCCCTTTTCTCCTCACCCTCTACAGCATTTATTATTTGTAAACTTTTATTTTATTTATTTATTTTTCTGTTGGCCGAGCCACGTGGTTTGTGGGATCTTAGTTCCCCCACCAGGGATTGAACCTGGGTCCTCGGCAGTGAAAGCGCCAAGTCCTAACCACTGGATGGCCAGGGAATTCCTGTGTAGACTTTTATTTTTTATTTATTTATTTTTAAAATTTATTTATTTGTTTTTATTTTTGGCTGCATTGGGTCTTCACTGCTGCGCGCGGGCTTTCTCTAGTTGCGGCGAGCAGGGGCTGCTCTTTGTTGCGGTGCGTGGGCTTCTCATTGTGGTGGCTTCTCTTGTTGCAGAGCACAGGCTCCAGGTGCGTGGGCTTCAGCAGTTGCGGCATGCAGGCTCAGTAGTTGTGGCTCGCGGGCTCTAGATCGCAGGCTCAGTAGTTGTGGTGCACGGGCTTAGCTGCTCCACTGCATGTGGGATCTTCCAGGACCAGGGCTCGAACCCGTGTCCCCTGCATTGGCAGGCTGATTCTTAACCACTGCGCCACCAGGGAAGCCCCCTGTGTAGACTTTTAAATGATGGCCATTCTGACCAGTGTGAGGTGATATCTCATGGTAGTTTTGATTTGCATTTCTCTAATAATTAGTGATGTTGAGCATCTTTTCATGTGGCTATTAGCCATCTGTATGTCTTCCTTGGAAAATTGTCTATTTAGATCTTCTGCCCAATTTTTGATTGGGTTGTTTGGGTTTTTTTGTTATTTATTTGTATGCACTGTTTGTATATTTTGGAAATTAAGCCCTTGTGGGTGTAACATCCCTTCTGACACCCAGAGAGAGCCCCTGTGGTCTCCACTACCCAGAAGCTTTGCCTCACTTGAATGAGGCAAGGAAGTCAGGATGACCGGTGAGCAAAGGAACAACATATGGGCAGGTTTACATTTTAAAGACTCACAGGGGCACAGAGCTGCTGTAGGGATGTGAGCAAAATTTGGCCTTCATTTTGAAATGTTAGTGAATAGCTAATATTTCTCCAGCCAGTTGGAAGGAAAAAAAATCTTCAAGAAATATGTCTTAGGCAATCATGCTGGCTTGGCTCTCTTTTCCTCATCGTATAAGTCCATCTAAGCACGACCATAGCGCTTCTCAAGTTTTCTGCCATCTTCTATTTTAAGCACAGAGCACAGAAGGATGGCTGAGATGCCTAGAAGTACTTTCTTGGAGAGAACAGAACTGGATGAGGTCTGTCCTAACACGCAAGCCCCCAGCAGGATCCTTCGTGGCTGTGCGGTCATTCCTGTTTTACATTCAAACGTGAAGCGGACAAAGATGAAAGGTGATTAAATGTGCCTCCGCTCTGACACACAGGCAAGGGCAAGGGCAGCTCGTGGCCCCACATGCGGTGCTCAGGCCTGAGTCGTGAGTGCAAGGCTGCGGCAGGCTGGGTTTTGTCCTGTTTCGAGGGGATTCTGTAGGCAGAGCAAGGATGAGGCCCTTCGCCACCCGCTCGGTCTGCAAGGCCACACTGCTGCCCAGAAACCTGGGCTCTAGCCACCTTGGGCACATGACTCCATCCTCCAGGCCTCAGTTTCCCAGTGTGGAAAGCAGGGACAATGACACCTACCCCAGAGGGCAGTCGGGGGGATGAAGTGGGATTATGACATCAAGTCCCAGCACAGGACAGGGTGTGGTAGCCATGAGACTCTTGGAGGCCTGGGGGTGACCCTGAAGACCATGGGCCCCTGTCAGAGGGCTGGGGTATCATTCAGCTTTGTGCTCATCTTGCAACCACACCAAAGGCCCACTTGGCTGTCCTTTCAGAATTCTATCAAATAGTTCAGTGGCTGGGCAATGACTCAAAGAAAACGGGACCTCCTTCACACAGCCCTGCAAAAACTAATAAATAGCCCAATTCTCTGTGCCTGTGTAGCGTCCATGGCCGACAGGGCCTTCACACATTCTAGCCGCCTTCCCTCCCACTGGTACCAGGATTGGGCTGGCTGAACAGGGGTTATATCTTCATTTTAAGATGAGGAACCATGGCCTAAAGAGGCTCCCTGGCCATGAACAGGGCAAATGGGGCCACAGGGAGGTCAAGTGGGGTCTCTGGACTCTAGGCCTGGGCTGGGCTTCTGGGGGCCCCATCCAGTTAGCGGAGCAGGGCCAGCAAGCAGGGGGACCTGGTCTGTGAGATGGGAAAAGGGGCCATGGCCTTTCCCTTCCCAAGGAGTTGGTGTGGTTTCAACATTTAACCCAACTGACCTGTAATTAATTAATGAGCGTTGACATACCGAACGCCGTGTCTCAGGATGGCAGGAGCAGTGGGTACCGGGCAGCGTGTGAAACTCAAGGCCACAGAGAATTACAGGGAGGGGAGGCAAGCTTCAGGAATCTGCTCAGGTTAGATGGCAGACCCCGAATAACAGGGGTGCAGATGGCCGGGCTCCCATGCCGGCTGATGAGGGCAGAGGTGGGCGCCGTGTCCTGCCGGCCAACGGGAGGATCCGGTATGGCAGCTGGCCCGGTAGCCAGCGCGGGAAAGGTCAGCCTGCTGCCCTCCGGGGGGGCACGTTAACCTTTCAACACCAGCAGGGGAGCTCAACAGGCTCCAAAACGCAGTGGAGCCAGCAGGCCAGCCTGCCAATGCTGGCCCAAGGCTGCCTCCGGAGGACGCCAGAGGCCTGAGTCACGGGAGGCAAGTGGTGAAGGGTCGGAGGCGGAGGGGCCGGCCCCGTGCCCAGAGTTAGCAGCAGGATGGGCAGCTCGCTCCAGCTGGCTCAGCATCCCCAGAGCGAACTGGCCTGGGTGGGACTGTCTGGGAGGGAATAAGGGGGATGGAGAGGTGCTGGCCTGAAAGGCTCTTAACGCAGAGAAAGAAGGCTCCAGGGCTTTGGCCAGTTTTCTCCACTAAAAGGAGATTAAAAACAAAACAAAACAAAAAACAGTTGTGGTGTCGCGATTTGAATAAACTTTCATCAAAAGCAGCTAAGTAGTTTGGTTTTAAACAAAACAAAACAAAAAACACCACTAATCTATTCGTTTTAAAACTACCCACCCCACTAGAAATGTTTCTCCAGCTGCCCTCCGTTTACTAAAGGCACAGACACCAGTGAAAGAGCTACAGACAGTGGCCTCAGTGTGTTAAGAAATATACATGGGTATTAAATATGCACCTTTTGTGAATTTTTTCCTGTAAAATATATGATTGGTTGCTCTTGGGTTTATTTTACGTTCAGTTCAATTTCCCAGATCTGAGTCAGTGTGAATGCAAAGTTTAAAAAGGGGGAACGCGGGGGAGACTGCATTATATCTTCATGTGTAATCAGTTTAAATATTTGAATAGAACTGACCACTAATAACCAATCATCAACACATTCAGTGAAGGATAGCAAGGGCTTAATTCAATCTAAGTAGTTATTCAAGAATGTACAGGCATAATTTCACTTCAGATATATAAACAAATATGTTTATATATAAATATGTATATATATATATATATATATATATAAATACTGTGTGTGTGTGTATATATATTTCTTTTTAAGAAAAGGAAAGATTTACTACTTGCAGCAAGTAAGGAGAACACCAGGGATCTTTTCCAAAGTAGTGTCTCCAGCAATATATATTTTTAAAAAGGAATAGGCAGCATTGAGAAATATTGAAAACTATACTCATTACACAGTCTTTTATTTCTCTTAACTTTAACTTGGAGATGTCTCATGTATTGGATACATTAAAAATTTTGGGGGGTGCTTCCCTGGTGGTGCAGTGGTTGGGAGTCCGCCTGCCGATGCAGGGGACACGGGTTCGTGCCCTGGTCCGGGAAGATCCCACATGCTGCGGAGCAGCTGGGCCTGTGAGCCATGGCCGCTGAGCCTGCACATCTGGAGCCTGTGCTCCACAACGGGAGAGGCCACGACAGTGAGAGGCCCGTGTACCGCAAAAAAAAAAAAAAAAAAAAAATTGGGGGGATGCATTAAAACTTAAGTGAACAACAAACATCAGACATACACGGTACCATCGTCCTTGGTCTAGAAGTGATGCAACACAGTGTTCAAAAGGGGTAACACACAGGGACAAAGCCTTCCAGCAAAAACAACTCCAGTTCTGTTATTTAAATATTCTACCACTGGCAGCTCTATCAACTTAGTCTGAAGGAACGAGTCCAGAAGAGAGGAATACCGTGTGCACGGTAACAGGTCCAAGCTAGTAACCTAAGGGGTGGTCCTAACTGTTAGGTCACTCCATCCATGGGGTGTCTCGTTCCTCTGGTCCCTTTCCTGAGGCTGGTTAAACCAGGTGGTGTGGACAGTGAGCCTGGCTCTTCTGCAGCCGCAGGTCCCTGGCGACAGGAGGGACGTGGGCTGGGACCTGGGACCCTGGGCTGCAGTGCTTGCACCTGGACAAACATCTCCTCCAGAGCAGAAGACAAAGGAACTATGAGGGACTAAAAATACCTGCGCACATGCACAGGCAGGGCAGTTAGGAACAGTAAGATACCAAGAGGCCACAAACCAAGTGCCACTTCTGAGCTGTCGGAGCAAAAGCACGGTCCTTGCACACGATCCCTGCACATGACACCACCAAGCAGGTGGGCAGACCACCTAAGCCCCGCCTCCGGCCCCCACCCACAGATCCACCCCTACTTTCACCCCGCTTAACAGACCAGCTCGTCCCCTCTCCTCGGGGAGCGAGCAAGGGCACCTGTTACTGGTTTTTGCTCCCTTGTGCTGCAGCACGAGTCCCAGTGAAGCCCTGCCTGAATTTCTTGTCTGTCATCTTATCAACTTCTATTGATTAAAGAGTCCAAGGATCTGGGTCAGTAACAAGAGCAGGGGAGGGATGTGGGTCTCCCCAGCGCAGGATACCAGAGGCACCTCTGCTAGCAGAGAAGGAAGGAAGGAAGAAATCTCCAGGCTGGAACCTAGCACCTCAAACCTGGGAGAGAGACGCCTGCTTCCCACTCCAGACATTTGAGAGAAGGGACCATCCTGAAGACCTGGGGATATTAGTACGTGCAGAGATGTACTCATTTTTTCTTGTTTATGGTGGCAAATACACATACAAAAGTTATGATTTCACCCGTTTTTAAGTGAAAAATTCGGTGGCATTAAATATATTCACATCGTTGTGCGGCTGTCACCACTACCATTCCTTAAATTTCTTTTTTAGTGAATGAAAGATTTTTTTTTTTTTTTTGCGGTACGCGGGCCTCTCACCGCTGCCGCCTCTCCCGTTGCGGAGCACAGGCTCCGGACGCGCAGGCGCAGCGGCCATGGCTCACGGGCCCAGCCGCTCCGCGGCACGTGGGATCTTCCCGGACCGGGGCACGAACCCACGTCCCCTGCATCGGCAGGCGGACTCTCAACCACTGCGCCACCAGGGAAGCCCCGAAAGATTCTTTACATTCAATAGTGCTTTACAATTTTCAAAAGTCTCACACAGATGATTTCACATAATCCCATAACAAACCGTTTATTTTCATTCTTTTTGAAAGAGGTTAAACCCCGCTAAAGTATGCCCAGTTCGCATCACCCCATCTGCTCCTTTAGGTTCCTGGCAACTGTGGGCATTGACTAAAAGGGTTATTAACACTTCCTTTCACCCAGAGGTCCCTCCGGGCTGCATCCTCCTTGCCCAGACCTTAGGCAGCGGGTCCACAAGAACCTGCAGGCATCACCACCCCACTAAACCCACTAAACCATCTTAACAGGTAATTAGTGGCTTCATACAAATTGTTATTCATTTACTCGAAAGACTGTTAACAGTTTCTTCCAGGCTGCTCTGTTCTATTGTGTAAAATACATGTTTGGGACCTTTTAAAATGTGTGTTATTTACCTGATAGAATTCAATGTCTTCTCTGGAGCCATTAAGTTTTGTGGTGGAAATTAGTACTCACGGGGACTTTTTTTTTTTTTAGTAAATTTATTTATTTTATTTATTTATTTTTGGCTGCATTGGGTCTTCACTGTGGTGAGTGGGCTTCTCATTGTGGTGGCTTCTCTTGTTGCAGAGTACGGGCTCTAGGAGCGTGGGCTTCAATAGTTGTGGCTCACTGGCTCTAGAGCACGGGCTCAGTAGTTGTGGCGCACGGGCTTAGTTGCTCCATGGCATGTGGGATCTTCCGGGACCAGGGATCAAACCCATGTCTCCTGCATTGGCAGGCAGACTCTCAACCACTGTGCCACCAGGGAAGCCCAGTACTTAAGGGAACTTTTTAAAAGCTGAGTTTTAGATTCGATAGCCTACATTTGCTTACGATGCTAATGCAGTCAGCTGGGCTAACAGTCACCGAAGGGCGGTCGGGGACACTTAGGTGGCAGTTAAGAAGAAGCAGTAAGGAGAGTGTGTCCACTTCTGTAAATGTCCATGGGTACCGCTGGCCCCATTAGAGAAGAGAGCTCACACAGAGGCTCAGTTAGCGTTCTTCTCTCTTAACAGGGCCCCCACACAGATCTCTACCAGGGATCTCCCATGTTATCTGAGAGTCATTGCTTGCTTTTGAAATAATGATGATTTACTTTGGAAATAATAAGATGAATCCAATTCTTCAGGGATCAGCTGGAAAAGGTGTCTGGAAATGACCCAGGATGACTTTTCCAGGTGAGTGAAGTAAGATGCTGACACAGGAGGCACGGGTTGCTGCCTCCTCAGGGGTCGAGGTGAACTTACCCAGGACCCAGAGACCCACAGTTAGGCTTTGATGGGAGAACAGGCTAGATTAGAACCTATTACAAAGTAGGGATGGAACGAGCAATAGTAAGGGATAGTTCTTGGGCTTTGTTGATATTCATTTTTCTGTAATGTCAAGGTAAAAACACGCTCCATACTATTAGTTATTCATGGTTTCATAAATTAAGTCCACTCTGTCATATTTTCCTCTCTTTGTTTTTAAGCTTCCTGGCAGGACTTAAAGAGTACCTCATGGAACCTTGATGAGTAGATTTTCTTAGTGATGTAATAGAGTAATTACTATCGTATGGATAGATTAACAAAGCACTTTTTCTATTTATCGCCTCATTTAATCTGTCCATAAACCTAATAAGGAGGACATTATCACCATCCTGTTTATGCAACTGTGAGAGTTCAGACTCAGATGTATAAATACTTTGCCCAAAGTAAGTTCCAGCCCAAGCTCAAGGATTCAAAATCCTGTGCTTGCTTCATGACGTCTTGTAAAAAAGAGAAGAGATTAGGGAAAGCAGGGCCAGAGGTTTGGCATTTTTTCCCCTCCTTATCATGGCAGCAGAGATGAGTGGCATAATTTGAATTCTTAGTCTTTCATGTTTGAAAGGCATTGAGTAAGTCATTATTGAGCATTCTTTCTTCTTCTTTTTTTTTTTTTAGTTGAAGTATAGGTGATTTATAATGTTGTGTTAATTTCTCCTGTACAGCAAAGTGATTCAGTTATACATATACACATGCTTTTTTTTTAAAAACATCTTTATTGGAGTATAATTGCTTTACAACGGTGTGTTAGTTTCTGCTTTATAACAAAGTGAATCAGCTATACGTATACATATATCCCTGTATCTCCTCCCTCTTGCGTCTCCCTCCCACCCTCCCTATCCCACCCCTCTAGGTGGTCACAAAGCACCGAGCTGACCTCCCTGTGCTATGCGGCTGCTTCCCACTAGCTATCTGTTTTACATTTGGTAGTGTGTATATGTCCATGCCACTCTCTCACTTCGTCCCAGCTTACCCTTCCCCCTTCCCATGTCCTCAAGTCCATTCTCTATGTCTGCGTCTTTATTCCTGTCCTGCCCCTAGGTTCTTCAGAACCTTTTTTTTTTTTTTAGATTCCATATATATTACACATGCTTTTTTTTATACTCTTTTCCACTATGGTTTATAATAGGATATTGAATATATTTCCCTGTGCTATACGGTAGGACCTTGTTTATCCATCCTATATACAATAGCTTACATCTGAGCAGTCATTCCGTATACAGTATTACCTAATATTCACGATGAGGCTCCTGTTCTCCACCCACTGATGAGAACACACATAAACACATAAAGTGAGCAGAGGGCGGAAGCAGGTCTATGTCAGCAATTCCACGAGGCAGTGATGGAACAGGACCGTAGGAGTCAGGGCAGTTGGTTAGTTAAGGTTTCCGTGGAAGATGAGGCTTGATCCCACGTTTGAGGGAAGCCGGGCTCCCCTGCCTCCTGCACTGGGGGGTGTGTGTGTGTGGAGAGCTGGCTCCCAGACCCCTATCCCTCTGGATGCCCACACCCCAGGGGAACGAAGGGCCTGCTGCCCCTGTTGACCCCCAGCCTTCCGTTGCTCAGGGTGCTCGTTCTGTCTGCGGAGAAAGCCGTTCTTCCCCTTTCCACTCTTGGGTCCCCTGATGCTCCCCTCCTTTACACGCTACTTCAAATGCCCCCTCCCCGCGCCCCTTGTTCTGCTCTGAGAGGGCTTCAGGTCTACCTGCATCCCCTCAGGGACAGTGATCTCTTTGTAACTTGATGGGATGGGAGGATATTATTGAAGCCGCTAAGAGCATCAGCTACAATCAGACGGGCCATGCGGCAGCTTTACAGCCGTAAGACTGTGGGTCGGTTACATGTCTCTGTAAACCCAGATTCACTAGGATTCTAGGGAGGGTGTCTGGAAAATGAAATGAAATAAATGTTCATCTCTTTAAGGCCCTAATATTGAATTCCTCCTTCCTGGCTGAGTGGGTTATCGTGAGGATTAATGATAAGTGATGCATGTGAAACGCTTGGTGGTGCACCTACACGCCACTGCTGTACTAACCTTTTTTTAAGCCCCTGACCATCAAACTCTGCCTCCTGAGATGGTCTGCTGCAATGGCAGACAGCCATAGTTTCAGAAATCTATTTTCTATTTTAAGCCCAAATTTGCCATTGCTTAACCACAAAACATGGGTTCTGATTCACTCATTCATTTGTTCATTGTTTTCTTTCATTCATCAAATAACTTATTGTGTCTCCTAACTGCCAGGAACTGTGCTAGGTGCTAGGGATAAAAAGATAGCTAGGCAAGAAATGTACGGATTATTATAACTACTAGTAGAAACAAAGTATTAGTACAGACTAAGCTATTTGTTACAATATAAAATGTGGCCTGAGCCACCTGCCTCTGACCCCATCCAAGCCTGTTTCCTTGCTGCGTGATGGGGACGAGAGAACTCTACTCCACACGAGTCAGAGGACCTGGAGTCTAGTCCCAGCTCTGCCACTTGCTACCCTGTGACCTGGGGTGAGTCCATCACCTGTCTCAGGCTCAGTTTTCTTATCTGTAAAATGGGTCCTTTCTATCTCATAGGGTTATTGTGGGATCATAAAATGAGATAGCCAATGAGATAGGGCTTCTAAACTCTAAAGCTCTTTTAGAAAGTTTTACCAAAAAGACTTCATCATCAGAAGCCCCTGCACTGGAGAGACTGGAGACCATAGTGGGTCTCGAAGGTGGGGCTGATACATGTCCTCCTGCTACCTTGTCATCTTCCAAGTTGGAAATTTGAAACTTTCTTAAAAGTCCCCCAAGCCCCCTTTTTGGACCCTTAGAGAAGAGGCCAACCATTACCAGTGCCTGGCAACTGTGACTTTCTTCTTCAGACTTCAGGGACAGTATGTAATATGTGACTTGGAAAGACACCCTTCGGCGCTGGTGGCCACTCCCAGCATGTTCCCCTGGCTTGGCTGAAAGCGGTCCACGTGGCGACAGGTCAGGAAGACGAGGCTGAACGCAAAGCCCCCTCCCTGCCATCAGATGCCTACCCTGCCCTCCCCGCTGGTCGTGGGGCCATTCATTTCCAGCCCCGCTTCTAGACACAGGTCACACTCACTTTATTTTACATGATTCCTCACGTACTTAATTCCATTATATTCTCCCTAATGGGAAGAGGAGATGTGACGGGCGAGGTTTATTTGAGGAAGGCGAAATTGAGGTGAGCAGATGCACGAGGCTAACAAGGGCTTTCTCTCCGCAAAGCCGTGGTCGGGGAGGCCATGAGCAGAGGGATGGCTGCTTCCTACCACTGCCCACCTGCACCAGCCCAGTGCCCGCTGTGCACACAGGACACGTTCAGTAAAGCCTCGCGGCACAAATGAATAAATCAATGGCAGTTGTTTGGATTCCAGCATAAATGGATCTTGGACCTGAGATATCGCCAGATGGGCAGACAGGTTACAGTCTGGTGATGCATCTCCAAGGCTGTAAAAATGTAGCCGTTTCTGGAGTCATAGGCTGACATTTCAGAAGATGATTATACGTACAAGTTAACCACATGGCCATTTGCACCCTCCCAGGGCCATGGCTTCAACAACTGTTTTCATGTTGGCTTTCTTGCTCGTTCCTTTTTTTGTTTTTCTGTTAAAGTCAAGCACAATTTTTTTCCCCCCAGCTTCTCATCTTTCTAGCCGAATGTGATTTATTCATATGAAATTATGCTGCATTTTTATAAAACCCATGTTACTGAAAATGATGCTGGAGGGTTCACAGAAAATATTAATTCCTGATCTGTGGCTATAAAGCATCCCTGCTCGCTCTGCAGCAGTTCTGTCGCTCTGAGACAGATGCAAGCGGTCCAAGGGGATGATTAACTTCTTAGACCTGGCAATTGCCTAGTGTTCCCCTTGCTCTGGATTTCAAGACTGACCTCCGGCTCTTCTGCAGATGCACAGTCGCTCAGCTTGATAAATCACACGAACCCTTTTTTGATCACAGTTATCTACTATTTACTACTCGGGAAGGGAAGTTAATGGTTTTCAGAGGCACTTCACAGGCTGCACACATATCCTGCCTTCTCCTCACGGCACTCTGCATATTCTCCACATTACTTGTGATGCGGCAGTGTCCATACCAAAGACTCACCTTTAGAAATGACCCACAAAGCCCATTTATCCCAATTCTTCTCTGCCTCTCTCTACCCCATCTAGTACAATAATATGTACAGAGAACAGACACGTGAGAGGCACATCATAAGGTGTGAATAAGAAGGAGAATGGGAGAGACTGGTTCAAGATGGCGGAGTAGAAGGACGTGCGCTCATTCCCTCTTGCAAGAGCAATGGAATCACAACTAACTGCTGAACAATCATCAACAGGAAGACACTGGAACTCACCAAAAAAGATACCCCACATCCAAAGACAAAGGAGACGCCGCAATGAGACGGTAGGAGGGGCGCAATCACAATCAAATCAAATTCCATAACTGCTGGGTGGATGACTCACAGACTAGAGAACACTTATACCACAGAAGTCCACCCACTGGAGTGAACGTTCTGAGCCCCACGTCAGGCTTCCCAACCTGGGGGTCCGGCAACGGGAGGAGGAATTCCCAGAGAATCAGACTTTGAAGGCTAGTGGGATTTGACTGCAGGACTTCGACAGGACTGGGGGAAACAGAGACTCCACTCCTGGAGGGCACACACAAAGCAGTGTGCACATCAGATCCCAGGGGAGGGAGCAGTGATGCCATAGGAGACTGAACCCGACCTACCTGCTAGTGTTGGAGGGTGTCCTGCAGAGGTGGAGGTGGCTGTGTCTCACTGTGAGGACAAGGACACTGGCAGCAGAAGTTCTGGCAGTGCTTCTTGGCATGAGCCCTCCCAGAGTCTGCCATTAGCCCCACCAAAGAGCCAGGGTGGGCTGCAGGTTTGGGTCCTCTCAGGCCAAACAACCAACAGGGAGGAAACTCAGCCCCACCCATCAGCAGACAAGCAGATTAAAGTTTTACAGAGCTCTGCCCACCAGAGCAACACCCAGCTCTACCCACCACCAGTCCCTCCCATCAGGAAACTTGCACAAGCCTCTTAGCCTCATCCACCAGAGGGCAGACAGCAGAAGCAAGAAGAACTACAATCCTGCAGCCTATGGAATGAAAAACACATTCACAGAAAGACAGACGTGATGAAAAGGCAGAGGACTATGTACCGGATGAAGGAACAAGATAAAACCCCAGAAAAACAACTAAATGAAGTGGAGATAGGCAACCTTCCAGAAAAAGAATTCAGAATAATGATAGTGAAGATGATTCAGGACCTTGGAAAAAGAATGGAGGCAAAGATCGAGAAGATGCAAGAAATGTTTAACAAAGACCTAGAAGAATTAAAGGACAAGTAAACAGAGATGAACAATACAATAACTGAAATGAAAAATACACTGGAAGGAATCAACAGCAGAATAATTGAGGCAGAAAAACGGATAAGTGACCTGGAAGACAGAATGGTGGAATTCACTGCTGCAGAACAGAATAAAGAAAAAAGCATGATAAGAAATGAAGACAGGCTAAGAGTCCTCTGGGACAACATTAAATGCAACAACATTCGCATTATAGGGGTCCCAGAAGGAGAAGAGAGAAAGGACCCAAGAAAATATCTGAAGAGATCATAGTTGAAAACATCCTGAACATGGGAAAGGAAAGAGCCACCCAAGTCCAGGAAGCACAGAGAGTCCCATACAGGATAAACCCAAGGAGAAACACACCGAGACACATAGTAATCAAATTGGCAAAAATTAAAGACAAAGGAAATTTATTGAAAGCAGCAAGGGAAAATGACAAATAACATACAAGGGAACTCCCATAAGGTTAACAGCTGATTTCTCAGCAGAAACTCTACAAGCCGGAAGGGAGTGGCATGACATATTTAAAGTGATGAAAGGGAAGAACCTAAAACCAAGATTACTCTATCGGCTAAGGATCTCATTCAGATTCGACAGAGAAATCAAAAGTTCTCTTGTCTTTACAGACAAGCAAAAGCTAGGAGAATTCAGCACCACCAAACCAGCTCTACAACAAATGCTAAAGGAAATTCTCTAAGTGGGAAACACAAGAGAAGAAAAGAACCTACAAAAACAAACCTAAAACAATTAAGAAAATGGTAATAGGAACATACATATCGATAATCACCTTAAATGTGAATGCATTAAATGCTCCAACCGAAAGACACAGCTTGCTGAATGGATACAAAAACAGGACTCATATATATGCGGTCTACAAGAGACCCACTTCAGACCTAGGGACACATACAGACTGGAAGTGAGGGGATGGAAAAAGATATTCCATGCAAATGGAAATCAAAAGAAAGCTGGAGTAGCAATACTCATATCAGATAAAATAGACTTTAAAATAAAGAATGTTCCAAGAGACAAGGAAGGACACTACATAATGATCATGGGATCAATCCAAGAAGGAGATATAACAATTATAAACATATATGCACCCAACATAGGAGCACCTCAATACATAAGGCAACTGCTAACAGCTATAAAAGAGGAAATCGACAGTAACACAATAATAGTAGGAAACTTTAACCCCTCCGTTACACCAATGGACAGATCATCCAAACATAAAATTAATAAGGAAACACAAGCTTTAAATGTCACAATACACCAGATAGATTTAATTGATATTTATAGGACATTCCATCCAAAAACAGCAGATTACACTTTCTTCTCAAGTGCGCATGAAACATTCTCCAGGATAGACCACATCTTGGGTAACAAATCAAGCCTCAGTAAGTTTAAGAAAATTGAAATCATATCAAGCATCTTTTCTGACCACAACATTATGAGATTAGAAATGAATTACAGGGAAAAAAATGTAAAAAACACAAACACATGGAGGCTAAACAATACGTTATTAAATAACCAAGAGATCACTGAAGAAATCAAAGAGGAAATCAAAAAATACCTAGAGACAAATGACAACAAAAACACGACAATCCAATACCTATGGGATGCACCAAAAGCAGTTATTAGAGGGAAATTTATAGCAATACAAGCCTACCTCAAGAAACAACAAACATCCCAAATAAACAACCTAACCTTACATGTATAGGAACTAGAGAAAGAAGAACAAATAAAACCCAAAGTTAGCAGAAGGACAGAAGTCATAAAGATCAGAGCAGAAATAAATGAAATAGAAACAAAGAAAACAATAGCAAAGATCAATAAAACTAAAAGCTGGTTCATTGAGAAGATAAACAAAATTGATAAACTTCTAGCTAGACTCATCAAGAAAAAGAGAGGACTCAAAGCAATAAAATTAGAAATGAAAAAGGAGAAGTTACAACAGACACTGCAGAAATACAAAGCATCATAAGAGACTACTACAAGCAACTCTATGCCAATAAAATGGACAACCTGGAAGAAATTGATAAATTCTTAGAAAGGTATAACCTTCCAAGACTGAACCAGGAAAAAATAGAAAATATGAACAGACCAATCACAAGTAATGAAATTGAAACTGTGATTAAAAATCTTCCAACAAACAAAAGTCCAGGACCAGATGGCTTCACAGGTGAATTCTATCAAACATTTAGAGAAGAGCTAACACCCATCCGTCTCAAACTCTTCCAAAAAACTGCAAAGGAAGGAACACTCCCAAAATCATTCTATGTGCAGAGGAAGGAACACTCCCAAACTCATTCTATGAGGCCACCATCACCCTGATACCAAAACCAAACAAAGCTACTACAAAAAAAGAAAATTACAGACCAATATCACTGATGAATATAGATGCAAAAATCCTCAACAAAATACTAGCAAACAGAAGCCAACAACATATTAAAATGATCATACACCATGATCAAGTGGGATTTATCCCAGGGATGCAAGGATTCTTCAATATACGCAAATCAATCAATGTGATACACCATATTAACAAATTGAAGAATAAGAACCATATGATCATCTCAATAGATGCAGAAAAAGTTTTTGACAAAATTCAATACCCATTTATGATAAAAACTCTCCAGAAAGAGGGCATAGAGGGAAACTACCTCAACACAATAAAGCCCATATATGACAAACCCACAGCAAACATCATTCTCAACGGTGAAAAACTGAAAGCATTTCCTCTCAGATCAGGAACAGACAAGGATGTCCACTCTCACCACTACTATTCAACATAGTTTTGGAAGTCCTAGACATGGCAATCAGAGAAGAAAAAAGAAATACAAATTGGAAAAGAAGAAGTAAAACTGTCACTGTTTACAGATGACATGGTAGTATACATAGAGAATCCTAAAGATGCTACCAGAAAACTACTAGAGCTAATCAATGAATTTGGTAAAGTAGCAGGATACAAACTTAATGCACAGAAATCTCTTGCATTCCTATACACTAATGATGAAAAATCTGAAAGAGAAATTAAGGAAACACTCCCATTTACCACTGCAACAAAAAGAATAAAATACCTAGGAATAAACCTACCTAGGGAGACAAAAGACCTCTATGCAGAAAACTATAAGACATTGATGAAAGAAATTAAAGATGATACAAACAGATGGAGAGATAAACCATGTTCTTGGATTGGAAGAATCAATATCGTAAAAATGACCATACTACCCAAAGCAATCTACAGATTCAATGCAATCCCTATCAAATTACCACTGGCATTTTTTACAGAACTAGAACAAAAAAGTCTTAAAATTTGTATGGAGACACAAAAGACCCCGAATAGCCAAAGCAGTCTTGAGGAAAAGAAACGGAGCTGGAGGAATCAGACTCCCTGACTTCAGACTATACTACAAAGCTACAGTAATCAAGACAATATGGTACTGTCACAAAAACAGAAATATAGATCAATGGAACAGGATAGAAAGCCCAGAGATAAACCCACGCACCTACGGTCTACTAATCTATGACAAAGGAGGCAACGATGTACAATGGAGAAAAGACAGCCTCTGCAATAAGCGGTGCTGGGAAAACTGGACAGCTACATGTAAAAGAATGAAATCAGAACACTCCCTAACACCATACACAAAAATAAACTCAAAATGGATTAGAGACCTAAATGTAAGACTGGACACTATAAAACTCTTAGAGGAAAGCATAGGAAGAACACTCTTTAACATAAATCACAGGAAGATCATTTTTGATCCACCTCCTAGAGTAATGGAAATAAAAACAAAAGTTAAAAAAAAGGGACCTAATGAAACTTAAAAGCTTTTGCAAAGCAAAGGAAACTACAAACAAGATAAAAAGACAATCCTCAGAATGGGAGAAAATATTTGCAAACAAATCAACAGACAAAGGATTAATCTCCAAAATATATAAACAACTCATGCAGCTCAATATTAAAAAAATAAAGAACCCAATCAAAAAATGGGCAGAAGACCTAAATAGACATTTCTCCAAAGAAGACATACAGATGGCCAAGCAGCACATGAAAAGCTGCTCAACATCACTAATTATTAGAGAAATGCAAATCAAAACTACAATGAGGTATCACCTCACACTGGTTAGAATGGGCATCTTCAGAAAATCTACAAACAACAAATGCTGGAGAGGGTGTGGAGAAAAGGAACCCTCTTGCACTGTTGGTGGGAATGAAACTGATATAGTCACTATGGAGAACAGCATGCAGGTTCCTTAAAAAACTAAAAATAGAATTACCATATGACCCAGCAATCCCACTACTGGGCATACACCCAGAGAAAACCATAATTCAAAAAGACATACGCACCCCAATGTTCACCAAAACACTGTTTACAATAACCACGTCAGGGAAGCAACCTAAATGCCCATCGACAGACGAATGGATAAAGAAGATGTGGTATATATATACAATGGAATATTACTCAGCCATAAAGAGGATGAAATTGGGTCATTTGTAGAGACATGCATGAATCTAGAGACTGTCATACAGAGTGAAGTTAAGTCAGAAAGAGAAAAACAAATATCATATGTTAACACATATATGTGGAACCTAGAAAAATGGTACAGATGAACGGGTTTGCAGGGCAGCAATTGAGACACAGATGTGGAGAACAAATGTATGGACACCAAGGAGGGGAAGTGGTGGTGGTGGGGGGTGATGTTGGGATGAATTGGGAGATTGGGATTGACATGTATACACTAATATGTATAAAATGGATAACTAATAAGAACCTGCTATATAAAAAAATTAAATTAAATTAAAAAAATTACACTGGCAATATAGAATAAATTAATTGATAAGACATCTCAAAAGAAAAAAAAGGAATGAAGTACTAGTACATGCCACAACACAGATAAACCTTGAAAACACGCTCAGTGAAAGGAGCCAAACACAAACGAGTGCATTTCGCAGGATTCCATTTATATGAAATACCCCAAAGAGGCAAATTCACAGAGAGAAAGTGGTTTGGCATTTGCCAGGGGAGAGGGCAATGGGGAGTGCAATGAAACAGGACCCTATGGTCCTTCCCCTACCCCCATATCCTCCTGTCTTTTGTCTGCATAAAAACTTTAGCCAAAGAATAAGTTTAATCAGAGAAGTGAGCAAATGTAGAAGCAAAGAAAAGCAGTCAAACAGGACAAAACGATAACAGTTTAGTCAGTAAGCAAAGTCAAGGACATTTAGTTCCCTCTCAAGGGCTCCGGAGAATATTCTGAGCCACATCCTGTGAGCTGTCTTACAGGTACTGAAACCCTCACCAGGAGGAAGAAGTTAACTACACGATGACCAGGCTGTAGCCATGACACAGGCTGCCACAATTCCGAGAACTGGCCTCAAGGAAATGGGAACAAACCGACCCGGGAACTGAAGGTTAACTGTACCTAAAACAATCAAGATGGTGCTGGTCAGACCACCAATGACCAATTTCTCGATGACGGTCAGAGCTGACTGTGCCGTTTCTGCGTGTAGCCCGCTCCCTCTGCCTATGAAAGCTCTGGCCCGCTGGTTGTCAGGGGGAGCGAGTTGGCCTTTGGACACGAGTCTGCACCTCCCCCCAGTTGCCGGCATCCATAATAAAGTCAACTTTACTTTCCACCAAAAAAAAAAAAAAAAAAAAAAGAAGGAGTATGCTCCTCTGCAAAGGGAGGTTCTCTTGTAATTGATTGGTTTACCTTGCTGAGAATTTTGTCACCTCTTCCTGCCCTGGTGTCTTGTTTTTTCGTTATTTGGGGCACTGGCAGGCCTCTGGTAGGCCAGCTGCCTCTCGATGGCATAAAACAGATGGATAAAAAGTGCTACAGGCAGCAGTAGAAAAGAACAAAACCCAAGCCACCATCCCACCTTCACACACCCTTCCCACTGCTGCAGGTGGCACGGGTTAGTTGGGCCAAAGCCCGCATCTGCCTCGCTGTCGTGATCCTGTTTGGATCTGTGGAGTGTTTGGGCTATTTCGGCTGAACCATCAACTAAGTCCATCGCTCAAAGTCCAAGAAGGCAAAAGGTTCTCTATGGGAGTGACCACAGATGCTTTTTAAATTTTAGTAACAGCAATATCAGAGTTTTAATTGATCAAGGTTGTGTATTGACTACTGCGGACTCACTGAACTTTAAACCATTACAATCGCCAACTGTCAGATGCTAGACTTCTGCTAGAATGCCCCTGGAAACCAGGAAGCTGGAGCAATGAAAAGATAGACAAGACTGACCTTCAGAAGATGTCTGGGTATCCTCTACCCTCTGACACCCCACGGGGATGAGATTTCTATCTGCCCTCATAGAGGGAAACGACACCCCTTTTCCCTATATCTAGTCCCATTAGGCCAGGTCCCCAAGCCTCGAAGGTCGGCTTTCTTACGGGGAAGCAGAGGACAACTGGCTTCCTACAGTGTAAACTCACATCGCCCCTACAATCCCAGTCAAGCGAATCCCATTTCATCATCAAGTTGTACATCTTGAGACAAAACAGCTCTCCTCCTGGATCACACGTCCTGTGTTCACCAGGTACTTAGGCAGTTATAAGGTTAAATGGAAGTGACATGGGCCCAGAGAGGAGCAAACCAGTGGGATACCTCAGTGTCACATGGTAGCCTGACTCAAGCCAGCATGGGCTTTCTGTCCAACTCCAGAATCGCAGAACTCAGGAAGCAGCTTTGAAGGCCTGAAAAGTGCTCTTTCTTTTTCTCGGAGAGAAACAAAACAGCTGCCTAATCTTTATGGAATTTTAAATCAAGAGGTGATAACGGGCTGAAAAAAGAGTTTAGGAAACCAGTAGAGTCTGCGTTAAAGAATGTATGATAGATCACCACCAGACTGTAAGTAGACAGAGATACTGGGGTTAGATCTCTACCTTGGGAAGGGCACAACCTGGAGGGGAATTTCTACTCAATTCCCTTCCCAACTTGAGGTCGTTCTTGGGACAGACAGAATTTTAGGCAAGTCATATGGTGGCTGGACCCAAAGCCGCATCCCTCATTTTCTAGAAAAGACTAGTTTATTCAACAGAATAGGTAATGTGATAGAAAATGACATCTGTCATGTGTTAAGTTAGCGTTCTCTAATTGAAGAAACTAGAAAACATGAATCCAATTAATTCAGTAGGTGTTACAAGTCCTTATTTTGAAGAAGGGTTTTTAATTGTATCGCCCAACAATTACAGAGACTTCTCACTCATGGAAATACACAAGTGGTCCTGAATTAATGGAAAATATAAAACAGGAAAAGCACAGAGAAGTAGCTTTACACAACTGCATTGCTGTCAGCCCATTACTTTGAAAGGCGCTGAGTTCCTCCCATTGTGAACAGAAAAACTGTTAAGATTTAGAGGGAAATGCTCAGTTACGTTTGAAGACAGGGAAATTCGTTAGAAGAGCAGGGATAATGGGAACCTCTGTTTTTCTGTTTCTAGGGAATGAACTTTTTTTTCCTCACAGTATCTGCACTAAGTGGTTATATAAGAACAAGGGCTAAGATACTAACTTAGTAGTCAATTAATAATTATTGGGCTTCAGGAGGGGTTTTTGAGAGAAGATCAGAAAATGTCAAAGGTAATAGCATTGCTCATCATGAAAATCTATGCACATTTTCTACCCAGGACAAAGTCCTGTATCTTTTGGGGAGAAGCCTTAGAATATACCGGTCCTAGCTTCTGATGACTTGTCTTTGTACCTACAATCATGTCTTCAGTGGGAGTCCATGTTTTTAAAAATGGTTCTTGATTCATTCTACCAAAGTCTATAAAGATATTTTGTGTCTAGATATGTAGCATTATTGAAATGTAATTTATATACCATAAAGCTCACCCATTTAAAGCATGCAATTCAGTTGTTTTTAGTATATTTACTGGGTTGTGAAGTCTTCACCATAATCTAATTTTACACCATTTTTATCACCCCGAAAAGAAACCTCGTCACCATTGGCAGTGGCATAATATTGTCAACTGAGGGCTTTCTCTTGCTTCTCAATGCATTTTGTTGAAGGAATCACTGAAGAAGAAAAGTCAAAGGGAAAAAAGAAATATGTAGAGGAAAAGAATTAATGTGTCAGATTTTAAGTGTGTTGTGATCCAGAGTCTCTCTTCTTTCTACCAACAGACTCAGAAGCAGTACAGTTATCAGCTTGTGCGAGAATCCCAGAAGCAACCCCAGAAGATCACGTGGCAGCCACTCTTAGAGCCCACAGGCTTGTGTGGTTGTCATGGGGAAGGCTTTTCAATTGAAATCAAAACACTTGGGCTCAGCCTGCCACCATCGAGAGAACGCTTTTCACCCATGAGCACAGATAATTCGCCTAAGTGACAGGTTTCACCTTGGAGAAGCCCTGAACTGAGCTGGTTTACATAGTCAATTATTGCTCATTCCACAGAAGAGAACTGGGAAGGAAGGGAGGGGGGTGGTGGTAGCTAGACAATGCCGAGATGCCTGCCAGCCCGCTGAGGGGAACAGCTCCTCCGGCTGTTTCCAGCCCTGTGAGAACCTCACTTGTGGAGAGAAAACAAAGCTTCATCTTTACCTCCTGATGGTTCTTTAAAACACACACACACACACACACACACACACACACACACACACACACACACACACACACACACACACACACACACACACACACACACACACACACACACACACACACACACACACACACACACTTTGGGAAATGAGAAATCAAAAACCAACCCAAACCAAGAGATGGTCTGCTCTATTCTAGAAAGTAACTTTATATATGCCCATTCAAAAGATGTGAAATACAGCTGGAGTATGTTTACTGATTAGCTTTACATATCTCATTCAATAACACAAGTTAGGAAAAACAAGCCAGAGCAAGGAGTCAAAAGTCAGGCATGCACAGCACCATGAATGGGGTTCCGCGCATAAAGTACAGTTCGAGAGAGAATCGCATCAGAAGGCAGACAGCTCTCGGGGAAATGATGTGGAAGAGAAGTCTGAAGACAACACCCCAGAATAAATGAAATACTTATTGTTGAAAAATGAGCTTAGATCTCAACCAATTCCAAAGTTCAGAATTTACTGCACCATTCAGGACTTTCCCTCCAAGTTTCCTGTCTCCTGTTTCACTGTACAACAAGGGATTCTTCATACTTTCTATGAAATACAACAAGGCGATTTTTGCAGTAATAAACTCCACACATGCATGACAAATTGAAGCATGCAAAATGTTTAACATCCCAGTTCACAGACACTTTAGGGACAAAATCCGCTTATGAATTATATGCCACAGTAAATAGGGCTCAATGTTTCATAAAGCAATTTATAGTTCATAAAAATGACAAAATGTACCTGTCAGACAGAGCGTGGAGAGCCGTTCTCTGGGCTGCCTGCTGGAAGAAAGGGCAGAGATGTTTATTTAATATGCTGACTTTAAAATTATGTGCTCAATCAATACTTAAAAAGAAACCCTGTGTCACCCACACTCCTGACAGGTGGCCAAATATGAAACTACTAATAACACAGTAGAGAATCCTCTCGTGTTAGGAAACGAATATTTCTGAAGAGTTAAGGGAAGCCCCCTCGGGTCACACTTGCCACCAGGGGGTGAGCTTGAGGAGACTGGACATACTGCACAGGTGAGGTTGGACAGGTCTCAGGAGACGCGGTACTGATCAGAGCTGTTTCACTTTTACTTCCGGAATTCCCTTTTACCATTTGCTTTATTCTACTTTCCTGTAAGGAAAAGATCTGTCTTGGTTCCTTTGCAGCTTCTTTTCCTACGCAGCTATAATTCTGGACCTGGTTTTCAGATTTATTGATAAAAGCATCACAATTGGATATTGGAACATTGACTCGCTATGTGATGATATCAGGAGGTTGCTGTTATGTTTTAGACACAGGAACGTAACTGTGGCAATGTTTTTATAAAGAGTCTTTTAGAGATTCATACTGAAATACTTATGAATACAATTACACGATGCTGGGGTTTAAAATAATACAATTGGAGGGAAGAGAGAGTAGGTAGGCATAGAAATGAGATGAGATGGCCTGGGGTTGATAACTGTTGAAGCTAGGTGACAAGAACACTGGGGGAATAGTATAGTATTCTGGGAATTATTGTGTGTTTGAAAATTTCCATAATATAAAAATTAAAAGAAGAAAGGAAACAAGAAGGCCTCCATTCAGATTCTCAGATTCTCCCAGTTTTGCACTCACTTTCCTTTCGTCGTCTGTCCTATTTTTTTGTCTGTTTGCCTTATGCCGCCAAGCACTCTGAATCTACGGAAGGCAGAAAAAGACTTCTCTGACCGAGAAGTCACAATTGGGAGGGGATCAAAGCATGGCCTCGAAGACCGAGGCTTCCTCAGGATGCACGTAGGAAATAAGGAGCGTTCAGAGTCAGTCTTCACCTCGTACATGACATATGTCAAATTTACTGTTTACCAGGGATACCAATGTTTCCCACGCTATTCCTCATTACAGGTGGGTGGCAGACAAAATAGAATCTTCAGATTAGAAAAAACGACACATCAGAACCATTACCTCTATTACAGAAAAGAAATATACCCTTGGCGATGGTTGCATATCCTTGGATCATGCAGTCAGACCAACACTTACTGAATTCCTACTACATGAAGATGATTGCTCTGGGGTTTCAGAGGGGAAAAAAGCCAAAGCAGAAGTGGTCACTGTCCTGGACAAGCCGAGTCCCCAGGTAGGGAGTCAGAAGAGAGGTCCAGGGATGACTGGCAGACATTTATGAAGTAACATGCAAATAAACAGATGAAGATAGGACAGAGCTAGGAAGGGGCAGACGTGAGCGGTGACTAATCTACAGCTCCTCAAACAGGGTGTGGAGCTGTTAGCAGGTGCTCTGGAAATATCTGCAGAGTAAACGTCAACGAATGAATCACTTAGGGGATCCTTCCCACTGAAATGTGGTCAGGCGAGAAGAGGCACTTGTGGTCCTGGACTAGACGGCAGAGGAAGGGCCTGTCCAAGCCCCTGGCAGTGGTTCTCACCTGGGCTACCCTCCCCCCAACCCCCGGAGCATCTGGAATTGAGTGTGTTTCTGCGTGTCACACTCACGAGGGGATCACTACTGGCATTTAGTGCCTGGCCCCAGGGATGCTAACACTTTTCAAACGTCGGGAGCGTCCCCTTGTACAATCAGGAACTGTCCCCTTCAAATAACAAGGGTGTCTCTGTGGAGATGCTGCAGCAAAGTAGCGATGAAAGGCAGATCTGAAAGACAGAACCCAGGGAACATGAGCTCCTGGGCCTGGCACCAGGATTGGAAAATAAATTAGTAAGAGAAACTTAGATAATTCCACAAGGGACGCAACCACAGTGAGTTAGGAAAAAGCATAAAATCTGTTCAACAGGGAATTGAGAGTCTTACATTCTGGGACAGGTTCTGCCTTACATTTATATTATGGACCTGGAGTCTGGTCCTCGACCCAGCTCTCAGTTTCCAAACTACCCTTTCCTTCTCCAAATGGAGGCTGAGGGAGCCAGTCAAGGTCTAGGCTACTGTGGACAATCCAAGGGGCAGGGGTCCCCTCCTTCCTCCCTGGATTCCAGGGAACGGCAGCCCAAGTGACCTGGCATTGAACGAACGTGATTCGTTCAAGATAGAGAAGAAGAAGAACTACAGCGCTTTCTCTTTGCGGGGACACCTGAGGGGGTCGAATGTGGCAGGGGGCAGAGGTGACAAGCCAAGGGAGGCCTGGACAGCACTCCCTGCCCTCTCCTCTCTCTCCTTTGTCTGTGCTCTCCCGAGGGCCACCCCAGGAGCAGGTTCACGAAAAGCACCCGGCAGGTGACAGGCAGCCGTCATTGTTCCCAGGTTCATCTCCTAAAGGGTTCTCCCTCATGCGGCAAGATGGCTTTCCACTTTCGGCAGTTATCCTTGAAAAGAACTTCGCTCTCTAGTAAATACACAATGTGTTTGGCTAAACATACAAAAAGTATGTGGAACTCCCCAGAGGAAAGATGGCAGGTATTATCAGCACAGCCTCTCATCATCTCAGCAGGAGGCACTGGAGACAGACTCCTCCCGGAATAACAAAAATCACGAGACGTGACTAAAAGGTCAATAGGAATCTCTCACATGGCACCTGAATTTTCGTCCAGCCCTGGATGTCAATTTTTTTTAAGTCTATTGATTCTCTTCTCTCCTGCCTGCAAATGCTTCCCGCTGACTTTTGTGATAAGGAAACACAGCGCTTGTTGATGTGCAGTCTATAAGAAGATGATTTAAGAAGCAAAAGCAAAGCAAAACAAACCCCAAACAAGAAACTCCGATGCCCGACCATCACTAGAATGCCTGCAAATTGATGCATCCCAGGTGGTGGTACCTGCTGAGAATAACTCCCTAGGACTGACATCGGTGAGTCCTCTAATGTAAGCTGAGCTGGAAGCTGGGAACAGGGGCTGCTTTCCTTTAGCTGATGGACACGATGCTGGGACCAAAAGGGTCTTCTGGGCTGAGACATCACGCATCCAGCCAGTCACCAAGCAATGTCTTTCTGTGACCCTCACCCTTCAATCTGCCACACGACTGCCTGCACTACTATTTTTAATGCCTGCTTTTGATTGTTCTATTTAATTTGTTGTTATTCTACATCATTCAAAACTTTACAGAGGAGGACTCATCACCCATCAAAAAGGAGATGAGAATATATTAAATGCTTTAAATAACTCCTTGAGGGAAAAAAAAAAACTTAACGGCATTAAAATTGTATGTTATATACCAAAGCAAAGACCACCACCACCAACTTTTTCTTACTGCCTCCTCTCTTAAAATAAACTTTGGCTGTTGCACACTATTTTATTTTACTGTTGGAAAATAATAAAATAAACACTGGAATGAAATAGCAGAGAAAAAAATTACTTAGGTGAGTCATGACTGAAACCTGAAAAACTACTCATAGAAAACTAGATGAATTGCCCAATTTCCTTCTTTCAAGACTTGTGTTTTAGAGCAACCATATTTCTCTTTCTAAATCATCATCTCCTCTTGTGACTTTTTTATTCAGTCCTCAGCAAAACAGATTGAAGCCTTAAGACAATGCGTCACTGATCCTTCCTGAGTTCATTACTCATTCATGAATGACTCTGAAGGGTAAGTCTGTGAGACAAAACAAGTTCTCTGCCAGAAATAATTATTTTCCAGGTTCTCTTTGAGAGATGACATCTTTTCTCTGTCTTTATCACAGCAAGCTGGGCGCTTGGGAACCTAATCAGTAGACTTGCAGGTTTCAACATACGCTAAATGAATTACCAGTCACAATCTGTTATTGAGGGGAAATCAAAGAGGAAGTTAAGTGCCCTTACTGTAACTGGGTCGAGCGTAGAACAAGTTCATGGATATTGGAGGGGGAGAAAGCAAAGGGAAGAGGCTAGAATTCAGAGGGGTCTTAGCATAATCCAGTTTCTTTCTTACTTGATAGAAACAGAAATACCACGTGGACGGCTCCATAAAGCCAACTGCTGTACCTATCAAGTGCAGGGCCTGGGCTCTGCTTGGGTGACAGTCAAAGCGGACAAAGCTTTTGCCACATTGTACTTGGAGTCCACACGTGAGCCAGACACGAAAAGTTAAACACACACAAGCATTCTAGATCCTGGATCTAGACAAGGGCTATGACCAAAGAGGACAGAATGTGAAGGGGCCTCATGTGGAATGAGTGCTCAAGGAAGGTTCACTAAGGAAGGGATGACAAAGCTGCCACAAGGAGGGCAAAGAAGAGTTACTGAATGCGAGAAGAAGTAGGAATGGGGAAGGAAGGAAGGGAAAAGTGTTCGGGAGCAGAGGCCCAAGGCAGGCCTAGATCTCTGGTCAGTGGAGGAACTACAGGAAGGTTGCTGTCGGGGAAGTCAGTGAGCGGTGGGGACAGTGGCAGGTCCCAAGGGCTTCGGAGGTCAAGTTAAGGATTTTGGACATTATCCACAGCAATAAGAAGTCACTGAAACGTTTACATGAGGGGAAGCTGGGTGAAGGATATATGGCAGCAGTCCCCAACCTTTTTGACACCAGGGACTGGTTTCATGGAAGACAACTTTTCCAAGGACCGGGGGCAGGGGGATGGTTCAGGAGGTAATATGAGCGATGGGCAGCGATGGGCAGCGATGGGCAGCGATGGGCAGTGGCAGATGAAGCTTTGCTCGCTTGCCCACCACTCCCCTCCTGCTGTGCGGCCTGGTTCATAACAGGCCGTGGACCCCTGATATATGGGACCTGCCTGTACATTCTTTGCAACTTCCGGTGAATCTATATAACTAAAAAAAAAAGGGCTTCCCTGGTGGCGCAGTGGTTGAGAGTCCGCCTGCTGATGCAGGGGACATGGGTTCGTGCCCCGGTCTGGGAAGATCCCACATGCCATGGATTGGCTGGGCCCGTGAGCCATGGCCGCTGAGCCTGCGCGTCCGGAGCCTGTGCTCCGCAACGGGAGAGGCCACAACAGTGAGAGGCCCGCGTACCGCAAAAAAAAAAAAAAAAAAAAAAAAAAGAGTAGGCAGTGAGGCAATATGACCCACACTTTTATTTTATTTATTTATTTATTCACTCATTCATTTATTTATGGCTACACTGGGTCTTCCTTGCTGCGCGTGGGCTTTAGTTGCGGCGAGCAGGGGCTACTCTTTATTGCAGTGCACGGGCTTCTCTTGTTGTAGAGCACGGGCTCTAGGTATGCGGGTTTCAGTAGTTGTAGCACGGGGGCTCAGCAGTTGTGGCTCTTGGGTTCTAGAGCGCAGGCTCTGCAGCTGTGGTGCACGGGTCCAGCTGCTCCACGGCATGTGGGATCCTCCCAGACCAGGGCTTGAACCCGTGTCCCCTGCACTGGCAGGTGGATTCTTAACCACTGTGCCACCAGGGAAGCCTCAACTTACACTTTTCAGATTCCCTTCTGGCTTTTGTGTGTTGAATGGATTGGGGCAGGAAGGGGCAAAGTTGAAGGTCATCTGCAGTGATCCAGGAGAGAGAAGGGCACGGTAGCGGTGGAGATGGAGAAAGTTCATGCTGCATTTTGGAGGTAGGGTTGAGGGAACTGGTGATTGATTGAACGTGGGAAGTGGGGGAGGCGTCAGGAATGAGTCCCAGGTTCCTGGCTTGAGCACCTTGTACAGACCGAGAGTCACTGATGGGCAAGACGGGTGCAGGAGCAGGACAAAGGCAGAGCTTAGGTTTGGGTGTAAAAAACTCTACTTTGAAAAGACACATACACCTCAGTGTTCACAGGTACATTACTTACAACAGCCAAGACATGGAAACAACCTAAGTGGCCATCAACAGATGAATGGATAAAGAAGATGTGGTGTGTATTTACCATGGAATACTACTCAGCCATAAAAAGAAAAGAATTTTGCCATTGGCAGCAACATGGATGGACTTGGAGGGCATTACGCTTAGCGAAGTAAGTCAGACAGAGAAAGACAAATACTGTATGATCTCACTTATATGTGGAATCTAAAAAATACAAGAAACTAGTGAATATGACAAAAAAGAAACAGACTCAGATATAGAACTAGTGGTTACCAGTGGCGGGGTGGGGCACATTACAGGGGTGGGGAAGTGCAAGGTACAAAGTACTGGGTATAAGATAGGCTCAAGGATGTATCGTATAACATGGGAGGAATATAGCCAATATTTTGTAATAACTGTAAATGGAAAGTAACCTTGAAAAACTGTATTTCCAAAATGCTATGATCTCTCCCCCGTCTCCCAAAAAAAGTTTGGGTGTGTGACGTTCAAGTTGTTTATGGGAAGTCAAGTGCGGATGTTAAACAGACGGTTGGATTTGAGATTAAAGCTGCTAAATGATAATTAAGTACACAACATCCATATGTTTTTGACAAATGACAGTCATAAGAAGACAGATGGCTTGATTTTCTGGATCTACATTTTGCTATTGTTCTAAGAGAAGAAGATCCAGGAGACAGCTGGTTAGAACACGTCTTTGTTTCCGCACTCCATGTGGGATTGACCTCCATCTCTGCTACACACAGTATCAGGTTTATGACACTGACAGTCAAGGAGGTATCACTGCAGCAGTGATTGTAATCACATTGCTTCACCTGTGTTAGGACACTGTCTCCACATTTAATTACCTGAATAAATACTATCACAGCTTATCTTACTTCATTTGTGTTTTGCTGTTGTTGGAAGAAGCCTGTGAAATTTATATGGACACACCTGTCTTTCTAGGAATTCTGGCTGGTGAGGCCTTACTTTTTTCTTGTCATTCTTCTTCAAGTTAAGACTTGTTATTTATTAACTTATTTCCCTGTTTAATTTCCTTCTACCTCTATTAGCATATTTTATGTTTCGTTAACTTTTATGTTGTTGTTATTCATTCTGGTCCCAGTTGATGAGTGTCTGAACTTTTCATGTTGTGAGTATCCATTTGGTGCTTTACAACCCATTTAGGAACATTTGTAAGACAAAGGAAAGAGTCTATTTCTGGTCTTTTTTTTTTTTTTTTTCTCAGTCATGAGTACTTTGCATTTTCAGATTCCTAGAAATGCTGTCTAGGAAGCATTTTGTTCAGTGGACTTTGACCTTATCCAGTACTCTACAGGGGTCAGGCAGAGTCAGGGAGGACAATATAATTTATCATCCAAATAAGAATAGTTCTATCCAAATAAGAACAGTTCTGAGAGTGAAAGGGGATGCTAACCCGGGGTGAGTCAGGGACAAGGGGAGAAAACCCTGCTTTTTTGGGGCACAATGTATGGTCAGTTCTAATCAAGATGACTCCACAAATATAAACAAGATCAGGATTAGAGGACAGAAATTCAGGGGCTGAGGAAACTGCCAATAATGAAAGCAAACAGCTGAACGGGGGTCAGCGGCGGACAAATCACTGCGACTCTTGGTGTCTCTTTAAATCAAGCCAGCGCTTCTCCTGTTCTCTCTGCAGTTTGTCCTCTTTCTCTTTTGAGTCTGCCTACAACCCAAGGTCCTTCTCATGAAGCTTGCCTCGGCCGCTCAAGCTCTTGTTGACCCTCTGCTCTCAGAGCTCCTGGTCTAGAACATGGCTTAGCGCTGGGTTCTCTTCTTTCCTGGGGAGCTTGCCATCTGCTTCACGGAAATTTTAGTCTTGGCTAAAAATTCAAGTTCCTTGAAGATCACTGAAGGCGGAGATCCCAGCTCATCCTCCCTCCGCCGGAAAGAGCTTCCTGCTGACGGACAGCACCTGCCGTGTGATTCGCCAGTAGGACATGAGTAGGTAACTTCCGGTGATAACAAATGTTACTCTCTGCCATGGCTCCAATTTCAGAGCTTTGTTGAAATACACTTTTTCCCCCTTAGCTGTATATTCTTTCTCTATTTTACTATCTTGAAAAACTAGGGTACACATTTCTCTTTAGAGAAATTTTGACTGGTTGTTTTATTTTAACTGTGTGGCTTAGATTTGCACGTGTCTACCAGAAATTTGATAAAGACGATAACAGACGTTTATTAGTACCTAGTGTATCCTATGGGAAGTGCTGATTAAGGTCGATGACACCAGATGGTTTGCTGGATAACATTATCTCATAATTCGGATTCCGGTTCCAATTGACTGATTTGGGGGCATTATTTGAGGTTGGGGGCTGCCCAAATTTGGCAACTCAAATCTCCTGAGAGGGATTATTAAAGGAGGCGCTCTTGGCTTCACTGGGCATTTCCAGGACATTTTATTCTAGAGATAACACTATGAATAATTGGTGACATCTACCACGTGGCCCCTTCTGCTTCCAGGCCCTGGAGGCTTTTGCCATCAAAACAGAAAACTCGGGGGCAGCCGCTACGAGCTAGGAGAAAGAAGGGAAGGTGTAGGGATGGTGTGAGTACATGCCCCGGGGGCTGTCCCTCACCCACAGTGATTGATGTCAGAGTCCTCCCAGCAGGCCAGGGTCCCACTGAGGGTATGGACGGTATCAGGCACCCTGAGTGATGGGCCATACTGACTGCCATGCGGGCAACATTATGGGTCAGAGGATCCCAGTGGATTCCTGGAGGATGTCTGTGCACCAGGGGTAGCTGGTGTGGAGGTGGTAAGAGGTCAGTCTGAAGTGGGCGGGTGGTGGTAGGAAGATCCATGGCCGTGCATGAGGTTATTAGTGTGGGTGCTGGGAGGGAGAAGTGAGCTGGGTGACATTCAGCCCCAGTATAGGTCCTGGGGAGCAACTTGTGCTTCAAGAGCTGTGGCATCACTGTCCCATGGCAAGTAGCTTCTTCTACCTGGTCATCTGGATATTCACGCCATAAAGGACTGGACTTAGGGAGGCTAGACACCAGCTCCTTGAGAATAGGAAGTGGGTACCAGTTACATGACTGAACAATGTTTGGTACAAGGCTTAACCAATAGCACAAGGCACGTAAATGCTTGACGAATATAATGTCACTAGGTGACCAAGCCATAATGGTGCCCCTCCTGAATTCCTGAGGGATAACGGATTAGCTTTTATCTCATTCATTCATTCAATTTGGTCTCATTCCAAAAACGATTTGTGTCAGAGGATGGGACAACCGGGCTTTAGTCTTTAACAGATTCTAAAGTTTATTCGAGCTTCTGTTAGTACAATTACAAATTTTTTTTAAATTATTATTTTTAAAGAAATGAACAAGGCAGTCTTTTGCTTTTAAACAGGCATCACCCTTCAGTTGCCAATTACCCTTTTAGATGAGAGGATCTGACAAATCTTTGCTGAACTATTATTTTGTTCAAAATCAAAATGGCACTCTCTATGTACCTGCTTCCTTGTAAGAAATTCACTTCTTTCCTTGTGGCATTTTTCAGTAAAAGCTTCTATCGAGGTACTATACAAGGGACCGTTTTACTCTATGTGACCCCTGCTGGGCAGGTGGTAAATTACTAATCTTTCTTCTCTCTCTGCCTCCTTCCCCCCTCCTTACTCTCTCCCCTAGATTACCAGCTCACCATTCTCACTTCCTCCTCTGACTTCTAGATCTATTCTTCTATCATTAGCTCCTTGTCTTTGCTTAGATAAATCAGTTTTCTGGCTTCTTCCTGTACTCCTCTCCTTTTATTACCTAAATAAGCCTAAAAAAAGTTCCAGCAATGTAAATAAAGAACATTTCTGGGGAGAAGGGGAAGAGGAGGGAGGGAGGGAGGGGGGGAGATGTTAAGATGTACAGTTTAATGGTTTTACACTAATATCTATTTATAGTAATATAAATTCTTTTTTAAATTGAAGTATAGGTGATTTACAACATTGTGTTAGTTTCAGGTGTACAGCGAAGTGATTCAGCCATGTATGTATATATAAATATATACACACATATGTATATGTATTTTTTTCAGATTCCTTTTCATTATAGGTTATTACAAGATATTGAATATAGTTCCCTGTGCTATACAGTATATCCTTGTTGTTCATTTATTTAATTTTATTTTTTTAAAATTAATTTATTTTATTTTTGGCTGTGTTGGGTCTTCGTTGCTGCGCGCGGGCTTTCTCTAGTTGCGGCGAGCGGGGGCTACACTTCGTTGCAGTGCGCAGGCTTCTCACTGTGGTGGCTTCACTTGTTGCGGAGCATGGGCTCTAGGCATGCAGACTTCACTAGTTGTGGCTCGCAGGTTCTAGAGCACAGGCTCAGTAGTTGTGGCACGTGGGCTTAGTTGCTCCGCGGCATGTGGGATCTTCCTGGACCAGGGCTCGAACCCGTGTCCCCTGCATTGGCAGGCGGATTCTTAACCACTGTGCTACCAGGGAAGCCAATCTATTTTACATATAGTGGTGAGTATCTGTTAATCCCATACTAGTAATTTCTCTTTCCCCCCTTACTCTTTGGTAACCACAGGATTGTTTTCTATGTTTGTGAGTCTGTTTCTGTCTTGTAAATAACTCATTTGTATTATTTTTTAGATTCCACATATAAAAGATATCATATTTGTCTTTGTCTGACTTACTTCACTCAGTATGATAATCTCTAGGTCCATTCATGTTGCTGCAAATGGCGTTATTTCAGTCATTTTTATGTCTGAGTAGTATTCCATTGTATATATGTACCACATCATCTTTATCCATTCATCTACTGATGGACACTTAGGTTGCTTCCATGTCTTGGCTGTTGTAAACAGTGCTGCTATGAACATTGGGGAGAATATATCTTTTCGAATTAGAGTTTTCATCTTTTCCAGATATATGTTCAGGAGTGGGATTGCTGGATATATGGTAGTTCTATTTTTAGTTTTTTAAGGAACCTCCATATTGTTCTCCATAGTGGCTACACCAATTTACATTCCCACCAACAGCGTAGGACGGTTCCCTTTTCTCCACACCCTCTTCAGCATCTATTATTTGTAGACTTTTTAATGATGGTCATTCTGACCAGGGTAAGGTGAGCTGATACCTCATTGTAGTTTTGATTTTCATTTCTCTAATAATGAGCGACGATGAGCATCTTTTCATTGGCTTCTTGGCCATCTGTATGTGTTCTTTGGAGAAATGTCTATGGAGATCTTCTGCCCATTTTTTGATGGTGTGGTTTGTTTTTAAAATATTTTCTATTAATCCACTTTAGCATTTTTGGCTACTGACATTAAGATATTGGAACAGAGGTTTAGGGAAGTTGGCTTGCTCATGGTCAGAGTCGGTAAGTAAGGGAACCAGGCCAGTGAAGTACCACAGAGCACCCCGGTCCTGCCTCTGCCGGGCTGTGGACTCTTCAGGGCAGAGATTGAAGGGAAGGGGACCAGATACATTTTGGATTCTGCCAGTCCCAGCCAAAGAGGACTGGTGGGATGATGAGCAGATGTAAACAGACACAGGGGGCAAGCTTCCTGTGGGGATGCTAACGCAGAAGCAGCAAGGAGGCGTCTCTTAGATGTTTGCAAAGAAGACAGGACGGCTTTAGGTTTTGGAGACTAATCTTGATTCTTCCAGCAGTTTATAGGCAGAAGCACATGGGTCATTTAGAGCTTGCCCGAAACTCCCGGGGAAGAATTCTTTTTACCTCCAGGGCTCACTATGACAGGACTACACATGTAAAGGAAGTGCCTGCCTGAGTCAGTTCTGGTGCTGTTGGATGAAGGTGAAAGATCCCAGCTCAGCTGTCGACTCTCAGATCTGTGAGAACGGCAGAAGCTTTTGGATTCTGGGACAGAGCGCTGGCAAGGCAATAACACCTTGCATGTGAATAAGTCCGTGTGTGTGCGTGGGCCCGTGCGTGTGTGTGCGTGCACGTGCTTGTCAACGTCACATTGAAAGCAAACAAGAAGGACCAACGAATGGCAGCTGAGCTGCCTGGAGACAGGCTACAGGTAGTGCATGGATTGCAATTCCTGGTTCTTGGGAATGGGAGGCTAAATTGGGAGTGTGCAGGGTGATGCAATCCAGGCCCCGCAGGTTCTACGTGGCTGCCTGGCTTTCTGGCCTGCTCCTCAGGGCTTTGGTCAGCCGTACACTCCTGCAACTCTTCTCACAGTGCTATTTCAGCACAGGCCAGACTTTGAGCACAGCCAAGATGACGTGGCCCAGTAATAACTCTCATCTTTGGCAGAGCAGGTGGACGCTGGGATTGCTCACTCCCCACTTTGGTGGGTTTGCCCAATGCCTTTTGGAGCTTTTAATAGAATCCTTACTTTACCTTCATACAATGCTTTGGTGGAGTCCCATTGACTTTTTCTTTCTTTTTTTAAATTCCAGCAGTTTATTAGGTTAGCGGTTGGTTTAATTCAGCAGCTAAATAGATGTTATCCAGAGACCCGCTTTGTTCTGTGTTTACATTGTCAACGTCGCTGCCTCAGTAGGTGGTTGGTTCTTATGAATGCAACCCAGAGCCCAGGTTGTGGAATACAAATGCTACTTTGGTTTTGCATAAAGACAAGATGCAAGTCACATAACTATTTTGATAGTTTTGTTAAAATAATGCAACCTGTGCATGAAGAACAAAAATCTACCAAAATCGAAGTCTGGCTTTCTGTTTTCGCAAAACATCTCTTTTAGTCAGACAAAGTAGCAATATTTGAAGGTAAGGTTAGGTAAGAGTCTCATAATTGTCATGGTTAGGTAAGAGTCTCATCATTGCACTTTGCAAACCAATTATACAACGTAAGAGAAAAGCTGAAGCAGTTCTGATTGTTTTATTATTGGTATTAGGATTTTCACCTTTCAAGTGACCCCTGCTTGATGGTTTATACCTGAAAATGTTTTCACATATAACATGTAATCACACCCTCTTCCTTCAACTGCCCTGGACTTCTAAGAATGAAGTCCAGGTAGAAAGGAGACGTACCCAGAAACACGTTGCTGAATCAGACCTCCACAGACAGAGATTCTGGCTAACCCACACTCTAGCACTTTTCTATGTGAAGAGGACCACGTCTGGTGACATTTCAGAAACCATCTGGTCTACTTCTTTGTTTTTTGATCTTCGTGGCTGCACCGTGTGGCATGCAAGGTCTTAGTTCTGTGGCCAGGGATCAAACCCATGCCCCTTGCAGTGGAAGTGCGGAGTCTTAACCACTGGACCACCAGGAAAGTCCCTGGTCTGCTTCTTGTTTCACTTGGCACAACTTGTTGGCTACAGATCTGGTCAGGATGGAACTGCAAGTGCCCAGGGGCACTGAATTCCTGCAAATGATTTTGCTCCAGTAGAAACAAAAGGTTAAGATAGTCTCCTGAGAAAATCTGTGCTTCTGAGATAACCGGCCCCACTTGGAGAAGATTTGGAAAAACACAAACACAAACACAATTTTCCGAGTGCATATCTGGACCAGGTACCTGAATGACTGCAGGTAAATCCTTTCCTATATGAAAGCCCCCAAGCCTGGATACGAGTGATAGCACAGACTCCAAGGAGCATCCAGTCTTGAATGGTTACAATTCTGCAAAAGCTACTGAAGAAAAAAACCCCATAAAAGTCACAGGACAAAGGGCTATTCCTCTGAGTTAAATAGCAGTGTCCTCCGGAGGGAGATTTCCACTTCCTCTGCCAACCAGCAGCCCGGCTGGCAGCTGTATTTGAGAAGAGCATGCCTATCCAATAATGGTACATGGCCCTTCTTCTGTTTTCTGAATGGAGTCTATTTTGGTGGTACTGATATGCACAGTTAAAAAAGCTTGGCTTAGTTTCCAGAATGTAGCTTCCTCTGAATTCTTCAACTTAACAAAGCCATGATTCTCCGTTTTTGTGTTAATTGCATGTTTGCCCAAATTCAGTGGATCATCTCCTAATTTTTATATAATATTCTCATTTTCCAGATATCCGCTGAGGGTCCTCAGGTTGAAATTAGTCACATCCTATGATCCAAGCTGAGTGGACACAACTAAACCTCCATCAATCTCAGGTCCCCAGAGGAGGTCTGAGAAAAAAAGTGAGGAGATGGGGTTGTGAGCCGTTGTATATCTGTGCTCTGTGACATTTAGGTTTGCTGACCATTTCAGTTTTGGAAATGACAGTTGATTAATATAAAAAAAGACAACTACTTTTTTGTGTATCTCCACCGATGCCTGCGCTTCTCACAAATGTTTATAAAGAGTGGCATGATGTAATAAAACTGGCCTTCTTAAAAGAGTTTTTGCATTTGCCTCTGGTGACAGTAAAATTTTATTTATAAAATATTACTGAAGTAAGCTTTAGGGCTGTTAAACAAATAAACAAAGATGCAAAAACCTCCTGTTGAACATTCGTGTTTCACTGACTGTGCCTGAAGGTTTGAATTATGATTACTTCACATACAGATGACAAAGATCTGATAGTTTTCAATGAGCATTACTGTGCAGTTTCCATATTAGAAAGAAACCAACTTGTCAGTATAATTAAACTGTATAGGTAGCTTAGGTTCGACATTAATGCAGGACAAAAAATTATAAAAAACATAAACTACTCTTTTTTTTTTCTATTTTTGCTGTTAGGTTTAATATATGTAATACATACTTTTTTGTATAGTCATTGAGAACAGGGCATTTCCCAGCATTTAAAAAGTCCTTTAGATTTTTGAGGTTAAATTATCCTAATGAATATTACGAATGTGTAATTCATCAAGACCAACAAAGCCAGCGTCTTGCACAATATTTTACATTTAGTAGGCATACAAGATTCTTCTCAGAATGACTCCTTTGGAAAAATGTTTCAGCTCTTGTTGGCTACAAATCCCATCTATGATATAGTTCATTTCTAATGTAGGAGAAACTTGATTTTGGAGCTCACCCCTCAAACCTGGTCCTGATTACTGCTTCAACTCCTGTTTATATAATTCTACACAATTTTGGCAGGATTCAAGAGCACATACCAGGGTGTTGGCTTTTATGAATCTCCTGGGATGTGAATGTCAAGCTGACTGGATGAACTCTGGCCACAAATCCCAGACAAGCACAATGACTCTATTTATTCAGACTTGGCCGCCTGAATGCAGATTGACTCTGTGGGTAATAAATTTTCACAGGCCAAGAACTTCAGCATCAACCAAGCTGATTCTGAGAAGAAAAATACACCCAGGGAAGTGGAGCTGGGCTGCAAAAACCTCCTATATTTTTATTTCACATCTGCATATCATTCGGCTAATACATCTGGTGACGGATGGACACGCACTGCTGATGGCTTCAGAGGTTCTTCTGAAAAGCTCTGCTTTCTGTTATGCAATTGTCATATTAAAAAGGAACAAGGAAAAAAAATGACCAGCGGCCATTACAATTGGCAATCTGCTTTTCATATTACACCCAGAGCTGATGTTACTTATCCAGTGACCTCTACGGTAAACAGCAGAAAATTGAGATGGGAATGTTCCTTGTGCTTCTTCTTAAGAAACCAACGTTAACAAAAGGCAGTTAAGAACTGCAATTCAGTGCTCAGAGCAATCTCACCACCTATAATCCTGACACCTTGAGACGCGAAGCTTTAGAGTCACTCTAAGAGGACCGAGATTCTTTTTGAGGGACATGATTAGTACTCCATGCGTTAAGAATAAGAAAAGAAGTGGCTCTTTAACTTGCAGATTTATGCTAATTACCTGGATATCTATTAAATGAATTGTGTGTTCTCCAAATATTGACTGGGGATTAAAAGGTAACTTTTCTTCATTGTGAGAAGTAAATGATGCCAGTAGGAGAACTTCCCTCTACAGATTATATCCCAGGATCACTGCCTGTAAAATTAAAACTGTCAGTTTAAGTGGATGGACCATGCTCATTTAAAGAGAAAAATGTAGTTATATAATTACAATGAAAAGACTGCCTAATGCGTACGGATAATGTAATTACTGGAAGCTGCAGGCACATACACAGCCGTTTAGTTTGCATCCCCTCTCCTTACTTCCCTGCGCTTATGTATCTGTCATCTCTGAAACACTGTGTGCAGTTGACACGATCTTAGCTGCTCCTTGTTGAGTGTCTTATTCACGTGGCCCCGTCCTCACGCCTTAGCGGTAATAATTTCATCTAGATATTTGCTGTGTCCAACCTCCCAAGCTTACCCTCCTCACTTGAGAGGCAGAACTCATTTTTTGTTAATAACCTTAAATCTGCCTTTTATTTATTTAATTTTTTTGGCTGCGCCCAGTGGCATGCGGGATCTTAGTACCCCGACCAGGGATCCAACCCGTGCCCCCTGCAGTGGAAGCATGGTGTCTTACCACCGGGCTGCCAGGGAAGTCCCAGAACTCATTTTCTTTTTTTTACTACATGGGAAGATAGGCAATATAATTCATTTCTCCCTTCCAAATCCATTTAAAAAATGGCTTGAGTACTTAGTACCTTCAGGAATCATTTTGTCTTAAATCTTCTAACTCCTTTACTTTCTTCCAAAGAAACACTGGCGTCTAGAATTGTTAAAACCAAGAGCCACAGGTTTTAACTGGAGATCAAACCAACTGCCACACATATCTTGTGTCCTTCCTTCATTGACTCAGACACAAAATCTGATTCTCAAATCATTTGTCCTGTTTCTAGTTTGAACCTCATCAAGTATGAAAATTATAGGAGCAAACATGAGATTACGACTCCATTTCCATTAAACCTCCACATTTTGTAAACCTGGTCACAATCCTAGCTCTAGAGGTTAGTCAAAATGCTACAGTTTTTGAAAGGGAAGGCTGTGAAGAAATGCACTCTCTTGGTTTTGGAGGCTTGTGTTTGAGATAACTTCTAGAAAGTTATAACCTCAATATGGCTTGGTACGAAGCACATTTAAGAAGTGACTATTGACATTTCTACAGAGATTGGATAAACGCTTTTCTCCTAAATAGGTAGGTGATTTGTGTATTTATCTACAGACAATTTTTGTCCTTGGGTCTATGTTTTTTTCTTCCTTGTCAATACTTTTGATCTTTGGATAGGACTAATTTGAAAAAAATCAGTGTTTAATTAAAAAAAAAAAGGGAGACCCAAAGTCATCTTTGATACTGGACAACAGACAGCAGGAAATACTCTCAATTCAATAACACTATGCATCATTCATGCATCCATTCAGCAAGTATCCAGCACCTCTACAGTTCCTGCCCTCAGGAAACTTCCAGTCTGGTTGGTTGAGATACTTAAAAAAGTAAACGTAATGCACAACTAAAATTATGATGAGACCTAAGAAGAAAGGTTAGGTTACTGTGACACGGACTAACCAGGGGTCCAAGTTAGATAACTGGAGACTCCCTGATGAAGTGAAATTTATGCTGCACTTCCAAGATGAGTAGGTATTAATGGGGCAAAAATCAGGGGGGAGAGGCCTATGGAGGGCCTGAGGCAGCTGAGTTTGGCTTGTTGGAGGAGCTGAAAGAAGACCCATGGGGTGGAAGTACCATGAACCATCTCAGTGTGAAGTGAAAGGGAAGCGTTGAGTGAAGCCAGCTGTGGAGGGTACTGTCGGCCAGCTACGGGCTCTGGATTTTACCCCAAGTGAAATGCGAACCCATTTAAGATTTTAGACCAAGGAATGACTTGATCTGATTTTGATGCTTTGACTTGATCTTTTTCAAAAGATCCCTGTGAGGAAGTTGTATTATAGAGGGGGGAGAATGGACTGGTTTAGACTAGCCAGGATGGAAAGAGGTGGATGGACTAATATTTGTGAATTTATAGGGATCAGAGATAAAATTAACATTTGAGTGAGGAATAGGGAGTCGTCAAGGATGAGCCCGATGTTTCTAGACTTAAACAACTGGGTGCCTGGTAGTTCTAGGTTTAGAAATGGTAACAGTCACAAGAGGAACATATTTGTGTGTGGATAGGTAGAGGGGTGGCAAAGACCAGAACTCCAGTTTGGCACAACTTGGATTTGAAATGCTTGTGAGACATCCAAGTGGAAAAGTCAAATAGGTCTGTGGTTAACAAGAGAGTTCTGAGCTGAGGGTATAGTTTTAGAAATTGTAAGTATATAAAAATTGGGGCTTCCCTGGTGGCGCAGTGGTTAAGAATCCACCTGCCAATGCAGGGGACACGGGTTTGAGCCCTGGTCCAGGAAGATCCCACATGCTGTGGAGCAACTAAGCCCGTGTGCCACAACTACTGAGCCTGCGCTCTAGAGCCCACAAGCCACAACTACTGAGCCCACGTGCCACAACTACTGAAGCCTGCGCGCCTACAGCCTGTGCTCCGCAACAAGAGAAGCCACAACAATGAGAAGCCCGCGCACAGCAACAAAGACCCAACACAGCCATAAAATAAGCAAATAAATTTATTAAAAAAAAAATTGAAGGTCACGGGAATTGATGAGATCATCCAGAGAGAGACAGAGAGGACGTGGAGAGGAAAAATCAGAAATGCTAAAAGATTCCAACATTCAAGATTGGCTGCAGGAGGAGCAGTCAGCAAAGGAGTCTGAGAAGACACAGCCAGAGGGGCAAGAAACAAACCAGGAGGGTATGGTATTAGACAACTCAATAAAAGTGGGGTAATTAAGAGTTTTCAATGCTGTAACTCTTCTGGTGAGACAAAGGACTGAAAAGAGCCTGGTACATGTGCTCTGCAGACCCACTGCGGTCACTGGTGACCCAGTGAGTGGTTCTGGTGGAGAAGAGGGGCAGAAAAGAGTCAAAGGAGTAAGTCCCCAAGTAACTGAGAGGAAATGGGACAAACTTTTGATAAGAGGAAGGCAGTGTCCTCTTATAGTAGGGGGAAGGGAGACAATGAGTGAAGACAAAGGTAGTTGTGTGCATCTGGTTACAGGAAGATGAGGCTTCCCTGTTAGATGCCAGTCAGCATGGTATGCAATAGGGAAGTAAAGATGAATAAGACACAGCATCAGATTCAGGTCACTCACTCAAGAAATCAGGAAGACAGATAACTAAATCTCATATTATCAATTCTGTGATGGAGGTAGTTATAGGATACTCAGGGAGAAAACTCATAAAATGCCATCACCAGTGAACTGCTGTGAGTTACGTATATATAATGTAATACCCAGAAATGCCACTAAAAAAAGCTATACAAAGAGATACACTCAAAAATACTATAGATAAACAGGAGTGAAATTCTACAAAATGTTCCAGGAAGCTACAGGAATTCAGGAAAGAGAAAACAGAAAAATGAAAAAACAAAGAGAACAAACAGAAGACGAAAAATAAAGTGGTAGACTTAAGCCCTAACATAATTAATTACCATTAATGTAACATTACATTAATTAATATTAGTTAATCAGTTTAATTATCAACTAATAATTACATTAAATGTAAATGGTCCAAGTACATCAATTAAAAGACAGAAATTGGCAAAGGGGATATGCTGTCTGTAAGAAACTCACTTCAAATATAGGTAGGTTGAAAGTAAAAGAACGGAAAAAGTTATATTATGCAAACATTAATCAAAAGAAACTAACAGTGGCTACATTGATATAGGATAAAGTAGACTTCAGGGCAAAGAAGATTACCAGAGCGGAACATACGTAATTATAAAAGGTCAATCCACCAAGAAGATGTAGCAATCCCAAATGTGTGTGCACAAAATAACAGCTGTAAAATATGGGAAGCAAAAACTGATAGAATGGAAAGGACAAATAGACAAATCCACAATTACAGCTGGAGACTTCAACACTCCTCTCCCAACAATCGACAGAGCAACTAGACAGAAAGTCAGCAAGGATATAGAATATCTCAACAACAACATCAACCAACCAACAACAACATCAACCAACATCAACCAACATCAACCAAATGTCAGGTTCTAACTGACATTTATAGAACACTCCACCCACCATCAGCAGAATACACATAAAACGTATACCAACATAGATCATATCTTGGGCCATAAAAAATACTCAATGCATTTATAAAAACTGAAATCATACAGGATATGTACTAAGACCACAATGGAACCAAACCAGAAATCAATACAAGTAAGATCACAGGGAACCTGGAAACACTTGGAAATAAAACAACACGCTTCTAAAAGCATCAAAGAGGATGATGTCTCACTGAACTGACTGACAAATGAAGATACAACATACAAAAATTTGTGAGATGTGGCTACAGCAGTGATGAGAGTGAAAGGCACAGCACTACATGTTTATATTATAAAAGAGGACTGGGCGCACACCCTGAGCAGACCAGAACTCAGAGAGTCCTGCACCACAGTGCTCACTGCAGCTCTGTTTACAATAGCCAGGACATGGAAGCAACCTAAGTGTCCGTCGACAGATGAATGGGTAAGGAAGATGTGGCACATATACACAATGGAATATTACTCAGCCGTAAAAGGAAACGGAATTGAGTTATTTGTAGTGAGGTGGGTGGACCTAGAGTCTGTCATACAGAGTGAAGTAAGTCAGAAAGAGAAAAACAAATACCGTATGCTAACACATATATAGGGAATCTAAAAAAAAAAAAAAAGGTCATGAAGAACCTAGGGGCAGGATAGAAATAAAGACGCAGACGTAGAGAATGGACTTGAGGACACGGGGAGGGGGAAGGGGAAGCTGGGACAAAGTGAGAGAGTGGCATGGACATATATACACTACCAAATGTAAAATAGATAGCTAGTGGGAAGCAGCCGCATAGCACAGGGAGGTCAGCTCACTGCTTTGTGACCACCTAGAGGGGTGGGATAGGGAGGGTGGGAGGGAGGGAGACGCAAGAGGGAAGAGATACGGGGATATATGTATATGTATAGCTGATTCACTTTGTTATAAAGCAGAAACTAACACACCATTGTAAAGCAATTATACTCCAATAGCGATGTTAAAAAAATCAAAATAAATCAATTTTCAAAAGTAAAAAAAAAAAAAATAAAAGAGGACAAATCTCAAATCAATCATCTAAGCTCCCTCAAGAAACTAGAAAAAAAAGAACAAAATGAACCCAAAGCAAGCAGGAGGAGGGGAACAATAAAGATAAGATAGCAATGAAATTGAAAAAAGAAAAACTGACAGAGACTACCAATGAAACAAAAAGCTAGTTCTTTGAAAAGAGCAATAAAATTGATAAAGCTCTAGTAAGACTGACAAAGAAAAAAAGAAGATCTGTATCAAGAATGAAACAGGGGCTATCACTATAGATCCAGGCATCAAAAGGACAATGAAGGAACATAACTCTACACACATAAATATGACAACATAAATGACCTGATGGATTAATTACTTGAAGAGCATATACCACCATAACCTACCCAATGTGAAATAATCCGAATAGTCCTTTAAGAATTAAGGAAATAGAATTTGTAAGTTTCTAAAAGTCTCCAGGCCCACATGGTTTCCCTGGAAAATTCTGACGAACATTTAAAGAAGAATTAACATTAATGTTATACAATCTCTTCAAGAAAGAGAAGAGCAAGGAACACTTCGCAATTCACATGATAAGCCAGCACTGCCCTAATGTCAAAACCAGACAAAGGCAATACAAAAAAAGAAACCTTCGGAACAATATTCCTCATGAATATAAAAAGACAAGCATGTGAGGAAAATGTAGAGCAATGGGAATTCTCTTATACTGCTGGTGGGAGTGTCAGAAGGTACAACCACTCTGGGAAAATGGTTTGGGATAGTCTACTCAAATTGAACATCCTATAGCACTTCTACTCTTGGGGACAGACCAATAGGAATGTTCCCATACACCCCCCAAAGACCTGTACAAGAATGTTAGTAACAGCACTATTCCAATAGCCCTAAACGCCCTTGTGTACGTCAGCAGTAGGACAGGTAAGCAAATTACAGTATATGCACATAATGGAATGGGATCCAGCAATGGAAATGAAAAAACTTCACTTCATGCAATATCATGCATGAGTCTCACAAAGAAAATGCTGAGCGACAGAAGCCAGACACAGCAGCGTGCACTCATGATCCTATTGATGTAATTGTGCTTCAGAGACAAGCGCAATTACCCTACGGTGTTAGAAGTCAGGAGAGTGGTTATTCTTTTGGAGGCTGCTGCCCCGAAGGGGATGTGGGAGACCCAAGAGGCTGGTCATGTCTGTGTCTTGATCTGGGTGCTGGCTACACGGGTGAGTGTGGTTTATGAATATTCATCAAGTTGCATTCTTAGGTAACGTGTAACTTTCCTCTATGCCTGGTGTATTCCATTGTAAGTTGACTAAAAAAGAAGAAAAAAGCCTACTGGATCTGGTGACATGAAGATTGTGGGTGAGCACAAGTTGTGAGGAAGTGGCAGGCTGCAGGGATCTAAGGTTGATTCCAATTTTACAAATGGCGGCACCAGAGCACCGAGCAGTTCAGTGACTGGGTCTAAGGCTGCAGAGCCACTGGGTAGCAGAGCAGGGACTTGAACCCAGGGAGCTGCTGAGCTGGTGCTCACTCACTAAACTAGCCTGTCTCTTATTTTGAGAGCACCGAGGCAATGATAAAGGAACATCAAGATGGGAATATGTAAATGCATGAGTGTATGAGGCTACTTTAGGAAGAGCAAAGAGCTGTAGCAACTCGATGCTCTCGTGGATGTTCCTTTATCACAGTGGCTACACAGGCTGGTGACCGACAGTCACAAAGACCACCAGGTGTCATGTTAGAAGAGGACAAGGATTTTAGTACACTATATTTATCGAGGCAGGGAAACATACAGTACATTTTTGAAAGATTTTGGGTTAAGAGACGGACTCTGATTATATCTGAAAAAATAATTTACGTTAGATGCTTAATTATCTCTCAATGCCAGAGAAATGCAGAGCGTGTATGTGTGCCGTGTATATGCACAGGCTCCACTCTTTTGGGGTGCAATCATATTTCGGTCTTGAAGAGAAAAAAAATTCTATGTCATCAGTGTTTTTCAAAAGCATGGGATTTACGATTTTGTGATTAGGTCAGGGTATATATAGGATATATAAAGGATAACTTAATATAATCAGTGTTAGAGCAATTACTAAACTGCCACATACGAAACCACTGTCCGGAGTCTTAATTACAAGGGAGGATTAGGGTATGAAAGTCATTCATTCTGTCAGCTGCTTTCATTGTAAAAGACAGGAAGGTGTACATACGTACGGACCGAAAGCAAGAAGGATGTGACTGGCAGATTCACAGTACAATATTTTCCACAGCTACAGACTGAAGCAAAATGAGTAAACTAAAGGTTCTCACTGCCTTAGAGAATGTTTCTAGTTCATCCTTGATAACTAATTTTTTAAAATTGTGTTTTCAGTGGAAACATTTCCTGGAGATAATTCAGGAAATTCTTTCCAAATTAAGAAAGTCTCGCTGAATGAAACAGTCTGTAAATCCCTTTTCCAGTATCAAGTATACACACTATACATGTTTGCTGTGACTTAATCCACAGCAAACATAGGTCCAATCCTATCTGGACCTCCACTGGGGAAAAAAACACAAGAGATGAAATCATTTGCTTGTAGACACAAAGACGAGGAACCAACATGAGGGGTGAAATCGTTCCCCAGATCTGCCAAGATTGCTGGGTTGAGGCTGTCTGACGGGCCTGCTGCATGCACCTAGAAACAGATCAATAAATCTCTAGAAAAGCCTGAGTGGCCCTCCTTGCTCAAACTTTCTTCACTCGGGCTTTTCTCAGCTGGCCAATCTAGTTTCAAACTGCATTGGGTTCTATCTCATACCCAGTCCCTTCTTTGATGCCTCACCTTCTCTTACAAGGCGAGCAAGCTTTTCTGTGATCTCACAGTCATATCTGGCTCAGATGCTCTTCCCGGAAATTTCCTTTGATCTCACCTCTGCACACTCTCTCAGTACATTACGTGCATTTGCATGTCTAGACAGCTGCAACACCTGCACAGCATTCCATGACACCTCTGTATAAAATTCACCATTCCAAGATGACCTGAACAGTACACGTGTCTTGTATCACGTGTAAAAATGACAGAAAACCTCTCTGAATTGTCTTCATACCTATCACGTTTATCCCACCTTGACACGATACAAAACAGGTGATGAGAAAAAGGAAACAGAAGTGGAGGAAAATCTGTCTTTTCATGCTTTCAAACTTGCTTTAAAATACAAACATTTCCTGAAATGCAGAAGTGAGAGTGATGAATGTTAATTGGGTATTTTATCACCTTAACTGACTGATCAGAAGAGTATTTATAAACCCCTGACTGATGTCTCGAGCTGATAAATCAACACCAGGGGAGAACATTTCAAGCACATTTATCACTTAAGACAAACAGGCTATTCTGAGCGCGATTATTTTTTATTCATCGTTTTAGCTCACCTCTACCTTTGCTTCCGCTCAATGTTAATGATATCTGTATAAGACTTCTCAATATTCAATGCTAAAGCATGCCTGTTGCATGCTGATGAGGTGAAGCTCACACATTTGATCTCCAGAAAGCCAGTAAGTAACCTTTCCGAAAAAGAAGCTCTATCTCACATTGAAGCCTGATCCCAGGCGGCTCCCTTATAAACAGCTGCTGTTGGCTTCGATGCCATGAAGATCACAGAATTACAGTTTTATGGGAAATTAAAGCCAAGATATTTGAACAGACTGGCCCAATGGCACAGAATCTCATAATCAGCAGAGGATACCCAGCGTCCTAGAGCATCACAATTGAGCATTTGTATGACTCAGTTAATACCCAGGACAGTCTACCAGATTGGCATCATCATATCACATTCAGAGAACGGCAACATCAAGGAAAATCTTACCTGTTCATTCTCCTCTTCATCGCTACTTAGCTTAAGGTCATCTTCTAGCATTCTGAAAGAGGGAACAAAGAGGTACAGATACTTAGAAAATTCAAGAGAATTTAGCACCAAAATACCTGTATTAGAGCAATGTTTCAGTAATGAGTGTATTAGATTTACTAATTAAAAAAAAATGTTTCCTATTGAGCCCTTTTCCTCTGATGCACTTAGGAAATTACAAACCGCCACATCATGAAAATAAACCCTCACAACAGCCAAAGGACGTGATGACCTGCTTCAGGAATATGAGGTTTTTGGGCTTCCCTGGTGGCGCAGTGGTTGAGAGTCCGCCTGCCGATGCAGGGGACACGGGTTCGTGCCCTGGTCCGGGAAGATCCCACATGCCGCGGAGCGGCTGGGCCCGTGAGCCATGGCCACTGAGCCTGCGCGTCCAGAGCCTGTGCTCCGCAACGGGCGAGGCCACAACAGTGAGAGGCCCGCGTACCGCAAAAAAAAAAAAAAAAAAGAATATGAGGTTTTAAACGAACAGAGTCAAATAGGTGCTTTTCCTTGTGAAGTTGTAATGCCACAATTATTTGTCCAGTGTTTTCCATGTGGCGGGTGCTGAGCTACATCTCCATCACCATTCGTGGGAAGCAGAAGGAGAGAGCGGGCAGAACCCTGCCGAGAGCTAGAAAACCACAAACTCAAGTTCTCAGAGCAGCTGCTGGGTCTTCCCCCATCAAAGATCTGGAAAAGACAGCTGCCTGAACATCCTACCGGATGAGGAAAACCAAATAGGAGGAAACTTTCTGGAAAGACTCTGGGGAGGAACTCCCCAGAGCCCCCTGGGTCCCTCAGCTGCGTCATGACAACCGCAGTGGGGAAGCTTACTTTTGGGTCCGTAAGAGTTAAAAGTTTAAAAAAAAAAAAAAGAATTTGAGAAAGAATATATGGGTATGTATAACTGAATCACTTTGCTGTACACCTGAAACTAACACAACACTGTAAATCAACTATACTCCAATATGAAATTAAAAGAAGAGGATATATTAAAAAAATTAAATTAAAAAAAGAAAAAATTTCAAACATTATTTCTGACGATGATGAAACTGTATTCTTATCAGCATTGCTGATTTATTTCTTTGTAGAATAATCGTTTTCAGATGAACTCATTTCATAAGAAGTCTCACTCAGAAGTGTGTTCTACACACAGATGAATGCAGAGCTCTTCTGTCCGGAGTGAGGGGAAGAGTCCGTCTTTGGATGGACCCTGGGGCTCCAGGGATCAGTCTGGAGGCCACTGAGTCCCTGTGCTCGAAGGCCTCGCTCTCCTCTCTGAAATCACCTTCAAAGTCCAAAGACTGACCCCTAAAATGTGTTGTTTCCTATAAAAGCCAATTATAGGCCTATTGTAGATACATTCCTCTGAATATTTTTATAAGTAATTTCAGTGACTTTTGGGGTGAGCTTGGGGTAAAGACCTGCCAGGGCAGGGTGTGGGCCCACTTCTGCCTCTCACGGCTGTGTGTTTGGGGCAAATCAATAAACGGCCCCGCCCCCAGCCCCATTTCCATCCTTGTAAAATGAAGGGCTGTGCTGGACATCTCCAAGGTCCAGTCCTCCTTTAGCGTCCAAGTCTGCAAAATAAATGTGCGCCCTATTTCCTAAAGTAAAACAACTCCTGTATTTGCTCTGAAGAGCACAGTTATGAAATTTTAAAGCAATTCTTGGTATTAAGAATTTAAGCCATAACCATTAGGACACCAAATCCCCCCTGGCTACAGCTATTCTACTAGTAGCAAGTGGTATCCTTCTTTTATTATTCAAACCAGAAGCAAACAAGCCAAACACTGGCAAGGACTGCACAGCTGCACCTCAACCGCCCTTTACGTCTGTGTGGCACGTCACTCATTTCCCTTGACCTCACAAACTTGAACCTGGGCTTCGAAGAGAAGAGATGCTGGTGATTTATTATATTAGAGTGCTTTTGGGGGAGAATCTAGGAGAGGACAGTGTTTCCTTTGTCCTGGGACACTACTGACCAGCACGGTGACGGCACAGAGTACAGTACCAGTTGGTTGGCTGGGCTGGGCAGCTACCCCAAGACGATTTTTTTTGTTTTGGCTGCGTTGGGTCTTCGTTGCTGTGCATGGGCTTTCTCTAGTTGTGGCGAGCAGGGGCTACTCTTCGTTGCAGTGCACGGGCTTCTCATTGTGGTGGCTTCTCTTGTTGCGGAGCACAGGCTCTAAGTGCATGGGCTTCAGTAGCTGTGGCACGTGGGCTCAGTAGTTGTGGCTCGTGGGCTTAGCTGCTCCGCGGCCTGTGGGATCTCCCCGGACCAGGGCTCGAACCCGTGTCCTCTGCATTGGCAGGCGGATTCTTAACCCCTGTGCCACCAGGGAAGTCCCCCCAAGATGACTTTTCTACCCAAAGGCACAAATACGTTTCTGATGAAAAGGACCAGAGAAGTCAGGACAGTTTCTTACCCTCCACTCCTCACTCCCTCTTTTGGGGTCAGCTGCCAACTGCGATTCGGTTTAATCTCAAGGACTGCCCTGTAAACACTGGGTGTTCAAAGTGTGGGTGGTTCCGTCGGGGGATGGGAAGGGGAAGGGAAGAACACACAATCGTTGTTAATGTCCCCCGTTAGATGGAAGTCACGTCAAGGGTGACTGAGGAGTTTCATCTGCGTATGGGCGACGGCGTGGACAGATTTGAAGGCCATGGCCAACCACAGCAAGATGCCCCTAAATGCCCCGAAGCAAGGGATCTTAGCTTGGCCGCACACCCGTCCTGTGACTCGGTTACCACGTGAAGCTGGCAGCGTAAAAGCCGTGTGTGGGGTTCCTTTTAAGGTAGGGAGTAGAACTTGTTTTGTTTATTCTAGGTGCACGCTCAATGTGTCAACACATGAACATGTGTCTGGTTGAATCTCAGGCTGCCTTTCACACCCCTGATCCTGGGAGAGTCACACCTCTGGGCCATGGTTTTGTCATTTCTATAGTGAGACTCAGCTCCCTTGTCATCCTTTCCAGAAGAAAAGCAGTCAGAGATCCACCTCACTTTGGGAATAGAAATTATCACTGAATTTACCTCTCTTATGTTAAAAAAAAAAAAGATTAATTGTGTTTCTGGTCTGAGATCCAAAAACAAAGGATCAAATGTAAAAACATTCTGTATTCAACAGAGGCCTGGAGAGAAGTTAGACTCCAATAAACTTCAGAATGTCTTGGAAAAATGGGAACACCGAGTCTGACAGCTCATTCACATTGCACGGTAATCCTGTGAGCCTGCTGCTACCAGCACGAGGGACCGCATTCCTGGAACAGACGGTCACCACTGCCTGGCGCCCCAGACCCCAACAGGCGTGCGCTGAGATGACTCAGTCTCAAGGCCACCCAAGAACACGCCCGGCCCTTCTGCATCATTCTGGTCACAGTGGAGTCCCTGGGACTCAACTTCCAAAGCACAGTGCTGGTCCCTTTTAACGCTGGGAAAACCAGAGTGGCTTCTCAGAGAGCCTGAGGAGGAGCTGAGGAAGATGTGAAGTTAGAGAAGAATACGGAAGAGCTGGGGCCACTTAGGAGCCTGAGAGCTGTCCTTGTTTGGTAAAGGCTGTGTCTGCCTCCTTCGAAACACACAAATGGCACCATCGGAGCAGTCTGCCCCCAAATCTGATCCCACCTGCTTGACAACATGTTTATCATCTGTCTGTTTTCAAAAGGAATTACACTGGCGTAAGTAAATTAAACAAGAATAATAATAACAAAAGTTTTAAACCAAGAGTGAAAGAAAATGCAAAGTAAGTGTTGGTTAGGACACAGGGCAGAGACGGAGGATACCTGACTCTGTTTTTGATGCTCTGAAGCGTTGAGGATGGAGACTGGGAGGGTCATCAGCACGTAAGTGCAGGGCCCATGCTTCAGTATCACACTGACTCGCAGGGCCTGACGCACCTCTGCATCCCTACAACCCCCTCATCTGAGCACCACCAGGCCTTCCTCCCGATGGTGACGCCCACCCACCCACAGCCACGCTCCTTCCATGTCCCTTGGTGCCCACCCCCCCTTCGTGTCCCTGCAGCACCCTCCTAGGTGTCCCAGCTCCTGTCCAACCTGACCTCATTCAACCCTACCTCGAGGTGGGTGCTGCCAGGGCAGCAGACCTCGGGGGTCTGAGCACAGACTCTGGAGTCAGACTGCCTAGGAGGAATCCTGGCTCTGCCACTCAGCTTGCTTATTAGCACAGAACCTTGTGCGGAACCAACATTCAACACATGTTCATTCTTCATTAGTATTCCTCTTTTACCTCTGAGGGCCATGCCTTGGAGCGTTTAAGAAACTTGCATGCGTAAACAGTTTGGGACAGAAGATGCTTCTGTAACAATGCCTTAAAACTAAGCCATTTGCTCTGTTTTCAGGCCATCTTGAGAAGAAAAGATGACGTTTTCTAGAGGTTGCGGAGGGGGATCTATTTTAGGATATAACTGCTGCCATGGTTGATTGATCTGATGCCTGCAGAGGACAGAAAACACGGCCACCAGCCTGAGTGCACAGGGGACATATCCTGGGAGCCTGTGGTCGGCCACACAGCCTGGAGTACCCACAGCCTGATGACAACAGCTGAAATAAAATAGATAATAAAGTCAAACTCTGCGAATGAAGGCCAGAGAGCAGAGGTGCAGCCAGAGGTACAGAGAAACCTGGACTTCGTGCCCTGAGCACCTGAACAGCTGTCATGCTGTGTCCAGAGCACTTCCGGTCAGTGCCTGGTGGTAACTTCACAGTGGAGTCTGACCAGACAGCTGACTTCACAGTGGGACCCTGACGGGACCGAGGCAGGATTTTTTTTTTTAAACATGCAATTAGGTGATTCAGAGTCTAGCCATTTTTCACTGGTGAACTGTGTAGACAACAGTTTCTTAAAATTATTGTCCCCGGAAAATTACAACATGCCCCCTGAACACCTGGTACAAAGGGTCAAAAGGTTTGAGCCACGGGCTGAAGGCTCTTATGCTTTCACGCAGGGACAGAGGGTCCCATGGGAACTGTGTAGAGGAAAGGGTGTGTGGAGGTTTGCCTCTGAGCTCAGATCGGGGAACCCAGTACAAACATTTCCATCTGTGGTTTGCCAAGGACCATCTCAGGTGAACCTCTCTGCTTCTGGAAGTGAAGGATGAAGAAAACACTGCCTCACCACCAACAGTAGAATTGGCATTCAAACACCCAATCACCTACACATTCAATTTTCTACTGCGTTCTTTCAGTGGTGGGCACCTATCTTTGGAAAGCATACTGTCTCCCAGGGCTGGTTCTTCTCACACATTACATTCAAATCAGCATTGCCATTTTAGCCATTTTTAAGTGTCTTAAAATTCTGAAGGTCTGGCATAACGAACTCTCACAGAACCCAGTCGCCTCATCTGAAGGTAAGGCCCTCAGAAAAGGGAGGGATTCAATACAACCCTTGCAACTTTACTATCTGATGATGGTAGCTTCCCTGTGTGTACTATTTTTTAATTGAGCAGTAGACAACTTTACGTTGTAGCTAGTGCTTTTATATACATATATATTTTAAAAATAAATTTATTTATTTAGTTTTGGCTGTCTTGCATCTTCGTTGCTGCACACAGGCTTTCTCTAGTTGTGCCGAGCAGGGGTAACTCTTCACCGTGGTGCGTGGGCTTCTCACTGCAGCGGTTTCTCTTGTTGCAGAGCACGGGCTCTCGGCACGCGGGTTTCAGTAGTTGTGGCACGCGGTCTCAGTAGCTGTGGCATGTGGGCTCTAGAGCGCAGGCTCAGTAGTTGTGGCACACGGGCTTAGTTACACTGCAGCATATGGGATCTTCCTGGACCGGGGCTCGAAGCCATGTCCCCTGCACTGGCAGGCAGATTCGTAACCACTGTACCACCAGGGAAGTCCCTGGTGCTTATATTTTTGAGGTCCACAATTTCTCAGGAAGCAGAAATAGTAGCCTACCCATAACAGATGGCCAACTGCTTCTAGGGTTCATCTGTATCTTACACAGGTATTGCAAACGGGCACATTAACTACCTTCAAATGTAACGACAGTCATTTCACAGAGCAGCAGTTTTTAATTAATAGGGTTTCCCTGGAATTACTTGTCATTTGGGGTCCTTATCAGATCTGAATCCTTTAGTCCTTTAAAGTTCATTTCATTTTGCTATGTCTTAATGGCTTCTTGAAAATCTGACTTTTATATGGGCTGTTTGGTTTGCAGATTTGTTTCTATAGCCGGTGCTTCTATGATCTCCACCTATTTGAGATTTAAAGCCAAAGGCAAATGTTTATGAATCCCCATTAAACATATTCATATATGCAAAATGGATAAAGAAGATGTGGCACATACATACAATGGAATACTACTCAGCCATAAAAAGAAATGAAATTGAGTTATTTGTATGGAAATGGATGGACCTAGAGTCTGTCATACAGAGTGAAGTAAGTCAGGAAGAGAAAAACAAATACCGTATGCTAACACATATATATGGAATCTAAAAAAAAAAAAAAAAAAAGGTTCTGAAGAACCTAGGCGCAGGACAGGAATAAAGATGCAGACATAGAGAATGGACTTAAGGACACGGGGAGGGGGAAGGGTAAGCTGGGACAAAGTGAGAGTGGTATCGACGTGTATACACTACCAAATGTAAAACAGATAGCTCGTGGGAAGCAGCTGCATAGCACAGGGAAATCAGCTCGGTGCTTTGTGACCACCTAGAGGGGTGGGATAGGGAGGGTGGGAGGGAGACTCAAGAGGGAGGGGATATGGGGATATAAGTATACGTATAGCTGATTCACTTTGTTATACAGCAGAAACTAACACAACAATGTAAAGCAATTATACTCCAATAAAGATGTTAAAAAAAAAGACATTTTCTATAGTGCATCTCATTGAAACCTCAATGATTAAATGATAGTACTACTAAAAAAAAAACCCATATTCATAAACGCAAATATCTATTCTAACAATTAGCCGTGCATGATAAACCTGTTATGCAGGTCCACCTCTCTGAAGGAATCGAAGCCATCCTCTCCACTGCTTGGAACACAGGAGGAGAAGTTATAAAACTCATTTCATTGTTTTTGAAGTCCACTGCTCTCTCAGGGTCAGCACTACCATCTGCCTGGGCTTATTTTCAAAAACACTTGACCACCTTCCTCTCCACATTCGTTCAGAAGAATTTAGCTTGCGCCATTCCCCAGTTAACTGGGAACCAGGATGGCCTGGACAGGCTCAGCCTGGGGCTGGTGATGTAGTGCATCCAAGGCACAAAGGAAGGACCTTAGTCTGGAAGCCAACGTAGAAGTCAGGAACGAGACAAAGGGTGGTCTAGATGACCTGAGAGCTTCCAGCTCTGATGCTTTCCTACCTGGGTTTCCTACCTACATCTTTTGAGGCAATGTGGAGCATAGGGAGATGGTTTCTGTTCACACACATCTTCTTCCTGGACCCCCTCTTCCTAGGATTGGTTCTAGCTGTCAATGAAATCACAAATGATCTTCTGATTCTGCCATGTGCACCCTGGGGCGAAGGTGTCCTGTACCTCTTCTGTTTAAGAACAATAGGTTCCAATGGTCCTTTTCTTCCGCTTATACGATGAGTCCACCTGCGACCTTGACACAGGCCTGTTTTCCCTGGGGGACAGCATCTCATTTCTTGCTACTTCAGACCCTCGCAAAAGCCAACCTCATTCAGGAGACCTGTCAAACCCTGGTGAGATGCGGGATGAACGTGTGTCTTCAAAATCTCAGTCAAGCAACCGCCTTTCCAAATAGTCCCATATCTAGTATATTAATATAGAATAAATGGAAATCAAAGGAAAGTAAAAGTCAACACTAATAAAAGGACACAGTCTGTGGTACTAGAGTGTGGAGTGGTGGAATGAGGCTGGCCAGCATTGAGTCTGAGTTCTGTCCGTAACCAGCTCTGTAAACTTGGGCAACGTGTGCACTCACTCTGGATATTACTTCCACATCTCTAAAACGAAGCTGGGATAAAATGACCTCTACAGCCCCTCGTGGCTCTGAATTCTGACTCTCTGCCTTTACCAATGCGTGGAAAGTCCAGTTAGATTGTTGGAGGTTTAGAGGGTTCCCTGGATCTGAGCTGATACGACTCATAAAAGTAAAACTGACAGGCTGGAATCTGAGTCAGGATCCACACTGGAGTCAGGAGCCTGGGGTGAAGTCCGGTTACTTCTTTGAGCACTTACTTCCTCGTATGTCAGGTAAGACATTTCCCATCGTTGTTCTAAAAATTCAATAGGAAATGGACATGGCAGTGCTTTTAGATGGTAGAGTGCTACATAGAATGTTTGACTACTTCTGGAAACATTTCGCATGTGATATGGTGTGTAGGACAGAGCCTCGCCCTCAGGCAACAGCCTGTGACTCTATGATACCAGAGCAGCTTCTCGTGGACCAGGAACAAAGGCAATAATCAGACTGGAGCCCGGAGCTCCTGCACCAGGTGGCCACAAGGACTGGACTGGGAGATCATGCCAGTTCCCCAACTGGGCTTGAGACCAGGGAAGTGTTCTTTCCTCTGTTACAAACTAATCAATTGTCTCTAGGTATTTTCTGGACACTTCCTTATTACAGTGAAATGTCTCCCCAAACACACATCCAACAGCTTTTGGGTAGTTAAAAAAACTAGATTCATCTTTTTCTTTTCTCCTAACAGCATCTGCAAATAAAATCAGATGACACGTATGCTAAATGATGAGCAGAGCAACAGAGCAATTTGCTGAGCCCCCAAGGAGCCTTCGTCAAGTCCTCTAGGCTCTGGTCCACACGGCACCAGAACCATACATCCTCTCAAACGCTCTGTGTCTGCAGGATCCTTCATTCTTTCTAAGGAACAATGTGTCCCCGAGCTCCACCACGAAGGCACATTTAGAAAAGCAGGAAGTCACAAAATATTCTTCCAAGTAACTGAAAACGGGACGCTAGCGGCCAAGTGTACCGAGAAGTTCCTCATCAGATCAGTCCTCTGGGGCAGGTGGACTGCCGTAGGACGCGGAGGTGCTGTGGGAGAATGTTTACAGAGAAAAGCGGCCTTAGCAGGCCACCTGCTCTGACCTCCAGCCCTAGGGAAGCAGGAAGCTCCCTCCACAGGCACCCTGGGAGTCAAAGCTGGGCCAGTGGTTCTCAGACTAGAGCAGAAGCAGCATCACCTGAGGGCTTGTTAAGACACTGGTGTCTGGGCCCACCTCCAGGGGTGGGAAGGGGCCCCCAAATTTGCATTCATAGTAAGTCCCCAGGTGATGCAGAGGCTGCCGGGCAGAGGCCTCAGTTTTAGAAGCGCTGGGCTAGGCCAACACCTCCTGCCCGCAGAGGTTTATCACATTCCTAGTCAGCTACTGAAAGTCGAGAGCCTGTGATATGGCCCCTTGAGCCACCTCTGAGGGCATATTGGGGCCTGTGGTCTGGGTGGATGGGTGGGGGGCCTGGGGCCCTGAGGATGTGTACTCCTCCCCAGATCTCTCCCAGTTTGCCCTGGCCCACAGGGTAGGATCCCAGAGAGGACCAGGGACCCCCTCCTCTCACCCCCAAATCTGCTAAGGAAAAGAGCTCGCTCATTCAACCAACTGAGCCTGACTCACTGAGTACAAGTTCCAAAGGCTCTGTGCCTGCCCTCAGAGCATCGGGTTATCAGGGGACAGAGACAAGTAATCCAGTGATTGTTATATGGTGGGATGGGCCCTGGAGCAGAGCACTGGAGGAGGAAGGACCTGTGCTGGCTTCAGACTCCTAAAGAAGTCAGATGGAGTCGGGGAAGGTGACCCCCGAGCATGGCATGCCTGGGGATGGAGGTAGGTTATATCCTGCACTCCCATGATGTTCTTTTCTTTTGGAAAAGTGATACACACACAGGGTTCCAATGCCATCCCCCCGCCAAAGAAAAAATCCAGGGAAATGTCTACCTCCCCTCCTGTCTCTACCTGCTCGCTTCCCACTCTTTCCCCCAAAGTCACCACTGTCTGTAGTTTCTTATAGATGATTTCCGAGTTTCTTTAATGCATTAACCAGCAAATGGGAACACAGCACTTTGGACCCCTTACAGTCAGTACATGGCACTGGTGGACGGGTGTAAGGTTAACGGGACCCTCGTTATCTAGCTGCAGCAGGCAGCTCTAAGACACTCCCAACGACCCCAGCCTCCTGGTACTGTGTCCTCCCCACCCTGAGTGTGGCTGAACCTAGTGACTTCCTTCTAGGGAACAGAACAGGGCAAAGTGATGGGGTGTCACTCGTGAGATTGGGTGATGTCCGCCTGCTGGCATGCATACTCTTTGGCTCTCTGGCTGGTTTGCTCGGATGATGAAAGCTGCCACGTTGGGAGCTGCCGTATGGAGAAATCCCCACGGCTGGGAGCTTAGGGGACCTCTGGCCAACGGCCAAGGAGGGAATGAGGCTCTCAGCCCAACCACTGGAAGGAACTGAGTCTGGCCAACAATCACGCGATGTGAGCTTGGAAATGGATCTTTCCCTAGTCAGGCTTTGAAGTGACTGCAGCCCCGGCTGCAGCCTCTCCAGAGACCCTTAGCCGGGGGACCCAGCTAAGCCACGCTCATATTCCCGACCTACGGAAACCATGAGATAACAAATGCCACTAAGTTTGCGGGTAATTTGTTGGCATCAACAAGTAACTGGTATGCCACTGGATGGTAGTAAATATTTAGTGTGTCCCTTTTCAAGGTCACTCCCAATTGCTTGCACTAAAGCATGAACAGCCATCATTCAAACTGTCTCACAGAGGTATAACGCAAGCCTAACAGGTCATTAAAATGTTCTAATAGTCACATTAAAAAAAAGTAAAAACAGGTAAGATTACAATATAGTCAATATATTTAAGCCAACATAGCATTTCAAGGTGACAACATACACATTTCAAGGGCTCAGTAGCCATGTGTGGCCAGTGGCTGCTGGACTGGACAACATGGGTTCAGAGCTTCTGCAGAAGGTGAGGGGTGTTGACAACTCCAGAAGGTGTCATGTCCCCACCTCCCTGCAGCTCTCCTTTGCCTCTTGCAGGGGTCAGTCTTCTCTACAATTCCTGCCTCACAGGGTGCACTGGACAAGCCTGTGAAGGTAAAGGCCCTGGTAACTTAGAGTGTGGAGGAGCTGAGCGGGAAAAAGGGAAGGCTCTGGTCAGAACGGATTGCAACCGCACAGCCCCAATGACGACCGCTGGTGGACACAGGGATTCCAGAGGCCTGTTTCTGAGCCCGTTGAACGTGTTAACGACCCATCTTGCTCCCAATTCTGATGACACTATCTGCTCATGGCATGGCGCGCCGTGATGTCTTACAAAACAGCTGTAAGGCAGAAACCAGCGCACAGCTGCAGGTGGCCCACAGAGGGCTATGCTCAGGGCCATGCGTTGAGGAGCCATGGCCTCGGAAAACGGAACAGGGGCAGCCTTGCAAACACACCTTGTAAAACGCTGACCACTTGGCAAGGGAAGTCTGTCCACTGTTTGCTCTCATTTATCACGTCCCCATTTCTGTTGGATGTAGTAAAGACACATCTCACTAAAGTTATTTGAAATATCCCAGGTTTTCTTTTTAGTTTTGTTTTTTGCTTTTTTTTTTTTTTTAGTTGTGTATTTTAAAAAGTGTGCTCGTTGTTCTTTTTACTTGGAATTACAGTTGCAAGGGGACTAGACAGGGGATCTGAGCAGCCTGGAGGGAACTCTTTGTCTGGGAGAAATGGAATGCTGGGCCCAGCTTCCCTGAACATCTCAGGACTCTTTCCACCCAGAAAGCTGTAAGCACCGCACACAGCTGGTGTGACTGTGAAAATATGAAGATGCTCCATCTTTTCCACTCAGGGCACTGCAGGCCACGGTTGTAAAGTAGCTTTCTCCGAACTGACTTGAAAATTGCTTCCTCCTAAAAGAATTATAGGGAAAGAGGGCTGGACGGACTCGATCATTTCTATCAAAAAACAAGCTGGACTCTAGAAAGGGTACTTTAATAGGGAAGGCTCGCTCCTCAAAGATGGTTTTAAAATTCCTCTCTTTGTTCGGTACAAGGACTTTTAGAAAATTAGCTTCTGAACTAATGTTCTTGGTATTAGAGAATTCCGTTTCTAAGGCGTAATGAATTCAAGTACAGAGTGTGAAAGAACATGGTCCTTTTTCGGCAGAACTGGAAGAGAGGTTGGGGGACCTCGACTGGGAAGCTTTGCACAGACTTGACCATGGGCATTTCTTTTTTTGTTTGTTTGCGGTACGTGGGCCTCTCACTGCTGTGGCCTCTCCCGTTGTGGAGCACAGGCTCCGGACGCGCAGGCTTAGCGGCCATGGCTCACGGGCCCAGCCGCTCCGCGGCATGTGGCATCTTCCCGGACCGGGGCACGAACCCGTGTCCCCTGCATCGGCAGGCGGACTCTCAACCACTGTGCCACCAGGGGAGCCCTCATTCATAACTTTTGACAGGAAGAATGTATTGAATCTAGAAGGGTCACACATACGGCGGGCCCAATACCAGTTTTTGCATGTCTGTGGCGATCGTTATTGACAAGTTGATTCCTGAGACAGCCCCTAATTAAGAGATTTAATTGAACAGATAAACTGTTAGGGTCAGGAAAGAGAACCCAGCATAATCTCCAAATAAGCAAATGCACACATGTTGAGCTACGCCCATGTCACATGTTCCCTGAATATGGCCTAACATGGTGGTTTCTAAACTTTACTGCACACTGGAACAACTTGGGAACTCTGAAAAATATGGATGCCTGGCTCCCACCCCACCCCCATATTCTGATGGAATAGATTTGGGGTGTGATCTGGGCATCCACAGTTTTAAAGGTTCCCTAGGTGATTCTAATTTACAGCAAAGCATAGGAACCCCTAGACAACACAGAGTGAACTTGGACCGTCTGCAGAGCTGAATGTCTTGGATAGCTCTGTTCCCTGGATCAAGTCCCGAACTCTGAGTTTTAGTTTGTCCGCTAATAAAACGCTACAGCAGTAGAGACACAAATGAGACAATAAAAGTGAAAGCACACTGGAAACTGTAAAGCCTCCGAGGGGTTGCTCAATGATGAGGTCAGCATTGCCCGTGGTGCTTAAACGCTGATTCGTGGGCCTCCTTCCCAGAGATGCTAATTTAATTGGTCCTAGATTGGGCACAGGCATCGGTATTTTTGACAAGCATCCCAGATGAATCTACAATTCAGCCAGGGTTGAAAACCACTGCCTGATTCCAAGTGAACTTTCGCCTTCTCATTAAAACCATCTGCAATCCACAGAATAGAATTCTCCGCATCTTATCTGCCTTTGTACAGAACTAGTGCATTGTATTAAGACTGTGTATCAACTCAACAGCCTCCACCTTTCCCCCGTCTTCCATTGGAATATGAATGCTTTCAGGGGAGGGGTGTTACCTCCTGAGTACCTAGGGTAAGGCACAAGCCCATCTTTACTAATGAGTTAAGGAGTTATCATTCTGCGTTTCAGAATTCTTCAGGGGTTGTTTTCAGAAATCATAGGCAGTGCTAGGGCATCTGAGATCATTTTCGGGCCTGTTCTTTAGCCTCTGGGAGGAAATACAAAAGATACCATAGGTTATCCTGCCTTCCAAGTTCTCTGGAGAAGTCCCCAAGGTTTCTTCAAGACAGTACGGTACAGTATGCAAGGTAATCTGTGGACATCTCAGCGTCATTTCTTCCTTTGGAGCACTACCCTGTTTCACAGGGGCTAGAGGACTGGGAACTACATTTCCTACATGCCTGCCTGCAGGGTTCTGAGTTAGATGTTGCCAATGAGAGGCACCCCCATAGGGTTTGGAAGGCCGAAGGGTAACAGAGGCCATCGTTGTACCAAGGCAGTGGAAGCAGGTGTATAAGCTTCAGCAGGTGGCAGATGTGAGGTTCTGCCAGAGGCTTCCAGGCAACCTTCTGGGAATAAAACCTGTCAATGCTGAGATGCCTGTTAGCAGTTCTCTGCAATTCTGGCATTTACTGATTTCCTGAACTAATCACTGATTTCCTGTTGGCCCCCTGACCTTAGATTCCCTAGCCCTCCTGATGGACTTGGAAGGCATTCATGCCCTATGTTAAGTGCCCTCCTATTAAAACACCTAGAGTGGTTTCTCTTTTCCAGACTGAATTCTGACTGGTGCGTATAGTAATTAAGAGCCTGAGCTCTGCAGTCAGAAAGCCTGATTGATGGATTCGTATCCCAGCTCTGCCACATACTAGCTGTGTGTCCTTGTGCAAAGAACTCAGAGTCGCTCCCTCAGTTTCCTCATCTTTAAAATAGACAAATAAGAGCGGTAACCTCCAAGGAATGTGGGAATTATATGGGGGAAAATGTATACAACATTTTATACGGTGGCTGATACACAGGAATGACTCAATACTCAACATTCGTATTGGAATTTCACTACCCATGCCATCTTGTAACAATCACCAGGCTGTAACTTAAGTCCATTTCACTTTTTCTAACAGAAACTTCTTAATTTACTGACCACCACCAGTGAACCAGGTACATTCTAGATGCTCGAGATAGAAGGTTGAAAAGCCTTTGCCTTCACATGGCTCACTGTTTATTGAAGGGAAAGACAGATAAGTAAGCCTAGTGAAGCGATAAAAAGTGGGAGTACAGATCCCCATCTTCTTTCCTTGTCAGAAAATCCTGGCCCCTTTTTTTCTTTCCTCATGGGCTTTATTCTCCAGTCTTTGAAACACCTGTATAGTCTTCAAATATTAGTTCCCCAATGTCCTTCCCAGGGTACAATCATGTGAAGGACAAAGTCCACTATCCAAGCTAACTCAGTACTAACTGGAGGGGGAGAAGTACCTGTTCTACCTTGGAAGTCAACAGTTCCTAAGTTTCTCTAATTAAAGCTTTCTTCACTTTAGTTCATTGAGTTGTTCCTGCCCCATTAAGTCTTTTTTCTTTCTTTCTTTCTTAAACATCTTTACTGGAGAATAATTGCTTCACAATGATGTGTTAGTTTCTGCTGTATAACAAAGTGAATCAGCTATACTTATATACATCTCCATATCCCCTCCCTCTTGCATCTCCCTCCCACCCTCCCTAACCCACCCCTCTAGGTGGTCACAAAGCACCGAGCTGACCTCCCTGTGCTATGCGGCTGCTTCCCACTAGCTATCTATTTTACATTTGGTAGTGTATATATGTCCATGCCACTCTCTCACTTCGTCCCAGCTTACCCTTCCCCCTCCCCGTGTCCTCAAGTCCATTCTCTACGTCTGCATCTTTATTCCTGTCCTGCCCCTAGGTTCTTCATAACCATTTTTTTTTCTTTTTAGATTCCATATATATGTGTTAGCATATGGTATTTGTTTTTCTCTTTCTGACTTACTTCACTCTGTATGACAGACTCTAGGTCCATCCACCTCACTACAAATAACTCAATTTCGTTTTCCTTTTTTTTTTTTTTTTTTTTTGGTACGCAGGCCTCTCACTGCTGTGGCCTCTCCCGTTGTGGAGCATAGGCTCCGGACGCGCAGGCTCAGTAGTTGTGGCTCAAGGGCCCAGCCGCTCCGTGGCATGTGGGATCTTCCCGGACCGGAGCACAAACCCGCGTCCCCCGCATCGGCAGGTGGACTCTCAACCACTGCGCCACCAGGGAAGCCCTTGTTTTTCTTTTTAAGGCTGAGTAATATTCCATTCCCATTAAGTCTTGAGGGAAAGAAGCCACTGCCTCTCTGTTCAGGGTATCCATAGGTCATTTGAGACTTATGGAATGTTAGCCTCCTATGTTGTGTGGACCAAGATGCCCATTCTGGCCCCTGTGATTATGGGCAGAACCAGCTGGAACCAGATACTGCAGGGATCCCGCCGGTGCTGCACCTCCAAGCTGTCCCTCTCTGGAACGTATGCCTTCGGCTGCCTATGCCTAGACGCAGCCTTCTAACATGAATCCACTCACCCTCTCTGCCACAAACGTAGTAAGCGGATCACTTAAATGTAAAGAGAAGGAAAAGCCATTTATGTTCCATGTTAAAGCAAAAGCATCCTGTTAGCTATTCACTGAACTGGGAGATTGGCATTTGATCCTCAAACCAAGGCATTTCCGTGAATTCACCTTTAATGCTACCATTTTTGTAGTACTTTGCATGTTATCTCTGATGCTTCTAGAACTATTCACTGTAAAACGAATCCAGGTGGTCAGAATACATAAGTCAGATAACCTCAATTAAAAAAGAAGTCTCAGAGGGGATACATGTGTATGTATAGTTGATTCACTTTGCTGTACAGCAGAAACAAAACATCGTAAAGCAACCATATTCCAATAAAATTTTTTTAAAGATCTCATATATATATGTATACACACACACACACACACACACACACACACACACACACACACACACCACCAAGACTAGTTCACCACTTTTTCTTTTTTACAGTGAATAGGTTTGAAAATTAGGTCAATATATGAAATGTTCTAATTTTCAGGTGGCACAGGCAAAAAAAAAAAAAAAGAGAATGAAATAATGCCACTTACAGCAACACAGAAGGACCTAGAGATGATCACACTAAGTGAAGTCAGACAGAGAAAGACAAATACCATATGATGTCACTTATATGTAGAATCTAAAATAGGACACACATGAACTTATTTACAAAGCAGAAACAGACTCACAGACATAGAGAACAGACTTGTGGTTGCCAAGGGGACGGAGGCGAGGGAGGGATAAATTAGGAGTTTGGGATTAGCAGATACAAACTATTATATATGGAATGGATAAACAACAAGGTCCTACTGTACAGCACAGGGAACTATATTCAATTTCCTGTAATAAACCATAATGGGAAAGAATATGAAAGAGAATATATATATGTGTAACCGAATCACTTTGCTTTATACCACAAACTAACACCAGCATTGGTCAGGCCACTCTGCAAGAAAGTTTCAGCATTTCCTCATGGTTTTAGATCAGGTATATTTTGGGTTTAAGTAAAGAAGAGTAAACTTGCAGAATCAAGTTGTTTGCTGCCTATCCAACTTTTTATGTATTCATGTACAGCAGACCTCGTTTTACTGCACTTCACTTTACTGTGCTTTGCAGATAATCGTGTTTTTTACAAACTGAATGTTTGTGGCAACCCTGCGTTAAGCAAGTCTATCGGTGCCGTTCTTCCAACAGCATTTTCTCACTTCATGTTTCTGTGTCACATTTTGGTAATTCTTGTAATATTTCAAACTTTTTCATTATTATTATATTTGTTATGGTGACCTGTGATTCGTAACCTTTGATGTTTTACTGCTCTGATTCACTGAAGGCTCAGATGATGGTTAGCATTTTTAGCAATAAAGTGTTTTTAAATTAAGGTATGTACATTGTTTTTTAGACATAACGCTATTGCACACTTAATAGACTACAGCATAGCGCCAGCATCATTTTTATATGTACTGTAAAACCAAAAAAATTGTGTGACTCGCTTTATACGATATTTGCTTTAATGCTGTGGTCTGGAACCCAACCTAGAGTATCTCCGAGGTCCGCCTGCACTTGATTTTCAGTTGGCAGAAGGGAATCTCAAGTGCAAAGAAAAATGATTCAATGAAAAATTTTAAGTGCGAGTGCAAACTTTTGAGACAGAATTTGACTTCAAAAGAGTGCTTTTCTACTTGCTGCTTAAGAAGATAATCAGTACTAATCATAATAAATTTAGTTACTATACTGGAACTCATGGCTAAATCCTGCCTAATTGGGTCTATTCGTTGATGGAGGACAGGAGAGGAAGGCTGAAAAGAGATGGGATCCATGACCAATGCAGACTTCTTGATTTTCCAATTTTAAATGAGTCAAGACTCCTGGTACATAGGTTTTCATTAAAATGGCAGAAAATCAATTGATCTCTGGATCAACACTAGACAACACTGTGAGGTAGGTGACACTTATCTTTGAAAACCCCTACCTTTTCAGGGGTGCTCCCCCCACTCCAGGGCTATGCTTTCATCCAGATTCCTTTCTTACACGGGCACTGGAGCACCCCCTGCCCCTGCCTGGCCCCGAACCATGGTCTAGAATGGGTCTCCTTTCCTGCCTACCTGCTAAAATAATCTTCCTCTGTAGCCCACACCCTTGGAAGCGGCTGTGACCTAGACACACTGCATGGTGCAGGTTGGCCAGAACACACCCCTTCTAACAGTTTCCCAGGCGCTTGTGATCTGTGATGACGTCTCACAGTTAAAAAGAGAAGAAACGGAAAACCAGAAAACAACAGAAACCTCCCCAAATAACACCAAAAAAGATCCTGAAGGTGTGAAAGTAAGAGTAGAAGTTTTCAGGTACAGTGTCAGGCCCTTGGATGGACCATTTTACTTTCAACCGGCCTTACTGCACAGTTAATACAGAAGAGAGTGGGCATTCTTGACCAGGAGCCCTGGTGAAGGCCCGACAGAGATGAGACAGTGTCTAACTGGGTCCAGGCAGCACTGCCCCTAATGTGCCCCTATAACCAGGAGCCTATCTTGTTCTGGGATAACAGGATAGCGGCAGCCTACATCACCTGTAGTGAGATTAATTATTTAAGTAAAATTTTACTGGTAGCCTACATGTGTCAGGCACTGTGCTAGCAGATGGCTAGACCAGGACAAATAAGAAATGGTCCCCAACCTCACAGAGCTCCAGTCTGATAAAGGAGCTCAGGCTTACAGGATTTTCTTACCCGGACAACAAACTGTCCCGGGATCTCTGAAACAGTGCTCCTAGATTCCCCTGATGCAGTAAGGATGTGACATGAAACTCAGAACAAACAGAAGGAATGTCACTTTCTATATGGCCCAAAGATAGCTTCCTACCAGAAATTCACCCCTGGCTTCTGCTGCATTTTCATCACTGAGACTCACGTAGCCGTTTTTAATAGCAAGCAGCTACATGGGCCACAGGAGGTACTTTGCGAGTGTTTGTTGATTTGAATCGGCTAGTCTCAGGCCAGGGAACACCTTGCTCCCGTAGAGCAAGGGGCTGGGTGCGGTAGGAGGCGTACTGGATCCTCGGATTAACCAGGTGGGTGACGGGAGAGACACGAAATTCAAGTCAATAAGAACAGAGGGAGCGTTCTGTGAATTCAGCGGGGACGAACTTCAAGCCACGGGGCCAGCTCTCACCGGCCTGCAGAAGGGAGAGGTGGCAGTCTCCTCCTGGGTGAGGTCCAGCCAACAGTGCATGAAAGCACGGGGCTCAGTGGGAAAACTCAGGCCAGTAATAGTCAGCCATTGCTTTTTTTTTTTTTTTTTTTTTTTGTTTTTTGCGGTACGCGGGCCTCTCACTGTTGTGGCCTCTCCCGTTGCGGAGCACAGGCTCCGGACGCGCAGGCTCAGCGGCCATGGCTCACGGGCCCAGCCGCTCCGCGGCATGTGGCATCTTCCCGGACCGGGGCACAAACCCGTGTCCCCTGCATTGGCAGGCGGACTCTCAACCGTTGCGCCACCAGGGAAGCCCAGCCATTGTTATTTTTAAACAAACTTTTATACTAGTTTTAGATTTACAGAAATGGTACCAAGATAATACAGGGAGTTCTTGGAAGCTCAGGACCCAGTTTCCCCTGCTGTTAAGATCTTCCATCCGTGTGATCCATTTATCACAACTCATAAACCGGTATCGAGACGTTATTATTAACCGAAGTCCACACTTCGTCCCAATTTCTTTAGTTTTCACCTGACCTTCTTCTGTCCAGGATGGGATCACTCGGTTGTCATATCTCCCTAGGTCCCTATTTGCGGCTGTGAGTTTCTCAGACGTGCCTTGTTTTTGATGACCTTGACCATTCTGCGGAGTGTTGGCAATGTATTTTGTGGAAGGATCCTTCATGGGGCTGAAGGGGTTGATGTTTTTCTCATGATGAGACTGAGTTTATGGTTTGGGGGAGGAGGTGAAGGGCCCCAGAGCTGAAGGGTCTTCTCATCCCATCATCGCGGGTGCTTGTTACGCACGTGACTTGTCACCGGGCTGAGGCTGTACTGGTCTGGTTCCTGTGCTGAGACCTTACCCTTCTTACCCCTTCCAGGCTGCACGTGGAAGCTATTAAGACAGCCCACACGTAAGGATGGGGAGTTATGTTCCATGTCCTTGAGGGGGCAATATGTACATGAATTATTTGGAAAATTCTGTACGGGACATTTGGGGGGACTATGTACGGGGACATAGTTGCCCCCATTTATTTATTTACTCATTTATTTATATCAGTAGGGACTCTTGTGTATTTACTTTCTACATTAGAATCCAATAGTAGTCAGCTGTTTCTTAGTCACCTACAAACTCTTAGGTATAAAATAAGCTACACGAATACATTGTACAACATGGGGAATATAGCAAATATTTTACAATAACTGTAAATGGAATATAACCTTTCAAAATTGTGAATCACTATATTGTACACCTGTAACATATAATATTGTTCATCAACTATACTTCAATCAAAAAAAAAGTAACAGAACCAAAGCCCATAAAGGAAGGGGAAAAGTATGTAAAGATTAAAAAAAAAAGTACAAGACTGAAGTCTATAGATACAGCTAAGGGGTGGAGTTGCAGTGTGTTGCCAGTGGTAGCAACAGGCACAAATCAAAGGCCTGCATTACCTGTGCAAAGTGGTGAAGTTCTGGCCAGACACTGCAAGTCCTAACAGAGTATTCACATTCTTGACCAGCAAGAGTAGAATTTTTTTCCAAATGGCAGATAACTGCATTTGCACACATACCGACTAAGGGTATCGGGGACATTGAATTGCCAAATCAAACGGACATCTTTGTTTCTTTGTCTTTCTTGGTCACTGATTTATGTGCCATTTATGTGACACTCCTTCCTTGCAATGTTCATTGCACGGCTCTCTGGCCTCTCAAGGGTCTCTTTATCTTTGACTTCAAACTACCTTGGATGAATCCACCTCTTCTGGCCACTGCTCAGAAGCTGATGCTATCCTAGGATCCCACCCTCGGTTCTCTGGTCTTCTGCACCCTCTCATCTCTTCATCTGCTCCCAAGGAGACCACCATGAGTTTGTCCTCCTACTGTCAGCTCTACAGGGCCAAGTGCATCTCTGTACTGTGGTTTCCTGGAGGCTAGAGCCCACATTTTATGTCACTGGGCAGCTTGAGAATCTAGTCAAACGCCTGGCACAGAATAACCACACAGTAAATGTTTGTTGAGCAAGTAAGTTCATCTCCACTTGGACGTGCCTCCACCTAGATGTGCCGCCCCAAACCAGGTCCCGCTACCTCCCCACCTAAAATCCAACACTCACTGCTGAATCCACCCCGTCACCTGCACGTGGTTTTCGACTTCCCTTCTCTCCTCCTTATGGACAACAAAACTCCTAGAGGCGTCTGTCCAATTTCTTCACCTTCCTCTTGAAGGCGTCTTTCTTTATCCCTTATCATACCCTCACCCCTTCCCACACTCCAGTTCTCACTGTAATACCTTATTCACTCCCTCCTCTCTCCAGTCCTGCCTCCAGCTTCTATTTCCCACCTGGCTGCAGCCCATCTAAAGTCTAAGTTCATGGTGCCTGCTGCTTCTTAAGGCACACAAGCCTCCTCACGGCCTGGCCTCAGCTCACTGCAGGTGCTTCCCTGTCCTAGCCCTTGAACTCAGTTCTGGAACACTGCAAACTATTTCTGGTTCTGCTTCTCTGAATGTCAGCCAGGGTTTCTCCTCCTGCCTTAAGTGCCCTTCTTTCTGTTCCCTGTTCTCATTTATTACCTTTCAAAGGCCACCCCAGAGGATACATCTTGATGCTCAGTGACCTTAACTAATTACCCTCTTCTGTACACACGTCTATCAGTGCATTTGCCACCCTATATTGTAAGTATTTGTCTTCAAGTCTGTCTCACCTACCTGAATCATGGGCTCCTTGAGGGAAATGTCTGGCCTCACTCCTTTCTGTGTCACCAGGGCCTGGGGGCACAGGTATTTGTATAACTGAAAAAACATCAGCACCCACCCCTTCAAAATAAGAGACAAGACCTGCAACTGTGCACAGAAGAACTTGATCCTTGACCCCAAGTGGGGTGGAATACACTAACAATATACCTATATACCTCTAGCGAGCTGAAAACCAATGAGCTCCAACGAAGTTACATAAAAGCTTATTTAAAAGAGAAAACACTTGATAACAATTACACATTTTAAAGCTCACTGGCTTTTACTTCAAAAAGTACACATCTCTCTGCTCTAGAGTCAGACCAACAATGGGAAGAGCTCACACAGAAACTGCTGAGAACCCCAGGCCTCCTCCGGCTGTGTAGTCGCTTATGCAATAAAAGTTGCAAGACTGGACACCCACATGCTGCTGTCGGAACTCCTGTAGGAGATGACAAGATAGCGTATGCTACTTTTTATCCAGACCTTTCCCAAGTAAGAGTTTGGCATTTGACAAATATATTTTGGTTGAGGTATCTTACTACAATATCTTTTTTTTTTAAAAAAAAAAAGGAAAATTCATTTGTGTTTCGAATGGTTTCTCCGCAGGTGTGGTGCACTTCCTTTCGGTTTTCTTGGTGGAGAGGCAGGAGCTGGGGGGGCCAGGAGGGGTGATCGGGGAAGGATGCAGACGCTGGCTGCTGTGCGGTGTCAAGCCAACTGGGTGTGTTTCCAGCTGAATGTCCAGGTTGTGGTGCCCAGGAGGCAGGCACAAAGGCGGGTGTTAACAGGACTCACCCCTCCTTTGCCCTGACCTTGTCTGTGGCCTACAGGACCAGGCCCTCAGAAAGCTGAGGTCAAGCAGGTGCTACTGAGCCCTGTGAGAGCCCCCTCACTGCCCTTTCTCCCTCCTCACCAGACCATCTTAACCAGATCTTCCTCCCTCCCACCTGCACTGCACTCCCTGTTTCAGAGAAATCTCAACCTGCTGGATTCCCAAGGCTGATCTCCAACCCAGACTGCGACCCATCACTGCTCCGTCCTCCCAGCTGAGTCTGGGGTCCCGGCAGATTTAGTCTCACGGGTACTCTGAGAGCTCCGTGTGGGATCTTTCAATGTACCTGCACCCAAATGATCTTCAAGAAAGATACAGACACCATCACAAAGCTCCACCGGGACGTGTGTGCCCTCGGAACGCCTGCGGCCTGCGGTCCGGGGCGGGGCATTGTTTTGGAGCATCTGGTGATGCAACGCTCCTGTGCCCTTGCCCCCAGTCCCCCCACCGTGTCCAAACCAGAGCGTTTCCCTGCTTCCTCTGAGCTGCCTTCCCCAAAGACCTCCACCCAAAACCACAGTCAAAGGACTCAGGCCGTGAATGAGCTCGTGCACCAGAGAAACCCTCTGGAAAGGGATTTTAGAGGCTTTGGCGACGACGGAGGCCGGTGGTTGATAAACTGCTATTGTTGCTGGCATCCCAACCCTTTCTGCAGAGGAGAGCCTGTGCAGGAGGGCAGGGGCTTCAACTTCTCACCAGCCACTCAGTCCTCCACAGGGAAACAGCACTGTGACAAGGCACGTGGGACAGTCCTGCAAGGTTAGGAGAAAACGGAACTTAAGGGAAAAGCTCCCCAGGACAAGGGCTGTTAAGATAAAAGGTAGAAATTCATTCTCAGAGAGGTCATGTTTCAGGAGGATATTTACTTAGGGATCAGGGCCCAAGGAAGGGCTAAGTTCATGAAATTAACTTAGTAATTAACATGGAATTAATGTTATCTAAACCTCAGACTCCTTTAAGGATGTTGCGGAAGAGCCTCCTTGCCTTCGCCTTGGGAGTAGCGACTGGTCATCATCCCCCAAGGCTCTGGCTGAGCTGGCCTGAGTGGCGAGGTCAGAGCAGCTTTGCTGAAGGCCCTGGAGGGTGCGGCTGCTGCTTCCCTGGCCCGTGTCCTCCCAGTCTGGGCTGAGGCCGCCTCCCGCCAAATCCAGAGCACTGCTAACTCTCTCCCCGGCAGGACTGAGGCCCAAGGCACAGAAAAGCCGCAGCTGCTAAATCTGGTGTCGGCCTCTGCCGAGGTCGCCCATCAGCCCGGGTGGCCCCTGTGGTCAGGGGAACAGGACAGTGAATTCTGCTGGTCCCTTGGTCTTGGTTCCTTCTTCAGCAGCACTGTTTTCGATTCTTGCCCAACTGTCTTATTCACAGCAGCGAGGGTTGGGAAAAGGTTATCAGTTCATGGTGGTTGGAGGTGAGGGCTGTGCCTGGGAGTTGCAGGTAACAGCAGGAGGATGGGCTGATGAAGGGGGCGGAGGAGTTTTCGATGAGTGGAGAGGAGAAGCAGCAAGCCAGATCCTGCAGTGCTGGGCGCTGCGTCCTCACCTGCAGCCTGGCCTCCTTCCTCTGCAATTTGAACCATACACACCTTTGAGTACGTCCATCCCCAGAACCGCTGCTCTAGGAAGCCCACCACACAATCCACCTTCTCTGATCTCCGCTCTTCTCTGAGCCCCATAATGGACCCGATGTCTTGGCTGGGCGCCAGGGGTCTCCTTCCTCCTCTAGACTCTGAAGGACCGAGATGATGCGTGAAAATCCTCTGGCGTCCTTTGGACCAGTCAGGTGGTTGGGTACCAGGTTAAATGCAGCGTGAGGAGACTCAATGTCAAAGCTTCCTGAGGCTGGAGCTGCTGCTGTCACGTGGGGCTCTGAGCCCCTCCGGATACACCCTTCTCCGTTCCACCCCACTCCAGCAGGGTCAATGTCGTTTGAGCAGGGGCCGTGCCATTTTCCCAGATTTATCTGGTCACGTCCAGTGCTGAGGGTGGGGCCCCCAGCAGAGGAGGAACGTAACAAATGAACAGATTCCCAACTGAACCAAATGGAAAGGAACAGACTGCTGTGTGGTTACACAGGAAAGAGCCGGGTGATGGAATAAGAGAAGGGGGATAAAACGATGTCGAGATGAGAATTCCATTCTAACTTCAACTCAAGTCAGTGTTAATTGTTAGGAATGTTAAGATTATTACCCCAAATGGGTATCTTGAAATGTGATTCTGCAAGAAAATTTTATTTTTCTCTGTGTACATTTCAGTCAGATTCTTGGAAATAAACCTTCCTTCTACTCTCAGATATTGCAAAAACCGGCTGTGTCCAAATCTAATTTTCATATGGAAAGAGTTTAGGATTTCTTACCTGGGAATTACGGTAATTCTAAATTTTTTCTATTAAAGGAAAACACTTACGCTTTTTTTTTTTTTTTTAGAAGCCAGGGTGACTTCAACCAGAGAAAAACTAAAGAGTGAGTGGATAGTACAGAAATGGCTTTGCCTCCTGGATCCTGCAGGTTTATTGTCCTAGGTTTATTGCTCGTTCCTTGATAACAGGGAAATGACTTTTTTTTTTATCCCGTGACACCAAGTACTTCCTTCTACCTTTCCCTTATTCCTCAAAAATAAAGCCACTATTTTTTTTTAAAGAATGAACATGAAAGCCAGCGACTTTTGGTGCCCTATTTATATTCAGGTTGGTAATAAGTAAAGCACTCAAAACACTTCTTTCCTTTCCCATCATTATTTCCAGTGTTAAGGTATCCTACATCAAATCTCTAGCCTTTTCACTGTGTAAATACATGCCTTTCAGAACTCTCCAGCCAAGAAATTAGAGATGGGTACTCTAGGCTTTCAAAGGATTTTGTGGCCTCAAGGTCAAGTTCTGAAGGATGACCCATCTGGCTGCTCTTACCACACTGGTCAGGCAGCAGGTGTAAAGAGAGGGGTGCTTGTGGCGTCAGTGTGGGCCCTGGGCAGTCAGTCACCCTGGCAGCCCAGAGGAAGTCAGGGGCTCTGAGTGTGAGTGGGTGAGTTTCCAGCTCTACTCACTAGTGTTCTTTACCAGCTGGGTGATGTGGTGGCGGTACTGACTGTCCATTTCCTCCTCTGTAAAGGAGAAAATAAAATACTCTCTCAGGACGGTGTATCTGAAAAACGCTATGTTGAACTAAGGCTTCTGTACACCCAGGAATAAAACATCATCACGCCATAAAAAGGAACGAAATAGTGCCATTTGCAGAGATGTGGATGGACCTAGAGACTGTCGAGTGAAGTTAGTCGGAAAGAGAAAAACAAATACTGTATAATATCGCTTATTGGCAAAGCAGAAATAGAGTCACAGATGTAGAAAACAAACTTACGGTTACCAAGGAGGGGGAGGGGGACGAATTGGGAGATTGGGACTGACGTATATACACTACTGATACTATGTATGAAATAGATAAGGAGAACCTACTGTGTAGCACAGGGAACTCTATTCAATGCTCTGTGGTGACCTAAATGGGAAGGAGATCTAAAAAAGAGGGGATATATGTATATGTATAGCTGATCCACTTTGTTGTACAGCAGAAGCTAACACAACATTGTAAAGCAACTATATACTCCAATAAAAACTAATAAAAATAAGTTTGTCACTTGGTTATGAGATATACTGCAATTTCTTATCTCGGGGGTTTATCTACCAAAGCCTTGCATCCCCCTTTCATGTCCCTACAAGACAGCAGCCCTTTTCACTGAGCCAGCACCCTGGGTCGTTTCTGAGACCAGTTCTCATAATTTATTTGCTGCCTCCCCGGCTCCATTCTGCCATTTCGCATGGTTGGGTCAACCTTTCCTTCACAAGTCTGGGGTATCATTTAGATTTTTAGCCTAACTGTCAAGATGTATTAGGGAAAGAGGCTGAATGGTGCCAACACTGCTTTGGCAAATAATAAGAAAAGTCACATTTCTGGGCTAGCAGTGGGCAGGCCATCACACCTCCTCAATGACCTTCAAACGTCCAACACGTGTACTCACAATATGTACGGCATGAACAGGAAGTGGCTGACACCTGCATGGGAAGAAGTGCTGGGTCTGCAGTTAATTTTTGACTCCTCCTAACTTTGTCACTAACTAGCGCTATGGCCCTGAGTAAATTATTCAGCCTTTTCGGGTCTCCACTTCTCAATGTAAATTGAGAATGAATAGTACATATCCTCTCAACTTTAAAGGACTATTGGGGAATTGAATAAGAAAATGTAGACAAAAGTATTCTGCAAATTTTACAGCACGGAATAAATATGAGGGCTTGTATCAGTGTAGGCTCAGAGCCCTGTACACAGTAGGGCTTCAATAAATAGGAACCGAGTTGCAGGGTACGGAAGAGCCACCACTAATTCTTCTGGCAACTTGACATGTAAAGCAGAGGTGAGGGAGGGCAGGCAGTCAGGCTGGCAGATTAAACTTGGGCTCAGTACGCTCCAATCAGCTTTCTTAACTGACACAAGGATGGAAGTAATGAACTTCAACATATGGTGATGTGGATCTAAGGAATCAGTTCACATGACAAAACACAGGGAACTCATTTAATTCTAGAAGGCAGCATCCTTAGCGTGTCCCTTGGGCCTCCTGGAAAGGCAGGCAACAGGCCAAGCCTCATTAAGTATCTGGAGAGGACAGACATCCAGGTGAGGGACCGGAAAACTGCACCCCCTTTCCTTCCCTCTCCTGCCCCCTCACCTACATGCTGCACCTGCCCAGCCCCGCCTGCCTCTTCCGCACGCCCCGGACCTGGGAGCCTGTGCTGGCTGCTCTGCTCTCTTTTCTTCTTCTGCCTGCACTTGGAGCCGGTTTCATTCACCTGTGCACTTAACCCTTCTGCTCTTCACCGTGGTTCCTGGGGCTTCACTTCCCCCGCTTTGAGGTCAGAGACTGTATTTCAAGTGTCTTTTGAGTTCCCTCAGTCCCTGTCTGAGGACCAAGCCTGTAGCAGATGATAAATACCTGCTGATGAGGAACCTGGACACCTGTGAAGGTGCTGGAACCTGGTCCTGGAGGCTGTGGGCATCCTTAAAAGGACTGAAAGCAGGACAATGACCTGCTTAGATCCATCTTTAAGGGAGACTTGACGGAAGACAGGGAGAGCCAAGCCAGGTTTTAAGGGAGGGGAAAATTGCTTCAGGTCCACAGTCCTTACCTGAAACCCTCAGGTCTGGATGTGTTTTGGGATTCAGAACCTTTGTATTTTAGGAAGGCAAACTGATGCCTACACCACACACCATACACCACGCCAGGCAGGGTCTGGGCCGTCTAACGAACAGACAACCACGGGAAGTGGGATCAAAGCTATACATCACTTTCAGTCAGTTCTACCAAATGAGCTCTTAAAAACTTCAGGCGTTCAGAGCTTTCACAATGTATGAATGGAGGGAGAGAGACTGTGGGTTGATATTTTAAGAAAAGCCTTCTCAGGAGGAGGGGTCTGGCTGACCAAAGGCTCTTATGTTTTGCTGATCACCTGGAGAGGAGTCCGGGGACGGGTCAGACAGAGGAACCGCTCAGCTCCATGGAAGGCAGGGTGTCTGGACTGTGGGGCAATCCCAGAGACGGGCAGAGGGCGAGGAGGGGGCCCAGCGGGCTGGTGCGGGATGGACGCTGAAGCTACGCAACGAAGCCGGGGAGAAGCAGCCGGTGGGGCAGCCAAGGGCCTGCAAGAACGGGAACGCCTAGCCATCCAGTCTGAAACTGTTTGCATTGTTTTCTGTAAGTCCCCTCCTTGGCCACCCCACGTGCGGGTCCGTTCTCTATCTACAACAGCGCTGTCTAGTACAAATATCATGTGAGCCACCTAGGTAATTAAAAGATTTCTAGTAGCTGTGCTAAAAAAGTAAAAAGAAATGGTGTGATGTTAATAATGTATTTTATTTGAGCCAATACACCCTAAATATTGTCATGTAATCAATAAAAAGTTACTAATGAGACCTTTTACTTTTTCTCCCCTTGGTATGAAGTGTCTGAAATCCGGTGTGTATCTTACACTAACAGCCATCTCGGTCCAGACTCTCCACACCTCGACAGCCGCCTGGGCCTGGTGGCTGCTGGACTGGGCAGTGCAGCCCTAGATTCCCCAGTGGGGCCTTGGGGGGCTCAGGTCCCACCCTCGGCTCTTTGCTGAGTGAGTCTCCCAAGTGGGACCCTTGTAGACTGAACGCTTACTGCTCTGGACAAACTGACTCAGGTAATTCATTAGCCTCCCAACAACGAGGGGATTTAGACCAGGTGCCTGTATCTATGAGCATAAACATGTTCTTCTCCAGCTAGATCTTTTGAGAGAGGCTGGAAGTCTGTCCTGAGACTGCAAGGGAAAATCTGGGATGTGGGCTTTCCTGTAAAAACTCTGAGTTTACATGCCTACCTGTAGCTACACAGGATGGAGTAGGTAGGGTTACCTCTGCCCCCACTTTTTTTCATTATAAACGAACGTGTTTAGTTCCAACAACCGTAATGAACAGATTTCTCAAACTAACAACATAGCCCTACATTTTCACTTTTTTTTATTGGTAAGAGATGGGATTTCATTTGTGATGATTAATCCTGAGACTTTGTGAGCACTTATAAGCGCTTGAATGCCATAAAATAAGGGAGCTGACGGAAGTCGAAATAAAGTATCTGCCAAAATAAAAAGACCCATCACAGAGTCGTTTTTACACGGCTAAAGGCCTCTCCAGAATCTGTGAAAGGATTACTCGTGTGTGTGGAGACACCCCAAACCATGCCCACAGGGCACTTACTAAACAATGAGTCATCCTAATACTTGCTCAGCTTTCCCAAGGAGGCACCCACTCCTCACGGACGGATGGCCCCCAAAGCAGCTAGCCATCCAAACCCATTCAAACAAAGCTGATTTCTTTTTGGTGAGGGGTGTAGATAAAATTCCTAGATGAATTGCCTGGGAAGTCAATCTGACATACAATCACCTAAAATCTTGGCTGCTCGGAAGAGCTATAAAAAGTTTCATCGATATCCCTTCATTTTCCTCCAACGCCCTCCCACCGGCGTCCCATCATCTCACAGCATCAAGGCTCGGGTGGTTTACATGCAGGAAGCTAAAATCACTGCATCTCAGCCAAAGACTGTGCAATTTCAAGCCAAGTTTATCCTGTGCTGTTGTTATTTAAACTTTTGGTTGCGTTTCACAGAAAAGGTCTAAGAACCCAGAGGGTCAGCAACCTGTACAGTTATATCTACCGCCACTTTGTTTTCTACAAGAGAAAGAGAATCAAGTCTCGCTTATTACTGTTCCATGTTGTTCCTCCTCCTTCTGCACTGGACACACAGTCTCTGGAAGCCCAGAACTTGGACTAACGAAAAGTCTGCACATCTTACGACACAGCATGTGATCTCTGTGTTCTGGTGGGATTACTGACAGCCGTGGAGAAGGAGCTGGCCAGCCTCTCTGCTACCTTTGTTCTGCTCTTCCACCATCTATTTCTTCCGAGATCCCTGCCATGCCATGAAGATTTGAAAGCATCAGGTCTCTCAACTCAACTTCTCTTCCCATACCAAGGAAATAAAGCCCACCTGGCTCTTCCTAAGCAGAAACTATTTAGAAGAAGGAATGGAAAGCTGGTGAGAGGGCATTTCACAAGAGTTCAGATCAGGTTCCTGCAGATTTGAGAATTCTCAGTGCCATGTGGGGTCCTGCCACCTACTTAGCTAGGTGGCCCTGCCTGTGGCATGAGATGGCCTTCTGCCCATTCCTGACCTGGATGTGGGGAGTGGTGCGTGCATGTGTGTGTGTGTTTGGGACTGTGGATATTCTACACAGAAAAAGACTTTCCAACTCAAAGACCAACTGTTAAGAGCTCAGAGGTTTTTTTTTTTCCCCAGAGAAATAAAATATGCAAGTTTCAGGTCTACAGAGAAAATGTAGTAAGAAAGCAGTGACTAAGATGACAAGTTAGGTTTCTGGACATACTTCTATAGTAAAGACTATTTTTGTTTTAAATAAGCAAGGCATTCTCTTCTGGAAGAAAGGCCCTTGGGATGGAAAGAAGAGAAAAATAGGTCCTAGTAAGGACCCAGGTCCCAGTAACTGTTTTCAGGGTCTGACAGCTCTGCCAGGTGTTCAGAGCTGAGGACCGGAAGACCCGAGGATCTGACTTCTCCTGGCTCTGATGTTAACTATTTAGCCATAAACTTTCCGGTGGCCTCTTTATAATGGGAATAAAGAACCCAATTCTGCCTTCTTTATACCTTGTTTTTGAAGACAACGTGATACAGTAGAATGGAAAGTGCTTTGAAAAACATTTTTTTAATGTACATAAATACAGTAGTAAACAAATATCTGACTGAATTGGCATGCTGCTAATATATCTACTGCCTGTGTCACAAACTCTCATCTGTAATGTTCTATACCTGGGCTTTTTTTTTCTCTAAAACTTCTCTGTATATTCCCAGCCTGTTCAAAATAGAATTCCAAGTGTGTATCATCTGCAGGATTGGGTAATGGCAGAGCGCTAGGCTGTTCCTGTACCTCACCCAAAGTTCCAAGAACCAGACAATCTCTAAACTTCTTTCCAGCTTGAAAACTCATCTAATCTAAGCAACAACAATCTCCAGCCAGGCATCTCTCCTCTTTGCCTTTGGACTACTATTTTAGCAGCTTATTATTTTTTTTTAGCTCATTTCTCCACCCCATGGCTACGTGTCTTCTGACACCACTAACGATGGAGTGCTGGGGCCAAGCTGGGCATCTCTTCATTGCTGACTGTCCAAGAATCTGCCTGTGACTCATGCCTTGGACTGCCCAGCGTTCGGATGCTGGGTGGCTGTCACCATAATGTTTGTAGGATTTGGAAATTCTACCTCAAGCTCTACTCCAAGGGTGTTGATCCTGGCTGGCTGCATTCGTGCAAAACAATCCAAGCACTCTGACTCACTTTGGGAATCTGGCATTCTTGGGCTTTTGATATTGAGACAGTGGAAAACTTTTATATCAGTATCCATGCTGCCAATAATTTTTATCCATTTAAGCACTTAATCTTTTACATATTTACCCAGCAATTTCCAAGGCTCACTATAGATCAGAGTTAGCACTCTTCTGCTAGGACAGACTTCCCCATGGTGCTGATAGAGACACATTTGTAGATATCTCATGGGAACATTTGAGGCATTTAGGCATCAGCATTTTATAATTTTCATCATAGAGCCCCTGTACATGTTTTGTTAGATTTACACCTCAGTATTTCATTTTCTGTGAAGCAACTGTAAATGGTATTGAAGTTTTAAATTTGGTTTCTACTTGTCAGCATATAGAAATCCAAATGATTTTAGTGTGTTGACCGTGTATCCTATAATACTTCAGAACTTGTTTATTAGTTCTATTTGGTAGATTCTTTGGGATTTTCTACAGAGACAAGCATGTTGTCTTCAATTAGAGACAGTTTTATTTCTTCTTTTCCAATATGTATGCCTTATATTTCTTTTTCTTGCCATATTGCAGTGGCTAGAACTTCCAGTATGATACTGAATCAGAGTGGTGACAGTGAACATCCTTATCTTGCTTTCAGTCTTAGAGGGAAAGCATCCACTCTTTCACTATTAAGTATGATGTTAGCTGTTAGCTGTGTTTTGCAGATGTTCTTTACAAGGTTGAGGAAGTTCCCCTCTATTCCTAGTGTACTGAGAGTTTTTATAATGCATTTGTGTTAAATTTTGTCAAATGCTTTTTCTTTATCAGTTGATATGATCATATGCCTTTTCTTCTTTAGCCTGTTGCTATAGTAGATTACAATGGTTGATTTTCAAATACTGAACCAGCCTTGCACACCTGGAATAAATCTCACTTGGTCATGGTCATGGTCTTTTTATACATTGTAAGATTCAACTCGTTAAAATTTTCTTGGACTTTTTTTTAAAATGTCTAAGTTCATGGGGGATATTGGTCTGTTATTTTGTTTTTGTTTTGTCTTTGTCTGGTTTTGGCATCAGGAAAATGGTCTCATATGATTTGGGAAGTGTTCCCTCCTTCTTTTTTCTGGAAGAGATTGTATAAAATTAATGTTAATTCTTCTTTAAATATATGGTAAAATTCTGCAGTGAAACCATCAGTGCCTAGAGATTTTTTTTTTGGTGGGGGAAGGAACTTTTAAACTACAAAGTAAATTTCTTTAATAATTACAGGGCTATTCAGGTTAAGCATTTCAACTTGGCTGAGTTTTGGTAATTTGTTTTCAAGGAATTGGTCCATTTCACATAAGCCATCAACTTTATGTGTGTAGAGCTGTTCATAGGATTACCTTATCCTTTTGACATCTGCAGGGTCTATACTGTTATCCCTCGATTCACTCTTTTTTTTTTTTTTTTTTTTTGGCGGTACGTGGGCCTCTCACTGTTGTGGCCTCTCCTGTTGCGGAGAACAGGCTCTGGACACACAGGCTCAGTGGCCATGGCTCACGGGCCCAGCCGCTCTGCGGTATGTGGGATCTTCCTGGACCGGGGCACGAACCTGTATCCCCTGCGTCGGCAGGCAGACTCTCAACCACTGTGCCACCAGGGAAGCCCTCCTTCGATTCACTCTTGACCTGTGTTTTCTCTCTTGTTATCTTCAACCTTGCTAGAACTTTATTAATTTCTTCAAAGAATCAGCTTTTGTTTATTAATTTTCTCTATTGTTTTCATGTTTTCAATTTCATTGATTTGTGCTCTTAGCTGTATTACTTCCTTTCTTCTGCTTGCCTTGGCTTTATTTTGCTCTGCTTTTCCTAGTTTCTTGAAGTAGGATTTCGCTAACTGATTTCAGATCTTTACTCAAGTCTACTGTAAGCATTTAGTGCTGTAAATTTCCATCTTGGTACTGTTAGCTGTATCCCACAAAGTTTGATATGCTGTGCTGTCTCTTTTTTTTTGGTGTGTTGTCATTTTTATTTCTTTCTATGTATATTATAAATTTCCTTTTTGACCTATGGGTTATTTAGAAGTGTGCTGTTTAATTTCCAAGTGTTTGGAAATTTTCATGTTATCTTTCCATTACTGATTTTTAGTTTGATTCTGTTATGGTGAGAGAACATACTGTATATGATTTCAATTCTTTTAAATTTGTTAGGGTTTGTTTTATGTCCCACAATCAGGCTTATCTTGGTGAATGTTTCATGGGAGATTGAAAAGAATGTGTATTCTACTGTTGTTGGGTTAAGTGTTCTATTAATATCGATTAGATCCTGTTTGATGGTATTTTCAGTTCGTCTATATCCTTGCCGATTTCCTGTCTAGTAGTCTATTAATTGCTGAAAGTAGGGTTTTGAAGTCCCTAACTATAATTGTGGATTTGTCTATTTATCTTTTCAGGTCTATCAGTTTTTGATTCATTTATTTTTAAGCGCTGTTGTTTCTCCACACACATTTCTGATTGGTATATCTTCTTGCTGGGTTGATCCTTTTATCTTTATATAATTTTCCTCTTTGTCCCTAGTAATTTTATTTGCTGTAAAATCTTTTTATATTAATATAGCCACTCTTGATTTTTTTATTACTTTTTGCATGATGTATTTTCTGACATTTGTACTTTTAACCTACCCATGTCATTATGTTTGAAGTGAGTTTCTTGTAGACAGTAAAGAGTTGGGTCATTAAAAAAAAATCCACTCTACCAATTTCTATGTTTTACTTGCTGTATTCAGACCATTTACATTGAATGTAATTATTGACAATATGAGAGTATAAGTCTGCCATATTATCCATTGTATACTATTTTTTTCCTTTGGCTTCTTATTCCTCTTTTATTTGGCCTTCATATGGCTTACTAGTACCTTTCTCAGAGCTCTGTTTTAATTTATTTATAGTGTTTTTGAGTATGTTGCTTTGTATAGATTCCTTACGGGTTGCTTTAGGTAATGCCATACACATAGATAACTTATCACAGCCTCATGGTATCCACTTTGAAGTAGAGAAAAGTTACCTCTATTAAAGTCCCTTTATCCTCTCCATTATGAAAACTACAACAGTTCACCTGGGATAAGAATAGAGTTTTAGAAGGTTGGGTCCAAAATATAAAGCCCTGTGGTCCCTGAACTTCAGGTATGACCTTGAGGTCTCAAGCCATTCTTGTACTAGTAACACCCTATTTGTACAGGCAACGAGCTTGCAGGTACCCCACATAACATACCCTCCTTTATGCCCATCAATGCAGTTTAAAGAAACATAAGGATATAACCATCCACTATAGTTCAGACCACAGATGTCTGAACATCTGTCTAAAAGCCCTAGGCAGATGGTCAGTATCAATATACAGTGTCACATCTGTGGCTGTAATTGGGTAAAATGAAGTACTTGTCTCAGAAGGTATGGATCCCACCATGGAGAGCTACTCCACTTTCAGAATTTGGTTTCTATACTATCTCTGAATTCTGGAAATTAAAACCAACAAGCAACTAATCATGTTTCTTGCCCTTTATTGCTTTTCTAGCAGTTCTGTATCATGGAATGTATTATGTTCCTAGGTCAGTGTGCTAATACCTGGCTAACTCACATTTTGGCATGATCAGAACTGTACTCTAGACACATTAATCATATAGTTGGAATGAAGAAATGGGTAGCAGGGAGATCAGCCTTCTACAGAGGGCTGGGAATGAAGCAGGGAAGGCATGAACAAAGGTGTGGCCACGGAGATGTAAAGGAATAGAATTAGGTAGGAGAGGCTGCAAGAACAGAACGTGATAGGATACAGCAAGTGATTGGGCTCCGGAGCTAAGGAAGGAGAGAAAGTCCATGGTTTTGAGTCTGTGAGGCAGCACTAAGAAAAGTAGGTGAATAAGAGAAAGAGCTGGGGGGAGGGTGGAGAGGAATGTGAGATTCTGAACATGTAGGATCTAAGGTCTCAGTGGCTGGCTGTAAAGACTGGTTAGGAGCTCAAGGAAGACATCACAGTTAGGGATCTCAATGCAGTAGGCTTCTGGACAGAGATGAGAGTGAAAGCGGCAGGAGTGGATGAGCTCACCATGAGGAGGATGCAGAGAAAAAGAAACAGACCAAAGATTGAACCTGGTAAAAAACCAAAACAAAACAACCAAGGGAGTGCAGTCAGATGACAGACAAAGAGTAGATGGTTCAAAGAGGGCATGATTGACAGGTCACAGGCTGCCAAGACATCAGGGAAGTTAAGGACTGGGAAAGGGCCACTGGTTTGGCCCGATGCAAGTAGATCATGGTGGCCCACATGTACAGATGCCCGAAACCAGATGCAGTGGACAGGTGGCCAGAAAGCAGGGCCCACGAGAGGTTCAAGGACTGGGAGAGAGAGAACGACTTCCAGAGCTCAGCAGCTACAATGGTTGATGTGTGGGGATTTTGTTTAGTTTGGGAAAATATGAGTATGCTGTAGGAGGAAGAGTACCTAAGGAAAGAACAAGCCAGGCCTGGAGAAGGATGGAGGGAGGAGATGAGGTCAGGGAACCAGAGGAGAAAAGGATCAGGCATTTCTTCCTCCGGGATGGGAGAGAAGCAGGGAGGCACGTAGCTAGGGAAAAACTGAAGGTGAAAACAATGAAAGTATAGGATGCTGCTCTAAAGGCTCTGTACACATGATTAATTTTCTTTTTAACCCAAAATGCTTTTCTCAATGAAATTTATGTAATTCAGTTGGGGCAAAGGGGGTTTCCAAATCTGACTAATCAGCAACACTAATTGGGAAAGTTTAAAAAATACAGATTCCTAGGCCTCAACCCAGCCCCACTGAATAAGAATTTCTGGCGGAGGGAGCCCAGGAACCTGAATTTTAAAGCCTCCTCAGTGATTCTGATGGTTAGCTGGGTTTGAGACCTCCTAGTATGTTTCCAACCAAAGACGTGTATCAAAATCATGGCGGGGGCAGACGTTGACTCTGCAGAGCACAGCTATTAATATTTTTAAAAGCTCCCCAGGTGATCTGACGGGCACCCTGGTTAAGAAACACGGTCAGGAAATGGGATTGAAAAAGCCACCTGGTTGGAAAGGATGCTGAAGTCGCCATGCAGATTGGTTCTCTGTTGTTGATATCACCTGGCAATTTCCTTCGGACATTTTTCCTATCAAAACAGCACCTGCTCCCAGCCTGGCTGTCACAGGTGGACGATATGATTCCCTGTGGCTTCTCAGTGCATTTCCACAGGCAGCCAGGCTGGTGGGGAGGTCATCTCTGCTATTTGGAGAGACACTGGAATTTTTTGAAGTCTCTTTAAGGGAAAGCATATAGAATAACATTGTTCTTTCTCTGAACTAACGACACACTGTACCTTATGAAAGAAACAGTAAGATGCAGAATGGAGACAAGGTGTTAGAAAAAGCAACGATGGTTCATGTTTCATTAATTCGAAAGAGAATCTGATCAAGCAGATTCATAATTAATTTGGTCTGAAAATTCCTTGCCCTCTTCTGTCGATTTTTCTTTTTTTTTTTTTTAAGCAGCAGCAACAATACAACAACAACTACAGAAATGAGAACCTGACACATAATTGTTTGGCTTTGAGGGAGGCTGCAAGCCCAGCTCTTTTAATGCCTCCCAGAGAAATACAACATTTTCTTTTATCCAAAATGGTGGTGTGATCCAATTCCTGCTCCAGCAGCCCCAGTACCTCATCTGTTGGAGTCTTTAAGTTTACGGCACAGACGGAAGCAGTCAGTTTCTCTCTTTTTATAGGACATTCACATTTGCATTCTCAACAGACAGTACAAGCCTCAAAGGCCATATTCCCCCCAATGTAATAATCCTACACTTGAAATACGAACGATATAATAGCAGCATGAAAATATTCTTACCCCGATGAAGGCTGGCTCCAGCTGTGGCTTAGTAAGTCAAAAACTAGTAAACTTGCTTGTAATAACATCCTAAAAATTCCAAAGGTTATTTTCCCTCATCCACAGCTAAAAAGCCATCTCCTACAGAACACTGTCACATCTGTGGCGTGTCCAGGATTAAGGCAAGAGGGTTCTTGCTTATAGTAATTTGTCTGGTTAGAGATTAAAGAAAAAAACCTGTCTTGAGCTGTCAGTTAATATTTTTTCACTTAAAAAAAAAATCCATCTTCATGCTTCACAGCAGAACTGTGTGATTTTTAAACAGAGGTAAATTCTCCTATCAGGCATCTGATAGTTTTTTGCATGTCAGCGCAAGGCAAGCAAACAAAACACGACCCGCGAAGTTTCAAATGCATCTTAGTAACATAAACGGAAATTAGCTAGCTTTCTTTGATATCGAATTACCGAAGCATCTCATTGAAAAAACAAAATCCTCCTTGCAATTAATAAAGAATTGGGGTATTCTAACCAAGTTGAAAGCTAAGAACCTTCAAATTCCAAATCTTTCCATTCCTGGATGAGCTTTGGTATTCAGATGTTAATAGGATGCCTTTTTTTTTTTTTTTTTGGCCAATGTTCAGGCCAAAGAGTCTGTGAAACAGACTTTTTCCATCCTATGACCTGTTTTAGAATTTCTTTCTTGCAAAATGTTAGTTATTTTACTTGGCGGATTGCCCAAATTCATTCTTACTTTCTCTCTTTCTCCTATTACTTTACCTCCTCTCCCTTCTCTTTTCTCTCCCTTCCTCACCCTGTCTCTCTTCTATTCTTTGATAAATTATGGATTTAAATGAAAATCCACTTGGCCCTACAGTCTATGTGAGATTTGGCAGGGTTGCTGGAGTTAGCAAATAAAAATACAGAATCCTGGGGCTCCCTGGTGGCGCAGTGGTTAAGAACCCGCCTGCCAGTGCAGGGGACACAGGTTCAAGCCTTGGTCTGGGAAGATCCCACATGCCGCGGAGCAACTAAGCCCATGTGCCACAACTACTGAGCCTGCGCTCTAGAGCCCACAAGCCACAGCTACTGAAGCCCGCGTGCCTAGAGCCCGTGCTCCGCAACAAGAGGAGCCACCACAGTGAGAAGCCCGTGCACTGCGACGAAGAGTAGCCCCCGCTCACTGCAACTAGAGAGAGCCCGCACGCAGCAACAAAGACCCAACAGTCAAAAATTAATTAATTAATAATAATTTAAAAAAAATACAGGATCATCAGTGAAATTCAAATTTCTGGTAAAAAACGTTTTTTTTAGTGTATGTCTCAAATACTGCATGAGACATACTTACACTCAAAAACTATTCCTTGTTCATCTGAAATTCAAATGGAACTGGGTGTCTGGTATTTAATCTGGCAGTCCTAGTTTGGAGGCTAAACAGAGGGACATGAAACAACAAAGACATCTATTTACAACAACTGGAAGAAGAGACATTTCCATTCCCGTCCTCCTGAATGCTTTTGGTCTAGGTGTAACATTTTCTGTGGCATTACTTCAATTTATTTTTGATCAATCAAGTTTTACTAAAAGCTCCACAGAGGATATCACATCTCGATACTGAAGAAGTCCAGCCAGGGTTTCAGGGCTAACCCAGCACCACCCGAATCCAGAACTTGCAAAATCGGTCCCTCAGGAAACATGCAATTTTAGTCCAAGCAACAAAAACTGTACAAATATTCAAGTTTTAATGGCTCACTTTTCTTCAAAACTTGAACCTCAAATTTAGTACTTGCAAAGGCACTGAACTCTCTGCTGTTCTTACTCTGAGGCTGTGTAGCATGATTGGTAACAGTATTATTAGAAAAAACAACAGAATTCAAGCGTACTTCAAAATGTAATGAAATGATCACCTCTTGGACATTGTAAGGGGAAGGTAAAAATAATGATATGCTACAGACATTTATAGATAAGATTAAAATCTTAATTATGCTAATTTTTTTTTTTTTCCGGTACGCGGGCCTCTCACTGTTGTGGCCTCTCCCGTTGTGGAGCACAGGCTCCGGACGCGCAGGCTCAGCGGCCATGGCTCACGGGCCCAGCCGCTCCGTGGCACGTGGGATCTTCCCGGACTGGGGCACGAGCCCGTGTCCCCTGCATTGGCAGGCGGACTCTCAACCACTGCGCCACCAGGGAAGCCCTATGCTAATTATTAATTCAAGTGTATTTTTCAACATCTTGAGTATACCCAGGGGTATCACACAATTCAGAAATGCTGTTCTCTTGTTCAGAGACACATTAATATTCAGTATTTGGAAGTAATTTGAAGTCTAATAGCTGAAATGAAGGCTGTATAGAAGCGAGGTTAAAAGCATGGACTCAGGAGGCAAAATGAGTTCAAATCCCAGCTCTGTCACACACTAGCTGTGTGACTCTGGGCCAGTTACTTACCCTCTCAGTGCATCATTTCCCTTATCAGTAAATGGGGATAACCATCCCAGAGAGCTGTGAGAATAATATGAGTAAAATGCTTAGAATAGTGCCTAGCACATAATAAATGCTCAGTAAACTTAAGGAGCGAGAGTCATACGACCTAGTCAAAACTGTCAATAGGAAAACAAAACTCACAAAATTAGAGAATGTCTCCATTCTTACAATTGGCTCATGAGAAAAAAGAGTTTTTTTCTTGTGGTCAAACGGATAATATCTATTTTTTTCAAAATTAAAAACAATGATATTTTACGTATTTAACCATTAAAAAATCCTCTGTTTTCAGAGTAACCTGCTTCTGGGGTTGAGTGAAAGTAACATCATCCTGTTTCAAGAAGTGAGGCTATACGATTACCAGTTCTATCCAACTAGTGCTTGTTTTTCTTGTCTCACCCTGCTTATTATTTTCCTTACTTGCCAAAACTCCAAAAGCAAATTATTAATACTCTCTCCCCCATCCCTACAAGCCAATTCATCTAACTCAACCCCATAGCTTTAGTGTTAAACAGACTTTCAAATGAAATAGTCTCCAGTCGCTGGGTTTCCTGCCATCTGGTCACTCGTAACTTTGTCTGTGTTTTGAGCCCAGCACTGCTTAGATCCACACGACGGTGCAGCGCACGTGTCTGCAGTTTAAGGCGGCATCGAAGAAAGGGGGCTTTCAAGTCAGACAACTGTAGGGGAATATCCTGGCTGGGCCACACCACCTGTGTAAGCTCTTGTAGCCTCGGTTTCTTTATCTATAAAAAGGGAGGTTCTAATGCTGTCGACGGTTCCCAGTTGCTATGAGGATTCAAAGAACTGATTCATCTGCAGGGTGATCCTGTGTTCCGTTTACACCGGCTGTCCCTGCATTACTGTTATATTATACAGCTCTCCTATTTTTAGAAAGCATTTAGTACACAGTCTGGCTTATAGTTAGTATTTGCTACCTCTTCATCATGATATACTGACACTGGTACTATTTGAAAGAAATGCTTTAAATCCCACGGAGTCCTCATCTTTCAAGCAGGAATGGCCTGCTTAACACAGAGGGTGAGTGCGCACGTGTGTGTGAATGCTTGGTCATCTGCCCATTATCCCTACAGTCCCTGTCTCTTTGTATATTTCAGTCACTTAAGAAGCTCAGAGTGGAGATGGAATTCTCTGTGGCAGAGCCCTGAGGGCAGAGGCTTAAATATTTTACATGTTTTTGTGGGGATCATGTGAGCACTGCTTTACCAAAATACACTCTGCCAACAGCAGAAGGCCCTTTGAGGTGAGCAGGTGGGCCGGGGCCGGGGAGCTGTCCTTCGACTTCTGCCAGCTACTCGGACTGTCAAATGAATTCCAGACTCCAGCCTCTACTACTTCCAAGACCTCCATCACCAGGCAGAAATACCATCGCCTGTAACCAGGCTTCCTCCTGTCTCCTTCCGCAAGCTTTCTCACAGGCTCTGTGGGCTGCAATGCTCTCGACACTATGGAAGGAGAGCAGATATTCAGAGCTTGAAGGGAGACGCCAGCCCTCTGCTCAGAAACAGAATTTCTTCCTTAGTATCTCTTCTAGTCCATGCGCCCTCTGCACCAGACCTAAAGCAGCGGCTCCAAGTGGCTCTGACCCAGCTGGGATCTCAGCTCTGCCACTGCCAACTGTGAGGTCTCACTCACTGAGACCTCGATTATCCCTTCTGTAATATGAGATGTAGTAATGTCACCTCACTGGGTTGTTGTGAGACTGAAATAAGACAACGTGTCCGGCAGAGTGCCTGACACAAGATAGACATTGAAAGCTTGGGGAGTAGCATTTTGGTACTAGGCTGCCTGAGAGGGGACCAGCATTAGAGGCATAGGGGTGCAGAGAGAATCTGTGATCTGGGGGTGGGAGGGATGGGGGAGAACTCAGTTTGTAAATATACAAGCTCTGCATTTTGCAGATTTATGTCTAATTAAAATCCATAGAAAAGAAAGCACAAATCAAGCTAATGGCATTTCTGAAAGAAGATACACGAAATGCACAGCGGATATATTCCAGACATCTTCTGTGTTATCCTGCATGCGTTCATTTACTCACACTAATAATCTTTTACTGAATAAGTATTATGTTCTAAATGCTGGGCCAGGCTTCAACACAAGAGTGTGAAGCAGCTTTATGAAAGAAAACACTTGGAGGAAGCATAATCAGCCTGTTAATGTCAGGCAATATTTATTGATTACGCACTGCAATCAATACATATGGTAATATTTATTGATTTACCACAGTCTCCCTTGGCCAGAGTGACTCAGAAAAACACTGCCATCTGCTACAGTCACGCTGAATACCGAGGAGCTCCAGTTTATTAGTGAATGTCTCTTTGGACTGAAAGAGCTCTTTGCAAACGTGCCAAACTCACTTTCAGATACTGTCCACCTGAATCATTAAGTGAAGGAAGCAGTGGCTTCTGTGGTCTAGTTAGGGGTTGGTGAAAACTAACCCTGCCTGCATGGCATACACCCCAAATACCTACTTCTTGAGCCTGTGAATGGGTCCTGAAATTTTCTGAATTGTCACTCCCTTGAGCTAAAGCTTTCCTTGGCCCTAACAGAATGCCTTGGGTCCTCTGAGGGGAGTCCTACCAGGCACCCTATACACTAGCCTGTCAGGCAGTGTGGGCCAGAGAGATGGCCCGTGGCAGATGGGAGAGGCGACAGACTCACTGGAGGCAAATCTTTGGACAAGCTTCTTATACTCTTTCAGCCCTGATTTCCTCTTCTGTAAAACAGGAAATAAGAACTTCCTTTCCAGGCTATTGGGAGGACAGAAGAAATCATCTTCATCAGGTGACCAAGCCGGGGTCAGAAACACTGCAGGGCCCCTACAGGTGGTTTCCTTTCTGTTCCTGACTCCCGTGGCACAAGCTATCTCGTTAGTTGGTCAGTAACCTCTACTGTGTTTCGTGAACATGGGTTGACCAAAAATGAATTTATGTAGTGTGACGTGCATTTTAAAAATATTAACAAAAAAAAGAAAATGTCAGCGTCATGGTGGGTCCTGTTTTGTGACACTGTTGTTTGAAACATACACTCTCGTAGGATGTGACATATGGCTGACTGGGTAGGTTATATTTGAAAATTTGTGATGGGTATGATCTCCAAAGAATGAAAGCTGGAACTTGAGGGGATATCTGTATACTCATGTTCCTAGCAGCGTAATTCACAACAGCCAAAAGGTAGAAGCAACTCAAATGTCCATGGATGGATGAATGGATAAAGAAAACGTCTATACACACAATGGAATATTATTCAGTTTTAAAAAGAAAGAAAATGGCTTCTTAAAGAGGAAGGAAATTCTGACACCTGCTACGACATGGATGAACCTTGAAAACATAATGCTAAGTGAAATAAGCCAGACACGAAAGGACAAATACTGTCTGATTCCACTTATATGAGGTCCCTAGAGTAGTCAAAATTAGAGAGACAGAAAGCAGAGTACTGGTTGCCAGGGGCTGGAGAGAGGAGGAAATGGAGAGTTACTAGCTATGGCAATCTATTAATTTGGCCTGTTAATGGGGACAGTTTCAGTTTGAGAAGATGAAGAGTTCTGGGAATACTTCACGGTGATGGAAGCCACAACCATGTGAATGTACTTAATGCCCCTGAACCGCACACTTAAAGATGGTTAAGACTATAAATTTTATGCTCTGCATATTTTATCACAATTAAAATTAAAACCCTTTAAATTACCCCAAAAAAGCTTGAGAAATGCTGACCTAGATGACACCTTGAGGAGAGGTATGTTTGGATGGAGTCCAGGTGTAGAGGAAAGAGAAAGCATCAGTTTAGGGGAACAAAACAAGAGAGGGGAACAGAACAAGAGAGGGGAACAGAACAAGAGAGGGGAACAGACTTCCTAGTTTTGCTGAAGAATTTTCTTCTATGACCTCTGGGACCATGGGCCTTCCAGTCTGGTGTACGAACATGAAAGATAAGGTTTGCAGTCTTGTTCTGTGATGCCATAATTTCCAATCTACATTCCTGGATCTGTTTGCTGTTTTAATCTGACGGTATAACCAACACAACAGCGACATCTAATTTCCTTTTCAGGTAAAACTAACAGCCTTCTCACCTCTCTTTTCCTTCAGCAATGGTGCCCAGCCCCAGCTGGACTTGTTGGTCTTTGAAGGCTGGGTCAAGGCCTTCCCTCCTTATCCACTGGACAAGCCATACCTCTCAAAGGCCTTCAGTCTAATTTATTCATCTACATAACAAGGGGGTCCAAGGAGCCCTAGAGACCCTTCCTACGTTATTTTTTATTCTTAACCCTTCCTACGTTATTTTTTATTCTTAGTGTCTAAGCGTTGGAGAAATGGGATCTGGCCAATTTTCTCTAGGCCAAGTGTCTATACTAGATTTCTCATTTTCCTAGCAGACAGGAGCCTGGCAAATTACTTAAACAGATACGGAAAGGAAGTCTCTGGGGAAGGTACCTCGTGGGCTAAAAGAACAGTCACAGTTCATCATTTTAGACACGCATTGCTATGGCCAAAATAAATATCAGGAAGGTTTTAAACTTCTCTGAAAAAAAAAAAAAACATCTTTTGGTAACAGTTCTCAGATCGACTTTGATCTCTCAAATTCCAAAACCTATTATATGATCAGTTTGTATAATCTTATTATTAAAAGCACATGCGTAAGTGATAGATTTCTTTATATGTTTAGCACATAATTGTTCCTCTGTATATTTTCCCTCCATATTTAACATTTCCTAAGATAATTCTACAATGGGCAGAAGATATTTTTAATAAATAACTATGGACTGAATGTTTGTGTTCCCCTCCCCCCAAACTTATATGTTGAAATTCTAACCCCCATTGTGATGGTATTAGGAGCTGGGCCTTTGGGAGGTAATTAGTCATGAGGGTAGAACCCTCACAAATGGGATTAATGCCCTTATAAGAAGAGACACGAAAGAGCTTGCTTCTCCCCTCTCCGCTCTTTGCCACGTGAGGACACAGCGAGAAGATGGCCATCTGTGAACCAGGAAGTGGGCCAGATACTGAATCTGCCGGCACCTTGATCCTAGACTTCCTGGGCTCCAAAACTGTGAGAGAGAAATTTCTGCTGTTTATCAGCCACCTAGTCTACAGTGGCTTGTTACAGCAGCCTGAACTGATGGAGGTAAATACTTTTCATTGATATAAACACGCTTCACCTTTCACCTTTATAAATGACTCACAGGTGCACATCAGATATCTGGAAAGGAGCTTTGGGCATCACCGTTAGACCCACTCTGTTCCATCAGTCAGTGATATCCAAGTCTTCTAAGACATTTAAAATTAGAAGTCCGTGGTGGAGGTGAATTCTCCAGCCACCTCCTGGCTATGCATTCTCCTTTGGGGAGAGGTAAAGCCATGCACTGTTGGCCTCTGGTCCTATTGTCTGAAGGCTGGGAGAAGAGCTCATTCCGGCTGACATGTCTGGAGAAGACTGACCACTCTGCGTTCTTCTTCACAGCTCCGGCTTCACTAGAAGACCTTTGTAAACTTAACCCTTTCTAAGCATGTCACCTTTTTTAAAGGAGAGATGACAATTCTCATTAAGCTCTGATCTGTACCAACTGCAGAGATAGGGTTGTTTTCTATCTTTTCTAAATCATGAATCCTCTTAAATGCAGTAATAAGTATTTACTGAGTGCCTACTAGGTAATGGGCACTTTCCATATATTACTTCCAACTGCTATATTAACCTGGGAGAAATAAGATTTCATGGGCTGCTCTAATTCAGTTTGAGCTTATAGGAGTTTCCAAGTCTTTTACTGTACAATGTACACACCTGGTAGACCATTTCCTTCTGCTTCATTTTGTTAATTTTTTTCTTCTAGAAGTTTAACTATTTGTGTTTAATCCAATTTCCTTAATTTATGAAGGTCATTTTTGAATCCTCATTTATTCTTTAAAGTAATAGGTACTTCGTTCAAATGCAGACAGGTCCTCTGTTAGGAGTTTTCTGCAAGCCTACGCTTTTGACCTCTGACTTAAGCGTGGACTTGCCAGTGGTGGGCAAATCTGGATTAAGCAGGCACGGTGACCCTGTGAAATTGTGGTCTTTGCTGTAGCTTGGAAATCTCCATTTGCTCCTTATTCCTAGAACTTTCCTAGTGAAGATGACAAACTAACAGGATCTCAGTCTGCTCTTCCTCTGCAGGCACTACCTTAGTCACTTGCTCTAAAAAGTCATCACCATAGTCAAGGTCATGTAGGTTTTCTTCTATGTTGTCTTTTAGGAGTTTTATAGTTTTGTGTTTTACATTTAGGTCTGTGATCCATTCTGGGTTAATTTTAGCGAGGGGTGTAAGGTCTGTGTCTAGATTCATTTTTTTGCATGTGGATATGCAGTGTTCTACCACCATTTGTTTTAAAGACCATCTTTATCCATTGTATTGTCCTTGATCCTTTGTCAAAGACCAGCTGACTATATTTACGTGGGTCTATTTCTGGGCTCTCTATTCTGTTCCACTGATTGACTTATCTATTCTTTCGCCAACACCGTAGCTTTATAGTAAGTCTTGAAGTCGGGTAGAGTCAGTTCTCCAACTTTGTTCTTCTCCTTCAATACTGTATTGGCTATTCTACGTCTTTTGCTTTTCCAATGAGACTTTAAAATCAGTTTGTTGATATCCACAAAATACCTTGCTGGAATTTTGATTCAGATTGCATTGAATCTATAGACCAAGTTGGGGAATTTGTTTTTTATTAGAAGTATTCCATTATGTTTCCAATATATTGGGAAGTATTCCAGTATACCAAGATTGTTTATCCATGTACCAGCTGATGTATATTGGGGTTGTTTCCAGTTTTTGACTATCAAGAATAAAGCTGCTATTAAAATTCTTGTACTAATCTTTTTTTTTTTTTTTTTTTTGCGGTACGTGGGCCTCTCACTGTTGTGGCGTCTCCCGTTGCGGAGCACAGGCTCCGGACGTGCAGGCTCCATGTGGGATCTTTCCGACCGGGGCACGAACCCGTGTCCCCTGGATCGTCAGGCAGACTCTCAACCACTGTGCCACCAGGGAAGCCCAAATTCTTGTACTAAGCTTTTAAAGGACATGCGTTTCTTTTTTTCCCCATGCTAATAATTACAAATGGAATTGTTGGATCTAGTACCAAGTGTGTGCCTAATTGCTGGGGAATGCAATAAATGTGTGTAAAAGGAACAGTTTTTAAAAATGGTTATGCCATTTTATGCTCCCATCAGCAATGCACTAGGGTTCCAATGGCTTCATATCTCCTGACTATTTGGCTTCATATCTCCTGACTACTTCATATCTCCTGACTATTCATATCTCCTGACTATTCATATCTCCTGACTATTTGTTGGTCTTTTCCATTTTAGTCATTCTAGTGGGTGTATACAGTGGTATCTCATTGTGGCTTTAATGTGCATTTCCCTGAAGATGAATATTATTAGTAAAATGCATGTTTTCAGTTCCTTACTGGACATTTGTATATCTTCATTGTCTGTTCGAGGCTTTGCCCATTTAAAAAATTTGTGTCTTTATCATTTTGTTATTGAATTGTCAGAGTTCCTTATACATTCTGGATACAAACTATTTGTCAGATATATGTATTGCAAGTATATTCTCCCAGTTTGTGTCTTGCCTTGTCATTTTGATGACCAGATGTTTTGAATTTTGATGAAATCCAATTCATCGGGGTTTTCTTTTCTTTTCTGTGGTTTTGTGATTTCTGTAAGAAATCATTGCAGGTTGTGAAGATATTGTCCCATGTTTTCCTTTAGAAGCTTTATAGTTTGGGCCTTTAAATGGAGGTCTGTGATCCATCTCAATTGTGTCTTAAGTGAGATTCAGATTTTCCCCCAGTAGTTCCTCCAGCACCATTTGTTGAAGACTTGTCTTTGTCAAAAATCAGTTGACCATATATGTGTGGGTCTATTTCTAGACTCTGTTTTGTTCCATTGATTTGTCTTTCCATGTCAATGCCACACTACCTTCATTACTTTAGTTTTACAGTAAGTCTTGAAATCAGGTACTGTAAGGCCTCCAACCCTGCTCTTCTTCAAGACTGTTTTGGCTACCTAGGACACTTGCTTTTCTATAAAAATTTTAGAATCAACTTGTCATTTTCTAGAAAAGTGCCCTGTTGGCCTTCTGATCAACACTGTGTTGTATCTGTATATCATTATGAGAAGAACTGACATATTAACATTAGGAGCCTTCCAATTTATGAACATCTCTCCATTTAAGTCTAAAATTTCTCTCATCAAGGTTTAATAGCTTTCAGTGTACAAGTCTTATATGTCTTTTGTTAAATTTATTAAGTATTTTATATCATTGCAAATGGGACTGCTTTTTAAATTTCATTTTGCAATTGCTTACTGCTATTAGAAACACAACTGATTTTTGTAAACTGACCCTGCTAAATTCTTTTATTGGTTCTAGTAGTTGTTTATTAAATTTCTTAGGATTTTCTCTATAAACAATCATTCATAAAGATTTTTCCAAAAGATTTTTCAATCTTTATGCCTCTTATTTCTTTTTCTTGCCTTATTGTACTGACTAGAACTACAATGCTGAATAGAAGTGATAAATGCAGACATTACTGCTATGTTCTTGATCTTAGGAGGAAAGTGTTTGGTATTTCACCATTAAATATGACATTAGCAGTAGGTCTGGGGGTAGATGCCCTTTGTCAGATTAAACAAGTTCCCTTCTTGTACTAGTTTGCTGAGAGTTTTAAAAATCAAGGATGGGTGTTGAATCATGTCAAATGCTTTGCCTTCATTTTTTTAGAAGATCATATGGTTTTTCTCCTTCATTCTATTAATACGGTGGATTACGTTAATTTTTCTTCTAACATTAAGCCAACCATTCATTCCTGTGATAAACCCTACTTAGTTATAATGAATAATGTCCTTTTCATATATCACTGGAACATATATGCTAATGTTTTATTAAGGATTTTTTAGTGTTTATAAGAGATATTGGATTACAATTTTCTTTTCTTATAAGGTTTATGTCAGATTTTGGTATCAAGGTTACACTGGCCTTATACAATGAATTGGGTAGTTTTTCTTCCTCTTCTATTTTCTGAAGGAGTTTGTATAAGACTAGCAGTTCACTTGTCGGTGTTTCATTGGTAAAAACATTTCTTACTTAAGTTTTGATGGAATTTACCAGTGAAACCACCTGCCTCTGGAGGAATTTTCTTTGTGGAAAAGTTCTGATTACAAATTCAATTTCTTTAATAGCAATAGGGTCATTCAGATATTCTATTTCTTCATGTGGCAGTTATGGTAAGTTACTTATGGTAACTGTATTTTTCAAGGAAATTGACTATTTCATCTAAGTTGTCAAATTAATTAGCAGAAAGTAGTTCATAATATCCAGTTACTGTTGTTTAAACTTCTGTAGGCTATATAGTGATACCCACTCTTTCTTTGCTAATGTTAGTGATTTATGTTTCCCTCCTCTCTTCCTTGATTAGACTTGTAAGTGTTTTGTTAATTTTACTAATTTTTAAAAGAACTAAAGTTTGGTTTTTTAATTTTCTCTATTGTTTAAAAATTTTTATTCCTCTCTTTATTATGTACTTCTTCCTAATGATTTGGGTTTAATTTATTCTTCCTTTCTAGCTTCGTAAAGTGGAAACATAAATTACTGATGTTCAACTTTGTTCTTTTCTAGTCATGTAAAGCTATACATTTTTTTGTGTGTGTTGTTTTAGCAAAGCCCATAAATTTTCATAAACTGTACATGCATTTTCATTCAGTTAAAATTTTTTTCTAATTTCCTTTGTGATTTATTCTAACTCAAAAACTATTTAGAAATGTTATTTAACTTTCAAATATTAGGCATTTTCTAGAATTTCATTGCTATTGACTTATAATATAACCATGCTGTGATCACACAACACATTCTGCAAGATTTTAATCATATGGAATTTATCTATATGTCTTTTATTGTGCACAATAAGGTCTTGCTTCATGTGTACTTGATAAGATTACATATCTTGTACCAGTCGGGTGGTGTAGTGTTTTATAAATGTCAATTAGGTCAAAGTGGTTGATAATGTTCAAATATTCTATATACTTCCTAATATTTTGTTTAATTTTTCTACTGATTACTGAAGAAATGGATGTTAAAAATCTCTATTATTATTGTTCTGTCAATTTTTGTTTCATATATTTTGATAATCTCTTAGTAAATACGTACATATTTATGACTGGTCTGTTTTCCTCATTAACTGACCTTTTTAGCATGATAAAATGTTCTTTTTACCTCTTCTAATACTCTTTGTCTAGAAGTCTGTTTGGTAGTTTAATAGTGTCACGCTAGCTTTCTGATGCTTACTGTTTACACAGTCTATCTTTTCCTCTTCTGGCTTCAACCTACTGTGTTTTTATATTTAAATTGTATATCTTATAGACAGTAGGCAGTCTTTCAAATCTAATTTATTTTGGTATTTTATTTTAATCCCTCCAATGACACTTATGCTTTTTTTGGTATTTTTTTTTTAGTGGTTTTTCTGGTTATTACACTATGCATCCTTAACTTATTGCCAGTCTCCTTGGATTTAATATTGTATCACTTCACATAAAATGTAAGAATCTTAGAGTCATGCAATTCCATTTGCCCTCTCTTATCCTTTGTGGTATTTTTGTCATACATTTTACATCTACATACATCATAAGTCCCATAAAAGAGTATCTTGCTTTTTACATTACATAATCTTTTATATTTACATATATATTTATCATTTCCTGTAAATACTTCCTTCGTGTAGGTCTGAACTTCCCCCTGATATTATTCCCCCTCAGCCTGACAAATTTCCTTTATCACTGATTGTAGTGCAGGTCTTCTGGAAATAAATTCTCTCAGATTTTGAAAAACCAAAAATGTCTTTATTTCACCTTGTTTTGAAGGATATTTTTGCTAGATTTAGAATTCTAGCTTGATAAAGTTCTTTATTTTTTTAAATTTATTGTTTTTATTTTGTCTTCCAGCACTTTAAAGATGTCTTTGAATAATATTCTAGCCTCCGTTGTTCATGGTGGGAATCCTTTGGTTAACTGCGTCACTGTTACCTTTTACATAATATGTCATTTATCTCTGGCAATGTTCAAGATTTTTCTCTTTATCTTTAATATAGGTTTTAGCAATTTTACTGTAACGTTTCAAGGTGTGGTTTTATTTTATTTATCCTGCTTAGGATTTGTTAAGCTTCTTGCATTTGTAAGTTAATGTGTTCAGCCAGTTTGGGATGCCTTCAGCCATTATCTCTTTGAATATTTTTTCTGATCTGTTTTTTCTGTCCTCTCCTTCTCAGACCCCAATTACATGTATATTATACTACTTGATATTGTCCTATAATTCACTGAGGTTCTGTTTATTGTTTTTAATCTTCATTCTCACTGTTCTTCATATTGGATAATGCTTATTGATCTGACTTTAAGTTTACTTACCCTTTATTTGGTCATTTCCATTCTTCACTAAGGCTATCCAGTGAAATTTTTGTTTCAAATATTTTACTTTTCAGTTCCAGAATTTTCACTTGGTTCTTCTTAATCATTTCCATTTCCCTGCTGAGAGTCTTCTTCTTTCAGTTATTATGACCATGTTTTCCTTTAGATTCTTGAATATATTTTAACACCTGCTTTAAAGTTATTGCCTGAAAATTCCAACATTTAGGTTACTTCAAGTTCTATTATAGCAATTACATTTTTTCTTGATTATGAGTAACAATTTCCTACTTCTATACATATCTGTTAATTTTTGATTAGATAATAAATATTATGAATGACATGTAATAGAGGCTCTAGATCTGTTTTATTCCTTTAAAGAGTGTTAATATTTTTGTTTCAGACAAATTACTAGCTGAACTCGTGAATGCTTAGGATTACACTTTGTTATGATCTACTTTGGTTTTGCCCTTAATTTTAGGATGAATCCTTTATTCTTAAGGCGAGGCCTTTCTGAGGGTTCAGACAAAAACCTAAGTGTTTGCCACGTCCCTATAACTTGGGTGAGATTCAAATTCCAAACTCTACAGGCAATCTTTGTAGGCAGTAGGCAGCCATTGAAATGTATGCTCAGCTTTTCAGCTCTCTATCTATTGTTTTCCACTGGGCTCACTGGCCTTTCTCCCATACCTATACAGTTTAGAAGTCACCCAAGCATGGAGGAGAATTTATATACAGAAGTGGAACTCTCTTCTCTATGGCTGCCTCCTTTCTGGAATTTCTTCCCTTAAATCCCAGCCACTCTGGCAGCCTTGAACTCCATCCTCATACACTTCAAGAATATATGATTGTGGCCTTGAGTTGTAGTTACTCTTGGTGGAATGGGGAGTGCCCTCAGGAGAGAAGCTGTAAAAATGTAGGTCTCATGCATTCCAGTTCTTTCTCTCAAGGATCAAATTGCCAACATTTCTGCCTTCTTTTGATCAGCCTCTAGTGTCTTCAAATAGTTTTGTTTTGTAAAAAATATTTCATCCAGTTTTTTTTTCTTTGCGGTACGCGGGCCTCTCACCGTTGTGGCCCCTCCCGTTGCGGAGCACAGGCTCCGGACACGCAGGCTCAGCGGCCATGGCTCACGGGCCCAGCCTCTCTGCGACATGCGGGATCTTCCCGGACCGGGGCACGAACCCATGTCCCCTGCATCGGCAGGCGGACTCTCAACCACTGTGCCACCAGGGAAGCCCTTTTTTTTTAAGATTTTACATACAAATGAGGTCATATGGTATTTGTTTTTCTCTGTCTGACTTACTTCACTTAGGATGATGCCCTCAAAGTCAATCCATGTTGTCGCAAGTAGCAGGATTTCCCTCTATGGCTGAATAATATTCCATTGCGTACAGATACCACATTTTCTTTAGCCATTCATCCATCAGTGAACACTTAGGTTGCTTCCATGTCTTGGACATTGCAAACAATGCTAATCTCTCGTTTTTAAAAGAGGCTAGTGAGGAAAGATGCTTTTTCAGAAAATGAGCTGTCTGGATACTCTCAATTTTATACTACAGTTTAAAACCAAAAAATGGCTTGAAATGACTCACAGGTCATGGAACTATACAGACAGAGGGATGTATAGGCATTACTGAAGCCAAGTCTGTCCCACCAAACTACAAATGTAGAAGAGGTATCTTTCCTAGTGCCTGTGTGTATGTTATTTACAAGTTTTCAGCTCTCCTTCACCTCGTTGGTTTCCATGGAGCTCATAATTTTTGGTCTGTTTTACCACCTTGTTCCATCTTCTGGCATCTGTATACTCCTGATTCTCCTGACCTGGCTTCTGAATCATTTTGATTGCTCTGACCCTTAATGTTGAGTGTCCTCTCAAAATCCATATGTTGAAGTCCTAACCTCCAGTACTTCAGAATGTGATTTTATTTTGAGATAGCATCTTCACGGGGTAATCAAGTTAAAATGAGAACATTAGGGTGGGCGATAATCCGACATAACTAGTATTTTTATAAAAAGGGGAAATTTGGACACAGAGACATGCAGAGAAGGAAGATGATGTGAAGAAACACAGGGAGAAGATGTTTATCTACAAAACAACGAACAAGGTCTGGAATTGATCCTTCTTTCACAGAAGAAACAAACCCTAATGACTGATCTTGGGCTTCTAGCCTCCAGAACTGAGACAATAAATTTCAGTTGTTTAAGGGACCCAATCTATGCTACTTTGTTACAGCAGCCCTAGCAAACTAATACACTTACCACTTAACAAATAAATGGGTCCCCACTTTTCTCCTTGGTTCTGACTTATGACTTTGTTTTGTCTCCTAAGATCCCCTGACCCCTCAGTATGGTAAATGGCCAAAAAAGCTGAATATCCAAAGATGTGTGTCCCAATTTTTTCACTTAAGTTGAATGACTTTTCTGATCCTTAGATTCCTTATATATGAAATAAGGATATTGTCTTACCTATCTGTCTGCATAGATAAAGCTCAGGTAGGATACCACACAGAGACTGTAAAATGCTACGCAAGTCTAAGGCATCCTGAGTCCCTGCTCTTTATTCATAATGAGCTGCTCCTCTTGCCTAATTATAACAGACCACGGTTAGAAGGTGCTTTGGGAGGATCAAGTTTAGAATTCTCCACTTTTAAGAGGGATACTTGCAGCCTCAGGCTTTATTTCTGCTGTTTCTAGTCCAAGAGGCAGGATATGAGATGGATGACTAAGTCTGTTTTGCTCAAAGAGACAAGAATGTGGGGTGATGCTTTAAACTCTCACTGTTCACAAATCTCCAGAGGGTTTAAAAATAATTCCTCAGACAACATATTTATTTTGATTAGGTAATGAGTTATGGAAACCAATTCTTTTAGAGAATGGACTTTTCGGAGATGTATAAGGGGCGGAGAACTTTAGCGGCACATCAAACTGTACTAACAAAATCGGAGCCCACTGAATGTGATTTTAAATTTGAAAAAATTAAATGCAGGATGCTAGCAGCTTTCCAAAATATTTTGTATGCTCCTTTGCCTGTTTTTAAGATGATTTGTTAACGAGAATTTGAAAAATTGTTGTTTCTACAGTAATTAACACTTTTATAAAATTATTTATAAAAAAATATAACTTACTCCCAAATAGTTGACATTCTAGTTGCATAAATTCTTATGTAGTCTCAAACACCGCTCAAAAGAACTACATATTTAAATGATTCTACCCATTTCAGTTCTCTAGAATGCCTCCAGATGGCATTAAAACCCTTTTCCTACTATATTTTACAATCAAAAATTTAAAAATTAGTAATATTTTAACCATTTAAAACCAGTCACATTCATTATATCATTAGAAATCATGATAATGGAACTATTTTGAACTTTTAGGGTAACATCTTAAGAAACATGTAGTCATAACCTTTATGAAACAAACAGCCATCCTATGTAAGCCAAAGGCTCTTCCTAGATTGAGAAACAGATCTTGGACAAATACACTCAATAATGTTATATCGTAAGCTGTCATTTCTAATGAATAGCACTTTAAATGCTTAGTAATAAGAGCACTGGTCCAAATATAGATATATGCACAAAACTGTCTTATAATAAGAAAATACATTTAACTCCTCAGAAATGATAAAAAATAATGATTTTTAAGGAGTAAACCTGTTACTAATTCCTATGGAGCTAAAATAATTTGTTAGCTTGTGAATTATGTAAACTTTGGCATATAAATTTGGCATCGAATTAATCGTCAAAACATTTTTTGGACTGCTTGGCTATCGAGAGGAAAAAGACAAAACGTAGAGTGAAGAACATGTTTTAAAAGCCTCTTCTTATCTTTTCAAAACTGTGTTTGTTAACTCAAAACTATGAACAAACCCTTGAGGGTCCAGAGATATCTATAACTGTATATTTCACATAATTCAGAGGTCAGGTTGCAAAGGGCAGGCTTTAAAATGACACTGGTACTTCCCTAGTATGTGTGAAAAGTCCTCTAATTATTTATGACAGTGATGGAAGTTGCCAAGCAAATTCCAAAAGCTTTCCTCCCCTCCCCCTGCCAAAATAATACCGTTAAATCTCGTTACATTTGTACTTTATGAAGAGGAGCCTTGTGTTTTCAAGATTATTCTTACTGGGGTAAAGCATAAGAAAGACCTCAAAATGCATATGCACCCAAAAGCATTAAAAAACACATTATCATGAGAAAGAGAACCACAGGCTTCTTTCCATTATTACTGTTACTATAACAAGTTATTTGCGCAGTTTCATATTATAAGCATATTAAAGAACAGTCATCTCGGGATAGAAACAGGAAACAGACTTACGATGTATTCGATGTGCCATTGTCTGGACTCCCTGGCTCAGCATCACCTTTCTCTTAAAAAGGAAGAAAATACCAACATGTGAGCGTTACAGCCTGTAAGATTTAAGAGAGGCTCAATATATTTCCACACTCCTACTAACAACCATTCAAAATGTGCAGCAGGAAGCTTTTCAAACATCTTTTTTATTGTCCAAGAACCGGATTTGCAAAATAATTTCTTCTTTGTAATACAATGGCCCGGGCAAGGATCTGTGAATAGGTACTACGGAGCTGTTTGCAAACAAGCAGAGGTTCAGAGTGGAGACCCTGCCAAAAGATGAATACCTTACAGATGGCATCTGTTTCCTTCTACTTCTTTTACAGAAAACTTAAGGAAATAAACCCCATTAGCATTCTAGATGCAAGGCGTTTTGAATTCCGATCCCTTCTGCAAACACAAGCTAAACCAGGTCAGGTGACATCAGAACTTGGAGGAGAGAATTTTACACAACACTGAGGTTGCACCCCAGCTTACAAGATTCCCAAGAATTACACCCCACAGAGAGCCCCAGCAGCAGGTTCTGGGGTCACCCTGTTAATGCAGAATAAGATATAAATCAGAAATCCTTCCTGGCCATCTGAGAGACTAGTTAAAGAAATGTTTCTGCCGTCTGTGGTCACCGAGGATTGAATGGGTTTTAATGAAGGGAGCCTGGAACCAGTTCGTTTCTTGTAGTTTTAAAGGGCAAATTCCTCTTGCAGTTGACGTAATGTAAGTCTTAGATCCTCGACCATTGATGGCTTGACACCATACATCCTTGTATTGTAAGGCATTTCTTTTTGTTTTCTTGAGGCTACAGGATGCAGGAAGGTCATGACTGCCATTGTGAGTTAGCTGTGGTTAGTTAGGCTGGTTATGTAGTGCTAATAGTTTAACATACCCCAGAGAAGGTTATGAGTTGCAAGAGATGGGCCTGATGGTGGCAACTTGCTTTGCTTTGCTCTTTCAAGCCAGGCCTGGAGACCTCACAGAATCCCCCAGTCTGCTGTTTAGGGCTTCAGGCCTATGTCCTGTACCAAGTCCCTTTTGTCAGCTGTAGCCATTAGCTTATTGTCACCGAGGCTTGGGAATGACCCCCTAAATTACATGATGAACACATTCTGAAGATATCGTCCAAACTGAACTCAAAAGTAAACTTTATAATTTCTTTTCCTTTTAGTTCTTTCAAACAGAACGGTTGTGAGAGAAAGAAGACAGTGACATATAGTGCACACATCTATCTCAGATGTAACTCTGTGCTAATGTGTGTCTACACACTGCCGGGACATACGTGAGGGACAGTCACCTTGTGAAAAGTCACATCTATTTTAACTGCCTCAATAGCAAACACTGACGGAGTCCCAGTACGTGGGAAACCATGCTGAAGTAAAAATAGAGGCAGAGAATTAATAAACTTGCTCTAAAGCTTGTACGTTCATAATATATTTTCTCTTCCAGGCCAGGTTTGTTGTAAACTCACTTAGGAGACATGCAAGACCTTGTCAACTGTCTTTGGTGCTAGAAAATAACCTTAGTACTGTCCAAAATCACTTTTCAAATGAGAAACCACAATTCCTGCCAGAATCCTAAAGTACAGAGTTGTAACACCTGCATAACCTAAGATAAAACTAAATGGAGGTTTAATTTTTCTCAAACATAGCGATCTTTTTTTTTCCCCTTTAATTTGGAGAAATTGGTTACTTTCCCTGGTCTGGAGCTGCCAGAAGTTACCCCACATCCAATCATCATCAGGAATGTAGGCAGCAGGCTCAGAAGCCCAGGAGTAAACGTTTCTCAACAACTTATGTCATTAAAAAAAAGGAAATCAATCTGATACGTGAAGACAGTGTTTGGATGTCTGAATAAATATGTTTCACCTTGGCCAACAATGCTGCCAGATACCCCGTGGGCTGAGAGGACAGAGGCCTTATTGCACATGGGATCTGGGGGCTGCGGGAATCGGGAGCGGGAGCGGCGCAGGAACAAAGCTGCAGCTGGTTATCTCTGCTCTTAGCAGCACTTATGTTGTGGCAACAGGGAAAACAGAATAGGTTCTGGCAAACAGGAAGGATGCAATGGGGCCACACTGGGCATGTATGAACAGTCGGGGAATGAGTGCTCTCAGTGGATCATGAATTAACCTTTTTGGAGAAAAGGAAACGCAGGATGGAGTCAGGAAGTAAAACTCTGTTTGCCCTTCAGAACACAAAATTCTCCCCAATATCTGGCAATTTTACGTGATGTAATTTCTGAAGTTAACTTGAAGTGTCTCTGTGCACAAGCCATGGAGAATCATAGGCTCTGTATCAGGACCCAAGGGAAAATGATGAATGGGAGCCGGAAAAAATCCTCAGTAAGGGATTTTTCAGTTGGGTGCTCGGATGTTTCCTCTCCGCCGCCAATGAGGACTGTTGGGGCTTCGTCCTGATTATTCCAGCTGTTTTCATGATAGATTCAACACTGCTCTCCTAGGGAAGGAACCTGCATTGATCTTTAAGACACTGGGCATAAGAGAGAGGCTCAGGTGCAGTGTGGTCCTTTTGCAGGCGGAAATATAATTAAAGAGAGAAAGAGAAAAAACGAGCCATAGAAAGTAAATGTACACATTCACACTCACATATAAATACATATGTATGTGTATATGTATATTACATGTATACTTTCAACTTGACACTCCATATTTGTCTACCTGAGTCTTCCACAGTACCAAACATATACTACATGCTCAGTATATGTCTTCTGTCTGATGACCTATCATTAATGCAGTGTCCCACGCTACAGTGGGAAAAGAGGACAAAGGTACACACACCACTGAGACGGTATACAAGTTAAGGTATGAAACGGCTTGATGCCTCCAATAGGTCACTTAAAAAATTACAGCAGCTACATGTTTAATCCAGTAAATCTACCAAGGACTTTTATGTCGAGTAGTCTCTCTGGAAACATAGATAATATCTAATTCACGCCCCTTCAACTGAAAATGACTGCACTGCTGGAGTACCATAATTAGCGCTATGAAAAGGAAATCAAAATAGACCTAGGCTGTATTCTGCTTCGAAGGCAAGTTTTGCTGTGCTACCACTTTATAATAAAAGGAATCTGTGCTCAGCGTAAAGAAAAAAAAACTGAACAGTAGAGAAAAGGTAACGGCTCTGCTTGCTTTTGTCATTAGTCCTGTTAGCCCTGCAACTATAACGCTAAGTAATATGCTTATTTCTAGATGAATCAACTTCAGACAGTATGTAATAATTTCTGATATGAAAAATGAGAGATAAGATATTTAATACACTTATACTACCACCTCCCTTCCGCTTAAAATTTTTGTTAGTTCTGTTAAACTTTAGTGTCTAGTGGGTATTTTAACTTTGAATAAATTTAACCTATTTTTTGATTAAACAGCTTCTGACAGTACCTTTTCTTTTGTACTATGCAAAGTGAGGCAACTCACATCCCACTATGCACAGCTATACCTTTCCTCCGGCATAGCCAAGATTTAAAATATTTATATTCTGTTCAGTAACTATTAATGAGTCATCCTCATTAATATTAATTTTATCAATAATTTAATTTTGGGAATTGCCCATAGGCCATGAGAAAAATTATACATGAGTAACGGAATTTACAATATTATAACAACATATATATTAGCCTCTAAGGAACAGTAGAGAGACTGGACCTGCACGGAGGGACGGCCACTACACTTGAAAGAAGGCAAGGGTTCCCAGTATTTACGTCAAATGGATTCTCATTCTTATATCTCATCACGGCACAGGTTCATTTGTCTCAAGTAAAGGCTATGCTTTTCCTAAAGAGAAATTCAATAGAGCATGCATGTAATGTGTACAAAAATGTTTATATACAGTTTTTAAAAAGTAAAATGAGTTAACTGTAAAAACACCTTCCAGGCCCAGAAAGGGGACACTGACAAGAAATAACCCAGAAGCCTCCTGAGCTTGTGTCCTATTCAAGCCCAGCTAGCTAGCAATGGATTTTTGTGTTAATCATTCTCCCTTTCTTGACAGTTTCTGCCACCATGAATTAATTTGTAAATAAAAGTCTTTAGTTTTTCCTGATTTTAAATTTCGTATGAATGCAATCATAGTGTAGGCATTCTTCTGGGATTACTTCTGTCATTCAATGATATGACTTTAGATTCAGCCAATGTGATGTGCATAGCTTTGGTTCATTCACCCTCACTGCTGTGCAGCATCTCCTTATAAAAATCTGTCATTTTGGGCTTCCCTGGTGGCACAGTGGTTGAGAGTCCACCTGCCGATGCAGGGGACACGGGTTCGTGCCCTGGTCTGGGAAGATCCCACATGCCGCGGAGCAGCTGGGCCCGTGAGCCATGGCCGCTGAGCCTGAGCGTCCGGAGCCTGTGCTCCGCAACAGGAGAGGCCACAACAGTGAGAGGCCCGTGTACAGCCAAAAAAAAAAAAAAAAAAAAAATCTGCCGTTTTCCTTTATTTGACACTTTTTCGGTGTTCTACTTAAGAAATACATCAGAAAGATGTTCTCTATTACCTTTTGAAAGTGTATAATTTTACTGTTCACATTTAGGTCTTCTACAAATACCTGGAATAGTTTCTGTATATGATGTCAGGTAGGAGATAGCTTCCTTTTTTTCCCTATAGATAACCAATTATTCTGGTACTATCTATTAAGAAGCCCATTCTTTCCCCATTGATCTACATTTTAGCTCTGACACGAATCTAGTTTTCATAAATCTGTGGTCTGTTTCTGGGTCCTTTACATCTGTTTCATTGCTCAATTTATTATTATCTTCATTACTTAGCTAAAACATTTATTCATTCATTCACTCATTCATTCATTCATATAATAATATTAGTAAGGCAAGGCTCCAACCTGGTTCTTCTTAAGGAGTGTCTGAGTTATTTTTGGTTCCTTGTTCTATCAAATAAATTTGAGAATCACCTTGTCAATTTCCAGATACACGGCTGCTGTTGAGAAGTCAACTGGAAGTTCAATTGTTACTTCTTTGAAGTTATTAAGGGCATTTTAAGAATTTTTCCTTTACCTGTGTGGCTTGCAGTTTAACTATAATATGTCTAGGGTGGACTTCTTTTTATTTATCCTGCTTAAGATTCATTGGGAAGATTCATTGGGTTTCTTGAATCTATGGGTTAGTGTCTTTCAATTCTGGAATATTTTTAGCCATCATCTCCTTTAATATTCCCTCTGTTCCCTTATCTTTTTCTGGAATTCTAGTTACATATATTTAGGCCTTCTCACTTTATACTCCAGGTTTGTTAACTTCCTTTTCATATTTTCCATTTCTGTCTCTCTAGGTTGCATTCTAGATAATTTCTTAAGTTCAGTTTCCGGATTCATTACTTTTTCTTCACCTATGTGTAATCTGCTGTTAAACCTGACCAAAGAAATTTTAATTTCTGTTATTATTTTCTAACTTCTAGAGGTTCTGATTAGTACATTTTCAAACGTTTTTGTTCTTTATATTTTCAATTCTCTCATTTCTGTAAATTAAAGTAAGCACTCTTACGTTATATCCTGGGCTTGGTAATTCCAATATCTGACGTCCTTGGAGGTCTCTCTAATTCTCTGCTGTCTGTTCTTTTTCCTTGCTCTTGTTTCATTGTGCACAAGTGTTTTTGACAATGAGTGCTCATTTCCTGAGGAATTCCATTTCTATTATTATTTATTCTTATCCATTTTCTTTTTCTGGTATTCCTACTAGCTGGATTTGACCTTTCCACCCTGACTGATCTTCCATGTAACTTAACTTCCTTTCATATTTTCCATCTGACTTTTGCTTTATATTCAGAAAAAAAAAATGTTTTCGACCTTATATTCCAGACTTCAGACTTCAGCTATTATCTATTAAATTTAAAAATTTTGTCAACCCTATTTTTAATTCCGGAGTGCTCATTTGTTCTGTAACTGCTTCTTTTTCATATCAATCTGGTCTTTTTATTTGACGCAAATAATTTCAAATCCTTCTGAAGACTGTAATTACATTTGAAATTTTTTTCTTCTGTTCCTTGAATTAAGTAGATTTCCTCTGGGTCATTCCTTCTCTTTGGTGCTCCTGGGTTATGTATTCACATCTTTGAATGATAACAGGCTGGTTAACAAAGGTACTGGCGTGGATTTCCCATATTAGTATATTGATCCATTTTGCTAACATACGTCTCCCTTGTAGGGAAGGGCTGATTTAGGGCTCTTTCTAAGTGGACAGGGTATGTTAACTGGAAGGCTTCATTTAGGGTTCAGGAGAAGAGGCCTCAAGACAAGCTGGGAGCCCTGACTGCTCTCTCACTCCCCAACAAAAATACGAAGTACTTTATTCTGGGTGTATAGCATTTCGGTTTACTTCCTTCTTGAGAAAAGTTAGCTCTTCCTCCGCCCATCAGAGATATCTATGTTTAAGGTCTGGTATTATCTCAGAATCTATTCTGCTTCTCTCTTAGGTACTAGCTCCCAACTAGAAGTTCTAGTTAGCTGTTCATTTTCTTAGCAAATATTACTATGATTTTTTTTGTATTTTGTTTTTTTGAGGGAGGAAAGCCAGACTGAAAGCTCTGTATGAAAACCCGCTAGGATAGTGGTAGAGGAGTAATGGGTGGAAGAATGGCCATGTTCCTATCACTACGCACAGTCCACGTCTCTTCTCTGTTGGGGTTGAGAGGAAATCAAGTCTCTCCTGGAGCTCCCAATGACATTCCCTCTACCACCACAGCTTGTTCCTGTTTGGTTCATTATTTTCCTTTTTTCTTTTTCTGGGTCATGACCTTCCCTGCCCAGGATTATCTATCTAACAGTAGGGTCCTGTCCAGTCTCCATTTTCCAGACACTCAGCTGAATTTCTGGTTCTCAGTGCTGTTAGGGATTTATTTACATCACTATTGCTTTATGGTTAGTTCAATGGAGACTGTGAAGGCAGGGAAAGAAGCGCTTATGCTCAGGCTGCCACCTGAACAGGACAGTCTTACGTGTTAAAAAAACTGTAGACGTACATCACCTGTTTTAATATTTAAGTTTCTCAATACTTAATTAGCTTCTATTTTATATTAAATTAAATTAATCGGTAATCAGCAAACTGGCTAAAGTAGCTCTCTTTAAAGAGATTTGGATTAAAAAATAATTTTCTGTTTAATTTATACACTCTCTTCTCTTAGTACCTACACAATTTAGTTTTTCTAATTTCAAAAAGATAAAAATGACTGACCTAAAGTGGGGAAGGTCAGTCCATCAATACACATTTTGTGTCTCTGAAGTACAGTTTTTTCCTATTTTCTACATATTTACTGGAGTCATGACTCCCAAAGCTGTAATGATTCCAAACCAAATACAAGAAACAGCACAGGAAATGCTGGTGGGACCAGCTGTCCTAAAATTTCCAATGTGCTATAATCTACAGAGGACATTGCAATTTTTATCTTTCTTTTTTTATTTTCCATTATGGTTTATTACAAGATATTGAATATAGTTCCCTGTGCAATACAGTAGGACCTAGGTGTTTAACTATTTTATATATAGTAGTTTGTACCTGCTAATCCCAAACTCCTAATTTATCCCCCCTTCCCCTTTGGTAACCGTAAGTTTGTTTTCTATGTCTGTGAGTCTGTTTCTGTTTTGTAAGTAAGTTCATTTGTGTCATATTTTAGATTCCAGACATAAGTGATATCATATGATATTTGTCTGACTTATTTCACTTTGTATGATAATCTCTAGGTCCATCCATGTTGTTGCAAATGGCATTATTTCATTCTTTTTTATGGCTGAGTAGTATTCCATTGTATATATATACCACATCACTATGATTTTTAAATAGTGATATTACCTTTTTATAGATGTGCTTGGTTTTGAGGGGCGGGGATTTATTTGAAAAAAAAAAAAGAATCCCCTTACCCCTAGAAAAGAGAAAACCAATTACAAATGTCCTCAGATGATGAAATGCCAGAGGGATTTATACCACACCATGCAAGTGCCGCTCACAGTTCCCCAGAAGATAGGTCTGCTTTGACATAATCTCAATCATAGCATCAGCGAGTGCAAGTTATGGCATGCTGTAAAAATATGCCAGATGAAAACAGAAATCTTGGACAAGAATTCAATCTCACACTGAAGGGACAGAAGCAACATTTTGGGGGTCAAGGTAACGGGTTAGTTATTAACTGCAGAATCTCATTTTCATCACGTGCAGAATGGAGATGTCATGCCTACTTCACACAGCTATGGTTAGGATTAAATAAAATAGCATACGTAAAGAAGAGACTGAACACAGACGGGACTGAACAGCTGTTTCCTTTGTTCTTCTCTATGTCAAAGACTCCAAGCTGAGAGAAGGTACATTTATTCTATTATATCTATTTTCTCCTCCCTTTACGCCGAACTGTTTAAATTCAAATGGAAAGAAATGGTGAGGGAAGCAATGGCAATTCTTCCGTACGCTCTAGCCTTCGGCATATGATGCTGATGCCTGCGCACCTCATGGACCTAACCATGCATCTCCTGATTCCTTTCCTTACTATTACATTTATTAATTTCTATAGATTTCAAGTCCCTTGGCATTTCACCTCTTCCCTGGTGCTAGTACTCACAGCAAATTCCAGCAGAGGGTGGGATAACTAAGGGATACTGCCTGTGGGTCATTATGCCATCATCCTCCTACCCTGGCCTTTCTCTAGCTGTGCATTAAAAGTCTGGGGCGGTTGACTTCCGGGAAGATGGCGGAAGAGTAAGACGTGGAGATCACCTTCCTCTCCACAGATACACCAGAAGTACATCTACGCGTGGAACAACTCCTACGGAGCACCTACTGAACGCTGGCAGAAGACCTCAGACCTCCCAAAAGGCAAGGAACCCCCCACGTACCTGGTTAGGGCAAAAGAAAAAACTAAACAGAGACAAAAGGATAGGGACGGGTCCTGCACCAGCGGGAGAGAGCTGTGAAGGAGGAAAAGTGTCCACACACTAGGAAGCCCCTTCGCGGGTGGAGACTTCGGGAGGCGGAGTGGGGGAGCTTGGGAGCCACGGAGGAGAACACAGCAACAGGGGTGCGGAGGGCAAAGCGGACAGATTCCAGCGCAGAGGATCGGGCCGACCGGCACTCACCAGCCGAGAGGCTTGTCTGCTCGCCAGCCGGGGCGGGCGGGACTGGGAGCTGAGGCTCCGGCTTTTGTCGGAGCGCCGGGAGAGGACTGAGGTTGGCGGCGTGAACACAGCCTGCAGGGCGTTGGTGCGCCGCGGCTGGCCGGGAGAGAGTCCGGGGAGGGGTCTGGACCTGCCGAAGAGGCAAGAGACTTTTACGTCCCTCTTTGTTTCCTGGTGCACGAGGAGAGGGGATTAAGAGCGCTGCTTGAGAGGGCTCCAGGGACGGGCGCGAGCCGCGGCTAAGAGTGCGGAGCCCAGAGACGGACATGGGACGCTGAGGCCGCTGCTGCCGCCGTCAGGAGGCCTGTGTGCGAGCACAGGTCACTAGCCACACGCCCTTCCGGGGAGCCTGTGCAGCCCGCCACTGCCGGGGTCCCGGGATCCAGGGACGGCTCCCCCGGGAGAGCGCACGGCGCCCTCAGGCTGCAGCGTCACGCCGGCCTCTGCCGCTGCAGGCCCGCCCCGCACTCCGTGACCCTCCCTAACCCCCGGCCTGGGTGAGCCAGAGCCTCCGAATCAGCGGCTCCTTTAACCCCGTCCTGTCTGAGCGAAGAACAGACGCCCTCCGGCGACCTACACGCACAGGCGGGGCCAAATCCAAAGCTGAGACCCTGGGAACTGTCAGAACAAAGAAGAGAAAGGGAAATCTCTCCCAGCAGCCTCAGAAGCAGCGGATTAAAGCTCCACAATCAACTTGATATACCCTGCATCTGTGGAATACCTGAATAGACAACGAATCATCCCAAATTAAGGAGCCCTGTGGATGAAAGGCTCTTGGTGCTGCAGCCAGGAGTCAGTGCTGTGCCTCTGAGGTGGGAGAGCCAATTTCAGGACACTGGTCCACAAGAGGCCTCCCAGCTGCACATAATATCAAACAGCAAAAATCTCCAAGAGATCTCCATCTCAACGCCAGCACCCAGCTTCACTCAACGACCAGCAAGCTACAGTGCTAGACATCCTATGCCAAACAACTAGCAAGACAGGAACACAACCCCACCCATTAGCAGAGAGGCTGCCCAAAATCATAGTAAGTCTACAGACACCCCAAAACACACCACCAGACGTGGACCTGCCCACCAGAAAGACAAGATCCAGCCTCATACACCAGAACACAGGCACTAGTACCCTCCACCAGGAAGCCTACACAACCCACTGAACCAACCTTAGCCACTGGGGACAGACACAAAAACAACAGGAACTACGAACCTTCAGCCTGCAAAAAAGGAGACCCCAAACACAGTAAGATAAGCAAAATGAAAAGACAGAAAAACACACAGCAGATGAAGGAGCAAGATAAAAACCCACCAGACCTAACAAATGAAGAGGAAATAGGCAGTTTACCTGAAAAAGAATTCAGAATAATGATAGTAAGGTTGATCCGAAATCTTGGAGATAGAATGGACAATAGAATGGACAAATTGCAAGAATCAGTTAACAAGGACCTAGAAGAACTAAAGATGAAACAAGCAACGATGAACAACACAATAAATGAAATTAAAAATACTCTAGATGGGATCAATAGCAGAATAACTGAGGCAGAAGAACGGATAAGTGACCTGGAAGATAAAATAGTGGAAATGACTACTGCAGAGCAGAAAAAAGAAAAAAGAATGAAAAGAACTGAGGACAGTCTCAGAGACCTCTGGGACAACATTAAACGCACCAACATTCGAATTATAGGGGTTCCAGAAGAAGAAGAGAAAAAGAAAGGGACTGAGAAAATATTTGAAGAGATTAGAGTTGAAAACTTCCCTAATATGGGAAAAGAAATAGTTAATCAAGTCCAGGAAGCACAGAGAGTCCCATACAGGATAAATCCAAGGAGAAATACGCCAAGACACATATTAATCAAACTGTCAAAAATTAAATACAAAGAAAACATATTAAAAGCAGCAAGGGAAAAACAACAAATAACACACAAGGGAATCCCCATAAGGTTGACAGCTGATCTTTCAGCAGAAACTCTGCAAGCCAGAAGGGAGTGGCAGGACATATTGAAAGTGTTGAAGGAGAAAAACCTGCAACCAAGATTACTTTACCCAGCAAGGATCTCATTCAGATTTGATGGAGAAATTAAAACCTTTACAGACAAGCAAAAGCTGAGAGAGTTCAGCACCACCAAACCAGCTCTACAACAACTGCTAAAGGAACTTCTCTAGGCAAGAAACACAAAAGAAGGAAAGGACCTACAATAATGAACCCAAAACAATTAAGAAAATGGGAATAGGAACACACATATCGATAATTACCTTAAATGTAAATGGACTAAATGCTCCCACCAAAAGACACAGATTGGCTGAATGGATACAAAAACAAGACCCATATATTTGCTGTCTACAAGAGACCCACTTCAGACCTAGAGACACATACAGACTGAAAGTAAGGGGATGGAAAAAGGTATTTCATGCAAATGGAAACCAAAAGAAAGCTGGAGTAGCAATTCTCATATCAGACAAAATAGACTTTAAAACAAAGACTATTAGAAGAGACAAAGAAGGACACTACATAATGATCAAGGGATCGATCCAAGAGGAAGATATAACAATTGTAAATATTTATGCACCCAACTTAGGTGCACCTCAATACATAAGGCAAATACTGACAACCATAAAAGGGGAAATCGACAGTAACACATTCATAGTAGGGGACTTTAACACCCCACTTTCACCAATGGACAGATCATCCAAAATGAAAATAAATAAGGAAACACAAGCTTTAAATGATACATTAAACGAGATGGAGTTAATTGATATTTATAGGACATTCCATCCAAAAACAACAGAATACACATTTTTCTCAAGTGCTCATGGAACATTCTCCAGGAAAGATCATATCTTGGGTCACAAATCAAGCCTTGGTAAATTTAAGAAAATTGAAATTGTATCAAGTATCTTTTCTGACCACAACGCCATGAGACTAGATATCAATTACAGGAAAAGATCTGTAAAAAATACAAACACATGGAGGCTAAACAATACACTACTTAATAATGAAGTGACCACTGAAGAAATCAAAGAGGAAATCAAAAAATACCTAGAAACAAACGACAATGGAGACACAACGACCCAAAACCTGTGGGATGCAGCAAAAGCAGTTCTAAGGGGGAAGTTTATAGCAATACAAGCCCACCTTAAGAAGCAGGAAACATCTCGAAAAAACAACCTAACCTTGCACCTCCAGCAATTAGAGAAAGAAGAACAAAAAAACCCCAAAGCTAGCAGAAGGAAAGAAATCATAAAAATCAGATCAGAAATAAATGAAAAAGAAATGAAGGAAACAATAGCAAAGATCAATAAAACTAAAAGCTGGTTCTTTGAGAAGATAAACAAAATAGATAAACCACTAGCCAGACTCATCAAGAAAAAAAGGGAGAAGACTCAAATCAATAGAATTAGAAATGAAAAAGGAGAGGTAACAACTGACACTGCAGAAATAAAAGAGATCATGAGAGATTACTACAAGCAACTCTATGCCAATAAAATGGACAATCTGGAAGAAATGGACAAATTCTTGGAAATGCACAACCTGCCAAGACTGAATCAGGAAGAAATAGAAAATATGAACAGACCAATCACAAGCACTGAAATTGAAACTGTGATTAAAAATCTTCCAACAAAGAAAAGCCCAGGACCAGATGGCTTCACAGGCGAATTCTATCAAACATTTAGAGAAGAGCTAACACCTATCCTTCTCAAACTCTTCCAAAATATAGCAGAGGAAGGAACACTCCCAAACTCCTTCTACGAGGCCACCATCACCTTGATACCAAAACCAGACAAGGATGTCACAAAGAAAGAAAACTACAGGCCAATATCACTGATGAACATAGATGCAAAAATCCTCAACAAAATACTAGCAAACAGAATCCAACAGCACATTAAAAGGATCATACACCATGATCAAGTGGGGTTTATTCCAGGAATGCAAGGATTCTTCAATATACGCAAATCTATCAATGTGATAAACCATATTAACAAACTGAAGGAGAAAAACCATATGATCATCTCAATAGATGCAGAGAAAGCTTTTGACAAAATTCAACACCCATTTATGATAAAAACCCTGCAGAAAGTAGGCATAGAGGGAACTTTCCTCAACATAATAAAGGCCATATATGACAAGCCCACAGCAAACATCATCCTCAATGGTGAAAAACTGAAAGCATTTCCACTAAGATCAGGAACAAGACAAGGTTGCCCACTCTCACCACTCTTATTCAACATAGTTTTGGAAGTTTTAGCCACAGCAATCAGAGAAGAAAAGGAAATAAAAGGAATCCAAATCGGAAAAGAAGAAGTAAAGCTGTCACTGTTTGCAGATGACATGATCCTATACATAGAGAACCCTAAAGATGCTACCAGAAAACTACTAGAGCTAATCAATGAATTTGGTAAAGTGGCAGGATACAAAATTAATGCACAGAAATCTCTGGCATTCCTATATACTAATGATGAAAAATCTGAAAGTGAAATCAAGAAAACACTCCCATTTACCATTGCAACAAAAAGAATAAAATATCTAGGAATAAACCTACCTAAGGAGACAAAAGATCTGTATGCAGAAAATTATAAGACACTGATGAAAGAAATTAAAGACGATACAAATAGATGGAGAGATATACCATGTTCTTGGATTGGAAGAATCAACATTGTGAAAATGACTCTACTACCGAAAGCAATCTACAGATTCAATGCAATCCCTATCAAACTACCACTGGCATTTTTCACAGAACTAGAACAAAAAATTTTGCAATTTGTATGGAAACACAAAAGACCCCGAATAGCCAAAGCAATTTTGAGAACGAAAGAAGGAACTGGAGGAATCAGGCTCCCAGACTTCAGACTATACTACGAAGCTACAGTTATCAAGACGGTATGGTACTGGCACAAAAACAGAAAGATAGATCAATGGAACAGGATAGAAAGCCCAGAGATAAACCCACGCACATATGGTCACCTTATCTTTGACAAAGGAGGCAGAAATGTACAGTGGAGAAAGGACAGCCTATTCAATAAGTGGTGCTGGGAAAACTGGACAGCTACATGTAAAGGTATGAAATTAGATCACTCCCTAACACCATACACAAAAATAAGCTCAAAATGGATTAAAGACCTAAATGTAAGGCCAGAAACTATCAAACTCTTAGAGGAAAACATAGGCAGAACACTCTATGACATAAATCACAGCAAGGTCCTTTTTGACCCACCTCCTAGAGAAATGGAAATAAAAACAAGAGTAAACAAATGGGACCTAATGAAACTTAAAAGCTTTTGTGCAGCAAAGGAAACCATAAAGAAGACCAAAAGACAACCCTCAGAATGGGAAAAAATATTTGCAAATGAAGCAACTGACAAAGGATTGATCTCCAAAATTTATAAGCAGCTCATGCAGCTTAATAACAAAAAAACAAACAACCCAATCCAAAAATGGGCAGAAGACCTAAATAGACATTTCTCCAAAGAAGATATACAGAGTGCCAACAAACACATGAAAGAATGCTCAACATCACTAATCATGAGAGAAATGCAAATCAAAACTACAATGAGATATCATCTCACACCAGTCAGAATGGCCATCATCAAAAAATCTAGAAACAATAAATGCTGGAGAGGGTGTGGAGAAAAGGGAACCCTCTTACACTGTTGGTGGGAATGTAAATTGATACAGCCACTGTGGAGAAGAGTATGGAGGTTCCTTAAAAAGCTACAAATAGAACTACCATATGACCCAGCAATCCCACTACTGGGCATATACCCTGAGAAAACCATAATTCAAAAAGAGTCAGGTACCAAAATGTTCATTGCAGCTCTATTTACAATAGCCCGGAGATGGAAACAACCTAAGTGTCCATCATCGGATGAATGGATAAAGAAGATGTGGCACATATATACAATGGAATATTACTCAGCCATAAAAAGAGATGAAATTGAGCTATTTGTAATGAGGTGGATAGACCTAGAGTCTGTCATACAGAGTGAAGTAAGTCAGAAAGAGAGAGACAAATACCGTATGCTAACACATATATATGGAATTTAAAAAAAAAAATGTCATGAAAAACCTAGGGGTGAAACAGGAATAAAAACACAGACTTACTAGAGAATGGACTTGAGGTTATGGGGAGGGGGAAGGGTAAACGGTGACAAAGCGATAAAGAGGCATGGACATATATACACTACCAAACGTAAGGTAAATAGCTAGTGGGAAGCAGCCGCATAGCACAGGGAGATCAGCTCGGTGCTTTGTGACCGCCTGGAGGGGTGGGATAGGGAGGGTGGGAGGGAGGGAGACGCAAGCGGGAAGAGATATGGGAATATATGTATGTATATAACTGATTCATTTTGTTGTGAAGCTGAAGCTAACATACCATTGTAAAGCAATTATACTCCAATAAAGATGTTAAAAAAAAAAAAAAAAAGTCTGGGGCTTCCCAATGCATTTGTCTGGATGTCTTTTCTCCATAATCCTCCGGCCCTCACAGATGCTCAGTAGGTGAGCCTCAGTTCCTAAGACACATCTACTGGCTCAGAGTGATTTTCATGTTTAAACATAGCTTTGAAATTTGCAAGGGATGCTCTCAGCCGACTGGCCGATCAGGAGACTAACAGAGCCCAGTCTTCGTGGGTGTGCTTTCACGACATGAATGGGGTAGCCTATGCATATTTAATGCTCAAGAAAACATTAATACCAATTAACAGTGCCAAAGAAGAGAATTAAAACAATACTTCACGGAATGATATTCTCTCTTTGATGATGAAGTCCACATGTTTTATTAGACACTGGGTCCAGTAATGAAATTCCTTCCTGGACCCTTTAGGCTGTTTCTCCCTGGAAGAGGGCATGGTTTCTTCATGGATTCTAAGGACATTTATCATGAGGTCTTCTGATCTCTTTACCCACCTATTTTCTCTCAATTTAGGTAACTCATTAGCTGCCTTTAAAAATTTTTCCCCTCACACATACCAGAGGCCAACTATAAGAAAGGATGGCGTTCCTTCCTCCTCGGGTTGGTTTGAAATTCACCATTTTATGTTTTGGCCCTCCCTCCCTTGAATAAAAAGACAGAGGAGCATTCACAGTCACCATGCATCTTATCCATTTTGGGTAGCACTTGGACAAATGGCCCTCCTTTCCCCACTGGATTTTGTCTTTTAGTGAAATTCTTTTAAACCTCCTCACCTGTTCCACCCCCTCCAACGCCCACATATGAAGCTATAGAGAGAAACTTTTCTTACTTGGATTACTGTGTCCCGAGGAAGTGAGCTGAGAGTCCTAAAAAAAAAAAAAAAGAAAGAAAAAAGAAAAACAAGAAATATCAATTCATTTTCTTATTTTGACTTTCAAAATGTAACTTGAATATGAGATATATTACTGGTCATTCAGGACCTAATCACGGATCATAATCTCTACCAGCTACCGTAATGAGAAACATTTACGTGTTTGTTAAGCAGCTCTGGTAACAGAGCTCACAATCACTTGAATGTTGTATTACAGACTTTTTGTTTTATTTATTGAGGTGAAATTCACATAACATAAAATTAACCACTTTGAACTGAACAATTCAGTGGCATTTCATACAGTCACAATGTACTAAACCACCACCCCTATCTAGTTGCAAAATATTTCTATCATTCCAAAGTAAAATTCCTTACCCTTTCGGCAGTGTTTCCCCATTTCCCCCTCTCCTCAGTACCTGGTAAGCACACACACATGCACATGTACTTGTTTGAGTCCTTCTTTTCAACCCTTTTTTTAGAAATTAATCAATCTATTTTTGGTTGCATTGGGTCTTCGTTGCTGCACACAGGCTTTCTCTAGTTGAGGCGAGCAGGGGCGACTCTTTGTTGCGGTGCGTGGGTTTCTCATTGCAGTGGCTTCTCTTGCTGCGGAGCACGGGCTCTAGACATGTGGGCTTCAGTAGTTGTGGCACGTGGGCTTCAGTACTTGTGGCACATGAGCTCAGTAGTTGTGGCACGTGGGCTTCAGTATTTGTGGCTTGCGGGATCTAGAGCGCAGGCTCAGTAGTTGTGGTGCACAGGCTTAGTTGCTCCGCGGCACGTGGGATCTTCCCAAACCAGGGATTGAACCCGTGTCCCCTGCACTGGCAGGCGGATTCTTAACCCCTGCACCACCAGCGAAGTGTCCTATATTATTGACTTTTAATCTAACCCACTTCCCTTTGAATGTACCTTCACTCTCACCACCTTTCTGCAGACGAGGCTGGCAACCATCCCATCAGGGACACTCCACTGAACAACTGCTGTCAATCTCGCATTGGTGGGTAGAAAGATTATTACAGATTTCCACTTATCTGAAATGGCAGAAAGCCAGTACTATGTGGTATTTGAGTTCAGTTATTGATCAGGTAAACAGTGATTGAACCTGATTTTATTTCCATTAAAGTGAAATGCTAAATTTTGTCTTGGGAATTCACATCCTCTTTCCTTGCAGAAGTCCCATTTAATATGAAATATACAGGAGAGTTATAAAAGAATGAATGAATGGAGACAGGGTCCATGAAGGACTACTGCCCTGCCCAGCTGGCTGCAAAACCCTGGGGGCCCCACAGAGTGTGCAGATCCTTCATCCTTCACAGAGCCAGGCTGGGTTCAGAGCAGAGGGCAACAAGCCCCAGGCACTGAAGCCCTTTCTGCTTCTGTGTCTTCTGCTGCCCCATCCAGATAGGCACCCTTACACCTACAGCTTCTGTCTCAAAGGCCTTCTCTCCCTTTGTGAACATCGTCCCTGAGTAGATGCCTGGGGCATGGCTCAACACATCTGCGCGCTGTCATTTCAGCCTCCTCTGGGAGCATTCAAGGAGGCCTGCTAGGTTCTCTGCTGGATCCTCAAGGGTTACAGAAGTGAGGGCACAAAGCCCTTGCCTTCCGGGCCTGGGAGCCCAGTGAGTCAGCAGAGGAGGTGATGTGTATGCAAGTTACGAGAACCCAGGGCTGAAAGGCATTTCACCACTGCTGTGTGGGAGTGCTTCAAGCCTCGAGAGCCTGTCCTCAGCTTTGGGATGCATGTCCTGCCATTTTCTGTTTTCTGCCTGGCGAACTTCATTCTTCCTTCCAGGCTCAGAACAAAAAAGCTCAAGGGTTACCTGTTCTTTGAAATATTCCTGAATCTCAGAAGGACCTACTTGCTTTCTTTATGTTTACACTATACTGTGTCAAATTTCCATTACAGGAATTGTATTTTCAACTATGACTCCTTAAAAAAAAAGTTTTATCAAGGTATACATGATATAACATAAACTGTACATCTTAAAGCATACAAAAAGAACGCTACTATTATTAATGGTCTTGACCCAAGGATGGCTCCATCCTATTAAGTATTCGCTATTTAAACAACAAAAAGTAACATTTATTTATTAAAAAATAATTCAGAAAAATAGGAAAGTATAAGAAAAAGTTGCCTGTAATTCCTAACAGGGCATTGCTGAGATTACTCTACTGCTTTTAGTGTTTTTTTTTGGTTTGTTTTGTTTTTTTGCCGTACACGGGCCTCTCACTGCTGTGGCCTCTCCCGTTGCGGAGCACAGGCTCCGGAGGCGCAGGCTCAGCGGCCATGGCTCACGGGCCCAGCCGCTCTGCGGCATGTGGGATCTTCCCGGGCCGGGGCACGAACCCGTGTCCCCTGCATCGGCAGGCGGACTCCAACCACTGCGCCACCAGGGAAGCCCTACTCTACTGCTTTTAATTTCCCACATTCACTCAGCAAGTGTGTGTCATTCTGACGGTCACGTGCACAAAGGGGAGAACCACTTCTTAGTTACTTAGAAGAATATCTGCAGTTGGAAACTTGTTCTCCTTTTTTAAATCCTGCATTCCCAACACCTAAACTATTGTTGCGTACACAGGAATCCCAAAACTTCTTCAGAGGTGGTATTTAGCTGGGAAGTAAAGTTTTACAAATCACTGTACTGAAGGCAGAAATAACCAAGTGCACTGGCAGCCGAGAAAGCCATTCAAGGAAGCACGATAATAAGTACCGTATTTCATCACACGTAACCAAACTGTATAAGGCTGCATTGCTTCATGTATTACTATGGAAGAGAATGGCTGCCAATTAACTGTAAAATGCCATCAGCTGTAAAACAAACCCTGATTTTGGGGATCTTAAAATGTGAAAAAAATATGCACCTTAAACCGATAAAATATAGTTGTTCTTAAGCCATGTTGCTGATGGAGGGCAGTCTTTGTCCTGTGAGAACACTCCTTAAAAATGGCTTTTTGGAACCATCTGAGGACTGCTGTACCCTTATCTCCTCTTGCTTGTCTGTCAATACATCATTAGAATTACAAAAGGCAAGAAATGGAAATATATCTTCTTTGATTTTCAGACCTCCACGTAAAGCTAATTACTCTAGGAAAAAGCACCAGTTGATGTGGTTTGGTCTTACTTCTTCCCTACCAATCACTTTCTTTTCTCTAAAGCTCAAAACAATTGAAATAATGTAAATGGTAATGTAAATGTTTACTTTGAGGTAATGAAGTAAACATAAAGTTTTAGCCCAAGCATTTTGTGGTTGTTTCTGAAGCATGCTAGGAACCCAAAGAGGGAGACATATCATAAACTTCCCAACTTCAAAGCACTTTCCTTCACACCTGCTGGCTTTCATTCTCCTTGTACTGTAGAAAGAGGATGGCAATAGGATTCTCATTTCTGTAATCATGCTAGAACTTTTCTGCCTAATGCTTTAGAAACTGATCAGCAAGAATAGTTTCAAACCAGGTCTGATCCCATTAGATCTGGCATTCATTGCCACATGAAATGCTTGTGAAATGCCATTAGATCCGCACAGATGCCTTCTGAGTATGGAAAAAGTTCTACGATTTTAGCTATTTGCATTTCAGAACTTAGGAGACCGCTACAGAAATCGAGGGAAAAGGACAAAGCAAATTCATTTCTTTTTCTTGGTTGAAATACCTCATAATGGCATGCATTCTTTTCTTTACCAAAGTCAATAACTTCTGAGATTTGAAGAATGAGGCAGGCACATCTGATAGTGTTTGTCTAGGGAATTGTGACTCCCAATTAAGCCTCCAGAGAATAGAAAAAAACATCCAAGTTCAGTATCAATTGACTTTATTATATATTATGTCCTTCAATACCCGGACAAATTGGGAAAATTCTTGGAAGTATGTAGCTAATTAATTTAGTGGTACTGGTAGCTCAGAAAGCACATTTAAATCGACTTTACTTGTGAGGTCAAACTGCCCCTTTCATCTCAATAAGGGCTTAATTTCATCATTTATTAGTCATTTTGGAGATTCTGCCCTGCAAATTCCATAAACAATTCTAGCTCCTACATACTAGCAACTGTGATCATCTCAAACATTCGTAGGCTAATTAATGAATTGCAAGCCTCCAGCTGTCAGAATACTAAATAGTTGAGACACAGGTTAAAAGAAGTGCACTATGGGTGAGAACTCGTGATGTCTTTGAAGTAGGCACAGTCAGGACTCCTCCAAAGATGTCTGTATCTTAATTCCCAGGCCCTGTGAATATGTTACCTCTCATGGCAAAAGGGACTTTGCAGATGTGATTCAGTTAACTATTCTGAGATGGGAGATTATCCTGGATTATCCAGGTGGGCCCAGTATCATCACAAAGTTTCTTATAAGGAAAAGGAGGAGGCAGGAGAGTCAGAGAAGATGTGACAAGGAGGTCAGAGGTCAGCATGATGAGGGCCACAAGCTAAGGAAGCAGGGCAGCCTCTAGAAGCCGAGAAAGACAAGAGAACAAACTCTTCCCTAAAACATTCAGAAGAAACGTAGCCCTGACCACACCTCAATTTTAGCTCCGTGAAACTGATTTCAGACTTCTGTCTTCCAGAGTTGTAAGACAATAAATTTATGTTGTCGTGAGTCACTAAGTTTATGGTGATTCGTCAGAGGAGAAATGACACTAATGAAGTCTTATTTCATTGATACAAGATAAAATTTTTTAAAAATATTTATTTATTTATTTGTCTGTGCCAGGTCTTAGTTGTGGGATCTTTTAGTTGCGGCCTGTGAACTCTTAGTTGCAGCATGTGGGATCTAGTTCCCCGACTAGGGATCAAACCTGGGCCCCCTGCATTGGGAGCACGGAGCCTCAGCCACTGGAATGCCAGGGAAGTCCGATACAAGATACATTAGCAGCACTTATTGTGAACTTTTTGAAAGAAAAGCATTATTAAAATCATGTAATGTCCCCACACTCTGTAAAGTCACCTATTTTTTTTTTTTTTTTTTTTTTTTTGCCGCAATGGGTCTTGATTGCTGCGTGCAGGCTTTCTCTAGTTGCGGCGAGTGGGGGCTACTCTTCATTGCGGTGTGCAGGCTTCTCATTGCGGCGGCTTCTCTTATTGTTCAGCACGGGCTCTAGGCATGCGGGCTTTGGCAGTTGTGGCTCGTGGGCTCCAGAGCACAGGCTCAGTAGTTGTGGCGCACGGGCTTAGTTGCTCCGAGGCATGTGGGATCTTCCTGGACCAGGGCTCGAACCCATGTCCCCTGCATTGGCACGTGGATTCTTAACCACTGTGCCACCAGGGAAGTGCCTGTTTGTAAATTATACCTTAATTTTTTCAAATGGAAAGAAAATTCAAACCTTTAAAATATTCAGAAAGCTAGAAAAATAGAAGGAAGTACCCTCAGCTGGACACAGAATAAGAAATTATTATATTTAACAATAACACATTGGAATCATTCTTATTAAGGGACTTTGGGACATCTTCAACACTTCAAAAAGAAAGCTTTCATCCTTTAGCTGTCACTCAACCCTCTCTCCCTACCCCTAAGCTGTAAGCGACCACTAATCTATTTTCTGTCTCTCTGCATTTGCCTCTTCTGGACATGTTGTCATTTGTGACAAGGTGTGACAAAGGTGAAAGGTCTTGTCATTTGTGACAAGGTGTGACAAAGTTGAAAGGTCTTTCACCTTTGCTCAGCATATTTTCAAGGTTCATCCATGTTGAATCGTGTATCAATGCTTCATTCCTTTTTATGGGGCATAATATTTCATTATAAAGATATATCACTTTTGTTTATCTATTCATCAGTCGATGCACATTTGTATTGCTTCCACTTTTTGGCTGTTATGAACAATGCTGCTGTGAACATGCGTGTAAAAGATTTTTTTGCAGACGTGTGTTTTCAATTCTCTTGGGGATATACCTAGGAGTGGAATTGCTGGGTCATACAATAATGCAATGTTTAACCTTTGAGGAAATGTTGAAACTTTTTCAAAGAGGCTGCACCATTTAAGATCCCACCAGCAACTGACATCAGGGTTCCAATTTCTCCACACTCGTGTGAACACTGAGTATTGTCTGTCTTTGATTTTAGCCCTTTAAGTAGGTGTGAAGGAGTATCTCATGGTAGTTCTGATCTGCATTTCCTAAATGATAGCAATAGTGTCTTTTCATATGTTTATTAGTTATCTGTAGATCACCTTTGGAGAAATGTCTATTTAAATCCTTTGCCTATTCTTTTTTTTTTTTTTTTTTTTATGGTACGCGGGCCTCTCACTGCTGTGGCCTCTCCCGTTGTGGAGCACAGGCTCCGGACGCGCAGGCTCAGCGGCCATGGCTCACGGGCCCAGCCGCTCCGCGGCATGTGGGATCTTCCTGGACCGGGGCACGAACCCGTGTCCCCTGCATCGGCAGGCGGACTCTCAACCACTGTGCCACCAGGGAAGCCCCTTTGCCTATTCTTAAAACGAGTTCTCTTTCTATTATTAAGTTGTAAAACTTCTTTACTAATTGTGTTTCTGTAAATAAAGTTTTATTTGAACATAGTCACATTCATTCATTCAGATATTGTCTGCAAAGCCTAAACCATTTACTATCTGATCCTTTAAATAAAAAGTTATTTGACCTCTGACTTAAACAATGAGTTATTGGGAAAGAATGAGATGAATATATCAAAAGAACAGAATAGACAGTCCTGAAACAAAACTGTGTATTTATGAGACTTTCAGGTGTTGACGTAGGTGGTATTTCAAACCAGTGGGGGGAAGATGGGCTAATTTGTTGATAGTGTTGCCATCATCTACTCAACCAATGAAAAGAATAAGGCTAGAATCCTATGACACACCAATGCAAACAAAAGTTTTAAACCTAAAAACAAAAATTATAAAAGAATTACAATAAAATAGAGAACGTTGTTAGAATGTTGGGCCGGGAAAGATCTTTTTTCTCTGACATGAAAATTAAACACTTTGCTAGTATAAAAGGTACATAAGTAAGGTTGCAAGAAAATAGTTGCATCATATAGAACAGGCAAATGAGTAAGATATAAGGAGTTCCTACGAATCATTTTTTTAAAGTGGCAATGGACATGAATGGGCAATCTGCAAAGGAAAAACAGTCAATGCTCAAACTCAGAAATTACTGGAGAAGTGCAAATTAACAAAATAACAGTTTTTCATCCATACTACAGACACGATGATAAAAAACCAGATAATATTAAACACTGGCAAAGATTCATAAAAAAATACTCTTGAAACATAGTCAAGGGTAAATAAGGCTTCTGATGCCTCCAGCACCCCAGCTCCTGTTCTAGGTGTCTGGACAAGAGACACTGAATAAGAGGCACACACAGAGGCACTTACAAAAACTGTGTGTTGTAATAGTGTTTCTGTTAACAGCAAACCATTAACAGTCTCAATGTCCATTAAAGGAGCTTGAGCAAATAAATTACAGCAAATTCACACTATGAGATATTTTGCTGCTGTTAAGAAAAAGTAAGAAAATCTCTACGTATTCACTTGGGAAGATCTCTAAATACGCCTTGTTAAGGGAAATAAAAACCGACACTTAGAATGGAATTTACCATTGTGATAATAATGAACTATTATTTCAATAATTTACTTTAGAACGTTGTGATGTTAATATTTAGCAATGATATTTATGTACTGTGTGTATCTGGAAAAAAGTCTACTCTTAGAAAAAGTACTTTTAGTACCATTTAGGATTTTTAAAAAACTGCATATGCACATATGTGTATGTAACACACACAGGGAAAATGACTGAAATGGTACACACCAGACTCTTGATAGTCATCTGTGGGTAGGGAAGGAAAATCTGGACAAGGGCATGAGAAACTTTCATATTTTGCTGCTTCTATGTGCATAATTTCACCTTTGTAATGAATATGTAATTACGTGTTGGATGGTTAATAAAAATCAAAACTTATTAGACTCACGTATAATTTAAATATATTTTGTAGCTGATATTCTGTGTATGCTGGTTCTTAGAAAATATGGAAATCATTTTTTTTAAGTCCTAGAAAATATTTTCAGTTTTATAAAAGATAACCGAGAAATTATATACTTCATGTCCTCAATTCTAAGACACTGATTTTAAAATACATCATTAATTTAATAATAGCTTTTCAGGAAAAAACAAGACATACAATCACACTGGATGTATAAAATGATCGTAAGATGCATTTCAACTTCACAGGTGTTTTTAGATAACATGATAATTTTAATATTCATCATATTTTGCAGGAAGTATGGAAGTGGAGGTAGGTAGGACTGCAAGTTTGATTTCTTCCCTTGGAAAGAACAGACCTATGCTTGCAAACTGTTGAAAATCAGATCCGTGTGCCTGGAGCAGGAATATTTACAGAGGAAAAGACAATCAAGGGAAACCCACTGTCCACTAAAAATCTCTGTGTGAGTAAAAAGCCTATTCAACCTGGGCAACGCAGGATCTCACCTTATTTGGAAATGGAAATTTGCTCGGTTCCACTTTTCCAGGCGCTGGAATAGCTGAAAGTGGTGGAAGCCAGGTCATCTCCTAAAGGGAGGGAAAAACAAACAACATTGTAATACAGAGAGTATTTAAACTCAGTAGCATACAAAGTAGTTTCACAAGTCTGCCTTAATAAGCATAGACGGGATAAGGAATGAACAAGAGATGAATAGAAATGAAAGGGATTTTTTTAAAAAAGGATTTAAAGCCCACTTTTATAATTTCTTTCCCTAATCTTACCAATTCTTGGTTCAGTGGCTATTGCCATCAACCCTTTATACCTTAAAAAGATCTACAAGCCTGTCCTATTTCCATTTCATTTAAGCTCCTAAGTAAAGGGACAACCCAGTAGTAAAAGTTCTATGTAAAATGCCATACAAAGGGAGCTGCTTCCCACAAAATTTACAGGAAGTTTCTGAAGTAATGAACAAAGTACTTTTACATTAGGGATCATTATTAGCGGGGCTATTTATTTTATTAGAAACTCCTATCAGTGTAAGTTTCCAGTAGGTCCCACACATCATTTTGGTCTTCATAAAAATGTCATTCATGGAGAAGTGAAAAAACCAATTACACATATGAAATAAAGAGAGAGTGCTGTGATTTTTATAACAGTATTAAGAACACAACTTAGGCTCAGCATGTAATATTTCATATACTTTTTGACATACACTCTCACTAAACTGTGAGAGAGAGCAAGGTGGGGAGAGGTTTGTTGCATTAACATCCAGTATTTTTCTCCAGTTCCTTCTCCTGGAAGATATTTGCATTCACTAAATGAGTGTGGAATTAAATCGAATCCATTTCTGATTTCCAGGAAAGTGACTTGGAATTTACAAATCAGGTCTCAACCCTATTTCTTGACTCCTTCCACTTCCAAATCTAAGCAAGTACAGAGGCAGGAGTTGATCCACTTTGAGAAAATTAAGAAATTCTTTCTTTAGGTAAAGACAATTTCTCACTTCCCTGGGTTGTGGGGCGGGAGGTTGAAAAGGGAATCTGTCAGGTGTCTGAAGGGAGAGTTTCTTGAGGCTGCTCTTGTGCCTTCTTTTCTTGGGTAACTCTCTCGCCCCAGCACCAGAGAGAGCGTGGACCCACACGGAGAACAAGGACAGTGAGCGTGTTCAAACCCACCGGGGAAAGATTTACTGACCCTATATCACCTCTCACCTACTGTGACACATGTGCCATTGGGTGGTCAAACTCCTAGACACTCGAGGTGTCCCTTCTCCATCCTGATGTTACCAAGGTTTCTCCAGTGGAAAGCAAAGGAAGATCCAGTGTCCCTTTATGACCCTCGCTCCTCTGCTCCCCAAGTACCTGCCTGTTCTGTCCTGTATCTGACCCTTGTTGTCTCTTTTGAAGAGGATGCTAAGCAGCCCTGCTGAATTTGTGTCCAGGAAGACAGGTGGTGCTCAGTACGTTTTTGAATTAGTATCTCTGCAATGTCTCTACCTTGCTTTCTGGTTACCTGAACTACCACCCTAACCACACCTTCATTATTTTTAACCAGAGGACATTAATGGCTTCTTTTCTTTATTTTTTAAATTTTATTTTTTTTATTTATTGTTTTAAACAGCAGGTTCTTATTAGTTACCTATTTTATACATATTAGTGTATATATATGTCAATCCCACTTTCCCAATTCTTCTCACCACACCTCACCATCATTTTCCCCCCTTGGTGTTCATACGTTTGTTCTCTACATCTGTGTGTCTATTTCTGCCTTGCAAACCAGTTCACATCTGTACCATTTTTCTAGATTCCACATATATGTGTTAATATACAATATTTGTTTCTCTCTTTCTTATTTCACTCTATATGACAGTCCCTAGGTCCATCCGCGCCTCTACAAATGACCCAATTTCGTTCCTTTTTATGGTTGAGTAATACTGCATTGTATATATGTACCACTTCTTTAACCATTCATCTGTCAATGGCCATTTGGGTTGCTTCTATGACCTGGTTATTGTAAACAGTGCTGCAATGAACATTGGGGTGGATGTGTCTTTTTGAATTATGGTTTTCTCTGGGCATGTGCCCAGCAATGGGATTGCTGGGTCATATTGTAATTTTAGTTTTTGTTTTTTAAGGAAACTCCATACTGTTCTCCATAGTGGCTGTATCAATTTACATTCCCACCAGCAGTGCAAGAGGATTCCCTCTTCCCCACACCCACTCTAGCATTTGTTGTTTCTAGATTTTCTTATGATGCCCATTCTAGCCAGTGTGAGGTGATACTTCACTGTAGTTTTGATTTGCATTTCTCTATTAATAAGTGATGCTGAGCAGCTTTTCATGTGCCTCTTGGCCATCTGTATGTCTCCTTTGGAGAAATGTCTCTTTAGGTCGTAGGCCCATTTATTGATTGGTTGTTTTTGTAATACTGAGCTGCATAAGCTGTTTACATATTTTGGAGATTAACCCTTTGTTGATTCATTTGTAAACATTTTCTCCCATTCTGAGGGTTGTCTTTTCGTCTTGTTTATAGTTTCCTTTGCTGTGCAAAAGCTTTTAAGTTTCATTAGGTCCCATTTGTTTATTTTTGTTTTTATTTCCATTACTCTAGGAGGTGGGTCAAAAAAGATCTTGCTGTGATTTATGTCAAAGAGTGTTCTTCCTATGTTTTCCTCTAAGAGTTTTATAGTGTTCGGTCTTACATTTAGGTCTTTAATCCATTTTGAGTTTATTTTCGTGTATGGTGTTAGGGAGTGTTCTAGTTTCATTCTTTTACATGTACCTGTCCAGTTTTCCCAGCACCACTTATTGAAGAGACTGTCTTCTCTCCATTGTGTATCCTTGCCTCCTTTGTCATAGATTACTTGACCATAGGTGGGTGGGTTTATCTCTGGGCTTTCTATCCTGTTCCATCGATCTATATTTCCGTTTTTGTGCCAGTACCATACTGTCTTGATTACTGTAGCTTTGTAGTATAGTCTGAAGTCAGGGAGTCTGATTCCCCCAGCTCCATTTTTTTCCCTCAAGACTGCTTTGGCTATTCGGGGTCCTCTGTATCTCCATACAAATTTTAAGATCTTTTGTTCTAGTTCTGTAAAAAATGTCATTGGTAATTTGATAGTGATTACACTGAATCTGTAGATTGCTTTGGGCAGTACAGTCATTTTAACAATATTCATTCTTCCAATCCAAGAACATGGTATATCTCTCCAGCTCTTTGATTTCTCTAATCAGTGTTGTATAGTTTTCTGAGTACAGGTCTTTTACCTCCTTAGGTAGGGTTATTCCTAAGTATTTTATTCCTTTTGTTGCAATGGGGAATGGGACTGTTTTCTTAATTTCTCTTTCTGATCTTTCGTTGTTAGTGTATAGGAATGCAAGAGATTTCTGTGTATTAATTTTGTTTCCTGCAACTTTACCAAATTCATTGATTAGCTCTAGTAGTTTTCTGGTGGCATCTTTAGGATTATCAATGTATAGTACCATGCCATCTGCAAACAGTGACAGTTTCACTTCTTCTTTTCCAATTTGTATTCCTTTTATTTCTTTTTCTTCTCTGATTGCTGTGGCTAGGACTTCCAAACTATGTTGAATAGTAGTGGTGAGAGTGGACATCCTTATCTTCTTCCTGATCTGAGAGGAAGTGCTTTCAGTTTTCCACCATTGAGAATGATGTTTGCTGTGGGTTTGTCATATATGGCTTTTATTATGTGGAGGTAGGTTCCCTCTATGCTTACTTTCTGGAGAGTTTTTTATCATAAATTGGTGTTGAATTTTGTCAAAATCTTTTTCTGCGTCTACTGAGATGACCACATTGTTTTTATTCTTCAATTTGTTAATATGGTGTGTCACATTGATTGATTTGCATATACTGAAGAATCCTTGCATCCCTGGGATAAATCCCAGTTGGTCATGGTGTGTGATCCTTTTAATGTGTTGTTGGATTCTGTCTGCTAGTATTTTCTTGAGGATTTTTGCATCTATATTCATCAGTGATATTGGTCTGTAATTTGCTTTTTTTGTAGTATCATTGTCTGGTTTGGTATCAGGGTGATGGTGGTCTCATAGAATGAGTTTGGGAGTGCTCCTTCCTCTGCAGTTTTTTGGAAGAGTTTGAGAAGGATGGGTGTTAGCTCTTCTCTAAATGTTTGATAGAATTCACCTGTGAAGCCATCTGGTCCTGGACTTTTGTTTGTTGGAAGATTTTTAATCACTGTTTCAACTTCATTACTTGTGATTGGTCTGTTCATATTTTCTATTTCTTCCTGGGTCAGTCTTGGAAGGTTATAACTTTCTAAGAATTTGTCAGTTTCTTCCAGGTTGTCCATTTTATTGGCATAGAGTTGCTTGTAGCAGTCTCTTAGGATGCTTTATATTTCGGCAGTGTCCATTGTAACTTCTCCTTTTTCATTTCTAATTTTATTGATTTGAGTCCTCTCCCTCTTTTTCTTGATGAGTGTAGCTAAAGGTTTATCAATTTTATCTTCTCAAAGAACCAGCTTGTAGTTTTATTGATCTTTGCTATTGTTTTCTTTGTTTCTATTTCATTTATTTCTGCTCTGATCTTTACGATTTCTTCCCTTCTACTAACTTTGGGTTTTGTTTGTTCTTCTTTCTCTAGTTCCTTTAGGTGTAAGGTTAGAATGGTTATATGAGATTTCTCTTGTTTCTTGAGGTAGGATTGCACTGCTATAAACTTTGCTCTCAGAACTGCTTTTGCTGCATCCCATAGGTTTTGGATTGTCGTGTTTTCATTGTCATTTTTCTCTAGTTATTTTTTTATTTCCTCTTTGATTTCTTCAGTGGTCTCTTGGTTATTTAGTAACATATTGTTTAGCCTCCATGTATTTATGTTTTTTACGTTTTTCCTCTGTAACTGATTTTTAATCTTACAGTGCTGTGGATGGAAAAGATGCTTGATGTGATTTCAATTTTCTTAAATTTACCGAGGCTTGATTTGTGACCCAAGATATGATCTATCCTGGAGAATGTTCCATGTGAACTTGAGAAGAAAGTGTAATCTGCTGTTTTCAGGTGGAATGTCCTATAAATATCAATTAAATCCATCTGGTTTATTGTATCATTTAAAGCTTGTGTTTCCTTATTAATTTTCTGCCTGCATGATCTGTCCATTGGTGTAAGTGAGGTGTTAAAGTCCCCCAATATTATTGTGTTACCATCAATTTCCTCTTTTATAGCTGATAGCATTTGCCTTATGTACTGAGGTGCTCCTATGTTGGGTGCAGATATGTTTAACATTGTTATATCTTCTTCTTGGATTGATCCATTGATCATATGTAGTGTCCTTCCTTGTCTCTTGTAACATTCTTTACTTTAAAGTCTATTTTATCTGATATGAGTATTGCTTCTCCAGCTTCCTTTGATTTCCACTGGCATGGAATATCTTTTTCCATCCCCTCACTTTCAGTCTGTATGTGTCCCTAGGTCTGAAATGGGTGTCTTGCAGACAGCATATATATGGTTCTTGTTTCTGTATCCACTCAGTGAGCCTGTGTCTTTTGGTTGGAGCAGTTAATCCATTCATATTTATGGTAATTACCGATATGTATGTTCCTATGACCATTTTCTTAATTGTTTTGGGTTTGTTTTTGTAGGTCCTTTTCTTCTCTTGTGTTTCCCACTTAGAGAAGTTCCTTTAGCATTTGCTGTAGAGCTGGTTTGGTGGTGCTGAATTCTCTTAGCTTTTGCTTGTCTGTTAGGCTTTTAATTTCTCTGTCGAATCTGAATGAGATCCTTACTGGGTAGAGTAATCTTGGTTGTAGGTTTTTCCCTTTCATCACTTTAAATATATCATGCCACTCCCTTCTGGCTTGTAGTTTCTGCTGTTAACCTTATGGGACTTCCCTTGTATGTTATTTGTCATTTTCCCCTTGCTGCTTTTAATAATTTTCCTTTGTCTTTAATTTTTGTCAGTTTGATTACTATGTGTGTCCGTCTGTTTCTCTTTGGGTTTATCCTGCCTGGGACTCTCTGTGCTTCCTGGACTTGGGTGGCTATTTCCTTTCCCATTTTAGGGAAGTTTTCAACTATAATCTCTTCAAATATTTTCTCGGGTCCTTTCTCTCTCTCTTCTCCTTCTGGGACCCCTATATGAGAATGTTGGTGAGTTTAATGTTGTCCCAGAGGTCTCATAGGCTGTCCTCATTTCTTTTCATTCTTTTTTTCTTTATTCTGTCCCACGGCAGTGAATTCCACCATTCCTTCTTCCAGATTGCTTATCCGTTCTTCTGCCTCATTTATTTTGCTATTGATTACTTTTAGTTTATTTTTCATTTCAGTTATTGTATTGTTCATCTCTCTTTGTTTGTTCTCTAATTCTTCTAGGTGTTTGTTCTTTAATTCTTCTACATGTTAAACACTTCTTTTTCTTAAAAATAAATTTATTTATTATTTATTTATTTTTGGCTGCATTGGGTCTTCGTTGCTGTGCGCGGGCTTTCTCTAGTTGTGTCGAACGGGGGATACTCTTTGCTGCGGTGCACGGTCTTCTCATTGTGGTGGCTTCTCTTGTTGTGGAGCACGGGCTCTAGGCATGTGGGCTTCAGTAGTTGTGGCATTCAGGCTCAGTAGTTGTGGTTTGTGGGCTCTAGAGTGCAGGCTCAGTAGTTGTGGCGCACGGGCTTAGTTGCTCCACGGCATGTGGGATCTTCCCTGACCAGAGATCGAACCCATGTCCCCTGCATTGGCAGGTGGATTATTAACCCTTGCACCACGAGGGAAGTCCCTGTTAAACATTTCTTGCATCTTCTCGATCTTTGCCTCCATTCTTTTTCCAAGGTCCTGAATCATCTTCACTGTCATTATTCTAAATTCTTTTTCTGGAACGTTGCCCATCTCCACTTCATTTAGTTGTTTTTCTGGGGTTTTATCTTGTTCCTTCATCCGGTACATAGTCCTCTGCCTTTTCATTTTGTCTATTTTTCTGTGAATGTGGTTTTCATTCCACAGGCTGCAGGACTGTAGTTCTTCTTGTTTCTGCTGTCTACCCTCTGGTGGATGAGGCTATCTAAGAGGTTTGTGCAAGCTTCCTGATGGGAGGGACTGGTGGTGCCTAGAGCTGGGTGTTGTTCCGGTGGGCAGAGCTCAGTAAAACTTAATCCACTTGTCTGCAGATTGGTGGGGCTGGGTTCCCTCCCTGTTGGTTGTTTGGCTTGAGGTGACCCAGCACTGGCAGCTCCAGGCTCTTTGGTGGGGCTAATGGCAGACTCTGGGGGGGCTCACGCCAAGGAGTACTTCCCAGAACTTCTGCTCCCAGTGTCCTTGTCCCAGTGGTGAGCCACAGCCACCCGCTACCTTTGCAGGAGTCCCTCCAACACTAGCAGGTAGGTCCAACACCTGCAGGTATGGGGTCACTGCTCCTTCCTCTGGGATCTGATGTGCACACTACTTTGTGTGTGCCCTCCAAGAGTGGAGGCTCTGTTTCCCACAGTCCTGTCAAAGTCCTGTAATCAAATCCCGCTAGAGTTCAGTCTGATTCTCTGGGAATTCCTCCTCCCGTTGCTGGACCCCCAGGTTGGGAAGCCTGACGTGGGGCTCAGAACCTTCACTCCAGTGGGTTGACTTCTGTGGTGTAACTGTTCTCCAGTTTGTGAGTCACCCACCCAACAGTCATGGGATTTGATTTGACTGTGATTGCGCCCCTCCTACCATCTCACTGTGGCTTCTCCTTTGTCTTTGGATGTGGGGTATCTCTTTTGGTGAGTTCCAATGTCTTCCTGTCGATGATTGTTCAGCAGTTAGTTGTGATTCCAGTGCTCTCACAAGTGGGAGTGAGCACACGTCCTTCTACTCTGCCATATTGAATCCATCTCCTCTCATTAATGGTTTCTGATGGTTCTCTTTCTTCCATTATTAATAAATCCTACACATCCCTGCCAACTTAATTCTCCTTAAGTGCAGATCCAAACAAAAAGCTCCCCTGCTCTACAATCTTCATATACCATCATGTACACAGCAATAACGATGGTGATGATGCCACTGGTTGCGTTTTATGGTTTTCAGAGTACTAATTCCACACAAGGTTTCTCATTGACATCCAACCCTTAATGTAATTATTATCATCTCCATATTGCAGGTGAGGAAGTCAAAACTCAAAAAGATTAACTGCCACCACTGATACTTGCACAATCTATCATGTTAGTACCAGTCTGGTATTTGTTTTTTACTCTACTGCATTCGAGACCTTCTACAACAAGGTCCTAGTTTTCAGCCTTGTGCCTTTTGGTTAAACTACACACACTACATGTAAGACAAACTACCGTCTCTGCTTTTACTTACAGCAACCCCTTTGTGTGTGAATGCCCTATCGCCACATGCCTTTTGGATTTCTAGCCATCCATGAAGGGTCATCTCAAATATTACATCTGTCTTGAAGCCTCTGCTGATTCTCCTTCTGTTCCAATATGATATGAGAGCTCCCTTCTCATCCTCCTCCAAGGCACTTTCTTTTCCTTTCTTTTTCACAGTAACTGTTACATTCCTTTTTGTGTTGTAGTTTTATGAGTATATACCTCAATCTGCATTCAACCATTTCCTCCTCTTCTGATACCCTTCCCCCAATGCAGAATAAAAATCATGCTTAGGAATCCTAACAATCTCTTTCAGGAACAGTCCTCTAAAGAAGGACTGAACATTTCCTCCAAGAGGGATACTGTCTGCTCATCTTTGTGTAGACTAAATAAAACACCTTGCCCAAAATTAACTTGTTGAATTGAACTGAACGCCTATATTTCCATGCAAAATTGCTTGCTAACATTACTTTAATTATAGCTAAGTATTTCCAGGTGATCTTTCCATCTAATGAGTACTACTAAATATACAAAGAAATAGTAAAGACAGCTTGCTTAAAACAAATCTGTTAGAATTTCCCAAAACATAAGAATTATTTATAGCAACCATTTAAATATATTTGTTTTTATTTACTGTGCAATGAGTTTTTAAGACTGATTATTCATCGTATTAAAATTCTCCATTAGGGTTACATGGGAAAATTGAGGGAAAATAGACTATTTTTATTTCCTCTTCCATCACTTACTAGCTCAGTGAGCTTAGGTAAGTCACATCTTCAGCCAATTGTAGTGATTTCAAACCAAAGACTCCGGAATCAATCAGATCTCAGTTTGGGGCATCATCTCTGAACCAGAGGAAACGTAGGTGTTAACTATATCATGGTTGAATCATGGGGACTGAATGATTAAATGAGAGCTCATATATATGAGCATGGTTCCCTTGTGTTTAATCATTCAATAAAAACCAGCTGATTAATACCAAGCTGATTTTCAGAATTCTCTCTAAAATGAGAAATAGAATTTCTCTCTGTGTTTTAGATGTTGGGAATCTGAGATGACAGAGTATCTGGGAAAGTGTTTTGATAAAAGAATGAAGTATTGTGCAAATGTAATCTGTAATTAAGCTAGTAATAATTAATACAAACTATATATTACTAAAACTGTAAGTTATTTAAAGAGACTATTATGATTCCTAAGTATGACTTGTACTTTATCCTGTAAAAAACGTCCTTAAGTTTTCTCATCAGAGCAGATCTCTGACATAATAATAGCAGTCAGTGAGGGAAGATCTGATTTTTAAAAACGTATTTAATTTGTACCTTATTTCTGGCAGTGATTTAAAATAAAAGCAAAGGTAAAACTTTTCGTAGCTGCTAAAACTTCACTTAGTTTGCTTGGGATTATTTTCTTCACAGGGAAAGGATGCTGTGTCATTGCTAGGCCATGGATCCCACACCACTGCATCCACGGGTCCCCACCCCCGTCACTGCTCCTGACCACCTAACCTCAACCATCCCCTCATCACTGCTTTGCTCCTCCTCCCTCCACTCGGCTGTCCTTTACCCACTTCCTGAACCACAGGTAAGACAGGAAGAGAAATACAGTGTTTGAAGCTGATTACTCCCAGGTCTGGGTAGCTACCTTCTGATCTTGTAAACTTCCCTGCCACTGCCAGGATCTGTCTGCCCTTCTCTCTTTTTGATTTTCTTGTCACTTGGAAGTGAGGGCACATCCTATCCCCCAGCACTGGGAGGTCCTCACTTTTGAGTCTACATTCCTTAGCCAACTGACAGGATTACGAATGTAAAGACATGATACAAATGAACGTATTACAAAACAGAAACAGACTCACAGACATAGAAAACAAACTTATGGTTACCAAAGGGGAAAAGAGGGGGAGGGACAAATCAGGAACTTGGGATTGGCAGCTACACACTCCTATATATTTATCAAGAAAATAAACAACAGGGACCTACTGTATAGCACAGGGAACTATATTCAATATTTTGTAATAACCTGTAATGGAAAAGACTCTGAGAAAGAATATATATATACGTATGTACAACTGAATCACTTTGTGAATCACACCTGAAACAGAACATTGCAAATCAACTATACTTCGGTAAAAAAAAAAAAAAAGAATCCATACATCTGTCTTAACACAGCCTTATTGTGTTAAGCTCCCTAAGCAAATGTCTAGCTACTCAAGGGACATATTTCAGAGTATCTTATTTCTTAAATAGACTTAAAAATGCCAAGTCTTTTTATAGCAAATACACTCACTTTTGTCCTAAATGAAAGAACAGAAGAGGTTAAATGATTGGGGTATAGAATACTGCCTTTTATTAACTGTCCAGCTTTCTCTCTCCTCCATATACCATCTTCAGAAGGCCATGGGGCACATGGGCTAGTTGCCATTTTCCTGTCTACTGAACAGCAAGACTGACCACAAGCCCCAAGAATCCACAGCTTCAAGGTGAGCAGACTCTCGTGTCCCTATTCTGCACCCCACCTCCACCCTGTGTAGCTACCCACATGCTCTGATGTCACCTGCATCAGCCTGTCTCAGGACAAATGGCTGGAGGATTATGGTATCCATTCACTAAGCACCGTAGCTCTTTGTTATCAAAAAAGAGAAGAAACAAAAATTGAATTTTAGCCTGAAATCTAATCTTGGAGTTCAAAACATTCAGTTATGAAGAGCTGCAAAGTATACTGAGTTTGCAAAAAGATGAAATCAGAACAAATTTAAACTGTATGCTAACTTTCCTATTAGATTCAGTGAATAGAAAAACACTTCCCCGGTCTCTCTCCCTGGCTACCGTTTCCCCAGTGCATTCTACCTTGGTCACAGCCACAGAGGTGTTTTATCTGAAACAGTTACCATGCCACGTGGCTTCCAGCGACCCTGCTCCAAACACTAAGGATGCTCTGTCATAGGGCACCATCAAGGACCACTGCAGGGTTACTGGTCTGTTACGTTCCTATTACATTCCTCCTCCAAAACCAATGGGTTTGCTTCCTGTCCTGCCCGAGATTTTCCTGTCCTGACATCGTTCAGTTTTCCTTTCATGTGATTCCAACTTCACTTACTTCTTCATTTTTTTCTCACCCCCGGCCTCTCTCTGAATCAGGTCACTGACCAGTGCTGTCCTCAGCGAGGGCTGCCTACCCCCCTCTGCCTTTCCCGCGATTTGTGTCACTTTAACCTTTACAGGCTACCTGGGGCTGTGAGTTTTCATTTTATGGGTTACTGGTATTAGATTATAAACTTTTTGACCCCTACTAGATGATAACCTCTTTGAGGGAAGGGATCGTGTCTTATAACTCTCTCGTAACTTCTCAAAGGCCTACACAGTGGGTAGAATAATAGGATCATTTAATCATTCGTTTAATCTCTCTGGGATTCTCTTTTCTCGCCTGTAAAATGGTGGCGACAATAAATTATACTTGTCCCACCAAACACATACGACTGCTGCCAGGTTTGAGAGAGATTAAATTACTTCCTTCTCTCTCTCAGCAATGTCTTCACAACCACTGCCAACTCAGGGTCCACATCCACAGGCCTGGCCCATGACCATAGTAAACTCCAGAATGCTCTGTGCTCAGAAACGCTTTTCAAAATAAAACACTGAATTAATCCTGTCAAATGCAAAACGCCAGCGTTGATTATTATGTGTGGCAGTGGTTACTGCAGATCGGAGCATTGTTCTATTTTCGGTTTCCATCTCAGAACCATCACTCAGCACTGTAGTTCTTTCACACGTATTATTCATGTTATGACACTCCTATCAGATAAATGTCGCCAACAGCAGAACGCGGTAATTTTTATTACACTGCATATCCTTTCAATGCTGGAAGCTAACAGGAGCACCGTGTCTGGTGAAAGGAAAACACTCCTGCAGGCCTGTACTTGGGAGGCAGAGTACCGGCCGGGTATTGGGCGAGATAAAGTGGGAGAAACACGCTCCTCCCCTGACAGAACCGGAAAGTACATTCTAATTGTCAATCCGCTCCCGGACTGTAAACACAGACACCAGGTCAGACTTGAAGCCTAGGCAGACTTGGGCTTAGAACAAGGAGGTCACAGTCAAAATCTCTAATTTGGCCCCTAAATCCACAAAAATGCAAAAACATCCTCATTCTGTTACCACAGTAGAGGGACCTATACTTTGAAAAAAATAGTAAGTATAGTGCCTTCACAACCACTGATGGAAAGCTTCTGGAAAAACAGTAGCTGCTGAAAAATAAAAATATTTTCTTCACTAAGATTTTTTAAAACCTATTTTTCCTTTGTTAAAAAAATTATTTTATTGAAGTATAGCTGATTTACAGTGTTATGTCAATTTCTGCCATGCAGCGAAGTGATTCAGTTACACATATACATACATTCTTTTTCATATACTTTTCCACTATGGTTTATCACAGGATATTGAATGTAGTTCCCTGTGCTCTACAGTAGGACCCTGTTGTTTATCCATTCTATATGTAATAGTTTGCATCTGCTAATCCCAAACTTCCAATCCATCCCTCCCCCTACTCTCCTTCCCCTTTGGCAACCACAAGTCTGTTCTCTATGTCTGTGAGTCTGTAAAAACCTATTTTTCTTAGTAACGCTTAGGCTGCTATAATTAAAAACATGCAAATAACCAATGGAAATCTGTAAAAATAGGGTTACCCAAAATCACAATGAAATCTTGTTTCTTTCACTGAAAAGCCAGGCATATGTCCAATTTGAACTAAAATTGGCCTGAGAAGGGGATTCCCAGTTGCTGTCTGTCTATTTTCTGGTCGCATGCATTCCCCTGGGTGAGAGAATCTCTGACTGGAACACTGACTACTCTAATTCACTGCAACACCCAAGCTGTTTAACTTGTCGCTGTCCTTCCTCTGCTCTCAGTGAGGGTAATCACCAATGGATAAAACGGAGGGTGGACCACATAGGTAAAGATAACCGGAATCAAATCGAGAAGCAGCTTTCAAATCAGGTTTCGCAGACTGGAGAACACATGCATGAGACAACAGTATGACTCCAGGGGCTTACGGCAGGAGGGCAAGCATTGGGTGCTGACAAATACAGAGCAAACCTTCAAACCGGAAACTCCAAGGGCTCCTTAATACCTGTACTGCCCATTCGCTCCCACAAATCGTCCGCACGATTTCCAGTTCTCACAAAGCTGAGGCCGTGCGGTGTCTGGTCTTTCCTTATTTCCTTCACGTTGTAAAGAGTGTGATTCATTGTAAGGAAATCAGTCCCATTTGCTGGAGACCCGGACCTCTCACCCACCTGACTTCAGTGGCCCCTGCAAACTCTGGACTCTTCATGGAAAGGATAAGAGCCTTGACTGAAGTCGATGTAACTGTCACTCTTTTTTTTTTTTTTTTTTGCGGTACGCGGGCCTCTCACTGCTGTGGCCTCTCCCGTTGCGGAGCACAGGCTCCGGACGCGCAGGCTCAGCGGCCATGGCTCACGGGCCCAGCCACGCCACGGCACGTGTTATCTTCCCGGACTGGGGCACGAACCCGCGTCCCCTGCATCGGCAGGCGGACTCTCAACCACTGCACCACCAGGGGAGCCCTAACTGTCACTCTTAAAAAAATTATCTCACGCTGGATTTCTTCATTTTGGACTTTTCTGAAGATTTCTTGTTCTGGATGCAGTTGTGTTGTTTTCTTTAGCAGAAGGAAGGTGGACGTGATCTGTCCTATTCTCTTGTCCCTCTGTGTTAAGTGCTTTCCTTCTTCTATCTATGTACTTGGGACCTTTTGGAACAATAAAAACCACACATTTCTAAGATTCATTTTAAATGAAGCCTATTCATTTAAAATGAATATATTTAAAGCGTACTATCATTCCCATGCTTTAATTTGGGGATTTTTTTCTAGAACAGAACGTTGTATTAAAATGTTATAAGTAGTGGAATCGGGCTCCCCTGGTGGCGCAGTGGTTGAGAGTCCGCCTGCCGTTGCAGGGGACGCGGGTTTGTGCCCCAGTCCGGGAAGATCCCACATGCTGTGGAGCGGCTGGGCCCATGAGCCATGGCCGCTGAGCCTGCGCGTCTGGAGCCTGTGCTCCGCAACGGGAGAGGCCACAGCAGTGAGAGGCCCGCGTACCGCAAAAAAAAAAAAAAAAAAAAGTAGTGGAATCTACGCTGGGTTCTCAGAATGTAAAGGAGATGGTTTTGATGTTGAGTGTACAGCTGCAGGAACTTAACGACTCTTGTTAAACCCAGGTGACAACTTCGCCCCTGAATTCCTGCTCCAACGCACAGGCACCTGCTAGTTTCCTACACTCCTACAAACCCTGTGCTCCCGCTAAGAGGCACTCATTGGTCTAATCTTAAATTTAAAAAAATGCTTTAAAGAAAATACTAAAGCATTTGAGGGGCATTAAGAGTTTTCCCCAAATTCTGAATCTTGGGCTGGTATTTTCCCGTATCATTTCTGAGAATAAATCATGCTAAGTCTAGATTTACAAGAAGTGAGTCAAATTTCTGACCAGCTTGTGAGAAAGGTCATGTTATTAATGATGCCACTGTCACCTGACTTCTGATCTACACAACACCTCTCAGTGGTAGTGCAAACGCTCAGAAATTTGCCCTGGTAAAGACATAAAGGTTGTAATTAATCTTTGAACTAGCTGTGGCTTGCAATAATCAAACTGCTCTTTCATAGGCATCTAAGGGGAAAGATGCTATGGTTTGGGACAGAAAGGAAGGCCACGGAGGCTAGAAGGAGAGGAGGGTCATAATTACGTTCTTGGCCATGCTTTCCGCTTAACACGTTCCTGAACTTCTTTCCACAGACAGACAATCTGGAAAGGTGCATTTGATGAAACCCGTGTCCCAATTACAGGGAAGTAGAATGGTGGAACAGGACAGGCTTGGAGCTGGAGTTTAATACTGGCTAAACTTGCCTAATGCTGGCCCTGCCATGAACCAGAAGAATGACCCTGGGCAAGTTTCCTTTTTTGACTATTGGTGGCCTCATCTGTAAACTGGTGTTAGTAACCCTATCTCACAGGATTACTGAAAGGGTTAGTGATAAATACACAAAGTACCTAGCACCGGGTCTGGTACAGAGTAGGTGCTCCGCAGAAGGTAATTATTGCTGTGTCACTACCTTTATGATTAGTGTTCCAGCTTTTGGCTTGGACCTTGTGAAAAGAGGGGATGAATACAGAAGACATTTATGAGTTTGTTTTCTAATCTATTTCACTCAGTGAATTACTTAATATTTAACTGGTTAATTATTCATAGTCAAATAGAAGGCATAATTGAAGTGTGCTGATTAAACAATAATGTGCCTCCCTAATGCCGTTTGCCACTCAAGCATCATGCATACAGAGGGAATGGGGGATGCTGTCTCAGTGTCTGGTATTTTTCCTAAATGGGGCAATTACGAGTAAGCAGGAGGCATCCTCTTTCCAAAAGCTGGTTTTGGGTTCCAAAGAGTTTAGATGCTTTGCCTTTGTGCCTATAGACTTCTCCCGGGGCAACGGCGAGGGCCGTCTAGCTGGTACGCTGGCCTGAGAGCTCATCTCAGACGAGCTGAAGGAGGCAATGGGGAAATGGGACGTAAAGGAGGAAAGCTACTGTGTTAGCATCCAGGCAGGGCACACAGCAAGGTAGGCCAGCCTGGACATAAACAGATCCTGAAAGCCACTGGGGCTGAGACAAAAGTCCCTGGTGTGGCAGGATTTCTGGTTCACCGGAAGGAATGAAAGTCTCAGCTTCTGTGCTGCTGTGGACCTCACCCCGCTGGAGGTACACATCTTTCTCTCCTTCAAGCCCTTTCCCAGCTAACGTCCTTCTGGATACAAGGTTTCTGTCTATTAAGTTTACCCAAATATTTCTTCTCAGTTTGAGAGGTGATTTATAAATCACTGAATGGCATTGCCCAAGTCCAGCCAGATGTTTCCCAGTCTTAAGGATGAATATGAAAAGCAGGATGACGTTACAGGAGACAGAAAATGTCTACTGAAGTACTCTAGATATGGACAGCCAAATCCAGAGGCTAGAGGAAAGCTGGTTAGCCCTGTAGACATTTGTTTTTTTTAACCAGGAGGTTAAAATATCCTTAAAGAGGAGAAGCAAAAGACTAAAGTGTTTTCCCTCAAAACTTCACAGGTCTTCAAGAAAAGAGAAGTTAGGTTCAAAATAATATATCCTTTCTAAAGGCTGCATAGACCACTGCATTGCCTGGAAGTACTATAGTTTAATCAAGGGATGGAGAATTAAGATGTGGCTATTTTTTCATTACCACGACCATAGGCTTTGGCAAAAATCCTTGTCCATTGATTTTCTTTATGGTTCTGAATTTCTTCCATAGGATTAACTCCTGGTATAGAATTTCTAAGTCAAATGGTATTAAGTATTTTAAATTTTAATATGATGTCAAATTGTTCTCCAGAAATGGTCTATTAATTTACAGCTCTCCAACAGAATATAAGAGTCCCTGTTCCTAAACACCTTTACTAATACTCTTTTTAAAAATCACATTTGAAGTGGGCTCTGGACCAATATGGCAACACAGGAGGCTCCTGAATTTCTCTCCTCTCATGGACTCACTGAATATACACTACACATGGAGTAATTTCCTCTGAGAGAAATTCAGAAACTAGATGAGTGACTCCTACACATCAGCCAACAGAGAAAATGCCCATATCAAAATAGGTGGGAAAGGATGAGACACACTGTTGCCATAAAGCCCACCCCTGGCATAGCACCACAGACTTGGGAAGGAGCTCCCCAACTCCCAGCTTCTCCCTGAGTGAACCATTTGGACCACAGACCACACATCTAGCACTCCAACTTTTAAGGATGCCACCTGAGGGGTAGGCCCCCAAATCACTCAGCTCTGATAACCAGTGGGGCTTGTATTCATGAATCCCACAGGACCACAGAAAATAGGACTACAGAAGCAGTTGTTAAGAAGTACAGGAAAACTCCCATGGCTACACACCTGGCTCAGTGCAGAGGGAGCAGGTAAAAACACCCAGTTTCACGTCTCTCCCTGGAAGGGGTTCAACTGCATACTTTCCCAGTTGCTTCCAGAGAGTCCAGTTTCCGATCAGCTTGCATCTAGGTACTATAAATCTCCCCTTTGGGACACTGACAGGTGTTGGCACACTCCCAACTACTGGGAGCCACTAAAAACAAAGACAGCAGCTTGGACAATCACGAAGATGTGAAAGATAACCAGGAGCTTCACCCAGGCTGATTGATGAGGTTCATCTACACAAGACCAGTCTGTCAAGACTGAGAGAAGTGGCTCTTGTATCTAGTGTGCAGAAATCAACAAAGGATGCATCAGAAAACAAAGAAACACGGGAATACGTTCCAAACAAAAGAACAAGCTATTGATAAATTTCTAGAAACCAATGTCAATGAAAGAGGATTTACCCAACAGACACTTCAAAATAACAGTCATAAGGATGCTCACCGAGGTTAGAAGATCAGTGCATGAACAATGTCAATATTTCAATAGAGAGACAGAAAATATTAAAAAGTATGAAAGAGAAATCAGAGACCTGAAGAATGTAATAACTGAACTGAAAAGTTCAATAGAGGAATTCAAAAACAGACTACATCAAATGCAAGAAAGGATCAGCGAACTAGAAGAAAGGGCACTGGGGGCTTCCCTGGTGGCGCAGTGGTTGAGAGTCCGCCTGCCGATGCCCTGGTCCAGGAAGATCCCACATGCCGCAGAGCGGCTGGGCCCGTGAGCCATGGCTGCTGAGCCTGTGTGTCCGGAGCCTGTGCTCCACAACGGGAGAGGCCACAATGGTGAGAGGCCCGCGTACCGGAAAAAAAAAAAAAAAAAAAAAGGGCAGTGGAATTCATCCAATAAGAGGAGGAAAAAAAAAAAGATTGGAAAAAAAGTGAAGATAGCTTAAGGAAGTTATGGGACACCACCAAATAGAACAATATGTGCATTGTGGGGGTCCCAAGAGGAGAAGAAAGAGAGAAAGAGACAGAAAGCTTATGCAGAGATACAGTGGCTGAAAACTTCCCAAACCTGGGGAAAGAAACAGACATACAGGTCCAGGAATCCCAGAAAGTACCAAATAAGATGAATCTAAAGAGACTCATACTGAGATGCACTATAATTGTCAAATTAAAAGCAGCAAGAGAAAAGCAACTTGTTATGCACAAGGGAACCCTTATAGGACTATGAGCAGATTTTTTCAGCAGAAACCTTGCAGTCTAGAATGGAGTAGGATGACACCCAAGAATAGTCTACCCAGCCAGGCTGTCCTTCAGAACAGAAGGAAATATAAAAAGTTTTCCAGTCAAACAAAAGCTGAAGGAGTGGGCTTCCCTGGTGGCGCAGTGGTTGAGAGTCCGCCTGCCGATGCAGGGGACACAGGTTCGTGCCCCGGTCCAGGAAGTTCCCACATGCCACGGAGTGGCTGGGCCCGTGAGACATGGCCGCTGAGCCTGCGCGTCTGGAGCCTGTGCTCCGCAACGGGAGAGGCCACAACAGTGAGAGGCCCGTGTAACGCAAAAAAAAAAAAAAAAAAAAAGCTGAAGGAGTTTATTACCACTAGATCAGCCTTACAACAAATGTTAAAGGGACTTCTATGAGCTGAAGTAAAAGAATGCAAATTAAAATAGTAACAAAAAAATATGAAAGTATAAAAGTCACTGGTAAGGGTAAATATATAGTTAAATTTGCAACTCTCTAATATTATAATGATGGTGGGTATTAAAATGGTGATAAATTACTTATAACTCTAGTACAAAGGTTGAAAAACAAAATTATTTAAAATAACTATAATTAGGTAATGGATATACAATATAAAAAGATTTATAAAAAGATTGTGACATCAAAAACATAAAATGTGGGAGAGGGAGTGTAAAAATGTAGAGCTTTTGTATGCGTTCTAAGTTAAGTTGTTATCAGCTTAAAATAGACTGTTATACCTATAAGATGTTCTGTATAAGCCTCATGGTAACCACAAAGCAAAAACCTACAGTAGAAGCAAAAACGATAAAGGAATCAAAGCATATCATTACAGAAACTCTTCAAATCACAAAGGAAGAGAGCAAGAGAGGAAGAAAGGAAAAAAGGAACTAAAAAACAGCCAGAAAACAGTGGAGCAAATTGCAACAGTAAGCCCATACCTATCAATAATTATTTTAAATGTAAATGATTAAATTCTCAAATCAAAAGACAGAGATGGACTGAATGGATAAAAAAACAAACCCAACTGTATGCTACCTACAAGACACTCACTTCAGCTTTAAGGACACACAGGCTAAAAGTAAAGAGATGGAAAAAGATATTCCACACAAACAAAAACTAAAAGAAAGCAGGGTTAAATACGCTTAGGTCAGACAAAATAGATGTTAACCAAAAATGTTAACAAGAGACAAAGAAGCTCATTACATAATGATGAAGGAATCAATTCATCAAGAGGATATGGCTTCACTGGTGAATTCTACCAGATATTTAAAGAAAAATTAGTATCAGTCCTTCTCAAACTTTTCCAAAAACCTGAAGAAGACACACTTCCAGACTCATTTTATGAGGCCAGCATTACCCTGATAACAAAACCAGACACAGACAACACAAGAAAACTACAGGCTGATATCCCTGATTAACACAGATGCAAAAGTTTTAAAAAAAATACTAGCAAACTGAATTCAACAGCACATTAAAAGGATCATACACCATAATCAAGTGGGATTTATTCCAGAGATGCTAGGATGGTTCAACAAACACAAATTAATAAATGTGCTATATGATGTTAACAAAATGAAGGATAAAAACTATATGATCATCTTAATAGATGCAGAGAAAAGCACTGAACAAAATTCAACATCCATTTATGATAAAAACTCTCAATAAATTGGGTATAGAAGATCTTACCTCAACATAATAAAGGCCAGATATGAGAAGCCCACACCTAATATCATGTTCAATGGTGAAAGACTGAAGGCTTTTCTCTAAGATCATGAACAAGAAAATGGTGACTACTCCAGCCACTTTTGTTCAACACATTACTATAAGTCCTACCCAGAGCAGTTAGGCTAGAAAAAGGGGAAAAGAGCAGCTAAATTGCAAAGGAAAAAGTAAAATTATCTCTGTTTGCAGACGACATCGTATTATATATAGAAAACACTCAAGACTCCATCAAAAATATGTTAGAACTAATCAATGAATTCAGTGAAATTGAATACAAAAATCAGTATATACAAATCAGTTGCATTTCCATACACTAACGACAAACTATTAGAAACAGAAATTAAGAAAATAATTCTATTTACAATGGCATCAAAAAGAATATATTACTTAGGAATAAATTTAACCAAGGAAGTAAAAGATCTGTATACAGGGCTTCCCTGGTGGCACAGTGGTTGAGAGTCCGCCTGCCGATGCAGGGGACGCAGGTTCGTGCCCCGGTCCGGGAAGATCCCACATGCCGCGGAGCGGCTGGGCCCATGAGCCATGGCCGCTGCGCGTCCGGAGCCTGTGCTCCGCAACGGGAGAGGCCACAGCAGTGAGAGGCCTGCATACCAAAAAATATATATATATATCCATATTACGCTATTGATGCAATCCCTATCAAAATTCCAATGACATTTTTCACAGAGATAGAATAAAGCAATTGCAAGATTTGTATGGAATCAAAAATGACCCTGAATAGCCAAAGCAATTGTAAGAAAGATGATCAAAGGCAGAGGTACCACACTTCCTGATTTCAAACTATATTCCAAAGCTGTGGTAATTAAAACAGTATGGTATTGTCATTAAAAACAGAGAGAGATCATTGGAATAGAATTAGAGCTCAGTATTAAACCCTGAGGCTTATATTGCCAATTAATTTTTGAGAAAGGAGCCAAGAATATACCATGAGAAAAGAATAGTATCTTTAAGAAATGGTGCTGGGAAAACTGAATATCCACTTGCAAACAAATGAAACTGTCCCCTATCTTCATCATATAAAATATCAAGTCAAAATGGATTAAAGATTTGAAGGTAAGATCAGATACTATAAAACTCCTAGAAGAAAATACAGGGCATAAGCTCCTTGACATTGGTGTTGGCAATGATTTTTTGGGTTTGACACCAAAAGCAAAGGCAAATCAAGGAAAGTAAGCAAGTGGGATATCAGACTTAAAAGATTCTGCACAGCAAAGGGAACATCAACAAAATGAAAAGGCAACCTATGGAATAGGAGATTTGCAAACCGATATCTGATAAAGGGTTAATATCCAAAACAAACAAGGAACTTATACAACTCAATAGCAAAAAGCCAAATAACCCGAATAAAAAGTGAACAAAGCACCTGAAAAGACATTTTTCCAAAGAAGACACACAAATGGCCAACAGGTTCATGAAAAGGTACTCAAATGTCACTAGTCATAAGGGAAATGCAAATCAAAACCATGTACACCGCATTTTTATTCGGATATCTATCATCAAAAAGATAAGAAAAGACAAATGCTGGCAAGGATGTGGGGAATAAAGGAACCCTTGTTCACTTTTGGTGGGAATGTAAACTGGTACAGCTACTATGGAGAACAGTGTGGAAGTTCCTCAAGAAATTAAAAATACAACTGTTATCGAACGCAAGTCTGTGTGCCTGATGCACAGTGAGTCCCAACAATACCGAAATGTCGGAGTTTGCAGCAGAGGAAGGTTTACTGCAGGGCCACGCAAGGAGACGGGTGGCTCATGCCTTAAAAACCCTGAACTCCCTGAAAGTTTTCAGCAAAGCCCTTTTGTAGGAAAGGTGAGGGAGGGGCGTGGTTAGTCGTTGCTAACTTCTTGGTGTCTGATCCTTTGTTCTTGAGGTCGGGTCTCGGTCAGGTCATGATGTTCCCCTAAATCTCCACCAAAACAAGTGTCTTTCTCTATTCTGACAAGAAAGGGCAAGGGCCCAAGGCTCAACTTCCGCCCACCGAGGTCCAGGTCCTGCCTAAGAGGAGCCTGTGCAGGTCGCTTACCCTGCCCGGGAGTGTTCATCCAGCGCCCGGTCTGGGTCCTGCGGCCAATGCCCAGGCTCCGCCGAGGAGGCAGATCTCAGCTGGTGGCGCCCTCGGGGCCAGGTCCTCAGACCCCGCCCAGCCTTCATCACTGAGGGAGCCAGGCACGCCGCACCCAGTCGGCCCTCAGCTTTTCATTTAAACTGGAGAGAATCATTTGCAGAGCATCAACAGGAGCACGTGGTGTAGCAAATGCCAATCAGGCAAATGCCCAGCTCACCACAGCTGCCCTTCTTTGAGAACAGCCCCACGACAGAGGTGGCCCTGCAGTCACGACGTGCAGTGCCCTTGCAATTTAACCCTGACCTCTGGCCACCTCCTAGGGGTGGACAACTGATCTAAGCTGGACCAAGTTTAGAAACTTGAACGGACAGACTGAAGCTGGTTGAAGCTGTTACCTTCATGGCTGTGTCCATATACTCCCGTTGCCGAGGCCTCCAGGGACTGCGACCCATGGAGATGGCCGCTGCCATGAAGTCGCGGAGGCGGGGATGGGGGAGGGGTTCGCTGCTGCCTCAAGGCCTGGGCCTGGCCAGTGGGTGGCAGTGAAGAGGACTCTGGAGCTCTGGGGGACACAGCCCTCAGCCTGTCCCTGGGCCCCGCCCCAGCTCACCCACCAGCCCCGAGGCCTGGAGGGCCCCGTGGAGAAGGCCACCATCCGCTCTCACTGCACTCTCTGCCGCGAGGACCACCATCAGGCCGACCATGGGTGGAGCGGGACGTCCTACCACTGCGCACAGGGTCTTGCTCTAACAGCCGCGCGCCACCCTGCCCCTATTACAGAACTACTGTATGAGCCAGCAATTCCACTTCTGGGTATATATCCAAAGGAAACTAATCATTATCTCAAAGAAATATCTGCACTCCCAAGTTCACTGCAGCATTCTTCATAATAGCCAAGGTATGCAAGGAACCTAAGTGTCCACTGACAGATAAATGGAAAAACAAAATGTGATATATACGAATATTTTTTTAAATTAATTAATTTATTTATTTTTGGCTGTGTTGGGTCTTCGTTTCTGTGCAAGGGCTTTCTTTAGTTGCGGCGAGCAGGTGCCGCTCTTCATCGCGGTGCGCGGGCCTCTCACCGTCGTGGCCTCTCTTGTTGCGGAGCACAAGCTCCAGACGCGCAGGCTCAGCAGTTGTGGCTCACGGGCCCAGTTGCTCCGTGGCATGTGGGATCTTCCCAGACCAGGGCCCGAACCCATGCCCCCTGCATTGGCAGGCAGATTCTCAACCACTGAGCCACCAGGGAAGCCCACGAATAGTTTTTAAAAAGAAGAAAATCCTGCCATTTTCAACAACATGGATGGACCCTGAGGACATTCTGCTGAGTGAAATTGGTCAGAAGGTAAAGACAGATACTGTGTGGCATCACTTTATGTGGAGAAACAAAGTAAAACAGTGGTTGCCTGGGACTGGGTGGTGGGGTAAATAGGGAGAGGTTGGTAAGAGGGTACAAACTTTCAGTCATAACATAAATAAAGTCTGAGGATCTAATGTACAGCTGGTAATAATGCACTTATAGTTGTAATAATTATACAACTATAAGTGCATTATTACCAGCTGTACATTAGATCCTCAGACTTTATTGTATGTAAGTATACTGTAATAATTATACTGTATAAAGTATTCAATAATTGAAATTTGCTGAGTAGAACTTAAGCGTTATCACAAAAAGAAAAAGGTAAGTATGTGAGGCAATGGATTTGTTAATTACCTAATTATCTCAATGGTGAGAATCCTTTTACAATGTATACGTATATCAAATATCATGTTGTACACTTTAAATGTATTATAATTTTATTTGTTCATTATATCTCAATTAAAAAATCATTTTACCTCATTGCCAATTTTATAGGAAAAATGCTTCAACTGTTGCTTGAACTGCAACTCTAATCATTATAGAGCATATTTATTAGACATATTCTTTTCCTATTCCCAGAACACCTATTTATATCCTGCCCCCCCCTTTGATATCAGAATGTACATATTTTTATTGCTGTTTAAAGAGTGCTTTGGGTATTTGGGAAATCAGCTCTCTGTCCCACCTGTTAGGCTGTCCCACAAATATATTTTCCATATCACATCTCTACGGACAGAATTCCTAAAATAAATATGAACAAGAAAACTTGGAAGGAAAAGCAACTCTTGAGAAGAAAAGTTGAGCTACATAATTTTATTCTTGAAAAGTATTCAGTATACTCACCAAAGTATGCAGCAGGCAAGTTTTATTGTAGAGCAGCAAACTTTTCTAAATGTTGAAACCAGATTGCTAAAAATCCGTGTTGTAATAAAAGCCTAAATAGGGCAGGATATTAATATTCCAGTTGAACCATCAGATGAGTGAGTGAGTGAGTGTGTATGTGGGGGAGTGTTATGTCAGTGAGAGTGTGTGTGTGTGTGTGTGTGTGTGTGTGTGAATGTCTTCTACACAATGGGTATGAGCAATCCTACCAGGTTGATGAAATCTTCTATTTTACGGTGAGGGGTGCACACATCTATAAATTTACTCCATATCACTGAATTACACACTTGAAACGAGTGAGTTTTGTGATATGTAAATTGTGCCTTGATACAGTTGTCAAAGAAGGAGAGCTAGAGATTGCCCAACTGTGCCTGCAGATGGTGAGTGGCAGAGCATGCGGGGACGATAAAGACGCCTTGCACTTAAGGAAGGAGTAGCAAGTTTTTGATGAAGGGTCCAGACCCTCGTCAGCATGGCCCTGACAGCACCCAACCCCCGCTAAATGTTCTTGTCACGATTTGACAAACTGAAGGAATACTGAAGGACGCAGAAGCCCCAGTCTCACATTCCAGCCAAGTCCCAGAACGACCGTGTGGCCTTGGGCAGATAACTTCTCTGGGCCGAGTCCTCTCATCGGAAAAACAGGAACATCGCTTGCTACGGTGGCCTTCGCCCCCAGATTCCATGGTTCCCCGTGGCTCTGGGACTAGACTCGATATCTCCTCATTCTGAGTCCAGTGCTATTTCTACTTTTTTACACAGAGCTATTCTATCTATGGGGGCCCAGAAATACTGGGGGAAGCATAAATTTTTAAAATTCCAGGTGCCTCTGGCCTGTCTGACTGGACATGTCCCGATGCCCATCCCAGGAGCCTGGGGTTCAGGCAAGCTGGGTTCCCACTGCTGCCCGCAGGAAGGAGGCTCGTGCATCCCCCTTGCAGTCTGCTCAGGTGTCTGACCTCTGCTATCACATCCCTGACCACATGCTACCCTCCCATCACATCTTAGTCCATGACCCAAATGGTTCAGGAATGTCTGCTCACGGCCTCCTTTGCTTAACCTTTCCTTCCTTTGGCTGTCTAGAGCACTAACCGTTTATAACACTCAATCAACACCAACTGAGACCACCGTTAAGCCTTCTGAAGGCAGAGACCCCTCTTTTGTTCCCCGGGGTCTATCTTAGTGCAATGCTCATGGCAGGTACTCAGAGAACGGTTACTTAAGCAAACGAGGTGCGATGCGGTCCTGAGTCCGCTGCTATGACCTCTGCCAAAAGAGGCATCTTGTGTTGTCACTGTTGGGCAGATGAGTCTTTCTTTCCAACCGTGAAAGCTGAAGATCTTTCTGAAATTCCTCTTTGGGAACTAACTGCTCTACATCACAGGCCTTTGAATTCCCGGAGGATGAAGGGTGGGGAGTTTCAGTGTTAAGAGTGGATCTGAATTCACAGAGAGTCAGAAGTCATTCAGAGTCAAGCCTCAATGAAGCGAATGAGTAAGCTAAGGAGAGCCGTCGTGAGTCAAAACTCAACTCAGGATGTTGGTCCCTCAGAGCTCATCCACTTCATCCTCAGAAAGAAAGTACAGCTCTAGGAATGCTTCAGAGGTGACATCACTAGAATGAGTATTTGGCTTCTCAAAATAACTTTGTGAGGAACAATGAGTGATCCCTTTGAATGCATTAAAAATACCCCAAGCGGGAATACTTCTTTTAAAAATGAACCTAGCAACTAAACACAAAATAGGAACTAAACAGACACCGACTGATTGCGCCTTACTTACAGTTGTGGTAGAACACTAGCTTGGTTCTGTGCAAATATGGACTTTGAAATAAATGTGATGCCTAACAAATTCCAAGCATCTCTAGTAGAACAATAAAATAATGTAACGGTAGGAGACACACGAAACTGAATAATGATCTCTCAGGAGGAAGGAAAGTGTGGGGAACTTGCAAATTACAATCCTCAGAGGGGTTTCAAATAACACTGGGCAAAAAAGGAATGCACTAGATGTTTCTGGAGTTCCTTATAATTGTGTCTTTTTGGCTCCTAACAAAGAATCAACAGCAGAGTCAGGATTATTTTGGACAAATTTCAAGAAATTAAAACAAAAGTTAAAAAAAGGAGAAGAACAGAGGTCAGTCTGTTTACCTAGTACGGACAGATGGTTGTATTTATGTATGAGTAAGGCAGAGAGGCTTCCAGAGTTCCACGAAGTACGTTTGCCAAGAAAATGCTTCAGGTTGGCAGAAGGTAGAAACCTAGTATCGGGTAAATATTTAGCAACACTGACGAATTTTTAACACTAATATCTCATGTGCAGCAGAGTAGGCTTTATGGTCTGAAATTTCTCCATTCTGTTTTATAAGTGATGATACAAATCAAAACATAATAATCACCTGTCGAGGATGAATCCTGCACCTGTGAAGCTATGCTTCAAACAAGCCAACTTCCTAATAACAATGCAGAGGAACTGGCCCGAGGAAGTGTGCTCTCTCCCTGTTCCAGCAGTGGGCTCCAGGCTCTTAGACGGAGGGCCGTTGGTACAACCACGAAAAAAACCCGCTGAAACATCTTTTATTATTCCTGTCTGCACAGCCAGCAGCTCTCTGTCTGGGGCTCCACGGCAGACTCCAGACCAAACTGGAGAGGCTCAGCTCTGAGGCATCCACAGCAGCCCTGCCTCAGGTAGGAACCAGACTACCAGAAACATCACGAACACCGTCTCTGCAAGTCAAGGGACAGCTGGCCTCGGGGGCTGCAGGGGGAATGGGCTGAACGTGTCAAGGGACACAGAGAACAGGAATCATGGACTCTGCTGTAAGGGAGCTTACAGGGCAGCTGCGGAGACAGGAATCCACAAACACATGCCACGCGGGAGCAGAATGGTCTCTCAGGCATGGCTGTCAAACTCCAAATTCAGGGCCAGGCAGTGATGCAGTGCTCACCCTAAGCTGGCATGGTCAGGGCTGCATGGATCTATTATCCAGAATTTATAACAGAAGGTGAGATTGGGGTGACCCCAGGAACAGGCTGGAGGGACAGTTTGAGCCGGGGTGAGGGAATGAGGTGAGAGCTAAGGAGGGTAATGGGTGTGGTCTACACGGGGCTTTGAATGCCACATCGAGACGCGCAGGGTAGGGGCTGGCAGTGGGTGGGCAGTGAGGGTTTGAACATGGAGGGTCACACGTGTCAGGTGCTGCTTTAGGCAGAGCAACTTGGCAACAGTGTCAGACAGTCTGGACGGGGAGACAGTGGAAAAGAAGGCGTCCTTCTAAAGTGATGAGAAATACAATTACAACTGGCTGGGAAGGAGGAAGTGGCAGGCTCTAGGAAACATCAGATGTTTCGGCATCAGAGTGAGGCATTGCTTTTAGAGGACACAGTCTGCCGGGCCCACTTCTGATCTCAGAACAGGTTTCTTCGAAGGCAGTTTGAAGAGCACGCGGTGCCCCAGGCCCGAAAGGATGACTAGATGGGGCACTCCCACCCCAACTCCTGGATCCCTGCCCTGCCCGGGCACCACCAGGACACAGAGAGCCCCCTTCTCTCTCCTGGATTCTCCTTTCGCTACTGCAGGGAGGCGTGGACCTGGTCGGTCTGCATGTGAGTCAATCAAACAAAAACTGCATATCAACCTGCCTGATTTATTCAAATGCACGCAGGGGCTTCATACAGTCTTTCCCTGGCTTCTGACTATACAGAAGAAATCCAAACCGCAGTCCTTCCCCTCAGGAGAATCGCGGTTAGAAGTGGAGACATGATGAACACGCATCAGTTAGTGAACAGCACAAAATGGCATGTAGTTTAGGGCAACATTATGTATTTTAGATCACAGGGGCTAGAGGAGCAAAGAGACGTTTAGAATCAATGACCAAATAATTTCAAAAAGCGCAAGAGCCTAAAACTGAGCAGAGCAGCCTTGCTTAAAGGACACTTGCTCTTTCCTTACGGAGGATAAGACTTCAGGACAGAGGACTTGTTGGGCGTCGAGGAAGAGGGGAAGGACCTGAGTTGATGTGTGAAGATTAAACAATAAGGGGGATGATCAGTGTAATCACCAAGTCACCTTTAACTGGAAATGTCACATTTAAAATCACAATTCAAAACAAAAAAAATCACAATTCAAAGAAAAAAAAGTCACAATTCAAAAAAAAGATCACAATTCAAGTGTGAGACTCGCTGATCCAGCTCCTTGGGCTACCACTGATCAGAGCACGGACACCTAATACGTTTTCAAAGGCACAGAGTGCTAGACGCTCGCGCAGGGCTCCCTCTACACGGCTCCAGCAATCCTCAGAACAACCGCGAGGTAAACACTACCGCCCAATTTACAGATGAGGAAACTGAGGACTTGAGAGGTTAAAGAACTTGCCCAAGGTCACACAGCCAGGAAGTGAAGGAGCGACACCTCCACCCACCTCTGAGCCACCCTGTCTCTGTGCCCACCTCCGTGGGAAGGCGCAGCCCGCCTCCCACCCACGGGGACTGGCTGCTGAAACTGCTCCCACCGCCCTCAGCAGACGCCTTCTGCTACTGCCCAAGCCCTCGACGCAGCTGCAGAGCAGAACGAGGCTCTCCCAGGTTCCGCGATGAACGCCTCCAGACGGGACGCAGGCCCCATGTTGCTCCTCACTCTGAAACAGGGAGACTCTTCAGGGGGAATCTACTTTGCACTAGTACAACCTTAGAGGCATAGCTACTTGCAGAGAACTAGGTATTTCCAGAGAGACTGTTGGTAAGGCTGGGGGTGTGATGGTAAAGGGGGAGTCCTGGCCCTAAAATCATCTCTGGTCCCAAGCAAGGGGCCTCTGATAAGGGGTCTATGCGTTTCTGGAAAAAAAAAAAATTCAGGCTTTCGAGTCAGTTGTGGCTTAGGTGCTTGGTTTTAAACTAGCATCTATTGAGAGCCTCCTGCCTCCATGCTGAGGTCCTACATAGGTCCTCTCAGGTACCTGCTTCCTTCCCAGGCATGTCTGGGGAAAGTGTCACCAGGCATCTGCAATGCCTTCTGCACCGAGGAAATCTCTATTCCTCCAAAAGCCTTGTCCTGACTCCAGGCCCAAACCCCTGCAACTCCTCTCTGGGGGCCTTAAACCAGCTGACAGCAGACAGTGGCTGCGGTGAGTCCGAGGCCGGCTGTGCAGAGCAGCGAGCCCTGGACCGTGGGCGTCTGCAGACTGACCACGCTGGGTCCCCGGCTCGAACGCTGAGTCCTGGGAGTGGTCTGCCAGGGAAGACGCTGCCCTGGATGGCTGTGCCCTTGCTTTGCAGCGCTGGGTTAAGCATCCCACTGCCTGGCCTTCTACGCGTCTCTCCCAGATTTAAGTACAAGGCTCCTCGTGACAATTCTCTTAAACTGCCTCATTATAACTTCTAAGGATGCTAGCTCAACACCTCCAGCACCTGGCAGGCTTTCTACTCTGTTCCTTTCCTTTCTGCGGACACAACAATGCCCCGGAGAGCCGGTTTCTGCCAGGGAGAAGTCAGCCACCTTCAGAGGCTCCCCAGGCTGCCCAGAGGAGAGGTCCAGCACTCCCGAAGCAGGCCCCAGGGTTACTTTACAAAACCCAAACCCCAAACCTGGGAAAATTAGTTCCGGCACTGGCAGTTCAAATGGGCAGCCTGCATGTGCCTACGGCCTGGTCCCTGCAGGTCTGACTGTGTAGTAAAGACAGGTTTCAGCTGGTTTGTCCCAGGCCTGAGGGCCCGAGGCAGAGAGCGGTCTCTGTAGCACCAAAAGCAGAGTGACGCCGGTACCTGCTTCATGGGTCAGAGCCGCCAGGCGCCCCCTCTGCTCGGATGCTCGGGGAGCGCTTCCCCTTCCCCGGCCTCTAGTCTCCTCATCTCCTTCCTCCCACAGGTCCATGGCCGTTCCCTGTGGCTCACCACAGTACTGGCGCTGAGCTCGCCCGTATTTGTTCGGGGATTGAAGGGATGAGACCGTTGATCTAAGGAAGGGGTGAAGCAGTGGGCATCTGAGACAGGCAGTTACGGGGATGGAAGGCGGAGGAGACGGGGTGAAGAGCAGATGTAGAAAGCAGGAGAGGTATCACGTACACACATATACTCCAGCACGATTCCCCCAGCTCTCAGCAATAACCAGCTGGGGCAGGACCACAGCCTGTCTCCCTCCAGCTCCCACGTCCATCTCGCCTTTTACGTGAACATCCGTGGGGTCCATATGGATGCCCATCTGTCTACGGATCTACGGATCCATCTATCAAGAGTGTTTCGTGAGGGCATCTCTGTGTGTATTAAACATGTGCGTGTCCTCTGCCGCCACCCCCCCCCACATATAAATATAGAAATAAGGAGCTTAGAAGAGTCATCTCTGTTTAAGTGGTTCCTCCTCAAACATTTCAATACAAGGATACCTTTCTGAAGTCAAAATTTTGTGGGCTTGTGGTTTTTAGGATATGTTGACCGTGAAATGACTTAAAAAAATATACTAAGGCCACAACAGTGAGAGGCCTGCGTACCGAAAAAAAAACCAAAAACTATATATATATATATATATATATATATATATATATACACTAAATTCAGTGGCACCTTTAAATGAACACATTTCATAATCAGGAAAAAAAAATGACATTTAAAAAAGTATAGCCCCTCCTTAGGGATCATCTTAAATTTAGTGATGAGAAAAAGAGGCTCTGAGAAAAATGCTCATTGGACTCTCGTTGATGGAAGAGTACAGGTGGACCTTCAGATGTTCAGCTGTGATGATGTTAAGATCCTCAGTCACTTTCAATTCAAATGGCCACAGACAAACATGTTGATTCATGACTCCCAGAACTTGAAATTTAGATAGGCTTTGGGGAAAGAAAAAGATTATGGGGCTTTAAGACTTCATTGGCCACCTATGTTAGGGTAATAGGCCTGCATCACAGAGCTTCACTATATTTCCTATGTGAAGGCTCTTTTTGTTATTTTTGATCCAAACAGTCTACCTTCACAATGAAGGGAATAGCAGGAAAGGGTTTGTGTGTGTCAATGTGCGTGGATGAGTGTGTATGTGCTAAGGAGATGCCTATCATGGAGAACCTGGCCATTTCCCAATAAAGCAGCGGTCCCCAACCTTTTTGGTACCAGGGACCCGTTTCGTGGAAGACGGTTCTGCCACGCACGGTGGGTGGGGTGGGGGGGATGGTGGGGGATGGTTCAGGCGGTAATGTGAGCGATGGGGAGCCATGGGGAGCGGCAGACGAAGCTTCGCTCGCTCGCCCGCAGCTCACCTCCTGCCGTGCGGCCCGGGGGTTGGGCACCCCTGCAATAAAGCCTATTCTACGGTTGGATTTTTCTGACACCTCAGAGCCTAAAACGGCCATTGTGTTATTTGTACTAGGAACTACAGAATAACGTTCTAAAAACTGAGGTAAAATTCACATACTAGAAACGTCATCATTTTACCCATTTTAAAATGCACAGTTCGGGGGGTGTTTAGTTATTCACCATGTTGTACAATCTTCATCTACCTCTAATTCTAGAACACTTCCATCATCCTCAAAAGAAACCTTGTACCGTCCAGCTTCACTCTCCTCCTGTCCCTTGGCAACGACTCTCTACTTTCTGTCTCTATGGATTTGCCTATCCTGGACACTTCATAGAAATGGAATCATACAGTGTTTGGCCTTTTGTGTCTGGCTTCTTTCACTTAGCATGTTTCCAAGGTTCATCCATGTTGTAGCCTATGTCAGTTAGTACTTCATTCCTATTTTTGGCCAAAAAAGACTTCACTGTACCACAATTTGTTTACCTACTCATCAGTTGATTAACATTTGGGTTGTTTCAACTTTTTGGCTATTACGGATAATGCTGCTATAAACATTCATGTACGAGTTTTTGTGTGAACGTACGTTTTTAATTTTCTTGGATATATACCTCAGAGTGGAACTGCTGGGTCGCTGGTTACTTTGTGTTTAACTTTTTGAGGAACTGCCAACAGTTCTCCACAACCCCTGCAACATTTTATAGTCCCACCAGCGATGTATAAAGGCTCCAATTTCTATACAACGTCGCCAATACTTGTTTTCATTTTAGTTACCCCAGTGGTGTGAAGTGGTGTCTCATTGAAGTTTTGATCTGCATTCTCCTAATGACTAACGATAAGCACCTTTTCATGTGCTTATTGACCAACCATTTGTAATCTTCTTTGGAGAAATGTCTACTTAAATCCTTTGTCCTTGCTGTACGCGGGCCTCTCACTGCTGTGGCCTCTCCCGTTGCGGAGCCATCTTAATATTATTCTTACAATCCATGAACACAGGATATCTTTATATTTATTTAGGCCTTGAATTTATTTCAACATTGTCTTCTAGTTTTCAGTGTACAAGTATTGCACTTCCTTGGTTAAATTTATTCCTAATTTTATTTTTTTGATGCTATTGCAAATGGACTTTTTTTCTTAATTTCACTTTCAGATTGTCCAATTATTTTTGTATATTGATCTTGTATCCTGCAATGCTGCTCCTTGTTTATTAGTTATAATAGTTTTATGTATGTGTGGGGGGGGTTCTTTAGGGCTTTCTATATAAAAGATGATGTTTTCAGTGAATAGAGATAGTTTTACTTATTCCTTTCCAATCTGGATGCCTTTTATTATCTTTTTTCTTTCTTAATTGCCCTAGACAGTACTTCTAGTACAATGCTGAATGGAGCAGTGAAAGCAGACATCCTTGTCTAGTTCCTGATCTTAGGGGAAAGTTTTCAGTCTCTCACCAGTAAATATGATGTTAGCTGTAGGTTTTCCATAGATGTATTTTTACTGGTTGAAGAAGTTCACCTCTGTTTCTAGTTTGTTGAGTGTTTTTATTTTGTTTTGTTTTGTTTTGTTTTGCGGTACGCGGGCCTCTCACCGTTGTGGCCTCTCCCGTTGCGGAGCACAGGCTCCAGACGCACAGGCTCAGCGGCCATGGCTCACAGGCCCAGCCGCTCTGCGGTATGTGGGATCCTCCTGGACCGGGGCACGAACCCGTGTCCCCCGCATCGGCAGGCGGACCCCCAACCACTGCGTCACCAGGGAAGCCCTGAGTGTTTTTATCATAAAAGGGTGTTAGCTTTTGTCAAATTTTTTGTATCTACTGAGATAACCATAGGTTTTAAAAAATTATTTATTCTATTAGTTATGGTGTATTACATTACTTGATTTTCATATGTTGAATCAATATTGAATTCTTGGGATAAATCCTTAAACAATAATTCTTAATAACAGCAGGAAGATGATCATTATGCTTATAGCATGATATACCAGTGTGGTAATTCCATTTTCATGGAATTTTCACAAACAAAACACCCTGGTCAAGTGACCACACAGTTATTATTATTAATCTTCATTTTACAAGTAAAGAAACTGAAACTTAGAAACTTGCCCAAGGATACAACAAAGGCAAATGGTGGAGCTGGGTCCAGGATTCGGATCTTCTCATTTCCAGTCTATATATTCAACCACCAATAAATAGTTTTTAAAATTCTACTGAAAAGATTGCCACAGTATCATTATAAGAAAAGGTAAGGAACACACCTCATTAAAACTAGAATCCCAACATGCGAAGCCGCGGAAGCATTTAAAGGTCATCTGCTCATAATTCCTCTCTATGTATCATCCTATTACTATAGCAACAGCAGGATTTATCTCCCATCTCCAAACACTCTCCCTTGACCTCACAGCACACTTGAACAACGATCCCGTTTTTCTGCTCCCTTTATAACAAAACTCCTTGGAGTTAACTCCTACTCTCTGGCTCCATGCCCGCTCCTTAATCTCCCAATTCCAGCCATACTGAGCCGACACAGTATCCAGCTCTGATTCTCAACCACCATCTTACTGGACCTCTCAGCAGTCTTTATTTCAGGTGAGGATTCTCTCCTCCACAAATCGCACTGCACCTGGTCAAGGAATCACCTTCTCTTAGTTTTTCTTCCTTAACAGCCACTCCTTCCGGTTTCCTTTGCAAGAGGATTGTGTGACCCTGGGCTCAGCCCTCAACCACTGCGCTTCCAAACAGACTTATGTTCTAGGCGATCTCATCTCAGCCGAGTTTATCCAGATAACCTACATCTTTACCCGGAATTCCAAATTCACGTATCTAACTGCTTCCCATTTGCCTCCACTTTGGTATCTGAAGAGTACCCCAAACTTAGTACATTGAAAACTGAGCTCTTGATTTCTACCACAGGTCTAACCGTAACCCCAAGCCTAAGAACACAAAACCAATCATGTCACTCGTCTGCTGAAAACCTTCCAACGGCACCCTGTCTTACAGAGAATAAAACCCAAGGGCCTTACGAAAGTCTGAAAGGTCCCATACAATCTGGCCTCTGGTTCCCTCTCTAACTCAGTTCCCATTATCCTCCTGTTACTCCCTCCAGTTTACCTGCAATGGCCTCCTTGTTATTTCTCCAAACAAGCTCCTGCCTCAGAACCTTTGTACTTGCTGTTCCCTTAGCCCATCCGCTCCACTCCATGACAGCAACACCACTCACCCCCCTCCTCGGTGAGGTCTCTGCTCAACTGTCACTTCAATAGAGAGGCCCTCCTGCCCACGTCCCGTCTCAAATAACACTTGCCCACTCACTCTCCGTACTCTCATGCTGCCTAATTTTCCCTCTTAGCATCTATGACCACTTGACATTTATATATTCACTGGTTCATTTGTTTCTTGTTTCCCTCCACTAATATGTAAACTTCAGGAAGACAGAGATCTTTCTCTGTTTAGTTCATTGTTCTATCACGGAACAGGGGTCAGTATACAACGGCCCCCAGACCAATGTGTCCTGTCACCTGATTTTGTAAATAAAGTTTTATTGGGACACGGCTCTACCCCATTATTCACTATGATTCCCTCTGGCTGCTTTTGTACTACTAGAGCAGAGCTGAGTAGTTGCAACAGAGACCATACAACCCACAAAGCCTAAAATATTTACCAACCTGGCCCTTGATGGAGAAAGTTTGCTGACCCCTGTTTTGAGGCCTAGAAGACCATGCTGGCATATGACAGAGGCACTGAGCACACTCGTTCAATGAACGAATGACTGAAAGGGGAAAAGAAAAAAAGCAAAGAAGTCGGGTGAAGAAATATCATATCAAAAGGGTATCTGCATTTGTTAGCAGCTTAACTAAGTACAGCAGAATATAGAGATTTGAACTTAATAAAATCCAAACATATGTAAAAGATATTTTATAATTCTCTTTTCCGTAAACTGGAAATACAATGCGTTGTCTTTGATGTGAGGATAGAGAAATGCTGAGACGGATGCTGTGAGCCGACGTGTCATTTAAGATTATGGTGAGCTTTACTATCTGGGAGACTTCACTCCAGATAATCAAACACACACACACACACCCCAAAAACTACTGCTTCAGAAACCGAAAAGGAAAGTTCTTTTTCTTTCTCTTCTTTAAATTATTCTGGCCAATGTTTTGATTTGCCGTTTCCCCTTGGGCATGAAGACTGTTGTCTTTGGGATTTAGGGTCCTCACGTTGTAATAACTGTAAACAGAGTGCACTTGAAATGCTTAATGTAGGCGTTACCAAAAGCCCTGTAGCCCAAACATCTGTAATTGCTAGTGAACATTATAAAATAAAGAAACAGGATTCCAGGTTTATGATGTTATTCTTTTTAAAGGCACTAATTCTGCCAGCGAAAGCGTGAGAGACGGAAGGAGGGAGGGGGGAGAGAGAGGAAGAAACAGAACTCAAAAGGGGGAAGGTCAGCATTAGAATATTAAAAGGCAGTACAATGTCCCCACCGAACACTCAGGGGACACCCTGCCTGAGCCACGACCTTTGCTGTCGCTGTAGCATGAGGGGCCCACACTGACCCTGCCGAGGTTTTCCAAGTTAATCCATTTGAAGCTGCTCCTGAAACTTTTTAAACCTTGACCTGCAGTGATTGTTCTCAAGAGATCCAGCTTCAAATGCATCCGCTCAATTCCTCTGGGCTTTACTTTTGGTGTAACATCCAAGGCCTGATCGGGCCTCTCCCGATGTTTGACCGTTCAAACCGGTAGTTGGGTGTGTGGACAAATACTCCTGCCCCAATGTGCGTGCACACACACACACACACACACACACACACACACACACACACCCCGCTGGCGGCGAACTCAGAGATGAGGCTTCTGAAGGTAAAATTAGTGCTCCAAAGCCCTATAAAAGGACCCCAAATATCAATACTTTAATGACATTTAGAGATCCAGAAAGGACAAAAGGACACAAATGCTTATTTTGACCTACAAGTGTGTAGAGAGTCTATTTTCTTAAATTTGAATATTTGCCAGACAAATTTTCAACATCCCAAAGTCCGTCTTGCTTTGCTGTTTTTGGCAAGTGCCTCGAGTTTCAGGGACTTAAGTGGGGGACAGAGACAGTGAATGGCTGCGTGGAGCCTTGAGCCCAGGTTGACTTTCTCTTCTCTTGGTATCTCTTTTACAGAAGACAGTGGTGGAGGGACTTCCCTGGTGGCGCAGTGGTTAAGAATCCGCCTGCCAATGCAGGGGAGCTGCGTTCGAGCTCTGGTCCGGGAAGATGCCACGTGCCGCGGAGCAACTAAGCCCGTGTGCTACAACTACTGAGCCTGAGCTCCAGAACCTGCAAGCCACAACTACTGAAGCCCGCGTGCCTAGAGCCTGTGCTCCGCAACAAGAGAAGCCACCGCAATGAGAAGCCCGCGCACTACAACGAAGAGTAGCCCCCGCTCGCTGCAACTAGAGAAAGCCCGCGCGCAGCAACGAAGACTCAACGCAGCCAAAAATAAATAAATAAATACAAGAGGGGAAAAAAAGAGAGACAGTAGTGGATAAAATCCATCCCTCACAGGAGGAAAACAGACAATGAGCAGAGATTTCAATGAGAAAACTGCACTATTTACCCAACTTCAAAACGGCAGGAAAGGGTCATTGCCATGCGTTGCCAACCCGCACCTCCTAAATACTCTTAATATCTTCCTCCAAACTTGAGGGGATGGAAACTCCCTCTACCCTTGGCCCCAGCTGTGGAGATCCTGAAATACTGCTTGTTGCATACCACTTCCTCCCCTGGAGTCCCTGCGCTCGGAGGGGGCTCATGTGTTGTCCATGCCCGGGGATACCGGGTGGGCTATAAATGTCAACCCTGCAGTTTTGTGCCAGGAGCCAAGCTGCCCTGCGCTGTGAGAGAATCCACCTTAACTCAGGCTTCACGTGTCACGCAGGCCTCTGTTTCTCGAGGGCGCTCAGTATCTACTAAGGAAAGACGCCATGTGACAGCAAGGACTAGAGAACCTAAGACGGTTCACTTCAACCCCACGTGGTCCTCAGGACTAAGTTCAGCTTGGTCACTGACAGAATGAATGTGTGCTCTTTTCTCAAACACACAACATCTTCATTCAAATCATCTGTAACAAAGCGTTCAGCCTATCTTTCTAGAATCCAGGCCCACTTTATGGTGTGGAAGCCGTCACTTGCAGAACCTTTCCTCCAGAAAAGGAAAGAATGGTCAAGAGACCGCTCTGAAGCTCTAAAACCAACCACTTTTCCAAGGTATTCTGTTCTCTGATAGACACGGCGCCCTCGTGGAAAGGGAAAGGGAGTCGGGAGGATCTTCTGTGCCTGACTAGAGCAGCCAATCAGAGCTCTCTTTGGAGCACCCACTCTGTGCTAAGCTCAGAGACTGTACTTTGTCCATCAGACACCATCCACCGCAAGTACCTTGGGCAGCTGAGTTCACTCTGATCTACTTTTTAAGGTGCACCCAGGCGCCCCCATAGTACCAAAGAAAATACTCAAGGAAACCTCCTCCTAGGCCTGGACTTACCTCGCCAGCTGCTCTGGCCTGAATGATTAGCGAGCGGCTTATTTAAGCCCCAGGCCCCTCAGAGGACTGGATCTAGTCCAGAGAAACTGGAGGCGGAGTCCTGATCAGAACCAGGCCCACAGAGCCTAAGTTCCCAGGACCTTGTCCTCTCCGACGCCTCACTGCCTGGAAATAAGTCTTCATCACGGAGCTGCCTCAGGCCTCTAGTCAGGGGTGCTTTTTGGGCTCAGTGTGTGCGTGTGCACGTCAGTGTAGTAATACCCTGTCCAGCCTCAGCAGGCTCCGAGTCTGACAGATGCAGGACTCACACCAGGGACCATGGTGCACATCACAGAACAGGAATGACAGATGCAAGGCCTGGGACTTCCCTCCCTACAGGGGCCAGGAACAGACTCAGAGCAAAGGCTGGACGGAAGGCAAATGGGCCGGCAAATAGAGCTGCACACACTAGGAAATTCTATTCATGCACGTGACATACGAGTATGATACTAGGACAGTAGAAAGCTTTGTGCAGAACTGAGATATTCTGTTTCTCAACTTTAAAATCTTAGGCTGTCAGCATGTGGCGAGCAGGCTCTACAAGGCATTAAACACGACAGCAGTTTTCTTCTACTGAATAATGCGAACTTCAATCCTCTTAGCCACTTTTTGTTTCGGGATCTGAAGTGAGACTATGCCCATGTACTTGTACTGCCCTAAAATTTAGTCCATACTCTTTCAATTACCTTTAGAGGCTGTTTCTATCATGAGTACATGCTAAGTTATCAGAGTATAAAAATTCACAATGATCCTATAAGACAGTGTATTAGTTTTCCTCTTTGCAAATGTGCTCTCCGTACTCTCTTTTGCGTGTTTCCTCAATCTTTAACTTTAGCTCTGAAGTTGTTGAGGGAATCCTAACTACAGTATCTTAAACTGTTTGTGTCTTGTTTGGTGTGTGTGCATAGAGGTGATGCTGGGACCCTCTGAGGTTTTCTTTACCTTATCCTCATTTACATCCTTGCTTGTGTCCTTGCAGCCAAGAGGACACACAGGGGGAAAGAAGAAGAATGAGTTAGAGGTGCTGCAGGTCAGCCTTGAATTGGCTTGTCTGTTCCTAATCAAACTCTGCCTAAGCCATCGCAAGCTCTAATCTATGTGGACCTGTATTAACAGGAAGAGAAGAAAACAGAGACTAGAGAATTACAGTAATGGAGTCTGTGAGTTATGAGATTATATATCACTACCTTAGCGCTCACTCATAGTAAGGGGCCATTTCGAAATCTAAAATAATAGCATGGAGGTGGATTCTACCTGCCTTTCAAAGGACAGTGCTAGTTCAAAAATTATATCCAAATCTCCAACAATTATCTGGAAAGGTTACAACTGCCAAAGATAGAAAGACTAGCTTAAAAAGAATAGAGCTTTACTCTCTCCTTATTCCTTTTCTCTTTTTACAACTGAATCGTATCAGAAGTTCTCTAAGGGCAATAAAAGGGGGACTTCTCTTTCACTTTGGGTTTCTGATAGATACTTAAGCTAAAAGTTGTAAAAAATATTGTAGATGAAAGGTTTCTCTGCTCTATCTTCTTCCATGATATGGAAGAGTTTAGAACGCTTCAGAAAACTTTCAACTATTTCCATACACTCAAGAAATTCTGGGAGTTGGAGTCAAGTACAAACTTTTCAGTTTTTTAAGAAGGTATTTAAGATGTGGAGTTCACCTAGTGCAATACACCTGTCTACATATTCTCTTCTCTCCATTGCACAGATGTTCACTGAGTTCCTGCTCTTTGAATTCCACTGAGTGACATGTGACATTCACCCAACACAATGCCTGGTGTGTTTTGCATACGAACTGCAGGAGGGGAAGAGTCTGAGCTCTATAACGTGACCATGGGTGGGTTTGAATCTTAGCTCTGCTGCGTTTGCTCTGTGCCCTTTGGCAAGTTATCTAACCTCTCAGGTCCAGTTTCCTCATCTGTAAATAGGGACTGATGACAGTACTTGACTCAAGGGCCAATGGGAGACTCAAAAAAGACATGAGCACTAAAGCCACTATTAGCACATGAGCTCCTTGTATGTTTTTAAATATTAGTTGTGGCCATTGACAATTTTTTTTTTCAGGGTGAATGCTTTCTTTAAAAAAATTTTTTAAAATGTATTGATATATAGTTGATTTACAATGCTGTGTTAGTTTCAGGTGTACAGCAAAGTGATTCAGTTATACATACATGTACATATATGTACATATATATATTCTTTTTAAGATTCTTTTCCATTATAGGTTATTACAAGATATTGAGTAGTTTCCTGTGCTCTACAGTAGGTCCTTGTTACCTATTTTATATTTAGTAGTGTGTATATGTTAATCCCAACCTCCTAATTTATCCCTCCCCCGCCTTTCCTCTTTGATAACCATAAGTTTGTTTTCTTTTTTTTTTTGCGGTACGTGGGCCTCTCACTGCTGTGGCCTCTCCCGTTGCGAAGCACAGGCTCCGGACGCACAGGCTCAGTGGCCATGGCTCACAGGCCCAGCTGCTCCACGGCATGTGGGATCTTCCTGGACCGGGGCACGAACCCGTGTCCCCTGCATTGGCAGGCGGACTCTCAACCACTGCGCCCCAGGGAAGCCCAAGTTTGTTTTCTTTGTCTGTGAGTCTATTTGTTTTGTAAACAAGTTCATTTGTATCATTTTTTTAGATTCCACATGTAAGCAATATCATATGATACTTGTCTTTCTCTGTCTTACTTAGTATGATCATCTCTAGATCGATCCATGCGGCTGCAAATAGCATTAGTTCAGTCTTTTTTATGGCTGAGTAATATTTCATTGTATATATGTACCACATCTTCTTTATCCATTGAAATTATTATTAAAGATTAAAGTAGTCATAACGTGAAGGATATAATATTGCATAGTCAGATTAAAAAAATAATGTTTCACCTTCAAAACCAATGTTTAAAAAAAAAATCAAGATTTCCCACACTCTGTTTAATGGTCCTGTGTGATAAAAACATGAGTGTAACTCCGTAATGTGGAAAAGAATCAGGCAGGTGAGCCTCTGACGCTGCCCAGAAATCAGGGGTGCTGGAGTCAGTAAATAGAACAGACACTGGAAAGCACCTGTGGTTTTGATGCTGTAGTGCTATAGAGTAAGAGAGTAAACATATAAATGATAACTCCAAATTAATCCTTTTATGCCAACTTGCTATGAAATATTTAAAGGATTCAGGCTGACTTTAGTGAAAGATTCAATGTGGCGTGGAGCTCTGTCCTTTCCCGTACTTTTAGCTCCAATGGCTGGATTCCCACCACGACATCTGTTCCTGACGCTTGGTCTCATTAGCACGACTCTTTTTATTGATACACACAACAATGCTTCTCATACCATCTTAGCTAAGCATTATTTACTGTATCTATATATACAACAATATTAACACAGTCAAGCAGCAAGATCGGCCCTTGAGGGTATCATTAAAACCAGCCAGTGTTCAGCGAGAGATTTAATGACGGATTTACTAGTATTAAATGGGAAAAAATGCCCTTGGCCTTTACATCCTCATTTAAAAACATATAAAAGAGCAGTAATTCAGGCAGTTATACTTCCCTCAAAGATTTTGCTCTAAATCACAGATGGCCATGGGAGGCCATGGCAGTGGCTGGCTCTCACCCACCCACTCCAAGAGGAGCCAGAAGGGCCTCGTTGAGTCATAATTAGCAACCTGCCTGCAAACTCAACTCTTTACATCAGAGGCCAGTGAGGCCAGGCGAAAGCACAGAGGGTAGAAAATAAGCAAAAATGGCAGTCTAGGTATTCTCTGGAAGCCGTTTACTCTGGATACCTGCAACCCCTTCCTTTCAAACTCATGCAGTGCAAAGTGGTGTGTTTTGCTTTCTAAGAAAACCTCATGGTTTGGCTCTTTGCTTTACAGGGCTTCAAGGCAACACGCTTCCCCTGACTAGCTCCGGCCCACCCCCTCCCCAGACAGGTCACAAATTTATGTTTCAGAATCACATCACTTGGCCAACTAATTATGAATTGCCTATGACGGGGTACCCTGGAGAGTTTTGATCGGGGCTGCTGCTCTGAAAGTCTAAACATTTCTGATTGGAGACCATTAGTCTGGGTTTCTAATTTGGATGGAGATAGTTTTGGCAGAGCAGGAAAAAAAAAAATCCTGGGTTTTGCTCAGAGGATTGGCTTTGAATTCGCTTGGTTCTGAACCAGCTCTGTGAGCTGGGGCTTTGTTCTAGTCTCTGTAAGATGTCTCCCAGATTTCGTATGATACTTCTCATAGAAAACAACTCTAGGTAAAAAAAAATTAGATAACACCTATGAAATGCTCTGTATAAAGCTTAACGTCCATAGTTTTAATAAGAAACTGTTGAGGACTCAAGCAACGGGTACTGTGCTCTTTTCTAGACCCTGGAAATCATGGAAGTGTGACCATGACTGCCCTCTCCTGGAACTTCCATCAGGCCTCACTGATAACAGCTGGGATTAACAAGCAGTGGGTGGCAGCGATGCCTTTTCTTGCCTCTGGCATCAGGGAAGACTCACTTTGGAAATGCTGCAAATCAGCACTGAGAATGGGTCATGGGGGAGAAGCTGGAGAGGAACTGCCCAAGGACTCAGGCTGCCTCTATGGGAAAGTGACAGTGCTGAGTCCTGCCCACACGTTTTAAAGTCTTGTCAGGAAAAATAAACATCAGTGGCAGACGCACAAGCTCTGCAAATTAAGATATAGCTACAGAATGATCTTCTTTGCATCTTAAAGCCAATTACAGAATCATTCAACTAATTTTGACAATGAAAGGAACGTAGATCCTGTCAAAATCACACACACATGGACCCTAGTGATGATACCTAAAATTAGACTTGGTGGCAGCTCCTGCAAAAATAAATGCAAAGCGATTGCTCATCAGAAAATACATATATTCCCATGCGAAACTCTCTCGCCTGTGATGAATTCTTCCAACAAAATGATTACTCAAGCATTTACCAACCTGCTTTGGAAAATACTGCAAGCTAACGTTTCTTGTCCAAAAATGTGTACACAGCACAGATAAGAGAAGAAATGTGACAGCAACATCAGAGTCTTGAACTGTGTGAAAAGCCAATACAGTAAATGAAGTGTAACAAGAACTGGCTGAAATTGACTAAGAGCCAGGTAAACATGGTAACCATGGTGTCCAACAGTGGTGCCCGAAACAAAACGGCTAAAAACCTATTAATAAGCACATTAACATATGCTCTTCAATATCCAGACACAATGGGCCTAAGGCTTTGGAATTTTTGAATGAAATGCACTGAACAGGATCTTCTGTGACTGAATGAGACACCCAAGATCTGCTTCTCCCTGGTAAAGGAGAAATACTGAGAAATACTCATGCATCTGAGGATAAAATGTTTCCTTCACTGAGCACTGTTTGCTTGCAGAAGCTTATTAGCCATCTCCACTAAGTGGCTACCAAATTCTAGGGTGGTTTTCAACCAGGGGCAAGGTCTGGAGGTATTTTTTGGTTGTCACAACTGAGGGGATGCTACTGGCATCTAGCGGGTAGGGGCCAGGGGTGCTTCTCAACATCCCACAAGGCACAGAACAGGCCCCCACAGCAAAGAATTCTCTGGCCCCAAATGCCAAGAGTGCCAAGGCTGATAAACACACAACCCAGCAATTCTACGCCTAGGTATTTACCCAAGATAAATGAAAACACATGTCCACGAATCAAGAGCCACAAATGAATGCATACAAATGAACAGCCAGGTGAAGATACACAGGGGGAGGTTCAGAAGACGCTGAAGCGAGTTTGCTCTCCCAGCATAGGAACCAGTTCTTGTTCTCCAACCTGGAAGCTCCCTGAACCCCATCCTTTTGGGGTTTCCTGGAGGCTTCATTCTGTAGGCATGATTGATTAAACCATTGGCCATTGGTGATTAATTCAACTTTTAGCCCCTTGCCCCTCCCTGGTGGTCAGGAGGTAAGGCTGAAAGTTCCAACCTTCTAATCACATGGTTGGTTCTACTGGCAACTAGCCTCCATCTTTAGATTACTTCGGGGCTTCAGCAAAAATCACCTCATTAATATAAACTCGGGCATGGTTGAAAGAGGTCTGTTATGAAAAACAAAAGAAATCTTTATCTCTCTTATCACCCAGGAAATCCTCAGGGTTTGAGGCGTGGTAGGCCGGCAACAAAGACCCAATATATATTTCTTATTATAAATCACAATATCATAGTGGTCTTTCATGGACTTGCCCAGAATGATGAACAACTGAAATGCTTAATGTGCATGTTCCCGCTGAGGTCCAACAAGGCGACGATGCTTTGCCATCTTCTTTCAGCTCTCATACTATAAACAAGTGTCCTTATCACAGTATATGCAGTGCCATGGTGTTCACCTTTCTGTACTTTTTGTCAGTGATTTCACTGTTTATAGCCCCCACGCATAGTGCTGAAGTGCTGTCCGGTGCTCCTAAGAAAAGTACATCACAAGAAAGCTGTGATGTGTCTTATGGAGATGAGCTTCAGTCAGGTCTGAGTTAGAGTGCTGACCATGAGTTCAATGCTAATGAACCAATAACGTATATTAAATAAGGTGCCTTTAAAAAGAAACACACATAAATCAACGTTGTGTACTGATGGGTTGATGAAAATGTTGTGACCAGAGAGGCTTGTGGGAACCTTTTATTGTTATTCCCCCTAGGTTTATATTTTGGAATTCAGAATTCATGGCAACATAGAACATAAATACCATGAGTACTGAGAATTGACTGTATATGTGGGTCCTCTACTAGACTCTATTATGCTTGCATTTCTGTCTATGACAATGTCTGTTTCCCGAAACACTATGGTTTAGCTCCTCATTTAGGCTTTAATTTCCCTTAGTAATTTTCTATAACTTTCAGAGTATAATTTTGCATGTATTCTGCTAAATTTATCAATACCTACTTTACAATTTTGATGCTGTTGTGAATGGACTATTTTATTTCATTTTTGTATTGGTCATTACTTGTATAAAGACACTAGCAAGAGTGTATATCCTTGCCTTATTCATTATCTTAGAAGGGAAACGTATCTGTTCCTTTATCAATAAGTGTAATGTTTCTCTAAGCTTTTTGAGAATGCCCTTTATCAAGCTGAAGTTCTCTTACATCCCTACTTTGCTGAGAGTTTATATTCAATTTTGTTCAATGCTTTTTTTGCATCTGAAATGATATGGTTTTCTCCTTTGTTAATGTGGAAAGTTACATTTATTGATTTTTGTATGTTAAACCCTTCTTACATTCCTGGGATAATTTACTTGGTCATAGAATAAACTTTCTTATGTATTTCTGGATATAATTTACTAAAATTCTGTGAAGGATTTTTGAGTCTATATAAATGAAGGGTGATAGTCTATAGTTTTCTTTGTCTTATTCTGATATCAGGTAATACTGGTCTCACATAAGTATTTGGGCAAAGTTTTCTCCTCTGTTTTCTGAGTAATTTTGGACATGATTAATATTATTTCTTCCGCAGTGGATTAGTAAAATTTATGAGCAAAGCCTGGAATTTTCTTGGGGGAATTATAAATTGAATTTCTATAACAAAGACAACTGAGTGCAGAACTCCTGGGTGTAGTATTCTACAAGGTTAACTAATTAATCTATTGGGTGTAGTACTATTGGACACAGTGTCAATTAGGTTAAGTTGGTTGTTAATGTTTTAAGGTCTTCTATAATCGTACTAATTTTCTGTCTACTTGTTCTATCAAATAATGAGAAAAAAGTTTTGAAATTTACAACTAAAATTGTGAATTTGTCAATTTCTCATGGCAATTCTACCAGTTTTTGCATCATGTAATGTAAGCTGTTTTATTAAACAGATACATGTTTGAGGTTGTTATGCACTTTTTTTTTTTTTTTTTTTGCGGTACGCGGGCCTCTCACTACTGTGGCCTCTCCCGTTGCGGAGCACAGGCTCCGCACGCGCAGGCTCAGCGGCCATGGCTCATGGGCCCAGCCGCTCCGCGGCATGTGGGATCCTCCCGGACCGGGACACGAACCCGTGTCCCCTGCATCGGCAGGTGGACTCTCAACCACTGCGCCACCAGGGAAGCCCTGTTATGCACTTTTGATAACTTATTATGTAATCTTTATCACTTTAAAACATACACTACATTCCTGGCAATATTATCTCTTCTGAATTCTACTTTGGCTGATATTAATATAGACCCTCAGTCTTTCTTTAGATTAATATTTGAATATATTTTTCATCTTTTCACTTTGTCTATCTCTGTCTTTATATTTAAAGCATGCAGACACAATATAGTTGATTTCTGCCTTTATTATATCCATTTAAAAAATCTTGGTCTTGGGCTTCCCTGGTGGTGCAGTGGTTAGGGGTCCGCTTGCCGATGCAGGGGGCACGGCTTCGTGCCCCGGTCCGGGAGGATCCCACGTGCCGCGGAGCGGCTGGGCCCGTGGGCCATGGCCGCTGTGTCTGCGCGTCCGGAGCCTGTGCTCCGCAGCAGGAGAGGCCGCAGCGGAGAGAGGCCCGCGTACCGCAAACAAAACAAAACAAAACAAAATCTTGGTCTTTTCATTAGCGTATTTAGACCATTTCATTTAATGTAATTATGAAATTACATTAATTTGTTAAGTGTACGTTACATTGGGCTTTGGTTTAAGTTTACCACATTAGTAGTTGTTTTCTATGTGCCCTGTCTGTTCTTTGTTCTTTTTCTGCTCTTTTCCTGCCTTCTTTTGTATTAATTGAACCTTTCTTGTATTTTTTTTCCTCCATTATTGGCTTATTTGCTATACTTCTGTTTACTTTTAAGATGCTGCTCTTCAGTTTACACTGTGTATTTTTATTATGGTCTGTCTTAAAGTAGTATACCACTCGATTTCCAACGTAAGAGCTTTACAACGGTAACCTCTATTTCCCTCTTCAGTCCTTTGTACTGTTGTTATCATTCATTCTACTTTTACATATGCTATAAACACTTGAATAAATGTCTATCTTTGGTTTTATTTTTTGAATTTTATTTTATTTATTTTTTTATACAGCAGGCTCTTAGTAGTTATCTATTTTATACATATTAGTGTATATATGTCAATCCTAATCTCCCAGTTCATCTCACCCTCCCACCTCCTCCACTTTCTGCCTTGGTGTCCATACATTTGTTCTCTACATTTATGTCTCTACTTCTGCCTTGCAAACTGCTTCATATGTACCATTTATCTAGATTCCACATTTATGCGTTAATATATGATATTTGTCTTTCTCTTTCAGACTTACTTCACTCTGCATGACAGTCTCTAGGTCCATCCACGTCTCTACAAATGACCCAATTTCGTTCCATTTTATGGCTGAATAATACCCCATTGTATATATGTACCACATCTTCCTTATCCATTCGTCTGTCAGTGGGCATTTAGGTTGCTTCCATTACCTGGCTATTGTAAATAGTGCTGCAATGAACACTGGGGTGCATGTGTCTTTTTGAATTATGATTTTCTCTGGGTGTATGCCCAGTAGTGGGATTGCTGGGTCATATGGTAATTCTATTTTTTGTTTAAGGAACATCCATACTATTTTCCATAGTGGCTGCATCAATTTACATTCCCACCAACAGTGCAAGAGGGTTCCCTTTCCCCCACACCCACTCCTGCATTTGTTGTTTGTAGATTTTCTGATGATGCCCATTCTAGCCATTGTGAGGTGATACCTCACTGAAGTTTTGATTGGCACTATTCTAATAATTAGTGATGTTGAGCAGTCTTGCATGTGCCTCTTGGCCATCTGGTATGTATTCTGCACATTTTTCGATTGGATTCTTTGTTATTCTTAATATCGAGCTGCATGAGCTGTTTATAGATTTTGGAGATTAACCCTTTGTTGATTCGTTTGCAAACATTTTCTCCCATTCTGAGGGCTGTCTTTTCATCTTGTTTATAGTTTCCTTTGCTGTGCAAAAGCTTTTAAGTTTCATTAGGTCACATTTGTTGATTTTTGTTTTTATTTCCATTACTCTAGGAGGTGGGTCAAAAAAGATCTTGGTGTGATTTATGTCAAAGGGTGTTCTTCCTTTGTTTTCTTCGAAAAGTTTTATAGTTTTCGGTCTTACATTTAGGTCTTTAATCCATTTTGAGTTTATTTTCATGTATGGTGTTAGGGAGTGTTCTAGTTTCATTCTTTTACATGTAGCTGTCCAGTTTTCCCAGCACCACTTACTGAAGAGACTGTCTTCTCTCCATTGTGTATCCTTGCCTCCTTTGTCATAGATTACTTGACCACAGGTGGGTGGGTTTATCTCTGGGCTTTCTATCCTGTTCCATCGATCTATACTTCTGCTTTTGTGCCAGTACCATACTGTCTTGATTACTGTAGCTTTGTAGCATAGACTGAAGTCAGGGAGACTGATTCCTCCAGCTCCGTTTTTTTCCCTCAAGATTTCTTTGGCTATTCAGGGTCCTCTCTGTCTCCATACAAATTTTAAGATCTTTTGTTCTAGTTCTATAAAAAGTGCCATTGGTAATTTGATAGGAATTGCAGTGTATCTGTAGATTGCTTTGGGTAATATAGTCATTTTCACAATATTGATTCTTCTAATCCAAGAACGTGGTATATCTTTCCATCTGTTTGTGTCATCTTTTATTTCTTTCATCAGTGTCTTATAGTTTTCTGAGTACAGGTCTTTTACCTCCTTAGGTAGGGTTATTCCTAAGTATTTTATTCCTTTTGTTGCAATGGGGAATGGGACTGTTTTCTTAATTTCTCTTTCTGATCTTTCGTTGTTAGTGTATAGGAATGCAAGAGATTTCTGTGTATTAATTTTGTTTCCTGCAACTTTACCAAATCCATTGATTAGCTCTAGTAGTTTTCTGCCGGCACCTTTAGCATTATCTATGTATAGTATCATGCCATCTGCAAACAGTGACAGTTTTACTTCTTCTTTTCCAACTTGTATTACTTTTATTTTTTTTCTTCTCTGATTGCTGTGGCTAGGCCTTCCAAAACTATGCTGAATAACAGTGGTGAGAGCAGACATCCTTCTCTTCTTCCTGATTTTAGGGGAAATGCTTTCAGCTTTTCACCATTGAGAATGATGTTTGCTGTGGGTTTGTCATAAATGGCCTTTATCATGTTAAGGCAGGTTCCCTCTATGCCCACTTTCTGGAGAGTTTTTATCATAAATGGGTGTTGAATATTGTTGAAAGCTTTTTCTGCATCTATTGAGAAGATCATGTGGTTTTTCTTCTTCAATTTGTTAATATGGTGTATCACATTGATTGATTTGTGTATATTGAAGAAATCTTGCATCTCTGGGATAAATCCCACTTGATCATGGGGTGTGATCCTTTTAATGTGTTGTTGGATTCCGTTTCCTAGTATTTTTTTTGAGCACTTTTGCGTCTATATTCATCAGTGATATTGGTCTGTAATTTGCTTTTTTTGTAGTATCTTTCTCTGGTTTTGGTATCAGGGTGATGGTGGCCTCATAGAATGAGTTTGGGAGTGTTCCTTCCTCTGCAAGTTTTTGTAAGAGTTTGAGAAGGATGAATGTTAGCGCTTCTCTAAATGTTTGATAGAATTCACCTGTGAAGCCATCTGGTCCTGGACTTTTGTCTATTGGAAGATTTTTAATCACAGTTTTAATTTCATTACTTGAGATTGGTCTGTTCATATTTTCCATTTCTTGCTGGTTCAGTCTTCAAAGGCTATACCTTTCTAAGAATTTGTCTACTTCTTCCAGGTTGTCCATTTTATTGGCACAGAGTTGCTTGTAGTAGACTATGATGATGCTTTGTATTTCTGTGGTGTCCATTGTAACGTCTCTTTTTTCATTTCTAATTTTATTGATTTGAGTCCGCTCCCTCTTTTTCTTGATGAATCTATCTGGCTAAAGGTTTATCAATTTTGTTTATCTTCTCAAAGAACAAGCTTTTAGTTTTATTGATATTTGCTATTGTTTTCTTTGTTTCTATTTCACTTATATCTGCTCCGATCTTTATGATTTCTTTTCTTCTACTAACTTTGGGTTTGTTTGTTCTTCTTTCTCTAGTTCCTTTAGGTGTAAGGTTAGATTGTTTGAGATTTTTCTTGTTTCTTGAGGTAGGATTGTATTGTTATAAACTTTGCTCTCAGAACTGTTTTTGCTGCAACCCATAGGTTTTGGATTGTTGTCTTTTCGTTGTCATCTGTCTCTAGGTAGTTTTTGATTTCCTCTTTGATTTCTTCAGTGATCTCTTGGTTATTTAGTAACGTATTGTTTAGCTTCCATGTGTTTGTGCTTTTTACATTTTTTTCTCAGGTAACTGATTTCTAATCTCATAGTGTTTTGGTCGGAAAAGATGCTTGATATGATATCACTTTTCTTAAATTTACCAAGGATTGCTTTGTGACCCAAGATGTGATCTATCCTGGAGAATGTTAAATGTGCACTTGAGAAGAAAGTGTAACCTGCTGTTTTCAGATGGAATGTCCTATAAATATCAATTAAATCTATCTGGTCTATTGTGTCATTTAAAGCTTGTGTTTCCTTATTAATTTTCTGTCTGCATGATCTGTCCACTGGTGTAAGTGAGGCGTTAAAGTCCCCCACTATTATTGTGTTACCATCGATTTCCTCTTTTATAGCTGTTAGCATTTGCCTTATGTATTGAGGTGCTCCTATGTTGGGTGCATACATATTTATCATTGTTATATCTTCTTCTTGGATTGATCCCTTGATCATTATGTAGCACCTTTCTTTGTCTCTTGTAACATTCTTTATTTTAAAGGCCGTTTTATATGGTACGAGTATTGCTATTCCAGTTTTCTTTTGATTTCCATTTGCATGAAATATGTTTTTCCATCCCCCACTTTCAGTCTGTATGTGTCCCTAGGTCTGAAGTGGGTCTCTTGTAGACAGCAAATATATAGGTCTTGTTCCTGTATCCATTCAGTGAGCCCATGTCTTTTGGTTGGAGTATTTAATCCATTCACATTTAAGGTAATTATCATTATGTATGTTCCTATTACGATTTTCTTAATTGTTTTGCATTTGTTTTTGTAGGTTCTTTTCTCCTCTTGTGTTTCCCACTTAGAGAAGTTCCTTTAGCATTTGTTGTAGAGCTGGTTTGGTGGTGCTGAATTCTCTTAGATTTTGCTTGTCTGTAAAGCTTTTGATTTCTCCATCAAATCTGAATGAGATCCTTACTGGGTAGAGTAATCTTGGTTGTAGGTTCTTCCCTTTCATCACTTTAAATATGTCGTGCCACTCCCTTCTGGCTTGCAGAGTTTCTGCTGAGAAACCAGCTGTTAACCTTATGGGACTTCCTTGTATGTTATTTGTCATTTTTCCCTTGTTGCTTTTCATAAATTTTCTTTGTCTTTAATTTTTGTCAATGTGATTACTATGTGTCTTGGTGTGTCTCTCCTTAGGTTTATCCTGCCTGAGACTCTCTGTGCTTCCTGGACTTGGGTGACTATTTCCTTTCCCATGTTTGGGAAGTTTTCGACTATAAACTCTTCAAATATTTTCTCGTGTCCTTTCTCTCTCTCTTCTCCTTCTGGGACCCCTATAATGAGAATGTTGGTGCATTTAATGTTGTCCTAGAGGTCTCTTAGGCTGTCTTTATTTGTTTTCATTCTTTTTTTCTTTATTCTGTCCCACGGCAGTAAATTCCACCATTCTTTCTTCCAGGTTGCTTATCCGTTCTTCTGCTATTGATGCCTTCTAGTGTATTTTTCATTTCAGTTATTGTATTGTTCATCTCTGTTTGTTTATCCTTTAATTCTTCTAGGTCTTTGTTAAACATTTCTTGCCTCTTTTCAATCTTTGCCTCCATTGTTTTTCTGAGGTCCTGGATCATCTTTACTATCACTTTTCTGAATTCTTTTTCTGGAAGGTTGCCTATCTCCACTTCATTTAGTTGTTTTTCTGGGGTTTTATCATGTTCCTTCATCTGGTATGTAGTCCTCTGCCTTTTCATTTTGTCTCTTTTTCTGTGAATATGATTTTCGTCCCACAGGCTGCAGGACTGTAGTTCTTCTTGTTTCTGCTGTCTACCCTCTGGTGGATGAGGCTATCTAAGAGGTCTGTGCAAGCTTCCTGATGGGAGGGACCGGTGGTTTGTAGAGCTGGGTGTTGTTCCAGTGGGCAGAGCTCAGCAAAACTTTAAACCACTTGTCTGCAGATTGGTGGGGCTGGGTTCCCTCCCTGTTGGTTGTTTGGCTTGAGGCAACCCAGCACTGGCGCCTCCAGGCTCTTTGGTGGGGCTAATGGCAGACTCCAGGGTGGGGGGGGGGTGCTCACGCCAAGGAGTACTTCCCAGAACTTCTGCTGCCAGTGTCCTTGTCACTGCGGTGAGCCACAGCCACCCCCCGCCTCTGTAGGAGACCCTCCAACACTAGCAGGTAGGTCTGGTTCATTCTCCTATGGGGTCACTGCTCCTTCCCCTGGGACCTGATGCACACACTAGTTTGTGTTAGGCCTCAAAGAGTACAATCTCAGTTTCCTCCAGTCCTGTCGAAGTCCTGCAATCAAATCCTGCTAGCCTTCAAAGTCTGATTCTCTGGGAATTCCTCCTCCCGTTGCTGGACCCACAGGTTGGGAAGCGTGACGTGGGGCTCAGAACCTTCACTCCAGTGGGTGGACTTCTGTGGTATAAGTGTTCTCCAGTTTGTGAGTCACCCACCCAGCAGTTATGGGATTTGATTTTACTGTGATGGCATGTCTCCTACCATCTCATTGCAGCTTCTCCTTTGCCTTTGGATGTGGGGTATTTTTTTGGTGAGTTCTAATGTCTTCCTGTCAATGACGGTTCAGCAGTTAGTTGTGATTCCAGTTCTCTCACAAAAGGGAGTGAGCGCACGTCCTTCTACTCCACCATCTTGAACAAATCTCCTCTATCTTTGGTTTTAAATTGCCAGTTATCTTTAACATGAAAGTAAATTAGGAAAAATATTTTATATTTTGTATTCAATTATATGTTTACCATTCATGGAGCTCTTCATTCTTTCATGTAACTCCAAGTTTCCCTCTGGCATTATTTTTCTTAAGCCTGAAGAAATTTCTTTAAAATTTCTTTAGTCCAATATGTCGGTAATGAATTCTCTCACCTTTTGTTTATTTGAAAAAGTCATTTTTGTCTGCATTTCTGAAAGATATTTTCATTGGATATATATTTCTAGGTTGATTTTTTTTTTCTTTCAACACTTCAAAAATGCCATTATACTGTTGTTTGTATTATTTCTGACAATAAGACTGTAGTTATGTTTCTGTTTGTTCCCCTTTGTATAGTGTTCCTTTTTATTCTCTATCTGCTTAAAAATTCTCCATTACTCATTTTTAGCATTTTGAGTATGATCTACTTTGATTGTGTGTTCTTTGTATTTATCCTACATAGGGTTTCTTGAACTTCCTGGATCTGCAGGTTTATAGTTTTCATCACATATGGAAGACTTTAAGCTATTATTTCTTCAATATATTTTTTTCTGCATCTTTCTCCTCTTCTCTCCTTCTGGGATTGCCAGGTACACCTACAATAGCCATGTAGATACTGTGACACAGAGCACTGAGGCTCTGTTCTTTTGCTTTTGCAATCCTTTTATCCCCTTATGCTTCATTTTGGATAGTTTCCATGGTGATGTCTTCAGCTTAACTGATTTTTATTTTCTGAAGCCTCAATGTAATGGTTAAGTCTATTCGGTGAATTTCAAATTTCAAATAGTATACTTTTAGCTTTAGAAGTTCCATTTTCATGTCATCAATTTCTTTCCTTATTGTGTTAGTCTTTCCTTTAAATCTTCAAGATCATTTATATTAGCTGTTGGAAAGCCTTCATCTGATAATTTCAAAATTTTTTTCATTTCTGGGGATGTTTCTATTGAGCAATTTTCCTATTATTATAGGTCACATTTTGCAGCTTCTTTGTATGCCTAAAAAAATTGGAATGAGTGCTTAACATCATGAATGTTATAATGATAATTGTTTTAACCATTTTTCTTGCTACAAAGATTGGTGAAATTTGCTACTAGTAAATAAGGTTTATCTTTACAAGGCTTAATTTTAAAGTCTGTTAGGGTGTGTCCAAAGTAGCCTTTACTCTAGGGATATTTCATCCTTATTACTAAGGCATGACTCTTCTCGTGTCTCTACTAATGGTCTGTTTTTTTTTTTTTCCTCCATTATGGCTTGTGAGAATTCAAATATATCTCTGCCTTATGTGAGCTCTGGGAACTTGTTCAGTTTACAGCTCCATGGAAATCTTTATTTGCATGGCCTGTGGAGTTTCACATTATGTATGCAAGGATTAGTATTCAGCCAAAGACTCAAGGGGCTTTCCAGGCAGATTTCTGAAACTCCTTCTCTGAATGCCTCCATTTTTGTATTCTGCCTTGCAAATTCCAGTTCCCTAGGCCTCTCCAAACATTCTTCTCTCCTCTCATCTTGGCGAGACTTATAGGTTCTGCTTGAAGCCACCTCTCCATATTGCAGACTGGAAAGCACTTCTGAGTATGAATCTGAAGTGGTTTCAGAAGGCACCTAATTTGTTTTTCCTTCTAATAGAATCACAAATCTGTACTGACTGTTTTCTGATGTCTGAAAATAGTTATTTCATGTATTTTGTGCAGTTTTCTAGTTATTTCCGATGGAAGGACAAATTTTATGCCATTATTACTTCACCAGAGGAACCAGAGTAATCATTCAAAAATACAAGCGTGATGATGCTACTCTCGAGCTTAACACCTTTCCAAGCTGACGATATAACTTACTGTCTACAGTGGGATATTTTGGTAGTGCTAAAATGCTAATCCAAAGTGAGTATTGTAATAACAGAAATAAAGGAGCATGATCACAGGAAAACTGTAACCATCCGCCAATGTCATATATATGGCTTAGCTTCTGGGCTTTCATTACATTTACCCACCTCTTTCTCCAACAACTTTTAGTCCTTAAGCTTTAATACCTTCACAATGCTCTTTCCTTTGCTTCTGACACCTCTCTTCTCTTGTCCACCAAGTAAACTCCTCTTCTGCCCTCCACGCGGTTGAAACACCACCTTCCTCTATGTCTACGTAGGACTCAACCGTATTTGGCATGTACTTCATGGCACTGCATTAATTTGTTCACAGGTTGCCTCCTCTTATGAGTTAGGCTTTTGAGGAAGTGAGTGCAAAATCAAGAAATATGACTTAGAAAAATTAATCTTAGAAGCACTATTTGTGAAAAACTGGATAAAGGAAAAGTGATCAAGGCAACTTAGGAGACTGCTGAACATCTACAGTTTTATTTCATATTACCCTTCGAAGCTCAAGGAACTCAAAGGCCTCAACACATATCATTCTACTTAATCTTAGACTCTCAACAATAGTCAAAATCTGTTCAGAAAATCAGGATTTTAAAATCTGCAAATCCCAGTATAGATGTTCTTCATAGTTTATGATCTAAGCACACCTGCCAAGGTTTGATAAGTTTTAAAGCTGGGAAAATACCAGCAATTTTCCCACTGAGCTATATTTAATATCCTACTGTAGAACCCACTGCAACTGACACATTGTGCCCGCAATCGCATTACTTGATATAAAACTCTCCAGCTTAGGGGGCTTCCCTGGCAGTGCAGTGGTTAAGAATCTGCCTGCCAATGCAAGGGACAAGGGTTCGACTTCTGGTCCGGAAGATCCCACATGCCACGGAGCAACTAAGCTCGTGCGCCACAACTACTGAGCCTGCGCTCTAGAGCCCGCGAGCCACAACTACTGAGCCCACATGCAACAACTACTAAAGCCCATGCAACTAGAGCCTGTGCTCCGCAACAAGAAAAGGCACGGCAATGAGAAGCCCATGCACTGCAATTAAGAGGAGCCCCCGCTTGCCGCAACTAGAGAAAGCATGAGTGCAGCAACGAAGACCCAACACAGCTAAACAAAACAAAACAGATCAATAACAAAAAACTCTACAGTTTAACACTGTCATGATTTTTTTTCCTTTTATGAAAATTTATTATAATTCAAAGAGTTTCCAAACTGGGACAAATACATAAAAGAAAGATTTTCAAGAACATAAAACAAAGATTTTCGGCCCTCCCTGGTGGCGCAGTGGTGGAGAGTCTGCCTGCCGATGCAGGGGACGCGGGTTCGTGCCCCGGTCTGGGAAGATCCCACATGCCACGGAGCGGCTGGGCCCGTAAGCCATGGCCGCTGAGCCTGCGCGTCCGGAGCCTGTGCTCCACAACAGGAGAGGCCACAACAGTGAGAGGCCCGCGTACCACAAAAAAAAAAAAAAAAAAAAGATTTTCCAGATACTCGACATTAGGCAATCAACAACACTGATTCATGGGAGATTGAAAAGAAGTGAGGTAGAGCTGTTCATTACCCCAGCTTCCTGCATTAAGAGAGTTTCCAGACTATGGTATCTAGAGGATAGCCCAGTGACCATCCTGAGATGAGTCTGGGAGGACAAGGTGACTAGAGTTTGTAGGACAGGGTGCCAGAGAGGAGACTGCTGCAATAGAGAGAACCCTGAGATCTGCAGAAGGTCTCCCTAGAGTACTCAGCACAATCCTGAGTAGCCCAAGTGTGTGAGGAAACAACTTGAGGCTGGGGAAAGAATCATCTGAAAGGAGCAGAAAGAAAACACCAGGTGCTCACACAAAGCCAAAAACAGTCATTGTTTTCACTAGCTAGAGTGGAAAACCTCATCATTAATGGGGCACTGGATACAGCACTCAAAAGAATCTTGTCTCAGCTGTGGGCAATAATTAGCCATAGACTCAATGCTGCTCTGTTCTCACCTAACAAATTGCAAAAGCAAGACCCAGAAGGATCACATTGTTTCCAAGTAACTTAACTGCACCCTAGAAGAAAGCTCAAGAAGATTCATAGAAATACAAAAAGGCAGAATTCTCACCATCTGATATCCAACTGAAGATTACTAGACCTACAAGGAAGCAAGAAAATGCAACCCATAAGGAGGAGAACACATGTCAAAATCAACTCAGAACTGACACAGGTGTTAAAGTTAGCAGATAAGGATATTAGTTATTATAATTGTAATCATATGTCCCCAAAGTTAAAGAGACACAGAAGATATACAGAAGACCCAAATCAAACTTCTGGAGATAAAAACTACAGTGTGTGATGAAAATATACAGTGAATGCAAATAATGGCAGACTAGAGATTGCAGAAGAAAAGATTCATGAACTTGAAGACACAGCAATAGAAACTACACAAAATGAAACACAGAGAAAAAAATGGTAAAAAAAAAAAAAAAAGACTATCAGTGAACTACAGGATAACTTCACGTGTATCCTAATGTACATGAAATTGGAGTCCCTATAGAAGAAAGGGATGAGGGGGATAGAAAATATGTTTGAAGAAATAATGAAAAAAATTCAAATTTGATCAAAATTATAAATTCATACATTCAAGAAACTCAATGAACTCTAAGCACAGGAAACATGAAGAAAGCTATACCAGGACACAGTAGAGTCAAATTGCTCAAAAATCAGTGATAAGGAGAAAATATTAAAAGCAGCCAGAGTAACATGAAATTCAGATAAGGATTACAGCAGATTTTTTTGTTGCTGTTGGAAACAATGCCAGTGAGACAATGGTAGAGCCACATCTTTAAAATGTGGAAAGAAAATGAATACTAACTTAGTAATACATAACCAGCAAAAACACCTGTAAAAATCTAAGGTAAAATAAAGACATTTTAAGACATACAGAAGCTGAAAGAATTCATAACCAGCAGATCTTCACTTCAAGAAACGTTAAAGAACTCCTGTAGGCAGAAGGAAAATAACAGATGGAAATACGGCCATACACAAAGGACTAAAGAGAACTGGAAATGGTAACTTCAGAAGTAATAACATAAAAATATATTTTATTATTAAATGTGTTTAAAATATAATTGATTGTTTAAACAAAAATAATAATTGATGTGGAATCTATAACATGTATCAGGAAAACATGTAACAACAATAGCATAAAGGTGAGTGGGAAATGAAAGTATCCTATTGAAAAGTTCTTATACTGTACACGAAGTGCCAGGATATCACTTGAAAGTAGACTGTGATAAGTTAAAGAAGTCTGCTACAAACCCTAAAGCAACCACTGAAATAACTAAGCAGAGTTATAGTTAGTAAGACAACAAATAAGATAAAATGCAATAATGAAACAACACAAAAGAAGGCAGAAAAAGAGGGAAGCAAAACAAACAAAAAAGAAAGATTGAGTAGAAAACAGATAGCAAGACAACAGACTTAGTCCTATGCATATCAATAATAACATGTAATGAAAACATCCTCAAATCCCAACTGAGAGACAGAAATGGTGAGAGTGTGTAAACAGTCAAAACCTATTATATGCTGCTTATAAGAAACATACTTTAAATATAAAAAAACAGATTTAAACAAAATGATAGAAGTAGATATTACACGCTAACATTAGTCAAAAGAAAGCTAGAGAGGTTATATTAATATCTAAGTGTATCTCAGAGCAACCAGGGAAAAGAGGGTTATATCATAATGTTTAAGGAATCCATCCATCCATAGGACATTACACCTATATGACTACACACCTAATAACAGAGTTTCAAAATGCATGAAGAAAAAATGGATATGATGGCCAGAAGAAATAGACAAACCTATAATTATAGCCATATTTTGATATCCCTCACTTAGTAACAGACAGAATAAGTAGGAAGAAAATCAGAATGCAGCCTTAAACCACTCTATGACATGATGGTCTATATAGAAAATCCAGTGGAATCTACAAAAATTAATAAGTTAGTTTCACAATGTTGCAGGATATAAGATCAATAAACAAAGATCAATATGTACCTACATGCTAGCAACTAATAAACAGAAATTGAAATTAAAAAACAAATGCTATTTACAATCGCAAAATACTTAGGGACAAATCTGATAAAAAATGTTCAAGTCCTATACTAAAAACTGCAAAATAGTGCAGAGAGAAGTTAAAAGAGATTTAAATAAATGGAGATGAATACTGTCCTCATGGCTTGGAAGAATCAATACTGTCAAGATATCAATTCTCTCCAGCTTGATCTGTAGATTCAATACAATCCCAATAAAAATCCCAGCAAGCATTTTATTTTTAATTTTTTTTGGTAGAAATTGACAAGCTGATTCTAAAATTGACAAGGAAATGCAAAGGTGTTAAAATAACAAAACTTTGAAAAACAAGAACAAAACAGAAGAACTAACACTACATGATAGAAAATCTCATTATAAACCTACACTGACAAAGACAGTGTGATATTGGTGTAAAGACTGAGACACAGGAACCAAATAGAGAATCCAGAAATACACATAGATGGACAACTGGTTTTTAGCAAAAGTGCAAAGGCAATTCAATAGAGAAAGGAAAGAATTTTCAATAATTGGAGGCTAGAACAATTGTATACACATGTGCAAAAACTGAACTTCCATCCATACTTTAAAGTGGACCTTAAACCCAAATGTAAAACTGTAAAGTTGCAAAACTTTTCAAAGAAAACATAGGGAACAAAATCTTTTGACCTTGGATTAGGGAAAGATTTTGTAACTATGACACCTAAAACATTATCCATAAAGAAAAAACTGATAAAATAAACTTCATCCAAATTATTCTTAAAAAATTAACAATGTCGGGGAGACCTTCAAGATGGCAGACGAGTAAGACGTGGAGATCACCTTCCTCCCCACAAATACATCGGAAATACATCTACACGTGGAACAACTCCTACAGAACACCTACTGAACGTTGGCAGAAGACCTTACACTCCCCAAAAGGCAAAAAACTCCCCATGTACCTGGGTAGGGCAAAAGAAAAAAGAAAAAACAGAGACAAAAGAAAAGGGATGGGACCTGCACCTTGGGGAGGGAGCTCTGAAGGAGGAAAAGTTTCCATACGCTAGGAAGCCCCTTCACTGGCAGAGACGGGGGGTGGCGGGGGAAGCTTCGGGTCCACGGAGGAGAGTGCAGCAACAGGGGTGCGAAGGGCAAAGTGGAGAGATTCCTGCATGGAGGATCGGTGCCGACCAGCACTCACCAGCCTGAGAGGCTTGTCTGCTCACCCGCTGGGGTGGGCGGGGGCTGGGAGCTGAGGCGCTAGCTTCGGAGATCAGATCCCAGGGAGAGGACTGGGGTTGGCTGCGTGGACACAGCCTGAAGGGGGCTAGTGCACCACAGCTAGCCAGGAAGGAGTCCAGGGAAAAGTCTGGAACTGCCTAAGAGGCAAGAGACCATTGTTTCGTGGTGCGCGAGGATAGGGGCTTCAGAGCACTGCCTAAACAAGCTCCAGAGACAGGCGTGAGCCGCAGCTATCAGCGCGGACCCCAGAGATGGGCATGAAACGCTAAGGATGCCGCTGCAGCCCCCAAGAAGCTTGTGTACAAGCACAGGTCACTATCCACACCTCCCCTCCTGGGAGCCTCTGTAACCCAGCACTGCCAGGGTCCCATTATCCAGAGACAACTTCCCTGGGAGAACACACCGTGCACCTCAGGCTGTTGCAACGTCACACCGGCCTCTGCCGCCGCAGGCCCGCCCCGCATTCTGTGCCCCTCCCTCCCCCACCGGCCTGAGTGAGCCAGAGCCCCCTAATCAGCCGCTCCTTTAACCCCATCCTGTCTGAGCGGGAACAGACGCCCTCAGGCGACCTACATGCAGAGGCAATGCCAAATCCAAAGCTGAACCCCAGGAGCTGTGGGAACAAAGAAGAGAAAGGGAAATCTCTCCCAGCAGCCTCAGGAGCAGCAGAGTAAAAATCCACAATCAACTTGATGTACCCTGCGTCTGTGGAATACCTGAATAGACAACCAATCATCCCAAAACTGAGGTGGCGGACACTGGAAGCAACTGCAGACTTGGGATCTACTTTCGGCATCTAATCTGTTTCTGGTTTTATGTTTATCTTAGTTTAGTATTTAGAGCTTATTATCACTGGTAGGTTTGTTTACTGATTTGGTTGCTCTCATCCTTTTTTTTATATAGAGATATATATTTTTTTTTCCTTCTTCTCTTTTTCTTAGTGTCTCTGTGTATGCTTCTTTGTGGGATTTTGTCTGTATAGCTTTGCTTTTACCATTTGTTCTAGGCTTCTGTCTGTCCGTTTTTTTCTTTTTGTTTTTTAGTAGTTTTTGGCACTTGTTATTATTGGTGGATTTGTTTTTTGGTTTGGTTGCTCTCTTCTTTCTTTTTCTTTTTTTTATTATTTTTAAATTTTTTATATTATTAATAATTAAAAATTTTTTAAAATAACTTTTTATTTTCTTTCTTTCTTTCTCTTATTTTCTCCCTTTTCTTCTGAGCCGTGCGGCTGACAGGTTCTTGGTGCTCTGGGTGGGTGTCAGGCCTGTGTCTCTGAGGTGGGAGAGATCCAAGTTCAGGACACTGGTCCACCAGAGACCTCCTAGCTCCACATAATATCAAACGGCTAAAGCTCTCCCAGAGATCTCCATCTCAACGCCAAGACTGAGCTCCACTCAACGACCAGCAAGCTCCAGTGCTGGACGCCCGATGCCAAACAACTAGCAAGACAGGAACACAACCCCACTCACTAGCGGAGAGGCTGCCTAAAATCATCATAAGGTCAGAGATACCCCAACACACACCAGTGTATGCGGTCCTGCCCACCAGAAAGAAAAGACCCAGCCTCATCCATCAGAACACAGGCACCAGTCCCCTCCACCAGGAAGCCTACACAACCCACTGAACCAACCTTAGCCACTGGGGACAGACACCAAAAACAACAGGAAGTATGAACACGCAGGCTGCAAAAAGCAGACCCCAAACACGGTAAGTTAAGCAAAATGAGAAGACAGAGAAATACACAGCAGATGAAGGAGCAAGGTAAAAACCTACCAGATAAAACAAATGAAGAGGAAATAGGCAGTCTACCTGAAAAAGAATTCAGAGTAATGATAGTAAAGATGATCCAAAATCTTGCAAACAGAATGGGGAAAACATAAGAAACGTTTAACAAGGACTTAGAAGAACTAAAGAGCAAACAAACAATGATGAACTAAACAATAAATGAAATTAAAAATTCTCTAGAAGGAATCAACAGCAGAATAACTGAGACAGAAGAATGGATAAGTGACCTGGAAGATAAAATAGTGGAAATAACTACTGCAGAGCAGAATAAACAAAAAAGAATGAAAAGAATATAGGATAGTCTTAGAAACCTCTGGGACAACATTAAATGCACCAGCATTCAAATTATAGGGGTCCCAGAAGAAGAAGAAAAAAGGGACTGAGAAAATATTTGAAGAGATTATAGCTGAAAACTTCCCTAATAAGGGTAAGGAAAGAGTCAATAAACTCCAGGAAGTGCAGAGAGTCCCATACAGGATAAATCCAAGGAGAAAAATGCCAAGACACATATTAATCAAACTATCAAAAAATAAATACAAAGAAAAAAATTTAAAAGCAGCAAGGGAAAAACAACAAATAACATACAAGGGAATCCCCATAAGGTTAAGAGCTGATATTTCAGCAGAAACTCTGTAAGACAGAAGGGATGGCAGGACATACTTAAAGTCATGAAACGGAAAAACCTACAACCAAGATTACTCTACCCAGCAAGAATCTCATTCACATTCAATGGAGAAATTAAAACCTTTACAGACAAGCAAAAGTGAAGAGAATTCAGCACCACCAAACAAGCTTTACAGCAAATGCTAAAGGAACTTCTCTAGGCAGAAAACACAAGAGAAGAAAAAGACCTACAATAACAAACCCAAAACAATTAAGAAAATGGTAGTAGGAACATACATATCGATACTTACCTTAAATGTAAATGGATTAAACCTTCGCCCCAAAAGACAGAGACTGGTTGAATGGATACAAAAACAAGACCCATATATATGCTGTCTACAAGAGACCTACTTCAGACCTAGGGACACATACAGACTGAAAGAGAGGGGATGGAAAAAGATATTCCATGCAAATGGAAATCAAAATAAAGCTGGAGTAGCAATGCCCATATCAGATAAAATAGACTTAAAATAAAGACTATTACAAGAGACAAAGAAGGACACTACATAATGATCAAGGGACCGATCCAAGAAGAAAATATAACAATTGTAAATATTTATGCACCCAACATAGGAGCACTTCAGTACATAAGGCAAATGCTAACAGCCATAAAAGGGAAAATCGACAGTAACACAATCATAGTAGGGGACTTTAACAGCTCACTCTCACCAATGGACAGATCATCCAAAATGAAAATAAATAAGGAAACAAAAGCTTTAAATGACACATTAAACAAGATGGACTTAACTGATATTTATAGGACATTACATCCAAAAACAACAGAGTATACTTTCTTCTCAAGTGCTCATGGAACATTCTCCAGGATAGATCATATCTTGGGTCATAAATCAAGCCTAGGGAAATTTAAGAAAATTGAAGTCATATCAAGTATCTTTTCCGACCACAATGCTATGAGACTAGATATCAATTACAGGAAAAAATCTGTAAAAAATATAAACACATGGAGGCTAAACAATACACTACTTAATAACCAAGAGATCACTGAAGAAATCAAAGAGGAAATCAAAAAATACCTAGAAACAAATGACAATGAAAACACAACGACTCAAAACCTATGGGAGGCAGCAAAAGCAGTTCTAAGAGGGAAGTTTATAGAAATACAATCCTATCACAAGAAACATCTCAAATAAACAACCTAAACTTATACCTAAAGCAATTACAGAAAGAACAGAAAAACCTCCAAGTTAGCAGAAGGAAAGACATCATAAAGATCAGATCAGAAATAAATGAAAAAGAAATGAAGGAAATGATAACAAAGATCAATAAAACTAAAAGCTGGTTCTTTGAGAAGACAAACAAAGTTGATAAACCATTAGCCAGACTCATCAAGAAAAAAAGGGAGAAGACTCAAATCAATAGAATTAGAAATGAAAAAGGAGAAGTAACAACTGACACTGGAGAAATACAAAAGATCATGAGAGATTACTATAAGCAGCTATATGCCAATAAAATGGACAACCTGGAAGAAATGGACAAATTCTTAGATATGTACAACCTTCCGAGACTAAACCAGGAAGAAATAGAAAATATGAACAGACCAATCACAAACACTGAAATTGAGACTGTGATTAAAAATCTTGCAACAAACAAAAGCCCAGGACCAGATGGCTTCACAGGCAAATTCTATCAAACATTTACAGAAGAGCTAACACCTATCCTTCTCAAACTCTTCCAAAATATAGCAGAGGGAGGAACACTCCCAAACTCATTCTACGAGGCCACCATCACCCTGATACCAAAACCAGACAAAGATGTCACAAAAAAAGAAAACTAGAGGCCAATATCACTGATGAACAAAGATGCAAAAATCCTCAACAAAATACTAGCAAACAGAATCCAACAGCACAATAAAAGGATCATACACCATGGTCAAGTGGGGTTTATCCCAGGAATGCAAGGATTCTTCAATATATGCAAATCAATCAATGTGATAAACCATAGTAACAAACTGAAGGAGTAAAACCATATGATCATCTCAATAGATGCAGAAAGAGCTGCAACAAAATTCAACACCCATTTATGATAAAAACCCTCCAGAAAGTAGGCATAGAGGCAACTTACCTCAACATAATAAAGGCCATATATGGCAAACCCACAGCCAGCATCGTTCTCAATGGTGAAAAACTGAAACCATTTCCTCTAAGATCAGGAACAAGACAAAGTTGTCCACTCTCACCACTATTACTCAACATAGTTTTGGAAGTTTTAGCCACAGCAATCAGAGAAGAAAAAGAAATAAAAGGAATCCAAATCGGAAAAGAGGAAGTAAAGCTGTCACTGCTTGCAGATGACATGATACTATACATAGAGAATCCTAAAGATGCTACCAGAAAACTACTAGAACTAACTAATGAAACTGGTAAAGTAGCAGGATACAAAATTAATGCAGATAAATCTCTTGCACTCCTATAAACTAATGATGAAAAACCTTAAAGAGAAATTTAGGAAACACTCCTACTTACCACTGCAACAAAAAGAATAAAATACCTAGGAATAAACCTACCGAAGGAGACAAAAGATCTGTATGCAGAAAACTATAAGACACTAATGAAAGAAATTAAATACGATACAAACAGTTGGAGAGGTACCATGTTCTTGGATTGGAAGAATCAACACCGTGAAAATGACTGTACTACCCAAAGCAATCTACAGATTCAATGCAATCCCTATCAAACTACAACTGGCATTTTTCACAGAACTAGATTTAAACATTTCACAATTTGTATGGAAACACAGAGGACCCTGAATAGCCAAAGTAATTTTGAGAAAGAAAAACAGAGCTGGAGGAATTGGGCTCCCAGTCTTCACACTATACTACAAAGCTACAGTAATCAAGACAGTATGGTACTGGCACGAAAAGAGAAACGCAGATCAATGGAACAGGAAAGAAAGCCCAGATATAAACCCACGCACATACAGTTGCCTTATTTTTGATAAAGGATGCAAGAATATACAATGGAGAAAAGACAGCCTCTTCAATAAGTGGTGCTGGGAAAACTGTACAGCTACATGTAAAGGTATGAAATTAGATCACTCCCTAACACCATACACAAAAAGAAACTCAAAATGGATTAAAGACCTAAATGTAAGGCCAGACACTATAAAACTCTTAGTGGAAGAAATAGGCAGAACACTCTATGACATAAATCACAGCAAGATCCTTTTGAAGCCACCTCCTAGAGAAATGGAAGTAAAAACAAAAATCAACAAATGGGACCTAATGAAACTTAAAAGCTTTTGCACAGCAAAGGAAACCATAAACAAGACAAAAAGACAACCCTCAGAATGGGAGAAAATATTTGCAAATGAAGCAACTGATAAAGGATTAATCTCCAAAATTTACAAGCAGCTCATGCACCTCAATATCAAAAAAGGAAACAACCCAGTCCAAAAATGGACAGAAGACCTAAATAGACATTTCTCCAAAGAAGATATACAGATTGCTAACAAACACATGAAAGGATGCTCAACATCACTAATCATTAGAGAAATGCAAATCAAAACTACAATGACATATCACCTCACACCAGTAAGAATGGCTATCATCAAAAAATCTACAAACAATAAATGCTGGAGAGGGTGTGGAGAAAAGGGAACCCTCTTGCACTGTTGATGGGACTGTAAATTGATACAGCCACTATGGAGAACAGTATGGAGGTTCCTTAAAAAACCAAAAATAGAACTACCATACGACCCAGCAATCCCACTACTGGGCACATACCCTAAGAAAACCATAATTCAAAAAGAGACATGTACCACAATGTTCACTGCAGCTCTATTTACAATAGCCAGGACATGGAAGCAACCTAAGTGTCCATCGACAGATGAATGGGTAAAGATGTGGCACATATATACAATGGAATGTTAGCCATAAAAAGAAATGAAATTGAGTTATTTGTGGTGAGGTGGATGGACCTAGAGTCTGTCATACAGAGTGAAGTAAGTCAGAAAGAGAAAAACAAATACTGTATGCTAACACATATATATGGAATCTAAAAAAAGAAAAATCGTTCTGTAGAACCTAGGGGCAGGACAGGAGTAAAGATGCAGACGTAGAGAATGCACTTGAGGACACGGGGGCAGGAAGGGTAAGCTGGGACGAAGTGAGAGGTTGACATGGACTTATGTATACTACCAAATGTACAATAGATAGCTAGTGGGAAGCAGCTGCATAGCACAGGGAGATCAGCTCGGTGCTTTGTGACCAGCTAGAGGGGTGGGATAGGGAGGATGGGAGGGAGATGCAAGAGGGAGGAGATATGGGGATATATGTATATATACAGCTGATCCACTTTGTTATACAGCAGAAACGAACACACCATTGTAAAGCAATTATACTCCAATAAAAACGTAGAAAATAAAATGAAAAAAAAAAAACCTAACAATGTGAACCTTCGAAAGACACTGTTAAAGAGAATGTAAAGACAAGTCCCATACTGACAGAAAATATTTGCAAAGTATGTATCTTCAAAGTACACAAGACTTGTATGTATATAAAATATATATAAGGAACTTTCAGGCTTCCCTGGTGGCACAGTGGTTAAGAATCCGCCTGCCAATGCAGGGGACAGGGGTTCGATCCCTGGTCCGGGAAGATCCCACTTGCCGCGGAGCAACTAAGCCCGTGCACCACAACTACTGAGCCTGCGCTCCAGAGCCCGCGAGCCATAACTCCAGAAGCCTAGGTGCCTAGAGCCCGTGCTCTGCAACAAGAGAAGCCACCGCAGTGAGAAGCCCGCACACCACAACGACGAATAGCCCCCGCTCACTGCAACTAGAGAAAGCACACACACAGCAACAAAGACCCAACGCAGCCAAAAGTAAATAAATGAAATAGATAAATTAAAAAAAAGAACTTTCAAAAAATTAATCAGAAAACCCAGTGCAATAAAAAAGGGCAAAAGTTTTAAACACTTCAGTAAAGAAGATATATAGACGGAAAATAAGTACCTGAAAAGATGCTCAATGTAATTAGTCATTAAGGCAACGTAAATGAAGACCACAATGAGATACTATTACACACATCAGAATGTTTAGAATTTAAAAAGACCAAGTGTTGGAAAGGATGTGGAGGAACCAAAACACTCATATACTGGTGTTGGGAATAAAAAATGGTAGAAGTGCTTAGGAGGACAGTTGGGTAGGCTTTTTAAAAAGTTAAACCTACTTCTACAATTTGATCCAAACACCCTACTCCTGAATCTTTACTCCAGAGGGAAAAAAATAAAAAGCATAATTCTACAAAAAGACATTTTGTGTGTTGTAAACATGTGCACAAATGTTTATAACAGATTCATTTGTAACAGCCAAGAAACAGAAACAACTCAAATGTCCTTTGAAAGTCAATGAATAAATACAGTACATCCATACACTGGAATGCTGCTCAACAATAATTAAAAAAAGAATGAATTATTGATACAAGCAAAAAGATGGCTGAATCTCAAAATAATTATGTAGAGTAAAAGAAGCCAAAGAAGAAAGAGTACATGCTGTTTGATTCCACCTATATAAAACTCTAAAAAGAATGCAAACTCCTCCATAATGACAGAAAGCAGGTCAGTGGTGGCCTGGGGATAGGCAGGGCATGTGGAGAAGGGTAAGAGGGATGAATGACGAAGGGGTCTGAGAAAAAAATGGGGATGATGGATATGTTCATTACCTTGATTGTGGTGATGCTTTCACAGGTATAAACTGACATGAAGACTTATCAAGCTGCCATTCTAAACACGTGCAGATTATCGTATAACAATTATACCTCAGTGAAGAAATGCGAAAATATTTCCTATTTCCTCCCAGTTCTAAGCAATTTAGACTTCATACATGTCATCCTTTCTGTAAGCTCCAAGCAGGATCCCTTTCATCAAAACAAGCCCAGTAATTTTTGAGAAATGTTTCAGAAAATTTTAAAGTAATTTTCAATTACTTCTTGTCATTTTATAAGTTAACTTTCTTCTCCAACCTTCTTCCAAATGTGCTAAAAGGTATTTTCTCATGTTTTCATTAACCTGGTCTTCAGTGTCATAGATTCTGGTGATTGTGGATATTTCAGGTCAAGTAAATGAAGCCAATGGCTGCTAAGTAGGGCAGCCACGGGCCCAGCAGGAGACTCCCATCCCTCCCACTGGAGCACAGAACCTGTGCTTTTTCCTTCAGGACGCCCTGGATGGAGGAGGCTGCTCTGTTGAAAAGTTTTCACCAACTATCTCCCTATCTTAACACCTCGTTGTGGGATCTCTCATCTTACTCATACCCCTGAGTTCCAGCTCTTCAGTTCATGCATTCCCTCGGACCATAAACGTAGACCTTGTGAACACACACGCTGTAGCATCAGTACTCCCTATAGTATTTCAAGTCATTAATTAGCCAGGTTCCTTTATTTTCTGTAAGTCAATCCTTTCGCAGCTCTTCCCATAACTACCTCCCTCAGAACTATTTCCTTTGTTAAATACATGCTTATATAGGTTTTTGCATGTGTCTTATGTATCAATTATATAATTACATAATTACTGTAATCGGATTTAACTGCATAATTAGAATGCGTAATTACGTAATTAAAACATGTAATTACCAAGTTTAAAAAGTTATGGAAATTATTTTTTTAAATGAATAATGCATGTATGAGTAGGTGACTCTCGAAGTTCACTACTTAAGCCTTCTAAAAATCATTTTAACTGCAATCTCCATTTAGAATCCAGTAACCAGTTATTTCACTTGACGGGTTGACTACTTTCAAAAATGTTAATAGATTTTAATTTTATTAAAATGGTAAAAACCTTCAAGCGTTCAGCCTTTGGATGCAAGAGAAAGACAGAAAGGCAGTTCTAGAGGTCTGACTCCATTTTTAACCTAGTCCCCTAGATAAACTGAAAGTTTCCTTAATGCAACTAACTGCACATAATAAGTAGTGATGACTAAGTATGCAAGTCACTACCCAGCTGGTGTTTTGGTGAATCCAAGAAACGGTGTTTCCGATTCTGCCCAAAAAGCCTACGCTTGGTCTCAAAGGTACAACGTTACTTTTAAAAATAGATGTTGATTATACATATGCTTCTTAATAAGAAGAAAATCTACCTCTATTCATTTAATTTCAACTTGAATAAATTTTTTTTTCAAGTTAGAAGTGTACTGTATCAGTGGTATTATGATGATAATTCAACTATGCTATAGATGCTGGAGATGAAAAGAGGGATCAGATGTGTTCTCCAGATTTATGTTGTTCAGACAGACACATAAGCCAATAAATAAAACACAGAGAGAATATGGGCAGTAAGAGCTTCAATAAAAACTTTAAAAAAATCTAATAAGTCGCAATTTGGCGCCTAAGGAATAATCCTCATAATCTAAACCAGCAATCAATTACTGATTTTTCTGATCCAAATCAACACAGCAGTTGATTACGTTCTGTGCAGGAAAAAATCCCTAGTCCTCTTCAGGCCCATAACACTTCGTACATACTTAATAATACAGTGCGATCCCATTATCTCATAATTATGTTTATGTCTGCCACTTCTTCAGAATGTGAGGTCTAGGAAGGCAATCATTCAGTGCAGGAAACACTTCTCACACGCATTGAATGTCTGCAGGAGTCTTCTACACACACGCACACACACACACACGCACGCACACACGATGAAGGAACATGTGCCTGCCCTTTTCATGGGAACACAGAACGTGCGTCTCTTGACAACACACGTATCCAGCACGTCTTTCAAAGCCCAACAGTTTAACTTGCAAATATTCCTAAAGATCATTGTCAAATGACAACTTGTTCTTGGGCAAAAAAAGGAAACACAAGTACGAAATATAAGAATATGCCACAGAGAGATGGCAGAAAAGCATTAGCAGAATGGTTACAGTAAACCATAGGCTAAACCTTGATGTTTTGCATCACATCACATATATGGCCATAATAAATAAGGTCTGCATCTGTCAGATCTGATCAGCCTGGTCTCCAGCGTCCCTGTTTCAGCAGAGTGTTCCATCACTGCTCATCTTGTGAATTCACTGGCAGCAGGTTAATGTTCAACTCATTAGTTAATTACTCCCATCAACATTCCTTGAGCTTCTGTTTACTCTATGAGAAGCACGTGCTGGTCACGAAAGATGCAACCAACAGCAGGAAACCACAGCCCCTGCCCTCATGGAGTTCATGCTCCAGGAACAGGGCAGACACAAGCAAACAGCAGCGCATGTGCTCAGCTCTGTGATGAGAGTGTGTGTCAAGACCCAAGGAGTGTGGAGGAGGACAGGCCTCCCCATGACAAATTCAGTGCACAGCACGAGCGATCCAACTCCGTAGTCTCTAAGCACTGCAGATTTGATGCAGGTAATCCAAGTTGAACTTCATATGATAGAGCAAGTAACTCAGAACAATTCCACTGTCCCAGAACCTAGAATATCAGATCCACTAACCTCAGGAATCCCATTCCCTCTACACACACCCATCCCCAAGCACCCACGCTTATGCCAGGGTAAAAATTTGCAAGCACTGTTCTTAGTGTGTTTTCATTGGGAAACAAATTAGTCGGTTGGGGCCCAGCGCACTGTCTGGTAAATAGTAAAACATTCCATGTTGAATGCTTATGTGGCTGTCTTTTATAATCTGTGGTACAATACGTTTGAGTGAGTTTCTTTTTTTTTAATCATCTTTCATCATTTCTGAAGAAAGGGACATGTTGACGGGATGTGAAAATCCATGGAAACTTCCAGGTTTATCACAGATCATGGAGTTGACCATGGCCTCAGGAATTTATCAAAGTCACGTGTAAGGGCTCAAAGCTCAGCTGAGGCTTTTGGAGAAGGACTGAGAAGGTGGCATAAATCTTAGCCTAAGCCCCAACCATTCCTTGCTTTGTTTGGGTGGGGCTACTGGCACCTCTAGGGCTATTTCTTGCACCATCATCAGTCATAGGAGGAATTAAGATCCTGGGTGGAAGGGGATAGAGCATAGAACAGGTGAGAGAAAATGGCTTGGTGTATGGGTTGCCACCTGGTCTGTTCGTTCTTTCCTATAAGTTCACAGAATCCCAGGTCTTGGAAGGACTAGCCATGCACCTAAGGCAGGGATCCCTGCCAACACACCCAGGTTCTGTTCCTCCTCGGATGGGAAGCTGTGACCTCCGCAAACAGACCCTTTAGTTTTCTGGTATCTCAGCTGGTAGAAAGGTCTTCCTGATCAATCCCACACTGTAAATGCAACTCCTTGGCCCTGTTTTTTTGTTTAGTTTTGGTTTGGGGTTTTTTTGCCCTGAAGTCTGAAGAACCAATCTGATCATCTGTCTCTGTGCTGGAAGGACTACAATTGAGATTCAGTACTCTGTGCTTCCCTTGACATCTGGTGAAACCAGGAGGGCCTCGCCTGGCCTAACCACAAGCCCCCACCCACTCCGTCCCCGTGGCTGAGGTCTCCTAGCCAACAACCCCCCTCAGCCAGGGACCAGGTGCAGCTCCAGCTCACCCCTGAGGCAGGCGTCTAGTTCCCCGCCAGCCTGCCGAATCAGCTGAACAAGCCCAGCTCACCCCCGTGGGTAACCCCCTTGTTACTCCAGAGCCTGCCTCCTGCAGTCCCTGCTGGTTCACTCTGTGCTCTGGGTGCCCCTCCCCAGGCTGAGGATGAATGGGACCAATAACCTGCTGTCCATCGCCTCTGCCCAGCGTCGGGAGGCCCGCGCTCTGCATCCCCGTCACCGTAGGGCAGGAATCCCTCCCTTACCAACAGGGTGAAGACGAGGCCATCACAGCAGCTGCCAGTTAGCAGGAACCTGGGACGAGTGGGTAAAGAGAGGCCAGAAGAACTCTATTTCATGGGAAATTAATAGTCACGTTTCCTTACACTCTCCACCTCCTCTAAATACCACTTCCGGGTTCTGAGATAGCCCATCAGCAGGAAACAAGACCAAGTAAACAGAGGCGGAAACAAGAGTCACACTTCAGGAGGAAGAAAAGAAAGAAATATTCTGGCGCCTCAGGACCATCGGTGTCAGGAAGCTTATGCTAGAAAATATCTTAATTATTTCATTCACTGGCAGATTCTGTCCCCGTCTTACTCCCATTTTTTGAATACCACGTCCCTGGGTACCAGAACGCTACCTGTCTCCGTATGAAAACAAAGCGTGATGAACAAGAGAGCTAATGATTAGTATTAGTATGTATGTGTTCTAGTTACAAACACAAACCTGCCTCTCCCTTCCGCCTCCCACCCCGAGCTAATGGATGAGTCTCAGTCAATAAACTCAGGAAAGACCACAGAATCAATAACGGGTCTAATTTAACAGAATTAAGAAGTGGATTTTTTTTTTAAACAACAAAGCGGACACATTTGCAATAACCACATTCTTATATGTTGCCTAGCAACAAGATATAAAAGATATACAATGTCAGTAACTTATTTTCACGTACAAAAACGGCCCCCTGCCTTGGCAAGGCTATAATGTACTTTTCCCCAACTAGAACACCATGGAGACTATTAACACTGCCATTTTCCATAATATACTCTGTTAAACAATCATGTGTTTTTGTTAGTGCCTTAAAACACTGAATTTACTTAATAACTACTGGTGAAGGAACAGCTACAGAAAAGGGAGGAGTTTTTCTGTTTCCATTTTAAGCTCACGGGTTCATTGCCTGGGCCGGAGAACTCAATAGATAGCAAAGGTAATGAATCAGAACACTGGAGTTCACCTATAAAAGGTAAGAGAACAGGGCAAGAAGTGGTCTTGTGGGGTTTTTTTTTTAATTTATTTTATTTATTTTTGGCTGCTTGGGTCTTCGTTGCTGCGCGCGGGCTTTCTCTAGTTGCAGCAAGCGGGGGCTGCTCTTCATTGCGGTGTGCAGGCATCTCATGGCGGTGGCTTCTCTTGTTGTGGAGCAAGGGCTTCAGTAGTTGTGGCATGCGGGCTCAGTAGTTGTGGCTCGCAGGCTCAGTAGTTGTGGTGCACAGGCTTAGTTGCTCCAGGGCATGTAGGATCTTCCCAGACCAGGGCTCGAACCTGTGTCCCCTGAGCAGATTCTCAACCGCTGCGCCACCAGGGAAGCCCTCTTGTGTGGGTTTTAAAGGGAAAATAGACAATGAAGCGAAGTATTGGTGTGTCTTGATGTGTTTTAGAATTTTTCTTTGGAATATGAAGGAAGTTTCTGTAAGGTGGAAAACTTCTGAGGTTCCAAGGTCTGTCCTTGGGTATGGGAGTGAAGGTGTGACAGGAAGGGAACATGACAGCAGAGCTTCAGCTGAGGGGCTGGTGGAGAAGAGGAGGCAGTTCCTGAGGTACCGAGCTCTTAGTGGCCACCTGGGATCGCACTCCCAATGCAGCTGCTGCTCCTGCCGGTGGGATGTGGGGACAGGTCTGCCCCGAGCTGGGGCTTTGCATGTACTGCCTCCTTTCATCCTCCTATGATGTTGAGTCCATTTAATAGAAGCAGAAAATAAGCTCAATGAGATTAGGTAATTTACCCAGAATCACTCAGCTAGTCTGTCGTAAAGCTGGAATTCAAACCAGGATCTAACTTCAGAGCCCCCAAGCACCTTTGCCTCAGTTGGCAGTGACTGATGTCCAGCTGTGGGGAAAGTTCTGGGATTGCAGCTACTTAGTAGCAGGGAGCTAGGGAGGAACCTATTTCCTCAAAAGAAGTAAACAAACAAACAAAACCCAAGCCTTCCTGATAAGCCTCACATCACACTGCAGGATATTTGTGCCCACATTTGTTAACTTGCATGCTTCCATGATTTTTGCAAGTTTCCTATTCACTGTTACGTGGGATCATTAACTCCTTAGTTTAGGGCCATGTGCTACATTAAAAAAATATTTTCTGCTGAACAGGGCATTTCATTCAGGAGACCTCCAGTAGGTATCGATGGACAACTTGTGGGACAAAGGACACTCCGTTTCATGAAATCTTTGGGGGACTGAATCTGTCTGAGTCACAGTGCTAGCTTCAACACTTGTGCTGGAATATTGCAAGTGCTCAATAACTATCTATAAGATGAACTTTATGCACTCATGAATTTCAAGGCTTCCCAAACAGGCCGACTGACCAGTGATTTTTTACTCATGATCCTCTGGAGATTGACTCAGTACTGCTAACTATAAAAAAGCCCAGGGCTTCCCTGGTGGCGCAGTGGTTGAGAGTCCGCCTGCTGATACAGGGGACACGGGTTTGTGCCCCGGTCCGGGAAGATCCCACGTGCCACGGAGCGGCTGGGCCCGCGAGCCATGGCCGCTGAGCCTGCGCGTCCGGAGCCAGTTGCTCCGCAACGGGAGAGGCCACAGTAGTGAGAGGCCCGCGTACCGCAAAAAAAAAAAAAAAAAAAAAAAAAAAAAGCCCAGAATGAGCAAAAAGGTCTGTTATCCCTGGAGCTAATCTGGAGTGGAATGAGTTGTTTGGTGGGAAGGGCAGCGATCGTAGGTGAAGACTACTCCCAGGCAGCTGGGCATCCTCTGGTTACTATGCAATCCCAGCCAATTCCCTCCTCTTACCTGTCCTTTCTCACCTCATCTCCTTCCTCCTCTAGGAAATAATTACAACACTTACACTGTCAGGCAGTCAAGAAGTATTTATGGAATACCCACAGGGCACATAGCAATAAACTTACTGCTTACTTAAGCCAGGAAATAAAGCTAAAGAGAAGGACAGGATTAGTCCAAATACCTGGGCAAACCAGGTTCAAGTAAAAAGCACTAGACTCTTACTTCCTCCAGGCAGTTGTGGTCACATGCCGTCTTGGCCTTGGGGTATTTTAAGATCAGTACCTGAAAAATTGCATCTACCTACTTTTGTCAAAATTGGTGCACGTGTTACGCGTTGGTTTTTATTATTTATTTTATTGCTGCTGTAACAAATCACCTCAAACTTAGTGGCTTAAAACCACACGCATTTATGATCTTGCAGGTCAGAAACTCAGAAGTCCAGAATTGGCTAAAATCAAGATGTCTGCAGGGCTGTGTTCTGTTCGGGACGCTCCAGTGGAGAATCTGTTCCTTGTCCCTCCCAGCTTCTAGAGGCTCCCAGCTTTTCTTGGTTCACGGCCCCTCCCTCCATCTTCAAAGCCAGCAAGGTCAGGCAAGCCCTCATTTCCCCAGCTCTCTGGTTCTCTCTCTCTCTTCCATTTATAAGGACCTAATTATGCTGGACCCACTCAGATAGTCTAAAATAATCTCCACCCCGCCCCCCCCAAGGTCAGCTGCCTAGCAACCTAATTCCATTTGTACCCTTAATTCCCCTTTGCCATGTAACCGAACATAGTCACATGTTCTGGGGATTAAGACACAGACATCCTTGGGGGAGGGAATTACTCTGCCTACTACAGTGTGCATCTGCATATAGTTAATTTTTTGTCTATCATCATCTTCTGTCTATCAATGGTGGGGTATGAATTCTATGGGTACAGCCCTGGGACCTGTGTAAGACTGTCTTTGGCCGTGAGAACTTTGTATTCTAAGGAAGGTGATACATAAATATTAACTACAATCAGAAACAACCCTGGCCATTTATAACATGATTTATAGCTTGTAAAGCACTTGGACATATATATTTATTAGATGCTCACCACTACTTCGCAGGACAGGTAAGGAAAGTATTGTTACTTCTGATTTATAGATGACTCAACTGAGGCACAGAGGGAGGTTTGTTTGTTTTTTTTTTAAAGCTACAGAAACAGCAGATTCAAACCCAGGTAGGCAGAGTTCCAGTCCAGTGTTTTTTCTCCCACTCACAACGCAGCACCCTGATGTTATGTGTCGTATCAACATCTACCACCCAAAGAAGCAGTAAGAGACCCTACTTGTATTCTATGAAAGGAAATCCAGGTGTGGGGTTGTTCAGAAACTTTATAAGGGATACAAAGTATGCCTCTTGCAGAGCTGAGATTCTCTTCCCCTCACCCCAGGGCTAATTCCTGGTCCCTGCGGTGGACAGTCACCTAATGATGGAGCAAGAGGACAGGAAGGGCTGCTTAAACAGCCAGCGTCACCACAGGGTTGAGGAGCAGCGGAGCAGTGCGTGCGCTTCACACCCAGAGCCGAAAGGAACTGCTTGCTTTATGGTTCAGTGTTCTGTGTGTTAGTAAGAGGACGCGGCGGTAGGACGGCTTCAGCCTGCTGTGCCCACTAACAAGCACGCGCATGAACACAGATAACCAGGGAGGTGGAGGAGTTCTGTTAAAAGCTGGCACTCCCCTTGACATTCTGGGTTATTTGCTTCTCCAAAAAGGCACATCGTTTTCATGGAGAATCCAAGATCAGAAACCTGTTCGTTCTAACCACGATTTCACAGATCGGTTCTGATGTCGTACCTTCAAAAAATAAATAAAGGGACTGATTCTCGCATCCCACCAAAGTAACGTGCTGCTCATCTGTGAAATGTGGCCGCTCCCGCGTCCCACGATCTCCCACTCTCCCTATTTGGAGGCCACCTACAGTGGCCACTAGAAATGAGGCATTTTTCCAGGCATCTTTATTTTATTTTTTAAAAAAAATAAATAAGCAAATTTATTTTTGGCTGCGTTGGGTCTTCGTTGCTGCGCGCGGGCTTTCTCTAGTTGTGGCGAGCGGGGGCTACTCTTTGTTGCGGTGCGCGGGCTTCTCATTGCGGTGGCTTCTCTTGCTGCAGAGCACAGGCTCTAGGCGCGTGGGCTTCAGTAGTTGTGGCACACGGGCTCGGGAGTTGTGGCACGTGGGCTCAGTAGTTGTGGTGTACGGGCTTAGTTGCTCTGCGACATGGGGGATCTTGCCAGACCAGGTCTCAAACCCGTGTGACCTGCACTGGCAGGCGGATTTTTAACCACTGCACCACCAGGGAAGTCCCTTCCAGGGATCTTTAAAGAAACCTCTGAAGGTAAAAAACTAACAGAAGCTTAAAAGTCATGCTTGCCTGCTGGTGATGTCTGACAAAGGCTCAGGGGACATGATGACTGAGTGGTGTCCCAATGCAGCATCCCTTGGAGGTAAGACCTGCCAGGCCCCAGAACCCCCAAATGCTCACTGGCCACCACAAGACGTGACTCTGGTGGTTAAGTTGTTGGAGGATGAGAAAAACGAGAGTCACTGGTATAAGAAGATACATAAATATGAATGCATGAAGGAAGCCTAGTGTGACTCCCTTTCTTAATTACCTAATACAATTCCCACTAGATGCACAAATTAGAGTTCCTATTAACAGCTCTATGAATAATAATCAGTTTACTTTCTGACTTGTATCTAAATATACTTTCTATATGATTTCATCTTTTATTCAGCTGTTTAAAAGCAGAACATCTAATTACAGTTCCTATTAGTCAACATTAATTTTTTTTCCTTTTTGCCATGGAACATGTGTGATGACTGACTTTCTAAAAACAGAATTCCTTAGCATATGGAACAAATCGTGTTATTATTAATGCATCCCCAAATGACTCTGCATTTCAATTCCCTTAATTATTTAGTCATTGCTGATTATGTCTTTTTACAATTCATTATCCCATTTCTTGCAACGTGGGCATTTCATTTATTAAGTGTCAAAACGAAGGGTTGGACCTCATAAAAAAAGACATATTTTTTAACGTCTGTGCTTCCCTTCTTTAACATTTTCAGGCTATGTGATAACAGAGCTCTTAACAGCAAGTTTTTCAAGGACACCGTTAGGTACATGCTAATCTTTCTACAGTGACAGCCGTTGTTGGCAGGCTTTGTAAAGGAGGGGGGAAGTGGGCTGTGGAGTTGCCCCCAAGATATCGCTAAAGATCAGCCCAGGATAAATCAGGAGTTTGGGATTAACATATACCCATTACCGTATATAAAACATATAACCAACAAGGGCCTACTGTATAGCACAGAGAACTCTACTCAATATTTTGTACAACATATATGGGAAAAAAATCTGAAAAAGAACAGATATATGTACATGTATAACTGAATCACTTTGCTGTACACCTGAAACTAACACAACACTGTAAATCAACTACACTGCAATATAAAGTAAAATTTTAAAAGAAGATCAGCTGCACTACTTCCAACCCCAATTCAATCACACTGAAATGTGCTCATTTTAAACAAAGATACTGTTTGTGTAAGTAGATTGTTGTACTACTTTTATCCACAAGCTAAAATGATCTTTTAAAAATAGCTCTTCAAGTAGTACTGGGAAACACAGGATAAGAAACATTTACTAAATTAAAAGAGAACTGACTCAATAAGAATTCTGTCCTCTGGCTGATCCTCCTGAGCTTATGAAACCAGATTCCGACCTGTGCTATTTAAAAAGGCCTGGGCAGTAGGACCATCGTGCAGATGTTGGCTCATGACTTCAGAGGTTCTTGTCTGAGGCCAAATTCATTGCAAAAATTTTTAAAAAGGCAAAGGGAAAACAGGAAAGGATTAAGAAGGAGGAGAATGTGAGGAAATTAAAGGAAAATAAACATACTTATTTCTACCCAGCTAAAGCCTTGTCTCTGAGATGTGAGGTTTTCTTAACTGTGTTTTTCGTTTTTGTTTTTATATTTATTTATTTAGTAACATCTTTACTGGAGTATAACTGCTTTACAGTGTTGTGTTAGTTTCTGCTGTATAACAAAGTGAATCAGCTATATGCACACGTATATCCCCATACCCCCTTCCTCTTGCATCTCCCTCCCACCCTCCCTATCCCACCCCTCTAGCTGGTCAAAAAGCACCGAGCTGATCTCCCTGTGCTATGCAGCTGCTTCCCACTAGCTACCTATTTTACATTTGGTAGTGTATATATGTCAATGCTACTCTCTCACTTCGTCCCAGTTTACCCTTCCCCCCTCCCCGTGTCCTCAAGTCCATTCTCTATGTCTTCAGTCCTGTCCTGCCCCTAGGTTCGTCAGAACCATGGTTTTTTTCTTAGATTCCATATATATGTGTTAGCATACAGTATTTGTTTTTCTCTTTCTGACTCACTTCACTCTGTATGACAGACTCTAGGTCCATCCACCTCACTACAAATAACTCAATTCTGTTTCTTTTTATGGCTGAGTAATATTCCATTGTATATATGTGCCACATCTTCTTTATCCATTCATATGTCAATGGACACTGAGGTTGCTTCCATGTCCTGGCTATTGTAAATAGTGCTGCAATGAACGTTCTGGTGCATGTATCTTTTTGAATTATGGTTTTCTCAGGGTATGTGCCCAGTAGTGGGATTGCTGGATCATATGGTAGTCCTATTTTTATTTTTTAAGGAACCTCCATACTGTTCTCCATAGTGGCTGTTATCAATTTACATTCCCACCAACAGTGCAAGAGGGTTCCCTTTTCTCTACACCCTCTCCAGCATTTATTGTTTGTAGATTTTTTGATGATGGCCATTCTGACTGGTGATACCTCATTGTAGTTCTGACTTGCATTTCTCTAATGATTAGTGATGTTGAGCATCTTTTCATGTGTTTGTTGGCAGTCTGTATATCTTCTTTGGAGAAATGTCTATTTAGGTCTTCTGCCCATTTTTGGATTGGGTTGTTTTTTTGATATTGAGCTGCATGAGCTGCTTGTATATTTTGGAGATTAATCCTTTGTCAGTTACTTCGTTTGCAAATATTTTCTCCCAGGCTGAGGGCTGTCTTTCTGTCTCGTCTATGGTTTCCTTTGCTGTGCAGAAGTTTTGAAGTTTCATTAGGTCCCATTTGTTTATTTTTGTTTTTATTTCCATTTCTCTAGGATGAGGGTCAAAAAGGATCTTGCTGTGATTGGTGTCACAGAGTGTTCTGCCTATGTTTTCCTCTAAGAGTTTTATTTGTAACCTAGATGGTATATACTACGGTAACGTAGAACAAAATGGCAAACCTTCTACTAAGCGTACCTTCTATTTAAGCATGTACCTCCTGATCATGCTAAAACTGAGTACTACTGAACAGGATGTGACAGTGGAACTCGTTCTTTGTCTTTTGATTTAGAACAAACAACAGATGCCATGTAATCAAAGGGAGGCACACCTAGGCAGGGCAGAGCTCTCATCCAGGGGCTCAACAAGCCTTTCATGACCTTTTGCTCGACACTCTGTATGACAGACTCTAGGTCCATCCACCTCACTACAAATAACTCAATTCCGTTTCTTTTTAGAGGCCCCGAAAGTGAATTTCGTTGGAGAAAGTAGCTGTAATACCGCTACATTTGCCTCCCCCATCTGAAGTGAGGGAGGGGAAGGGAGACGGTTTTTCCTCACCTCAAGTAAGAAGGCTTTTAAACAGCCCCCATCCCACACCCACACATACCCCAACAGCCCTCGGGGGGCTTTATATTTGCTCTGGGAGTTTGGGAATACTTAACACAAGCCTGAGAAACTCCACAGGGGCGTTGGCTGACTTGAGTGGCCAGGGTGGCAGCACAGAAGACTGTGTTGGCTATGGGCTCCACTCCCATCTACAGAGACTAACATACCATTGGATGCAGGAGCCAGGTTGGGGCAAAAACAGGCGAAGAAGTGAGGTCGTTTAGGCTGGAAGAGGGGCATCACCCTCATCAAAGCAGCTACAGGTGGATGTTTACAGTTAGGAAAATCTACTTGGAACCATTAAACAACCCTGTGAGAGAAAGAATATTCTTTCTCTCCTAAAGAGAGAGAGAGAGAGAGAGAGAGAGAGAGAGAGAGAGACCCACCAACCCAAAAGAGCACCAGTGTCAGCTCACAAGGACCACCAAGTGTGACTTCTTTTGCCCTTCACCTCTCTTTTGTCACCCTAGCTCTAGTGGAACCAGAAACCTCAACTGAAGAAAAGAAAAGCGCAAGCCAGTGAAATAGAGAAGGCACAGCCATGACCCTCATTCCTTCCTAGGATTCCAGCTTGCAGGAAACCCAAGTTGGGGGAAGAAATCTTTAACTTTAAATGAAGTTCAGAGCTTTGATGATGGCTTGTGACTGGGCACTTTAATTACTGAAGTGAAACATTTTGTCACTAAGAGTGACTAGAGAACTTTAAAATCATCGAGTAGTATCTGGAAAAGCCATGGGAGTTACTGAGATTTCATTCATCAGCAGGGAGAGAAGTAGCTTGTGAAAAGGGTTTCAAGAGAAAATGAGGGACTTCCCTGGGGGCACAGTGATTAAGAATCCGCCTGCCAATGCAGGGGACACGGGTTCGAGTCCTGGTCTGGGAAGATCCCACATGCCGCAGAGCAACTAAGCCCGTGCACCACAACTACTGAGCCTGCGCTCTAGAGCCCGCGAGCCACAACTGCTGAAGCCCACGTGCCTAGAGCCCGCGCTCCGCAACAAGAGAAGCCATCGCCATGAGAAGCCCGCGCACCGCAACGAAGAGCAGCCCCCACTCGCCGCAACTAGAGAAAGCCCACGCGCAGCAACAAAGACCCAACAGAACCAAGAATAAATAAGTTAATTAAATTAAATTTAAAAAGAGAGAAAATGAGAGGGAAAACATTGCTGTATGTTTGCATGCTGTGGAGCACCTCTTGGATATAACAGTTGCTCACTGAGGTAATACACACGATGTAAAATTTACCATTTTTACGTACATGGTTCAGTGGCCTTACGTATATTTACATTCTTGTACAACCCTAACCACCACAACTTCTTCATCTTTCCAAGCTCAAACTCCCTACCTGTTAAATAGTACGTAATGGTTGCCTTTTAATCAGTAAATAAAGGAACTCGGTGTAAGGCCAGGCTTTAGCATTTACTACATGCTGTTGGGCCTGTTTTACTTTATCTATTCCGTTTCTGATACTCTTATTTTTGTGTGGGAAGATCTGAATTTTTGACTACATCATATTCCTTCTGCCTAAAGAACTTCCTTTACCACTTCTTGTCTGGTTGATCTGATAATGAATTCCCACGGTTTTTATTTGCCTGGAAAACGATTTCTCTTTAGCTTTTGAAGAATATTTTTGTTGAGAATTCTGGGTTGAGGTTCCCCCTCACCTCGTTTCACACTTTAAAGATGTATTCTGTTGTCTTATTGCTTGCCTGGTTACCCATGAAAAGTCTGTCATTTTTATCCTGGTCCCTCTGTTGGTAAAGTGTCTTTTTTTCTCTGGTTGACTTCAAGATTGTCTCTGTCTTCAGTTTTCAGCAGTTTGAATATGATATACATTAGGGTGTGTGTGTGATTGTGTGCATGTGTGTGTGTTGGTATTTATCTTGCTAAGTATTCTCTGAGCTTGAGTTTCTGGGATATGTGGTTTGGTGTCTGTCACTAATTTTGGAAAATTCTTGGCCATTATTTCTTCTGCCCTGTTCTCTTTGTTTTTCCTCCTTCTGGAATTTCAGTTACATGTGCTTGACCATTTAATATTATCCAACCAGTCTTGGATGCTCTGTTTTTGTTGTAGTTTTACACTGTTATCTCTTTGTTTTCAGTTTGAGTAATTTCTGTTGATTTATCTTCATGATCATGGATTCTTTCTTCAACTGTGCCCAGCCTACTGATGAGTCCATTACAGACATTCTTCATCTCTTTTTCATTTATCAACTTTTTTCATGTGGTCATCTCTTACAGTTTCCATCACCCTAGTGAAATTATCGGTGTGATCTTGCATGCTGTCTGCCTTTTCCTTAAGAGCCATTAATATGTTAATTGTAGCCAGTTAAGTTCCGTGTCTGATAGTTCTAATATCTGTGTCTGGTTCTGATGATTGCTTTGTCCCTTCAGATTGTGCTTTTTCTTACCCTTTTATAGGTCTCCTAATTTTCCGTTGAACACCAAACATGTTGTATAAGACAGGAGATTCTGAGGGAAGTATGTTCTATTCTTGGAGATGAGAATGCCTTTCCTTCTGTTAGGTCTTCAGTGTGGAGGTTTGTGTTAATCTAATGAGGGGTTGGGCTGGATGTGAATTTGCTCTCTGCTGGGCTATGAGTCTCCCACTAGGCTTTGGGTCTTCTCTTTGCATAGCTCTCCCAGTTGTATCCCACTGTTCTTTTTACTCAGTGCTAGTCTGTGCAGTGGTTGGAGAGCCGGGGAAAGAAGATGGTCTCTGATGTTTTGCTTAAGCCTTGGTGTTAGCTGGGCACTGTGAACATGAGTCTTGGTGGTGTAGCTTTCCTCCAGATGTAATGTAATGTTAGGAAGCACATATTCCTGACCCTTCCCTAGGGGTAGAGCTTTTTGTTTTTTCTAAAAAAAAAAACCCCAGACTCTGCCGACACAGTGGGTTTCCCACAGGGACTTCAGGATGCATTCTGGTTGCCCTAACCCCTGAAGATTAAGGAATGACAGGGGAGAAGGGTGTGCGTTGTTTGGGTGATGGTTGCCATTCCTCTCCTCCAGCTATAGGGGGACCCACCAGGGCTCTCAGGCTGCAGTTTTGTGCCCTTCTTCCTACAGATTAAGGTTTGTGATCAGTAGGAGAGAAAGAGGAGATGGGTCTGGGTGGAGGTTCAGCAGTGGCTGCAATTCCCTTCCCCTAGCCAACACCACAGGTGAGGCCTCCCAGCCTGCTCCCAGGTCTTCCCTATGAGCACCTGGGGGAAGAAAAGCCTGCAGAAGAGTGCAAACTCCCCTGTGCTTGTGGTGCCCTCTTGTGAGCCCACGTTCACCTTTGCCAATCATACAAGTTTCTTCTAACTGGTTTACATGGCCTTGGGTGGCGTCCCTTACAAGCAGATGCTCAAGTCCTGTTTCTCCCTGAAGGTGCCTGTCTCCCTTCACATTTCAGGTCGTTTGCCTTGCGACCTCAGTTCTTTCATGGGTTTAATACAAGTAGCTAATGTGCGCTTTCTCTGGCTTTTTTTTCCTCTTGTAAGAGTGGAAGTGGTGCTCTCTCCAGCTCTCTACCTTCTGTAGCTCTGAGCTGAAACACTGCTGTTTTTAATAGCACTTTACCAAGCTGTGTGCAATCCTTAATCTCCTTTGAGCCATACAACCAGCCTGGGTCAACCACATGTTATTGCTGCCACAGGAGGAGAAGAAAATCCGTTAAAGGAGACTGGGATTGACACACACACACACATATACATACACATACACTCCTATGTATAAAATAGATAACTAATGAGAACATACTGTATAGCACAGGGAACTCCACTTAGTGCTCTGTGGTGACCTAAATGGGAAGGAAATCCAAAAAAGAGGAGATATATGTATACATACGGCTGACTCACTTCGCTGTACGGTAGAAACTAACACAAGACTGTAAAACAAATATACCCCAATTAAAAAAAAAAAGAAAACTCACTACTGACTCTGCTGAATGTGCATGCCCAATTCTTCATTTTCAAGTAACCACAGGTATCATTATAAACTCCTAATCCACTCAAGAGTGGATTCCTAACAGATGTAAAAACAGTTTATAATTTTAGATGCCTTTGAGTTCCCATGAAGACCTGAATTTTCTACATGTAAAATTCCAGCTCTTACTCATTTTTGGATGCTAGGGGTCACTGACTTTTTTATAGTAATAACTCAAGGTGTTGAATATAAATAATTAACAAGTAATAAGTCCCATACTTGAAAGGATATATAAGATGTCTTTAAAAATTGAATGAGTCAGTTTTTTCATGAAGTTAGATTTTCAATAAATCATTCAAGTACTTACTGAGAATACTGCTGGGTGCTACAAAATCATACAGAAATGTAGGCAATCACATTCTAATTGAAATTAAATCTGTATGTCAATGAAAAACACAATATTGAAAAGATATAATCCTTCATACATGGTACAGGAATATCCACCCATTTCCCTTCTTGTGTCTTCTTTTAAGGCTCTATGTGGAAGCTGGGGATTTTCTCAACCTACCTCTTTAAAGACTTCCACTATTTTAATTCACTGCCCTTCCAAGCCCAAGCAGATTTCTGAGTCTTACTCTGCTCTCCTCATCAGTTGGATAAGTCTTAACATGGGAAGGATTTATATTTAAGTAGGAGGGTTCTATGTCATTTGCCAATAAGCAAGACAGCTGTTCCAAGCAATCTACCAAGTTTATTTCAATGTGAAAATACTCCTATAAGTTAGAAGCTAGGCATAATTTTTAATCCTTTGTGAGCTCTGAAAAGAAGTCTTTAGAAACACAGTAGACTAGAACATATATTATAAAAACGACTTTGCCTGGGTAATCTGATTCATAATTAGGCATACTTGGTATAACCATATACTTGTAGAAGCAACTAACAGGCATAAATTGACATAAATGAACGTAGTTTACAATAATTAAGAAGGCAAAGAAATTTAAATACGCACTTCAACTCTATTTAAAGAGAGAAAACGCCATCAACCACCTATCAAACAATGTTCCACCAGGGGGTGTAGTCTGCATTTATTCCCTTTGCAGCCGCTTTGCTTATTAGTGTGCGCACCTGAACAGTTGTACAAAAAAAAAAAAAAAATGATATTTTTGTAAAGGGATTTATAATGTCCCACTGGCTTTCATTTTTATTCCAAGGAAGCATTGTCTTTATATTTTATCGTTTGTCAAATCAAACTCAAAGTGATTCCAACAACCCTTGTTTTCTAGTCATGCTAAGTTGTAAAAAAGCTGTAAGCAGATATCTAGATTCTAGATATCTAGGGGAATTTGCTATTAATCCTAGGTTAATCCTTTCCTGTAGGCAGGAGTCCTTTAGCAAAACAATGATTTTTTAGCAATAAAGAGCTAATCTCACAAATATTCTACAACCGGATTTCATAGACTGAGATTTCCTTAAGTGAACCTCATCTCCAACGAGTTTGAAAATACTTGATTACCCTAATGAGAATAATGGCAGCTAACAGTCATCAGTTCCAAAATAAAAGGTTGATTTCAATCACAGATCTGCAAGACTGGTTTACCTCCAGAACTGCGTTTGATGAATGAAAACGTGTGGTTAGGTATGCTGATTCACGAAGATGTTTGTCTCCACAAATTTATCTGGCAACAGATGTTACAGCCATATCAAATAACGAGCAAGAACTACAGCTTTCTTCTTTGCAAACTGTGCACTGTATTGAAATCTCTATTGACTCAATGCTACCAAGCGGGTCAGCGGCAGAGCCGTTGTCAGACAGAGTGTCTGATGCAAGAACTCCCTCCAGCGACAGTGAAAATTCACACCTGTGCAGCCAGGGGTGCGGGCTGCGGCCACCTGGACCTCTCGGTGCCTCTGACTCTACATTTTCACCCACCCCTCTCCTGGGGAGGAGGACAGTGTTGACTATTGGGGCTCTTACGAAGGGTAATACGAGCAGGTGGTGTCAGTCAGTAACACGGAGCTTTATGGAAGGTAGCAAAACACAGGCTGATGCAGAAGCAGCTGGTACTTCAAGATGTGCTACCAGGAACTAGGTTACAGGTGAATACACGCTCAAGACCAATCTGTAAGGAACTATCAAAGGTACTTCTGGGGCTTCCCTGGTGGCGCAGTGGTTGAGAGTCCGTCTGCCGATGCAGGGGACACGGGTTCGTGTCCCGGTCCGGGAAGATCCCACATGCCGCGGAGCGGCTGGGCCCGTGAGCCATGGCCGCTGAGCCTGCGCGTCCGGAGCCTGTTGCTCCGCAACGGGAGAGGCCACAGCAGTGAGGGGCCCGCGTACCGCAAAAAAAAAAAAAAGGTACTTCCGTGCTCACTGTGCACCCCTTCTGCCACACCGCAGGCATCAAGGCTCAATCTAACTCCTCAGAAACACTGTGTGGCTTCTAAAGCAACAACTGCAGCCAGGAGCATCCTTTCCTGTCCTCAAGGCCGTGAGAAAGAGGTGGTACGAGCACAAGAGTCCTGACGCCTCCCGACAAGAAGAATCTGCCTAGTCTTACGTACTGAAAATATTCAGCCTTTTAAAAAAACCACTCTATCTGGTTTATGAACTTAGGCTCTGGACTCTGGAGTTTAAACCTTAACCATGTCTCTTATTTACTATGTGTTCCCCTCCCCTTATCTCAGTTTCCTGCTCTGGAAGATGAGGATGACATCATCTAGAGTTAGAGTGAGGATTAAAGGAGATAACAGACATCGAGGGCACAGAAAGCCACCAATGCGTGCTAAGCCATGCTATCATTATTGCTTCTGTTGCTTTCATTCATGGAGTTTGCTCTAGTCCAAGGAGACTATTGAGACCCCTGCACCTCAAAGAAAGGGGGGCTATCACACAATATTGCTTTGATGGGCTCTTTATCGTTTTTAGTGATAAAAGGTCCAGCACACATCCTTCTAGGGACCGTGAGTTTTCCCAGGGCTGCTAAGACCTTGGGGGTGGGAGGTTGGGCGGGGCATAAGAATGCATTTAAAAAATGCTCCAATCAAAATTATTGCCAATCCGATCTCGGAAACATTTGCTCTAATGCACTAAGTATTCTGACCACTGCTTTTTCTTTCCATTTTCCTCCATTTGCACGTGCTTGGCTTTTGATGTGGCATACACTTTAAAAATACATTATTAAGCAGACAGGCCTGTCACCCCTGGAGGTAGCACTCTGTCCCCCGCTTATTCTTAACAAATCTCCTTTTGTGCTCTTTTGTGCTGAAGTGATTAATCATTTCAACTATCCAAGGGTTGCTGACGATCTTTCTAGATGACTCCAGTTACCATGAGTCCCCCCCTCCCCCCATCACCATCTACATTGTTTTGAACCTGCTGGGAATCTGCTCTTGAGTCTGTATTCATGTCACAGTGATCTCCTGATTTCATACAACAATAACCAGCGAACGTCCAAAAGAACTCAGCGTTCATTTCTTGCCTCTTTCCAGAGTCTGGGGTTGGGGTGCGGGTGGAGGGCTGAGTGAGAGACTTCATTGAGAAAACCAAGGAAATAGAAAGCGGAAAGGTCAGAATGATCAATGCTCATGTTGCAGCCCAGAGGGGAGGTTTTACTCTCACTGGAGGGAACCTCTCGCGACACCATCTTCTTCATGCATCATGGCCGGATTTTCTTTCTCCCTTTTCCTCTTTCTCTCTAGTTTATCTGCAGCTGAGTTTTCAAATGGCTTTCCTGTTTGAAGCTGGGTAAAAGACTGTCATTTGGTTTCCAGAGAAGCAGCCCGGGTAGGTTTTGGGGGATTCGGTCATTTTTCAGAAGCTGTACTAACATTTTTAGCTAACTTGAAAGGTTCTATTTTTAAAAGCCTGTCCTGTCAGCATATGCTCAAGGACTTTCATTTTTATAATATTACTTTTTAAAAATACTTTGCGTATTCAAACTCAGATATTAATATATCTTGAATATATTAACTTTTCTCTTGGGCTTATCGTACTAAACTGTTGCCAAGTTGGAAAATAAAAAGTAACCACTTATAATAATCTATATTCTACAAAGGAAAGAGTAGGATTTATTTTAATCAATATTTTATCATATCCTTGATTCATGTTTGCCCTTATAGATTATATTTGATTAAAAATAGTATGTTTACCAAAAAAGTACTCTTTAATTATATAAAATAAAAGATCTTCCAAAATTGCAAAAAAATAAGAATAATAAATGAAAGCCTATCATTCCCTCTCCCCCACCCAGATAGACACTGTTAAACTGAATTCAAAAACATGTTTAAAAACTGACCAAAAATACTGTGAGATCACAAGTTATTGCCAGAGAAGGGAAGGTTAAAATGATTCATAAAGTATGCAGATATAAATATATCGATACTGTTAAATTAATATAGAATCCCAGGGTGATTTTTAGGAAATATGTACTTCATATGCAAAAATAAATCTATATTTGAGATTATTAAAAAGATATTTACAAGTAGCTGAGGCACAGAGTTTTAAAGTAATGCGTAATATGTCAATAATAAGCATGCTGATCTTAGGATTTTTAATCACGTTTCAGAAGCCTAATCAATGCTCACAGAAAAATACTTTTTTTTTTAAAAAAAGGAGAAGAATATAAAATTTTTAGTATTTTTAATTCTACAGAACCACAGACCTCTCATGATTTAGGATTACAATAAAAAATAAGGCATTAAAATGAAAACACTGTAATGAAAAAGTTGTAATAATAAACAGCAAACTGCCCATGGGTTACAACGCCTGTAACTTTTTAGGAAATTCAGGGGAGAGAGAAAGATATACTTTTGCATAAATAGGTACACCTTTTTAGTGGGAGGAAAGAGAGAGGGAGAAGCTCTAAGACATAAATCAGCTAGTGTCAGGATATGACATTATTTTCCAGCCCAATACTGCAATCCCCCCTTATCCATGGGGTTATGTTCTAAGACCCTCAGTGGGTGCCTGAAACCACAAGTAGCACCAAACCCTACACACATTGTTTTTTCCTATATATACATACCTAGGATAAAGTTTAATTTATAAATTAGGCACAGGCAGAGAAGAGCAGAACTGCCAGCATCACTACTCTTGCACTTTGGGGCCATTATTAACTAAAATAAGAGCCACCTGAACACAGTACCGAGCGAGATACCGAGATGCACGGGATACGCCGGACAAAGAGACGGTTCTCATCCCAGGTGGGACGGAGCAAGATGCCACGAGATTTCATCACCTGCCTCCGAACAGCACATGATTTAAAACTGATGAATTATTTCTGGAATTCTCTATTTAACATTTTCAGACCTCAATTGACCATGGGTAACTGCAACCTCGGATAAAAGAGGACTACTGTATCTGGAGAGACAGGAAGAGGTGTACGTTTCCTAGTTCATCAGCAGAACCAAAGGTGTTCAGGAAGCAGGCCAAGCATAGCGATTCTCCAGAACTTCTGGGCTACACGTGGGCCCAGGAATGGAGCCATGTGCAAGTGGGAAAATGCCTCAGGTGCAAAAACCAGTTAATTTAGGAGCCTAAAGAATGCCAAAACTAGGGCTTCCCTGGTGGCGCAGTGGTTGGGAGTCCGCCTGCCGATGCGGGGGACGTGGGTTCGTGCCCCGGTCTGGGAAGATCCCACATGCTGCAGAGCGGCTGGGCCCGTGAGCCATGGCCGCTGAGCCTGCGCGTCCGGAGCCTGTGCTCTGCAACGGGAGAGGCCACAACAGTGAGAGGCCCGCGTACCGCAAAAAAAAAAAAAAAAAAGAATGCCCAAACTGGATTACCCATTCTGAAATTGTGGGCTGTGTGTGTGGACAGCTTTCAAAATCAGAACAAAACCACCTGTAGATAAATACGGGCACATGTTCTAAAAGTCATGAAAAACGTCCTGAGTTTCAACCCCTACATTTTTAAAATACTTACATCTCATTGTAAGCAACAACCATTAAAAACACACAAACTGCATAACTATAAACCAAATATATCAGAAATCATAAAACAGCACATAAATGAAATGGCAAAAGAATAATCAGGTTTCTAAGTTTTTTCCATTATAATGATCTAAATAATTATGAGTGTAAGAACTACAGGTAATTATGTCTTACTTAAAAGATATCATTAATATCTAGATAGAGGTTCTAATTTTTCAAGGCCTGTATCTTGTCAATCCTCAAATTATCATTTTCGATCTTAGCACTTATTTTTAACTTTCCTGTATGTGTACAATAGTAATTTGCAGCAAATCTGTGTAATTTCACAACCCTCCATTTGAAAAAAGAGAACACCGTGTGTGGTTTTCATGGTAATACGTACAATTTAAAAATGTATGTCTTGAGTTGATAACTTTGGGTAATTGTTCCAAGAACTGCTTTACACGGAGCATACTAGCAGTGGAAATAGCTTTGACTTCCCTCCCTCGATTACACCAGCAGCAATATGGTAATTAACCAAATTATCCCTGCAAATTTATTATCTTGATTTCTTCAACTTGTACATTACATTCATTAGCTATCAAAATGGAAAACTCAGTTTCATGAAAGATAATCAGACTACAAGTGGCAGACACAAAAGGTCTGAGCTTTTCTGGCATGGATGCCAGCAGTAGCTGGGGATGCCTTTTCACTTCCAACCCTCAGGAGTTATTAGTTGAACTCTCATCTCTCTTGAATTTGTGCGAATGTAGAATGTTCTAATGCTCCCAGGTAACCCAACAATCTCGGCCGTCCTTGGAGAGCTTATGTTTCAGGGGGACAGCACCTCAATCTTTTTTTGTTGGAGGACTGGAAGGACAACAGGGTGGAGAGGAAAAACAGACACTGAGCAAAAGGTCAAAGGCATTCATTCATTATTCCTCATCCATTTATTCAGCATTAATTAAACACCCATTACATGCCAGGCAGTTTGATAGTCCCTGGAGATGGATGGTAAGAGCCTAATGGGGCTTAAGAAAGACAATTATGACTCAGTACAATAAGTGCTATGATAAAAGTAAAGGGTACTTGGGGAATATAGAACAAGAGCATCTAACTCAGACTCTGGCAATCAGGAAGGCTTCCTGGAGGGAGTGACATCTTAAGTGAGGCTTGGAAGATAAGCAAGAAACAGTCAGGTGTTCGGGGTCAGGCATAGACAGAGCGTGCTCTGGGGTTAGAGAAGAGCATGCGTGAAGCCCGGAGGTGAGGGAGAGAGCTGTGGTGCCGCTCCTGCAGAAGCCATGTACAGAGTGAGAGGTGGGCAGGGGTGAGAGATGGGGCCAGAGCACGTGTGGCTCTGCAGAGGACCTCCAAGAATCTGACTCTGTCTTGAGCCCAGTCTCACTATCTCTTTGCTCGGTGGATGTACCTTGCAAGGCTAGAGCAACAGACAACTTTAAAAATCAAGTATATTTAATGCCTCAGTCCTCTAATGTAGCGCTGAAGTTCTCCAAGTTTCTTCACGAGAAATGGGGAAGGTGTGCCTTTGACCTTGCTGGAAACCCCGCCCATGGTGCAGTCTGGCTACTGACATGCTTCCCTTGTCCCAGCCTGGGCACAGCAGGAGGTACACGGCACCGTGAGCTCCGTGACGGCCTGTGGCATCCAGCTGTTGTTAACACTGTGTGTGCACCTCCTCCTGTCTTCCAGTCGGCACCTTCACAGTAAGATAATGACAAACACCCAGGCAAAGATATTGACTGCGGTATCAGAACTCACCCTTGACTATGAGCGCAGAGAGTATATTCCCGCAGAATATATGCTGCTTGGGCTGCTAACATCCCCTCGGTCTTCCACACCCCTGGTTCTGTAAATGCCTCTGTGATGTCTAACCGTGTGCATCAGAAGGAGACAGGTAAAAACAGAAAGGCAAAGCCATTCACTGCCAGTGGGAGCTTCCAGACCTCCACGGTCCCTGTGGCCATCACCCCAAAGCCTCTGGGCTCGGAACAGATTCTGAATTAGAGTATTCTCGCCCCACCTCTGTTACAAACTGGACACCTCCAGAGTCATCACAAAGCCTACAAAGTGTAGCCAAATGGCCCTGAAACAAGCGGCAGGCTGCTGCACACCCCTTACAGGCACCAGGATGCCCCTGGAAGAGAAATGGAGTCATTTAAGCAGGGCTTTTGGTTTCAGCCAAAAGGACAAATATAATAACATCTAGTAAAAATGCACCTACAGATGTAAAATAAGATATAAATTGTGTTCCTGCTGTCTCTATCCATCCAAGTGGCCAACTGCAAAAAGAAAAATCAAAACAAAACACTACCCAGTGAAACTCATTTATCTTGGATAAAACATGTAGCTTTTGCTTGGTGAATTTCTCTAGACCTCCACCAGGTTTACTTTTGCTTTGATTCGATTTTATTACGACAAGTCATGGGATATATAAACGGGCTCCTCTACATTTATACCCGGATTGATTTTGCCATTTGTGGGCTTCATTTTGCCATGAATAAAATCTTTACTCCTTGAAACAAATGAGATAATTTATAAAATAAAAAAAAAAAACAACATGAGGCAGGAAACGCCTGTCTGGTCTGAAACGGGAGATTTGACCTAGGTCCAGCTCTGCAAACGACCCAAACAGGTCACTTAAAACAAGTTGTCCCTTTGTTCTCTATTTTCTCCGAGTGGCTAATATATTTTCATGTGGGTTACGGAGCCTGTAGACATTTCAGCACAAGGTTTCTCTTGTCTCACCATCCAGGGTCTGAACACGTGAGGGGGCCATGACGATGTGCGTCCCATGTGATGGTAATCTCAACGCTCTCCTCACTCACAGATCTCCCAGCATCACAACTGGAAATCTTGCCTAGGAGGCTCCTTAGTTTCTAGAAAACCAAGGAAAAGGAGTTCCCTCTGTCTGCTGGAAATCCGTTCAATTATAGTGTCAGGAAATTGGTTTGGGTCTCCAGAGTTTAAACAAGTCCCAGTTACTCCTTTCATATCAACAGAAAGGCAACTCTACGTAAACATTCGCCATGAATATTTCACAGGAAATTGGAATTAAATTAGTGACTAAAGATGAAAGCCAAGAAGATAATCTGCTCAGATGTTGCACTGAGATTGTCTCTAAATTCATCCTTTAAATCCAAACCAGATCTCAAAACACTGGTCTCTTATGACAAAGGCTCCCTACGTTATGAGGAATGCTCGGCAATAAACACCATCTAGAGCTGTGCGGCATAAAATCTGTGCATTCTAGATTCCAGCCCTGCACACCCCCATTAAGTTGTAAATGGATTTTATTTGCTGAACAAATGTTAATGCCATTCTACGTTAATGGGTAATGCTAGGGAAAGCACCTAAGTATTACAGCACTGGAGCCTTTAGGGATGAAATACAGTGTAACAGAAAACTGTCTGTTACAAACATATGTCAGCAATGAGGGCTCCCAGCCCTTAGTGCCCATCTCCTAAATGAATTTTGCAGTAATACACAGATTTACTAGGTCCCAGGATTGAAATTCTCTGAGTGACGATAAAAGATAATTATACTGGAGAACATAATGTAACATTCAAATGACTGGAAAACAGTCACCTCAGCAAAAATAAGAGAGGGGGGAGGAAAAAGAAGTTCAAAGGTGAGATTGCTGACGTTGGCCATAAAACCTCCATTAAGTTCAAGTGCACACACGCGTGATCGGGCACTTTCAGATCAAACACACATGGGAACGGGAAACCTCCCTTTCACAGCAAACTGCCTGAGTGGTTTCATGAATGAGCTGGGGTGCGGGGGGGCACAGCAGGTAAGAGAGAGGGGGTGCTGGTCCCAGATGGTGGTGCTGGTTAAAATCCCAGCTCTACCATGTGGTGGCTGTTCCCTTGGCGAGCTGTGTTTAACCTCCCCTCGCCTCAGTTTCTTCCTCTGTAAAATGGGGATGATAATAGTTCCCAACTACACAGAAGGCAGTTGTGATGGTCCAATGAGAAAACACACGCAAGAAGCTTGGAAGAGTGTCCCAGATATAGTAAGTGCTCAATAAATGTTAGCCTATCCTCATTGGCGGTCGTGACTGTGTAGGAAATAAATGGAATGGAAATAAATGGAACGGAAACCACTGCCTTTCCTCACAAGAGCTCTCTAAACTCAGGGACTCCATCCTCTCAGTTTTCTCCAGTCTGGACCCTGCCCCCTCTCCTCCACAGAAACAGCTCTCCATGAGGTCACCAACGACCTTTTTGTTGTCCAATCCGTTGGGTGGCTTTCGATCCTCATCTTTTCGTGTCCTCTCAGAAATTCTGCACCCTGTTGGATGGAAACTCTCTTTCCTTGAATTCTGTGGCTTTCCACGGTCCCAGTTTTCTCTAGTCACTCCCTCTCATGTTCGTTTGCCAGTGGCTCTTCCTCCCTCCCCTGCCCCTGACATGGTGGAATTCAGCCCTCACTGCTTCTCAGCCTCAAGGCTCTCTCCAGGCAAATGTACCCATGTCTGTGGTTTTACTGCCCATGTGCTAATTCATCCAAAATGCTGGCCTGCAGCTCAGACCTCCGTTCTGAGTTCCTCTACATCCTCCTCGTCTACTTGCACATCACAAAGGCACCTCAAACTCAGCACGTCTAAAAATTAACAGAGGATGTCCTCTTCTCCCCAACCCAACACAGCATCTCCCTCAATCTTCCCGTGTCTCCAGCAAGCGTCCCTCGCTTGGAGCCTGCATCAGCCCCACATTCCTCTTCCATTTTCCCCTCACGCCACTCCTCACAGCAGCCAGAGCGGTGCGTCTACAATCTGATCACACCGCTCCCAGCCCCAACCCTTCGCCGGTTCCCCGGTGCTTAGAGGCTCTCGAATGTGGCTAAGAAAGCACAGCGCGACTGGCCGCTCCTGCCTGGCTTTTCCCGCCTGCTCTCCAGCCACGCGGGCCTTCTCTCTCCCTCCCGGGTCTCTAACCAGCTGAGCTCTTCACTCCCTCTGCTTGGAAGCTTCACCATTTTCCTTAGGTTGCTTTCCTACTCACCCTCCAGCTCAGTTCAAGGGCCGCTTCCTCAGGGAAGTAGTTCTTGACCCCAAATTCGGTAATGCACCCTAGAGTAAGCGCTCATAAAACCCTGCGTATTTACCACAATTCACACTATACATTTATTTATGAGATTAAAAAAAAAAACTTAGTATCTATCTCTTCCAGCACATTGTCGGTTCCCAAAGGGCCAGGGGTCGTGTCTCTCTGACCCACCGCTGTTTCCAGTACCTCCCACATGGAAAGGGCATGCAAACACTTGTCCAATGACCACCTCCATGTTCATAATTTTTAAGGTATTTTTCATGACCCTGATTTTCCTCCACAACAAGAGAGAGCCTTTTTACAACGAGATGACTGCAAGTAGGAAGCACCTCTGGTGACCTTGACGACATCAGGTTTACCTGAGCTGATTCCAAGGGGAGAGATGCTGGTAAGGAAAATTGGGCTCCACAAAGATGATTCACAGGAACTGAGCATTAAAAAGGCCAGTACATCTTGTCTGTGATTTACAGCAAAGGGAATCTCTGAGCCATCACAACGGTACTCATCACTCTCCTTTGGAGGATTCTTTTACTCACTCACTCATTTATTTATTCATTCCACAAAATCGTGAATTCTAAATTCCAAACATTAGGGCCACCGTGTGGGAAGAATACTGATGTGTGACAGATACACAACAAATCCAACAGGCTGTAACTGAGAAGGCGCCCTGTGCTTGTGTTTGCAGGAGAGGAGATGCTTAGGATAAGAGGGGAAGACGATCCTGGGGCTGCCTGGTGTGAGAGGCAGGTGACAGCCAGAAAAACATTCCAGGCAAAACCGGGAACACAGACATGATCCTCTAGGAGCTCCTGAAGTTAGAGCACTACTAACACCTTAGACTGCCAGGTGAGGGGAGAGAAAGATGCTCACATGACAGCACCAGCACCACCATCACCTCCCAGTCTAGACCATCTCCTCTTTGGAACACTCCTCACAAGCTCTGGGAAGTGTGGAGCTCACAGCTCAGCTGCCTTCCGATGAAGGAAGCATCCCCCCTACCCTTGACCCTGAGCGTACACATAAATCAATTCTCTCATTGGTCCAGGCTTTTCCTCTTGTTCCACGCCTGATTCAAGGCAGGTAGGGGTGGCACCCGTGGTGTGATGGATTCGGGGTCAGTATAGTGGGAAGGTAGGAGAGTGGGGCCGGGGTGCCAGGCTCTCATCAGCTTTCTTAAGAAAAAAATACATAATGCTTTAAACTCTTGACTACAGCATTCAGTTTTTTGGGGGATTTTTTGCGGTACGCGGGCCTCTCACTGTTGTGGAGCACAGGCTCTGGACGCGCAGGCTCAGTGGCCATGGCTCACGGGCCCAGCCGCTCCGCGGCACGTGGAAGAGATCTTCCCGGACCGGGGCAGAAACCCGTGTCCCCTGCATTGGCAGGCGGACTCTCAACCACTGCGCCACCAGAGAAGCCCCAGCATTCAGTTTTATTTGAAGTGAATTTTGCACTGTCTAAAGCAGGGGTCCCCATACCTCGGGCCACAGACCACTACCGGTCCGTGGCCTGTTAGGAACGGGGCTGCACAGCAGGAGGTGAGCGGCGGTGAGCGAGCGAAGCTTGATCTGTATTTACAGCCGCTCCCCATCGCTCGCGTTACCTCCTGTCAGCATTACGGTGAGTTGTATATTTATTTCATTATATATTACTATGTAATAATAATAGAAATAAAGTGCACAATAGATGTAATGCGCTTGAATCATCCCAAAACCATCCCCCCACCCCCGTGGAAAAATGTCTTCCACAAAACCAGTCTCTGGTGCCGAAAAGGTTGTGGACTGCTTCTCTGAAGTATATCGTTATGGTATGAGAACCACTCAAGCTCTTTATAAACTTCAAGCCCTGCTTAGAATATAGGACAGAAAGGTCAAACAACAGAGTTCTTCCATATCCTCAGAAAAGATAAGAAAGGATGAGAAGGGGTAGGATTTTTTAAACATAAACAGAGAAACCAAAGAGGGGATTGGTGTGTTGTGGTATTATCATTTTGCAGATATAAACACCATAACCAATCAAAGGAAGATGGCTTGAACACTGAATATTGGGACCCCAAACATGAAAGTATGTTAAAAGAGAAAAATAGGAAAAGTACATCTGCATTTTACACTATCTGTGTTTAACCTGAAACAAGGCCCCAAGATAGAGATAATTTAGATGTAAAATACAACACGTATTTTATACAACGTATAATTAAATGCCAGAAATGAAGCTACCACACTTTGACAACTGCTTTCTATATAAGTCTCTCCCAGAAAAACAAAAATCATTATGAATTCATCAAATCAAACTTCAATGAGTTATTTTAATCAATTCGAGAGTGAAAACATTTATTTATGAAATAATGCTTTCCAGGAAGAAATAAAAATCCTACCGCTGAAAACAATTTGATGGTTAATGTAAAATTTTAAACCACATAACCATATTACTGTAATTCACTAGCCATTCAAGAAAAAGTGTGTAGGATGCCCAAAAGTTACAAACATATTAAAATAAAGTTTTTCTTTTTCTTTATAGAGAATTGCCACACCATCTGGTCTGATTTGCCTTGGTGTTTTGCCCAGTGTAATATCAGCTTTCTGAGAGCTATAAATTATTAGGTTATTCCGATGAAAAATATGATTGAAGACAAAATATAGGTTGAAGAGGACATCCTGATTATAAGTTCTGAGTACTCAGGAGATCACTAATATGGCAGAACAGCCCAGCCTAAGTGCATCTGCGCATGAAACTAGTTCACAGAGGCTGTGCGCGTGAGATGATGATGATGAAAAGGACAGGCCTACAGAGACAAACAGGCAAAATAATAACACGCATAACAACATAGAAATAAATTTTCAACACGGAGCATCACCTCTTTGTCAGAGTGCTTCTGATTCTAATTAAGTTTGGGAGAAAAACAACCAGGCAACCCCTGCCTGACTGGAAAGCACAGACTATTGAAAGATGCTTTTAAATTGTAGGGTGATAAATGGGGGCATACAAATGTGAACACGATCATATTTTTCATCTCAACTCTGTTGTTCTGTCTTCCAGCTGATCCCTTTCATACAGTGTCACCCCAGCCTGTGCAAAGGGACCAGATTAAGGTGTAGCTCCTAGGTTTCTAAAAGAAGCTTTAGAAGTTGTTTTGTAAAGTACTGTTATTTAGGCAACTTAGGTGATTACCCTCAGAAAGGGTAAAGATCAGACAACACATGAACAATGGGCTCACTTGGACACTGCAGCTGCACCTCCTCCTATTTGGAATCTATGTCAACCAGTTGGTAAGATTTGTAAAAGAATATCCTTACCCGAATTATTTCTTCAACACAGCTGTTGGTTTCTCCAGATCTACTCTCCTGCAAGCAAAGGGAAAAAACATTAAGCCAGATAGAACAGACTCATGGTTACAGAGAAGAAATGACCCATAAGCCTCCAAATTTAATGGAGTTTGGACAGGGGGCCTTGCCTGCAGTAGGACTTACAGATGAGCTCCCTTCCTTAATGGGACAACTCCAATCAAGGCTGTGACCATCCTCCCTTCCCCACTGCTGCACCGTGGACAGGGCGGCCAGGAGCATCGCACACGCCCCAGAGTTGCAGCGCTGGGCCCTCCAACCACGTCAACTCTAAGCAGGGAAGGCTCCTAGGAGTACAGCACATGACTGGCAGGTACGAGCTCCATTCACCTTGGGTTCCATCAAAGTGTGGAAGCAAATGTGGCCTACACCACAAAGATGGATCCGGTCCACCCACCAAATACATGCAATGGTCCTGCCGAATACAAGTGAAACTCTTGGTAGTTCTACCATCCTCAGAGCCTAGATTTACTGGGTGATGGGCCCAAACCCAAAAGACCAAAAGGAGACACATTCTCCCAGCACTCTCAGGGTAGGCTGGGTGTCACACTCCAGAGCCACTGGTTCTGTAACCCACACTGCCCCGTGCTGGGGAGATGGTATAGGCTCCGAGGGACGGTGGCTTCAGGTCACAGCCAACTCTGGGGACCATTTTCAGTTTCAGAGATGCTGTGTGGTTACTGCTGGTAACGTACTCCCAGAGCACAGGAGGTAGTTTTGTGGGGGCGAGAAAGCAGCATTTGCTGGTACAAGTGCCTACTGTGGTCTCAGCAAAATACTTCCCTGGCCTTTTAATTCAATGACATTGACCACGACTCAGCATGACCTCCAGCATGAGGCTTTCTTCGCGATGTCTTCCCCAAGCCCACTCTGCTTTCCTTCCCCCTCACGGTTCTCTCTCCCCCAGGAATGCTGGTCTGCACCTTCCTGGTTTTCCTGGTTCATTCCAAGTCATCCTTCAGAGGCAGGTCAACCATGATCCTCAGAGCATCCCTAGCCCTGGAATACTCATCCACGCAGCATTTACTGTTTCTTCAGCACACTCACTGCAGTTCACAGACGGACTCTGGAATGATGTCTCCTCCCTCTAGGACAGACACTCCACCCACTCAGGGGCTCTGTGTCTTTCAGTGTGGATATCTGCCAGTGGGCGGCATAGGAAGGAATGAATGAATCTACCTCCTGCCCTTCCCAGGAATGCGAGCGCTATCACCACCAGCTCCAGGACTTCTCAGTATTACAAAGGCGCTACCAGAAAGTGTACTTTCACACTCCCAGACCCCTGTGTGTGTCCCCCACCCGCTCTTCCTGGTAGTAGAGCATTCCATCAGGAATATTGCACCCTTCACACTGGGTAAGAGGCCAAGGTGAATGCAAGTGTGTGAGGCTTGAGAAGGTCCCACAAGGGATGGAGATTTTTCCTGCCCAGAAATAGAAGGTTTGTCCAAGGCTCCCAGCTGAGGCTCAGAGAGTTTACATGACTCGCCCCAGGCCGCAGAACAGCAAGTCTGGGCCAGGAAACAGGACTCATCCTCAGTCATGCACATTTTCTCTTCCAGAAGCTTTCTCCAGTCCCAAAGGCTGTACTTCAAATATATGCATCTCCTCAGCAAACCTGAGCTCATCTGTTTGTCAAATTACCAGCGTTTCTATGATGTTTATAGAGTATGGAAATGGTAAAACACACATAACATAATCTTCACTATTTTAACCATTTTAAAGTATATAATTTCCTGGCCTTAAATACATTCACAATGTCACCACTATCTAGTTCAGGAACGTTTTCGTCACCCTGAATGGAGACCCCATGCCCCTTAAGCAGGAAGTCGCCATTCCTCCCTCTCCCCAGCTCCTGGTAACCACTAATCTACTTTCTGTTACTACGGATTTTTCTATTCTAAATATTTCATATAAATGAATCATATAACACGTGGCCTTTTGTGTCTGGCTGGTTTCACTGAGGATAATGTTTTCAAGGTTCATCCATGTCGTAACCTATGTCTACTTTATTCCTTTTTGTGGCTGGGTAACATTCTATTGTATGGACAAGACCACGTTTTGTTTATCCAGTTGATGGACATTTTGGTTTTTCCACTTTGGCCGTTGTGACAGCACTTCTATAAACATCTGTACACAAGTTTTTGTTTGAATACCCACGTGTTTTGGGTATAGAACTACAAGTTGAATTGGTGGGTCATACGGCAATTCTATGCTTAGCCTTTTGAGGAGCTGCCAAGTTGTTCTCCACACTGGCTGTACCACTTCATATTCCTACGAGCATTGTATGAAGGTTCTACTTCCTCCACATCTTAACCAACACTTGTTATTTTCTGGTTTTGTTGTGTTTTGTATAACAGGCATCCTAATGGGTGTAAAAAGGTACCGTGTTGAGACTTTAATCTGCAACTTCCTAAGGACTAATGATGTTGAGCATCTTTTCATGTGCATTTTGGCCATTTGTGTATCTTCTCTGGAGAAATGTCTTTTGCCCACTTTTAAATTGGGTTTGTTAACTTTTTATTGTTTTGTAAGAGTTCTTTATATATTTAGGATACTAGGACCTTATCAGATACATGATTTGCACATATTTTTACCCATTCTTTGGAATGTATTCTCACCCTCTTGATAGTGTTCACGGATGCACAAAATTTTTAATTTGATGAAGTCCAATTTACCTATTTTTCTCTTTATTGCTTTGCTCTTGGTGTTGCGTCTAAGAAGTCATTGCCAAATCCAAGGTTATAAAGATGTACCCATGTGTTCTTTTAAGAGTTTTATAGTTTGGGTTTTTATATTTAGGACTTTAATCCAACAGTTTGAGAACTTTTAGGTGAAGTTTATTTCCTTATGGATTATTTGATGTTTTAGTTAAAACAGGAACATTATCTTTGTATAAATTACTCCTTTCTAGTCTCATCATTAAAAAAAATCAATAATGAAATGTGCAAAGCACAACTACTGTTGCTAACGGTGCATGAACATAACATATATGTCTATCCTTATAAAACAAGAAAAACAGTGTTAAATATCGTGATAAGATTAGAAGACCCAAAGCTTTTTACTAATATTTCATTCCTCTTTCCTATATTCATCCCTTCTCCTGTTTTCCCAAAAGTTCCAGTTTGGCAACATACATCTAATACACCCCCAACTTCTGTTCCCAATGCCTTATCCTGGGACTGCTCTGGAAATTTCACCGCTCTGCTACTCCCATCAAATTAGATCAGAGAGCTCTTTTTGGAACCAGCCCAAACCCTGTTTCCTTTCCAGGGCAGCCAGAGGCAACCATCACAAAGGCTATGTGGTGAAGCCTCAGCCAGGCCAGGGCTCAAGGGTCCTTTGAACTGACCTCCTTCAGAGCTCAGGTGGGAATCAGTGGTCGAACTGGAAAACGAATCTTCAAACCCACAACCATTTCTCTTACTCTACTTCCAAATCCCAACCCTTTCCTACCATGTAATATACTGGGAGAGCAGATGCTAAATTCTCAATGTACTTTTTATTTTCCACCTTAAAACAATCAATCAAGGAACACTTGACTTCATGCTCTCCTGGTGGACTCACCCAGGTACACAACTTACCACAAAGACTCTTGATATGTTTCGTTCCTTGAAACTAAGTTTCCCCTGAATACCACACTATAATTTCATTTGAAATGATTTATATCAATGACAGGTGGCCCTTAGTATCTCTCCCCATAATCCTATAAATTTCCACTACCCTACTCTGAAGAGGGAACACACTGAGAGAGGAACAGAATATAAAAGCCCTGCTAAATATTTCCCTCATCAATGTAGATGAAATATGCAGAATTATTACACTGGGTCATCTCGATGGCAACTCCAACCGTGAACTTTGATGGTCTGGCCAGACATCAGGTCATTCCCTCCTGGGAAGGCCCCTTGCCCAGCTGAGCAGGTGCAGAACTGAGGCCAGGACAAAAGACTTCCTACAAAAGTCTCAGGGAGTCCTGGCTTTAAATTACAGAGTGGAGGAGCTTTGGCAGAGGAAAATCTTGGCCCTCGTCTGGAACATTTCTGACTCCTGGGGCCACCTGGGGAAGGGTACCACACTGGGGTTGAATTTCCCAGGCCCCATTTAGATTGGAGTGGATCCATGAGGCATAATATTACAGAAAAGTTGAAATGGAAGGAATCTTACAGCTCAGATGGAGAAACTGTGGCCCAGTGAAGTGAAGATTCTTGTCCAAAACCATGTTTGGCAGCAAAGGACAGTCAAGGTAGAACCCACACACATTTCTTCAACACCACTGCAGTCAGTTTTCTACTATCTAATGCTATTTCTCCGAGCTCAACCTTTAGAACTGGCTCTACTTGAGGTCACTCTTGTGCTTAAAGTATGGAAATAGAAGAATCTGGAGAGTGTTTGGATAAATTTCCTCCTTCATTCCCATGCTGCAAATTATCCAATGCTTAGTCACTGCGGATCGTACTCATGAACCTCAAACATCACACGCATAGACCAAAAGGGTTAAGGCAGGAGAGGAAATGGAGAGAAAGGGTTAATACTAACCATCTCTTCTGTGATGTTGACAAGTTAAAGACAAGGATTTCTGTCCTCAGAAACTGGAGGCCAGAATTCTATCTCTTCTTTTCTGAATCCACAAAGATGGGGTTGGGGGGAGATGGGTAGGTAGGGTTGGGATGGGCAGGGTGTGAGGGTCGGGGAGACTGCAGGGCCTTTCACCTTCTTTCTTTCTCAAAATCCTTCTCAAATCTGGCTTCAGCTGCAGTTGTGCACTTTGATTATATTTACATTTTAAAAACTTTCAGTGTTTATGAACAAGATTAAAACATGCATGTAATTTACATCTCCAAATTTGTGTTTATATTTTTCCACAATAAAGTCACTGCTTTCCTTGGAAAGGTACCCACTGAGGAGGGCTGTGCAACGCCAATTTTAATTACTCTGCATTTTGTGAGGGTTCGTAGCTGTTGCTTCACGCTGGGTTGCTGAGCTGTTGCTCTGTACTTACTCCGACTCTGATGAACCCACCCCCTCTTCCTATCATTACATTTTGAAATCTGTCATAACAGCCTCACCTCATTGAACCTCCAACTAAACATCAATTAAAAGTGAGCAACCCCAGCTGATTCTCCTTCTCCACAAGCCTTGTCGATCACGTTCCTTTTTCCATGGAACTGATTTCCTCAAATCTTACCACTTAAAAATACACACCACACGCTCTGCCAGCGCAGTGTGAGGAACGGAGCTGTGGGTAAGTATAGCTCAAGAAATAGCCAGGAGCATCCTACCACTGAGAACCTAAGCCCCTAATTACCATGCCACGCACACAGCGCTGGAAGAAGCAAGCCAAGCTTAAGGAGAAAAGGCTCGATCCAATCAGTGGGAAATGTCATTCCACTATGGAGGAGATGAAGCTGCACATATCCTGTTCTCAAAAATAGTTTAACTCTTCATCAGACACATTGAAGGCGGAACCTTCATTCTAAGATAATACTGTTTTAAAGTCACAGTACCCTTGTCTGTCTGCAAGCATGCGAAAGGTCCTCAAACATTTAGACATTGTTTATCACACGCACACTCTTGAATACTTCTACAGAAATATTTTTAAATACGTCTTACTATTTTTGATATAGAGAAAAATTGAGGTACAAAGAAATTAGGTGTCCCATCAGTGCCACCAAAGCACGGGGCGAGGATCTAAGCTTGAATCCAGGGATTATCGCAAGTCTACGTGAAGCTCCATCCACTGACTGTGGTACCAGCCTCACCTGAGGCCAGGGTCACCTGAGGCCAGGGTCACCTGAGGCCAGGGTCACCTGAGGTCAGGAGAGTGTCAGCCAGTTCTCTCCTCAGCAAGTCTTATGCCCACCTAACTCTTCCCCCTTCTTTTCTTTTCTTTTCTTTCTTTCTTCCATTTTTTTGTTTTAGGAATGATCATGCCTGCATGGCTTTTTTGTTGTTGTTGTTGTTGTTTGCACCACAGTCACCGGCATGTGGGATCTTAGATCCCCAACCAGGGATTGAACCAGTGCCCCCTGCATTGGAAGTGCAGAGTCTTAACCCCTGGACCGCCAGGGAAGTGCCCACTTCCCCTTTTGAGGCTACACTCTGCTCCTGATCGCCAGAGCTGGAGACGGGTCTCATCCCTCCTGGGTCCCCACTCCTGATCTCCCCAGTGGGCTCAGCCAATTGGTTCACCTGTTGCTCTGCTGCTCACATCCAGTTTTATCCCTCAGAATTACTGTCACCACCGCTTAGACGTTTATACACTGAGAAAAAAAAAATAATAATAATAAAAAAGGAAAGGTGTATAAAAGTATATCATAGGGCTTCCCTGGTGGCGCAGTGGTTGAGAGTCCGCCTGCCGATGCAGGGGATGCGGGTTCGTGCCCCGGTCCAGGAGGATCCCACATGCCGCGGAGCGGCTGGGCCCATAAGCCATGGCCGCTGAGCCTGCGCGTCTGGAGCCTGTGCTCCGCAACAGGAGAGGCCACAATAGTGAGAGGCCCGTGTACCGCAAAAAAAAAAAAAAAAAAAGTATATCATAAGAATGCAAACATAATGACAGCAAATAGTGGTGATATTATTTTCAACTAAAGAACAGTTCATAGCAAAAAAAAAAAATGAATTGGAGAGTACAACACAGAATGAGGAAAAAATAGGGCATTAACAAATATATTTATTAATTTTTATAAATATAAAATTTATTAATATATTTATTAATATATTAATTAATAAAGATAGAGCATCAAAATAAGGTATGCTAAGAAAAAGGAAAAAAAATAGAATTATTATGGTTGGACATCTTTAGCCCAGCCCTATTTTTCCTAAGAGACAAAGGATACCAAAACAAGATCCCAACTATATAAGAGAGATAGAGAACTTGAAAATAAAATTAAATAAGGACAAACTGAAAGATATAATGAACTTAGACTATTATGAGGAAACCCCAAGTTTTCAAGCACACATGAAATAGCTACTGAAGTGGTTATATACTGAGCTACAAAAGAGCTTCAAAAAATTCCAAAAAGCAGTTGTTTTATAGCCCAGACTCTTTAGCTACAAGTTATCAAAACACTTAAGCTATGAATTAAAACAGGGTAGACATTAAAATCTCCTAGAACTCTTGGAATAAAAAAAAAAAATCACTATAAAAATCAACTATAAGTAACTCTTCATATTTACAGGAAAATAATATAAAAATACTGCAAAACAAAATTATGGGATGCTCCCAAAGATATTCTTAGAGGTAAATTCATACACTAATAACTTTCATTATTTTTTTTAAAAAAACCAGTGTGCTAAGCAATTGACAATTTAAAATCAAAGAGGCATAGCAGAAAAAGAAAATAACAAAGAGAGAAAACCAATGAAATATTTATAAAGCAAAAAGTCAGAATTTATAAAGCCAAAATATAATTTCTTAGAAACAAAACATATTACCCAAAACAATAATGGAAAGTCACTTAAAAATCTGTTCAATAAAAAGAAAGCTCGGGCTTCCCTGGTGGTGCAGTGGTTGAGAATCTGCCTGCCGATGCAGGGGACACGGGTTCGTGCCCCGGTCCGGGAAGATCCCACATGCCTCCGAGCGGCTGGGCCCGTAAGCCATGGCCACTGAGCCTGTGCGTCTGGAGCCTGTGCTGTGCAACGGGAGAGGCCACAGCAGTGAGAGGCCCGCGTACGGCAAAAAAAAAAAAAAAGCAAGCTCAAATAAACATAAAATAATTTGATATATGAAGGGGATAAAACATATGAAAGCACTTATAATCATAAGAAAGTATTGAGGTTAACATTAATATAGAACACAATACAAATAAATGAAAAATTTTGATGAACTTGGCAACTTTCTGGAAAAAACTGACATAAGACATAAAGAAAAATGAAATTAGGCCTATAAATCTGAGAATGCAGATTAAATTAAAAATTATCTTCAAATAAGGATTTAAGCCGAATAGTTTTACAGTGAAGTATTTCAAACTTTCAAGGAAGAACTAATTCCCACATATTTTCTCTTCCAGAGTAGAAGGTAATGGGAAGCTATATGATTTATTTTATTAAATTAATATAAAAACCTCACATAAGAGACTAAATCAATCTCCTTATGAAAATAAATGTAAAATCCTCAAAAGATTATTAGTAAATATGATTCAATAAAATGTTATAAGAATTAGTGGGAACTTAGTGGGATTTGTCCCAGGAATGCAAAAATCGTTTAATATTTAATATTAGGGCCTCTTTGAAGTATTGTATCACTAGGGAAATTACGTAAAACTGTGATCATCTCAGTGTTTTTTTGATCTCAGCAGATTTTTTTTGATCATATACCTAGAAAAATCCAAAAGACTCCACTGTTACTGTTATTAAAAAGGGAGATTTAAAAAGTGGTTGGCTATGAACAGTCAAAGCTCAATAGCTCTTCTGTGCAGCAGCAATAAACACTTCAAAAATACGAAAAAAATCCCACCCACAATATCAAGAAAAATAAATGAGGAATAACATTAACAAGACATGTTTAAGACCTATAAGAAAAATCTTCAGAATTCTAGTGAAAGATACCAAACAATGCCTGAAAGGGACAGAGCCAGGCTTCTCAAATACCTTCCAACTCTAATATAGAATACAAAGTCAAATAAATGTATCAAGAGGAAAAAACTGCAAAGTATATTTAAAAAAATTGAGGTGAATGTCATGTAACAGAAAACCAACCATTTTTAAAGTGTACAATTTAGTGGCATTTAGTACATTCACAGTGTTGTGAGTCATAATCACCTCTATCTAGTTCCAAAACACTTCCATCATCCCAAAGTAAAACACTGTACCCATTAAGCGGTTTCTCCCCACTCCCCTCCACATTAACTTTATGATTTTACTCTAGTAATAAATACCATACTGAAATGAAAAGAAAAAAATGAGAAAAATGTTAATGAGTATCATTTACTTGTATTAGTAGATTTTACAGTGGATATGGTATTTCTCATTTCTGACCACTTCCTAGCGGAGTACTGGTACAACATAGTAAGCACTTGAAGATGTTTGTTGAATGAATAGTAAATGGCCAATATACTAAAAAAAAATTAAAAGACTATTTAAAAAATTAAAGTCTTACACTTGAATACGGCTGGTCGAACAAACGTCTTTGCTTTATCAAAATAAATTACCAGAGTTATCTTAAAAACAAATTCTTAAAATATCAACATTTATTTACTCCACTGAAGTTAAGCACATACCCATTAACACAGAAACCATTAGGAAATCATTTGGCTTCCCTAATCTGCACATTGGTATTTGTAAATTAGGGAACAGGTATTAGCCTTCTATCAACAGGCAATATTGTTAAAGAGTTAGTAATCGATTTTTTGTCAGATTCCTAGCCATAGGACAAGATCATTTAATCATGTTATTATTTTTAGAATGAAAATTAGTGATCTCAATCAGAGCTTCTAGTTAAAAGTACACTTGGTTTTCAGAACGTTAAGTGGTCTGTCAATGCACTGACCTTGTCAAACATCTATTGATGGCATAAAGAGATTAAAACCAGAGACAGTGTTTTTACATCCTGAGCACTAATTGATATTGAGTGCTTTTCCAGGGGGTCATGTCTCAATAGAGTACCCCGTGCTGTATACCAGGGCCACCTTCCACACTGTCCTGTCAAAGCTGGGCACAGAATCCACATAACAGGAACAACAAACATGCACATCCCACTTGTAGTCTGAAATTGACAGGAACACTTCAAGATTCCTGTGTTCTTTACTCTGTGTTCTCTCATCTGAAACTGCGGTCATTGCTTTTAACACAGGCTCAGGCAAGAGTGACAATGCTGAAGTTACTTAACCCTCACATGTCAGGCCGACTTCAGGGAGACTTCTAAAATGTACCATTTCCTTTTTTAAAGTTTCCTGAATCTCATCCTGCAGCCCACCTGCATATCGCTGGCCCTTGAATAACAAGGGTTTGGACCACTTACGTGTCCGTTTTTTCCAACAAATATAGTACCTGTGTTTTCATTTTACAGACCTTTAAGTTAACTAAGTATGGGGGAAAGTTTGTGTTCAATTAGAGATCAGCGTATGTGAATCAAAAGAACTAGGATCTGAGTCTTGATTCTATCCAAACTGTTCCCTGCCCTTGGGTGAGTCATTTATCAATTCATTTGTTTTTGACGCAGAGATGGCAGTATGTGGAGTTTTGACTGTTCAAGGGTCAACCTAATCTAACAACACATAACATGTTATTTGTAGGTAGCAGAAGGCTTACTGATAGGGCATCCCTAGAGTATATCCTTTTCTTCCCCCTTAAATGATGGAGCGAAATGTACAAGAAAAACACATTTGATTATTATTTATAGTCAGAACATGGTTTTCTTTTCTAATCATGAAGTTCTGAACACAAAAACTTGCAAGATGGAGAGAGTAATCCAATGGGCCTGAAGAAATTAACCAATTAAAGGTACTTAGGGCTGCTCTAATTTATGTCCCACAGTAAGACAGAAAATCAGTTCTCTTTTAGCCATATTGGAAATGGCAAAAGTGGGGCTACATATTGGACAATATTCTATTTGGCACATTCTATTATTTTTATTTTGCTAAAAGAAAGAAAGCAGCAATTCACAAGTAACCCTTAATATGTTATGTCCTTCATGAGTCTTTCTCCCCATTATCATTTCACCTTTTCAAAAAGGTCTCAGGTCGTCTGGCCCCCAGAATATAGTTCATTCTGTGTATGCCTGACATCAACTGTTTCTATGTATGCTCTAGTAGGAGATATGCTATAAATACATGCTGAATAAAGAAATCCAGCTGAAATCAGCTAGGGTGCAGGGCAGAAGGATCACCTGAGAGGTGGGAGCAGGTAGCATGGGAAAACATGAGAAATTGGTACGCATTTTGATTGGCTGGTGAGGTTTTTTTGTTTGTTTGTTTTTGTTTTTGCGGTACACGGGCCTCTCACTGTTGTGGCCTCTCCCGTTGCGAAGCACAGGCTCCGGACGCGCAGGCTCAGCGGCCATGGCTCACGGGCCCAGCCGCTCCGCGGCATGTGGGATCATCCCGGACCGGGGCACGAACCCGCGTCCCCCGCATCGGCAGGTGGACCCCCAACCACTGCGCCACCAGGGAAGCCCGGCTGGTGAGTTTTTAATACTCGAAGTTTCATATTTTAAAATAAATCTATCTACAACGCCATACTTAAAAATTTTCTTCTTTTTTCCTTTTTTTAATGTGTGCACATTTACAGCATTCTCATTCTTGAGTCTGCTGGTGTCGCTTTACTGTTAGTCTTGGAAGACCTTTGCAGTCTATTGGGAGGAAAGCTGTCATAATGGATTTTATCTTCTACCTCCCATTGCCATAAAATGCTCAGTTGTTTCAAAACCTGTATGTGTGTCGTGGTGTAAAGCAGAGTGTGTCCATTGGCCTGTGGAACCAGGGTACTTGGGGCCGAACAGGGATATGAATCCACACATGTTCCCTTTCCTCTATCAGGGTAGGTCTCAGAAGGCCCCTGGGAGTGTTGGCTGACCCTTGGATTTCCCTGTAAAACATCACCAGACAAAGCCATCCTCTGGTAACTCTTGCTGGGCCACCCAGGAAGAGAAGAGACATGTCAGCTCCTGTGTCCCTACTACAGAGGGGGCTGAGCTGCTTTCTATCCCCACTCCAAGGCCTCTGAGGGGCCCAATGAGAAGACAACGTCTCTATGTCTTCATTCCCTCACTAGATCACAAAACCCCTTGCCGTTATAAGCCAAAGGGAGAAAAACAAAATCTTTACAAAGCAGAAAGTTTAATAATAAACATCCCATTTTAACTATGCTGCAATTATTATGGCAAGATGCCATCTGCACAGAATGCAGGCATCCCCTCTTCATTGCCACCCAGCACCATGTGTAAGACCTTCCAAGTACAAAGAAGAGTTGGAGGGCTTCCCTGGTGGCACAGTGGTTAAGAATCCGCCTACCAATGCAGGGGACATGGGTTCAGGACCAGGTCCGGGAAGATCCCACATGCCGCGGAGCAACTAAGCCCGTGTGACACAACTACTGAGCCTGCACTGTAGAGCCCACAAGCCACAATTACTGAGTCCACGTGCCACAACTACTGAAGCCCGTGCTCCGCAACAAGAGAAGCCACCACAATGAGAAGCCCACACACTGCAATGAAGAGTAGCCCCATCTCGCCGCAACTAGAGAAAGCCCGCACGCAGCAACGAAGACCCAACACAGCCAAAACTAAATTAATGAATTAAAATAAAAAAAAGTAAAGGTTGGTGACCACTGGGGTAGATGGTGGGGTGAGAAATGGTTTCCCTTTGTTGCTGAGCTGAAAGCTCCTGGAGTCTAGAAAAGGATGACAAGACTGATGAAGCATCAGAGCACTTGAGGAAGAGTTGAAGAAAGTGGAGATACAGTGTCATAGGAAGGAGAAGAGTGGAATGGGCCACACTGGACATCTGCCATATTTCAAGGCCATTGTCATGGAAAAGGGTTTAAAGTAATTCTGGGTCACTCCAGACACTGGAGTTTGGACCAATGGGGTCAAGCACAGGAGTCATTTTAGCGTTCTGAAAGTTCTTTTTCGAAGAACCATTCAAACAGAGAATGGGTATGATTAACTACATGTTCAATCAGAAAATAAGTGACTCTCTGAGTGGTAGTTAGTTATTAACTCACACTACTAAGTGTGAGATTCTTGCTAACTTTAAGACTATAATTTTGGGCATTGCCAACCAATTTTCAATTAATAAAATGTTGCAAGGTAAATTTTTTTTCACTTTAAAAAAATTTTATTGAAGTATAGTTGATTTATAATGTGTTAATTTCTGCTGTACAGCAAAGTGTTTCGGTTATACACACACACACACACACACATATATATATATTCTTTTTCATTATGGTTTATCACAGGATATTGAATACAGTTTCCTGTGCTATACAGTAGGACCTTGTTTTTTTTTTTTACTTTTTTTTTAATGCATGGTAAATTTCTGTATCTTCTAGTTTAGTTATAGTACTGTAAGTCTATATGAGTGATTTGTGAAGAAAGCCCACAACGAGAACAAAAAGAATATTTTTAAAGTACTAATCTATGAGTATGGAATAAGAATTATTACAGTATCCAATAAATTAAGTAGATTAATTGGGTAGAGAGTTTAACGAACAATTAATCAATAAAAGTATTCAACATGAAAATCTATTACAACCCTGTTGACATTATTTAACTTTAAGCACTTGAGTTCTGCATGCTTATAATTAGCAAGCTATAAAAGATGCCATCCAGGACTTCCCTGGTGGCGCAGTGGTTGAGAGTCCGCCTGCCGATGCAGGGGACACGGGTTCGTGCCCCGGTCCGGGAAGATCCCACATGCCGCGGAGCGGCTGGGCCCGTGAGCCATGGCCGCTGAGCCTGCGCGTCCGGAGCCTGTGCTCCGCAACGGGAGAGGCCACAGCGGTGAGAGGCCCGCGTACCGCAAAAAAAAAAAAAAAAAAAAAAAAAAAGATGCCATTCATAGGAACATAATGAGAAGAACTGTTCATAATGATAATTAGTATTCATCTTCACAGAGAGGAAGGTTACATGGTTACAGGTTGCAGCAAACAAAGGGTTAAACTCATTACTGAGGAAAATACTACACTTAGGTAGCATTTATTATACACTTAACCCTATAATGCAAAGCCCTGCCTTAGAAAATACACCATAAATAAAGCTTCATGCTAAGACAGGTGAGATCGCTTTCCAAAGCGAGAAAGGAAGTATAACGAATCCATATACCTTCACTGGACATAACGAATCCTACCATTGTTGGTAAAGACTCAAATCTAGCAGCTGACTTTTATATTCTCTTCTTGGTTCCCAAATCTTACCTGCATAAATGTTCCACAAAAAAATACTGTGTGTATTGTGAAGGCCAGGAAAAAAATTTTTTTTTAATTTTTACTTTATATTGGAGTATAGTTGATTTACAATATTGTGTTAGTTTCAGGTGTACAGCAAAATGACTCAGTTACACATATACATATATCTATTCTTTTTCAAGTTCTTTTTCCATGTAGGTTATTTCCTGCATTTGGGCTGGAGCTGACCTCCTACAGAACTTTATCTTCTACTCTGAGCACAGTTGGAGGCTTCCAGTGGCAAAATCTAGGCTCAGAAGTGGGAAACAGAAACCCAGGGTACAAAGACCCTCACTTTTGTAATTCTGGCTTTAGATAAATCAAAGTTTTCATTCAGCAGAGATGAAGCTCCTGCCCCTTTTCACAGACACTTTAATATCTATAAAGATCTACTTGGTGAAGCCAAAAACACTTTATAGACACATGGTTGAAGCCATCAAAGTGTCTCTTCACCTCTCACTGTACCTCTGAGCTGACAGACAGAATCTGTTACTATACTGACAAAGAACCCGCCAACACCTGGCAATAATTAGAGCTGACGGCCCTTTTCTAGACCCAGCACTGTGTAACTGTCAATATTAAATGTTTCTTCTGTTTGTTCTATGTGCAAGGCTCAGACTGAACAAATCTTAGACAGGTTCCTAGCCTGAAGTCACGGAGACATTTAGTGCACGTCATGGGCAGGGCACAGCAATGATCAGGGCAAACCCAGATCCCCGTGCACAGTAAGCCGGTGGCCAGACAGTGCGGCCCGCTGCGTGAACCCCCTCTGAGCTGCGCAGGTGCCCTACCAGACCTCATTTAGATTTTTTTAATTTTTATTTTTTTGGCTGCGCCGCACAGCGTGCAAGATCTTAGTTCCCCGACCAGGGATTGAACCTGGGCCCCGGCAGTGAAAGTACCGAGTCCTAACCGCTGGACAGCCAGGGAATTCCCACCGGACCTCATTTAAAAAGAGAAAAATCAAACGACCTTAATAGAGATATTGGGGGGCTTACTTTTCATCATCACATGCCTTTAAAAGGAACCAGCTCTGATCAGTACAGCCTCTCCTGCATCCTGTGTCTTCTCAATCTGTGAAGCAGGAAGACAGATGTCTAGATGTTGGCACTAATCCCACTATGCCCTCCAAGTAAAAAAAAAAAAAAAGTCTCTTGAGGGACTATTTATATCCACACAGTCATTTTTATTAAAAAGTCATTTATTATTTTTTTAAAAAAATCATAAAAAACAAGGAAGGCTATGAAGACATCACTCCTGGACAAACCCTTTTGCAAACAGACGTGAGTAAAATAAAGGTAAAAAGATGAGAAAAGCAATTATGTTCAGGGAACCCATATTCTGCTGGCGAAAGAATTCTAGTACCTAGAAGGTCCTTTATTTTATTATTATTATTTGTTTTTATTTAAGGCCTTATTTTTTAGAGCAATTTTAGGTGTAAAATAAAATGGAGAGAAAGGTAAAAAGATTTCCCATATACCCCCTTACCCCATACATGGATAGCTTCCACCATTATCAGTATCATTCACTAGAATGGTACATTTTTTACCAAGTATGAACCTACATTGACCCGCCATAATCACCCTAAGTCGATAGTTTACCTTACGGTTCACACTTGGTGTTGTACATTCTATGGGCTTGGACAAATGTATAATGACATATATTCATAATTATAATATCACATAGAGTATTTTCATTGCCCTAAAAAATACTCTGTACTCTGCCTATTCACCCCTCAACATGAACCACTGATCTTTTTACTATCGCCATAGTTTTCTTTTTCTAGAATATCACAGAGTTGGAATCATACTGTACATTGCCTAGAAGGTCCCTTATTAATGACTTCATTCACTCATTCATTCGTTCACAGGTGATCATTGGGGACCAACGAAACAGACAGGGTCCAAGCTCTCACGGAGCTTATTCCATCCTTGGGCAAAACCAGACAAAAAACAAACAGGACAGTTTCAGGTAGCAACTAGAAAAGTCAACAGGGTGACGTGAAAAGGTGACGTGTAATCATTAAGGTTCCTCTCAGCACTAATACCACCCCATTTTTACTCATATCATAAAGGTATAATGAGGACTTGTAGTTCTCTGAATGAAAGGGCCAGTTTGAAATGACAGAATGTACTAGTAGCAGTAGTATAAAACCCCCAAAATATAATCACATAAAATTACAAAGAAGAAGCAATACGCGATCCCAATTTCCACCATATCCTCGACGCTCTGGGGAAGAATCTATTTACCATTTCATTGCAGCCATACTGAAAAGGTAGAGAAAGAATCACAGGTTTGTGCTAAGAAAATTTGCAAATAACGTGGCAGGATTGCAGAATGCAAATGTACATGCCGCTGCGCCATCTGTTCAATATGATGGCAACACTGGGAAAAGGCCCTGAAAGAAATGATGTTTGAAATCATTAAAAAAATAACATGTCAAGTTCAAAATACTCAGGAATCTTAAAACCAGCATCAACACATTCAGCAACCATATGGCCCTACAGCAGGTTACAGAAAAAAAAAAAAAAATCACCCTGCCTGCATTTTCTACTTCAACCCAATGGTTTCTAAAACAGGTTTCTTTTCTTCTGTTGAATTCCTTGGTGTTTACAGCTTCTTGAATTATACCTAGAATAATAATATGCATTTCACCCTTTCTGAAACAGCAGATAATGTAGTGAGGAAGATTAAAGGCAGCTGTTCCAGAAAAAGGGACGTGGAGGTGACTACGTGTAACTTGACGAACACATCTTGTTTCAGGTCGATTGGTCTATCCATATGGATCTCACAGTCTCAGTAGTAATTGCCAACTTCACTGAGTATCTTAACTTTCCAGGCACTGTGCTGAGTGCTTTACGGTCATCATATAATCCAATCATCAACAATTTTACAAAGTGGATACCATTTTACCACATTTTGAAAAAGAAAACTTCCTCAACGTCATATGGCTAGCCTAGTTCAAAGCCAACGTTGGAGGCCAAGTCTGCGTTCTCAACTACCATTCCATGCAATACGTCAGTATTCAGATGTTGGTGTAGGGCAACCTGAGCTGACTTTTCAAGCTTAAGAAATGACCAATGTACGTTTAGGGTAGAGCTAGCTCCCTTGTCTCATCAAGAAGAGATTCCTGCAGAAGTGCCTTTTGAACTCTAAGGAAAAGAGATAGTGGTCTACAGGAAAATTCATCCAGAGGCAGCAGAATGACAGTCACAGAGCTGGGAAAACCAGGAGCTAATGGAGGACCCTGAGTGAATACTGCCAGTGACGTTCTTGAGAAAGGAGTTAGAAGCTTAACATCAGCAAAACCTAACCTGCCCTCCACAATAAGTCAGAGACTTAAATTTCAACCTAACTTGTAAAGCGACTTCTACAAAACCATCATTTACACTGTCAGTAATAGACGATATGTCCTACTACATAACCCAAAGCAACCACCACCAGAGAACTGACTTTATCTCAATCAGAGAAGCGGAATTTTAGTTAGAGAAAGCTTTCCAGCACCTGCCCAAGGACATGCCAGTTGCACAGAATACAGTGGTTGACCAGCACTGCAGAGATGTGTGTCGATCAAATCAAGCAAAGGGTTTGTGATAAATAGTTCAACCTGTGAGATGGAAAAGCAGCCTGAAGTCCATTGGTTAGATTATAGTTCATAATTCATCTCACAAGCCAATTCCAATGGTTGGTAAAAAATTACAAAATTTATAAAGGCCTAGAGAATTATAAATTTATAACAGAAATCCTTGGGGCTTCAAATGAATTAAAAAACGAGTTTCATTCCACTTAATAGTTTCACACAGTATCTTGGGGACACAGTGGGAGCCCAATTCTTGATGACTGGATAGCAGTGTTAATTCATATGTAAAAATCAGTACAGGCATACCTCGTTTTACTGCACTTCACTTTACTGAGCTTCACCGATAGCGTGGTCTTTTACAAATTGGAGGTTTGTAGCAACCCAGAGTCGAGCAAATGGACACCATTTTTTTATAGACCCCATTTTTCCAACAGCATTTGCGTGTCTCTGTGTCATATTTTGGTAATTCTCACAGTATTTCAACCTTTTTCATTATTATATTTGTTATGTTGATCAGTGATCTTTGATGTTACCATTGCAAATATTACAACTTGCTAAAGGCTCAGATGATGATTAGTATTCTTTAGCAAGAAAGTATTTTTTTTTTTGCAGTACGCAGGCCTCTCACTGTTGTGGCCTCTCCCACTGTGGAGCACAGTCTCCAGACGCGCAGGCTCAGTGGCCATGGTTCACGGGCCCAGCCGCTCCGCGGCATGTGGGATCTTCCCAGACCAGGCACGAACCTGTGTCCCCTGCATCAGCAGGCGGACTCTCAACCACTACGCCACCAGGGAAGCCCTAGCAAGAAAGTATTTTTAAATTAAGGTATATACTGGTTTGGTTTTTTTTTTTTTAGAAATAATGCTACCACAAACTTAACAGACTACTGAAGAGTGTAAATATAACTTTTATACACACTGGCAAACCAAAAAAATCCTATGACTCGCTTTATTGTGATATTTGCTTCATTGCAGGGTCTGGAACCGAACCTGCAATATCTCTGAGATATGCTGATATTACCTCAAAAGGTCAGGGTCTGGTGCATACATTTTATTTTATTCATTTATTTATTTTTAATATCTTTATTGGAGCATAATTACTTTACAATGGTGTGCTAGTTTCTGCTTTATAACAAAGTGAATCAGCTATATGTATACTTATATCCCCATATCCCCTCCCTCTTGTGTCTCCCTCCCACCCTCCCTATCCTACCCCTCTAGGTAGACACAAAGCACCGAGCTGATCTCCCTGTGCTATGTGGCTGCTTCCCACTAGCTATCTATTTTACATCTGGTAGTGTATATATGTCCATGCCACTCTCTCACTTTGTCACAGCTTACCCTTCCCCATTCCCACGTCCTCAAGTCCATTCTCTACATCTGCATCTTTATTCCTGTCCTGCCCTTAGGTTCTTCAGAACCTTTTTTTTTTTCTTTCAGATTCTATATATATGTGTTAGCATACGGTATTTGTTCTTCTCTCTCTGACTTACTTCACTCTGTATGACAGTCCCTAGGTCCATCCACCTCACTACAAATAACTCAATTTCGTTTCTTTTTATGGCTGAGTAATATCCCATTGTATATACGTGCCACATCTTCTTTATCCATTCATCTGTCGATGGACACTTAGGTTGCTTCCATGTCCTGGCTATTGTAAATAGAGCTACAATGAACATTGTGGTACATGACTCTTTTTGAACTATGGTTTTCTCAGGGTATATGCCCAGTAGTGGAATTGCTGGGTGGTGCATACACTTTAAATGCTAAAGTTGTTTTTGTATCTATAAGACTTCTAAAAAAAAATCACAAAGCATATTTAAACAAGTTGATGAATAATTTAGGAAGAACTCAAAGGAAGTCAGACAGTAGGAACATCTGTCACTTAAGTTCTCTAAATGTAGTGATAGAAATGAAGTTGTAACTGTAACCTCACCAAATGCAAAAACGGTACAAGAAATAGATGTGCATGTAGTCAGTGATTTCCAAAAATCTGCAAAGGTACATTGCTCTTTAGTTATGTCTACAAATCAGCCAGCAAAGGAGTTATTGATACATATGGCCACAGGCATTAGTGTTAGTACAGAAAGCCATGTGGTCTCATAAAACTCTTTCCCAAAACTTTTATTTCACATTCATCTGTCTTTTGCTTTTGTCTAATGATTTTATTTCCTGACTTATTAGCAGTCTTGACTGTCTTCAGCAACTCTTTAAATCTCATGTAGCCAAAGGGTAATAAAATAAAGAGAATAAATAACCACAACAACAACTTGGGCAAAACAAGTCAATGATAAGCAGTTGTAGTTACAAACTTATCACAGAAAAAATCCATACACCAAATTCACATAAACACGTATACATTAGTTACAGCTCACAACCTCCTACCACTTTTGCCTTTTGTTCCCTAATTCAGGACACTTGGTAAACCTCTGGCCTAGAATGGTATTTTATTTTTGCAACAGTTAAAGATTTATGAGTAGAATATAGCTGCTTGTAGAAAGAACTTGTCCTCTTTCCTCTCTACTCAGCAGGGAATCCTTACAATAAGGATGGCAAGGTTTTGCATGCCAGAATTGGAAATATATTTCTTTTTCTTGCCTAACTGTTTTGGCTAAGACTTCCTGTACTACACTGAATAGAAGTGACCTTGTTCCCGATCTTAGAGGAAAAAAGGTCAGCTTTCTACCACGGAGTATGATATTAGCAGTGGGCTAGTCCTATATGGCCTTCATTACCTTGAGGTACAGTCCTTATATACCCAATTTGTTAAAAGCTTTTTTATCATAAAAGGATGTTGAATTTTGTCAAATGCTTTTTTCTACATCTATTGAGATGATATTATTTTTATCCTTCATTTGTCAATGTGGTATATTGTATATATTGATCTGTGTACGCTGAACCACGGATAAATCCCAGTTGATCATGGTATTTGATCCTTTTAATGTACTGTTGAATTTGGTTTGCTAATATTTTGTCAAGGACTTGCTTATCATGGGTACTGGTCGGTAATTTCCTTTTCTTGTAGTATCTTTGTCTGGCTTTGGTATTAGGGAAATGCTGCCTTATAAAATGAGTTTGAAAGTGTGCCTCCCTCTTCAATTTTCAGAATTGGAGAAGGATTGGTATTAATTCCTCTTTAATATTTGGTAGAAGTCAAGCCATCTTTTCTTTGTTGGGAGATTTTTGATTACAGATTCAATCTCCCTACTAGTAATTGGTCTGTTCAGACTTATTTCTTCATGATTCAGTCTTAGTAGGTTGTATGTTTCTAGGCATTTTAATAATTTTAACAAAAATTTTTAATGAAGTTTAAGAAACAGACTTGAATATAAATGGTTAATTTGTTTTTGATGAAGGTATTCTGTCAAAACATAATTCAATAAGGAAAAGATAATCTTTTCAAAAATGGTGCTAGAACAATTGAATATCTGTATGAAAGTAGGTGAACCTTGAACCTTGCCACATACCACATAATTAAGTTGTCTCAAGATGGATCTTAGACCTAAATATAAGCACTAAAATACAAAATTTCGAGAAGAGAACACAGGTGAAAATCTTAATGACCTTGGGTTAGGCAAATATTTCTTAAATAATACACAAAAATCACAAACCACAAGAGAGAAAAATAAATGTGACTCTGTTAAAATGAAAAGTCTTTCTTCTTCAAGACATTGTAAAAAATGAAGGGATAAAGGGTAGAGGGTTTCTTTTGGGGGTGATGAAATGTTAAAAAAATTGACCGTGATAATGGTTGTATAACTCTGTGAATATACTAAAAATTACTGAAGGCTTTTAATGAGTGAATTGTATGGTGTCTGAGTTATATCTCCATAAAGCTGTTAGCGAGGAAAAAAAAAAGAGAATCCACAGTCTGGGAAAACAATATTTGCAAAACATATACACGATATACTCATAACCAGAATAAAGAACTCCTACAACTCAATAATAAGAAGACACACAACTCAATAAAACATAGGCAAAAACACAATGATGGAGTATGTCAAAGGGACACAGGAGCCGCGTGAAAGAGTTACTAATGACCAAAGCTGAAACGATAAAATACAGTAGTATTGGCTTATAACTCAAAGTATAAAATGAATATCCATGATTCCATACTGGTATAAACAAATGACTGAACCAGCAAGAGCCACCACTGTCCCTTACCTCACTGGAATGGATTCCATGCGTGCCAGGTAGAGTTGCAGGAACATGTAACAGAGCGAGATAACATCCCAGATTTCTGGCAGGATGTGTAAAAAGAGGAGACCCAGGGAACTAGAAAGTTCTAGGGAGAGCACAGAGAGGGAAAAGGTTGAAAAATCAACCTCATAAAGTTTTTTTATGATCCCCTGGGCTCACCTCCAAGTGCAATATTACATTAGTATTATCTTGGCAATAGGGTGCGATAAATTTAGACCACAGGAGTGGTCTAACCAGCACACAAATGATCTGAAAACAGAACTGATGTTGAAACTAAAACTCACAGAAGGTGCATCAGAGCTTAAAGCCTGAATCTTCCCAGGGGGACTGCCCACTAAAACAAAATATCAACATTCTCCACACAATTTAAACGAGAATAGGGGTCTTAACGGCATATAAGTTTTAACAGGAGGATAGAAATATTACATTAGTATTATTTTGGCAATAGTGCGCAATAAATTGATTCTTGTGGACTACCCTGAAACTAAACCGCTACTCACAACGTTATTTCTTTGAGAAATTACGTTTTAAGTTTCAAACATCAAAAAGTTTTCTGGCATCCGGTCCTTTCTTAAGTTAGTGACCAAACACTTTAGAAAATGTGGTACCATACAGATCTCATCTTAAGCCCAGGAACATGAGACTTTTGATTAATTGGGTATTAAATTATACATAAGCATGCCTTAATGCGATTAATATTTTTCAAAGGATTTTGGAGATAGTACACTAGAGGAAGGGTAGGCTTTCAGGCAAGCCTCAAATGATGACTCAGCTGTTGTGCTGACATGAATATGAACGACAGAACTATTAAACTCTTGCTTCCTCTCGTATTGAAATTCTGCTAGAAATTAATGAGTTCTGCTTTTGTAGAGTCCCTCTCTTTAAATTCTTCAGCCTTTTCCTAGAAAGAACCACAGAGACTAATAGGACTCTAATTTTTATCTTTACTTGTTTTTAAATTATTTGGAGAGGGACGTATATACATAGATTTCAAGAAGATTGCCCAAATGAATATTTATTTTCTCAAAGGGAAAAATCTGTGAAACTCATCTTCTTTGATTCTAAATAAATGAATAATCGTAATTGGTATCTATGTTTGGGAGCTCATTTGCAAACTGTTCCTGTAATTGTGTCACTCATTTACAGGCACAACTGAGCGAATCAGTACATAATACTGCATCTTACTTATTTGCATTAATTGTGATCAATTGCCACAGTTTGTTTATAAGACTGAATAATTTTTAATCCAAAGTAACTATGCTGATTATCAAATGATTCTGTATTATTTAGTTTATTTTAACATTTGGAAAATGTTTAATATAATCATTGCATTCTTGGATTTTGAACTACGGCGGTTTTTAATTTTACTGTGCTTGCTTTATTTCCAAGAATTTAGAGGGTTTTCCAAGTCATTCTATCAACCGCTCATTAGCAAAGTAAACTAGGGTGATATTTATATGTTGCGATTTTTAAGTACGATAAACATTAAGATATAGAAATGTAACATTAGAACATATACATACATGAATCCCAGCCTGGATCATATCGACTTTGTTTCTGATGGTATAAGATCCCATCCATCCTACAAACCCTATTCAATACAACCTTCCTGGATGATCCTAAAAATAATTAATCATTCTTTCGTATGTTCCTCTCAAAGCCCTTGCATCTATTGTCACATTTCTGCCAGCACATCTTTAATTTGGGTGAGTTTTCCTCGTAACTCGACCTTGAACCGGTGAGGATCTCAATAATAGCACTTTTTCCCCTGATTTTAAACTAAAGAATAATACCTCCACTGCGCGATTTTGGATTATTGTTCAGAAAATATTCACTTCCCTTCCCCTCCCACTGTGGGTGGAATATTCTTCCCTACCCCTTGATTTTGGGTGGCCAAGTGACTTGCTTTGGCCAGTGGACGTGAGGCAAACCGAGGCTAAAAATATACTCGGTCAGTGTGCCTCGCCCTTCCCCATGAAAAGACACATCCAAGGTAGCATGTGGCTGAAGGAAGATTAATTTGTTGAACAGATCTGAACCCAACTTTCAACATAAAGATCAGTGCAGCCAGTTGTAGCCTAGGATGGATATAGGAGCAAGAATAAATGATTATTGTTTTAAGTCACTGAATTTTGGGGTGGTCTGTTCCTCAGTAGGATCTGACTGATACACTTGTTAATGTGAGGTGTCATAACACCAACAGGGAACCGTAATGTAAACTATGGACTTTGGGTTTATGGGATTACGATGTGTTCATGTAGGGTTACCAACTGTAACAAATGTTCCACTCTGGTGGGGGATGTTGATAACTGGGTACATTTTGAATGTGTAGGTGCTGGGATTATATGGTAAATCTCTGTGCTTTCCCCTCAATTTTCCTGTGAACTTTAAACACCTCTGACAAAATAAAGTCAATAAAAATGTTTTAAAATTTAAAAAATGTGAGGTTTCATCCTTTACAAATATGTCTATGTTAAATTACATTCTGGAATAATCTCCAGAATAAAACAGCTCTGAGTTTCCCACGTTCTAAGTACAGTGTTAAATCAAGATTGGGTTGCTTTCCTCTACTGGCATTACCTTACACTTGCCTACGGTAATGCTAATGTTTCTCTTTTCTGCCCACTCAGTCTTTGAAGATTTTCCTGTGATTTTTCCTTACCACGCTGTTCTTCAGAAGAGCTGGGAGTTATCTGCAAACACGCCACTCTGCACCTTGTCTTCTAGAATCACATCATTTTTAGTACGGGCTTTTTTTTTTTTTTTTGAGCCTGGTCAGGAACCATCCACAGCACGATCATCTAGAACTTTTGTTGAAATTACCAATTACTGGGCCAGCTCCAGACTTACTGACTCAGAATCTCTAGGGTAGGATCCAGGAATTTACATTTTGAACAAGCTCCCTGGGAAATTCTTACATTACACCCAAGTTTGTGAAACACTTGAATACTATGAATATGGTAACTAACCAGATCCCCAGATAATACTTAGGCTAGTCCTAGAGGATTTAAATGATTATCTATCATCATCCAGAAATATATCTGCTTACCCTTTATTTTTGTTTCCTATATGTTCATTTTCTACCTACTTCAAAACATTGCTTTTTCTTCCCTCCACTTTTAATCCCATGAAAGCTCAGTTTTCTTTTTTTTAGTAACCTTGGTAGAGAGTATCTTTAAAGGCCTTTTGATTATCTAAATTAATTTTTTTCTTTTTCTTGAAATTTATTTATTAATTTATTTATTTTTGGCTGCATTGGGCGTTCATTGCTGTGCACGGGCTTTTCTCTAGTTGTGGTGAGCAGGGGCTACTATTCATTGAGGTGTGCGGGTTTCTCATTGTGGTGGCTTCTCTTTTTGTGGAGCAGAGGCTCTAGGTGTGCGGGCTCAGTAGTTGTGGCTCGCAGGCTCTAGAGCGCAGGCTCAGTAGTTGTGGCTCGCAGGCTTAGTTGCTCCACAGCATGTGGGATCTTCCTGGACCAGGGCTCGAACCCGTGTCCCCTGCACTGGCAGGCGGATTCTTAACCACTGCGCCAGCAGGGAAGTCCTAAATTAATTTTTCAGTGGCTTCTCTCTATTAACAAATTTATATCTTCTCTCAAAACTGTGGTTTTTGGGTTAGTCAGATACTTTCCCTACAGAAAACACACTCCCCATCCCTCAAAGTGTATTTTGCACTCAGTGACTCTCTCCTTTAATGGAGTGAGTTCACTGGCTGGCCTCGTATGGAAATGACGCACAAATGTTAATTCATTGAGTTTCTGATGGAAAGAACTCAACTGGTAGCCAACCAGGTTTTCAGCAATTTGCCAGTTAAATGATGGATATGGTCAACTGCTCCCAAATCAATGTTATCGCTGATTTGTTTCATCTGTAGCTTCGAACCAAAAGACAATTTGAGACATACAGATAAAAAGTTGCTCACCGTCACTAATTATTAGAGAAATGCAAACCAAAACTACAATGAGGTACCACCTCACATCGGTCAGAATGACCATCATTTAAAAATTTTTTTAATTAATTTTTATTGGAGTATAGTTGCTTTATAATGATGTATTAGTTTCTGCTGTACAGCAAAGTGAATCAGCTATAGAATAACCATTGTTTAAAAGTTTACAAATTATAAATGTTGGAGAGGGTGTGGAGAAAAGAGAACCCTCATATTGTTGGTGGGAATGTAAATTGATACAGCCACTATGGAGAACAGTATGAAGGTTCCTCAAAAAACTAAAACTAGAACTACCATATGATCCAGCAATCCCTCTCCTGGGCATATACTCAGACAAAACTAATTCGAAAAGATACATGCACCCCTAATGTTCATAGCAGCACTATTTACAATAGCCAGGACATGCCAACAACCTAAATGCCCATCAATGGACGAATAAAGAAGATGTAGTACACACAACAGAATATTACTCAGCCATAAAAAAGAATGAAACAATGCCATTTGCAGCAACATGGATTGACCTAGAGATTATCATACTAAGTGAAGTCAGAAACAGAAAGATAAATACCATATGATATCACTTATATGTGGAGTCTAAAATATGACACAAATAACCATACCTACGAAACAGAAACAGACTCACAGACGTAGAGAACAGACTTGTGGTTGTCAAGCGGGAGGGTGGGTGGGGGGAGGGATGGACTGGGAGTTTGGGATTAGCAGACGCAAACTATTACATATAGAATGGGTAAGCGACAAGGCCCTACTGCAGAGCACAGGGAACTATAGTCAACATCCTGGGATAAACCATAATGGAAGAGAATATGAAAAGAATATATGGTTGTTAACTGAGTCACTTTGCTGTACAGCAGAAATTAATCACAACATTGTAAATCAACTACATGTCAATAAAATTTTTTAAAAAGACAATTTGATCTTTTCTGTCTAACAGCCAATGCAAATTTTATTTAGGCTCTTTATTACTATGTAGGTGTTACAGAAAAGAGGCCAAGAGCCTGGGCTTGGGAGCCAACGTGCCTGGATTTGCACCCTGTCACACTGTGTGGTCTCAGTTTCCCTCACTGTATAAATGGCCATGGTAATAACATATTACAGAGGCCTGTGAACAACATGAATTATTACATTTAAAAGTGCTTGAACAGAGCCTGGTTCATCCAAAGTCAAGATGTGAAGTCGTTATTATTACTTCCAAATCCTCACGTGTATCCTTGGCACTGTTAGAAATCTTTAGTTGGGCTCCTTTGTACTTAACCACTCCTTGTTCTGTTTTCTTAAATGTTTTACTTCAAAATGTATCATACGTACAAAAGTGTGTCCATAATGCATATGCACGTTTTAAAGAATAATAGTAAAATACACATTTGTGTACCCAAACAGCTCCAGATACAGAATTATAATACATTTTCGGGTCCACTGTGCCCCTCACTTACCTCATAACCCTCCCTCACCACCCCAAATGGTGTGCTTCTCATTCCCTTGCTTTTCCTTAGAGTTTTACTACCTGCTTATTAAAATTTTCAAGGAAACTTTGCAAGTTGCTCATAAATTCTTCTATGACCTATTTTCTTGTCCACACTTCCCATCTGCCGCCTTTTTTTTTTAAGCTCCCCTGTTCTCTTAAAGTGAGGGACTGTCACAGATTCTGAAAGATGTTTTGTTCCTCACAATGGTCCATTTTTTTCTTCACTGCCTAGTTTCTGAAGGCTTCCTCTATCCTCCCCAGGACTCCCTCAGCTAACGTTTCGGCATCGCCAGTCGTGTTTATGGTTAACACCCAGCATCATGAGTCTGGACCAGGGGACCATGGTGTGGTCCTGACACTGGCCTGAAGTACTGAGGCAGGGAATGTCCACAGTCTCAAATCATTCTTTATGCTCTTTGCTTGGTGTAAGAGCCGAGTAAAAAACTGTATTTTGCCAGCATAAAAGGGATCTTTGAAACCTATCTGGTGTGTCAGTGTGCAAAAGGCTAAGGCGTCACAAAAGGAACTAAATGAGATTGTGATGAAACTTACTCAGTTTTCTGTTCTAAATTAAATTTCTGTGCCAGATACCAAAGGTTTCCTCTCTCTGTCCTTCTTTTAAGTAGTTCTGATGGCAATTAAAAAGGGCCCTGTGGTCATTACACTGTGCTCTATTCTAACCACTTCTATCATCTAACGATGCTATTTTGGCCAATGAATATTACAAGGATTTTTAAAATTAAAATATAGTTTTAAATGGAAACACTCAATAAAATATCTCAACAGATGTTTTTCCCACAAAGAAAATGGAACCACAGAAATTCAAAACGAATCCATCCACCTTACCCAATAAAGACACTGCTGTTCACTTGCTGTGGTCATTGATTTTTGGAGGTAATAACGGAGGTTGAGAAGAAGTCAGGTGTTTAAAAGGGTGATGTTTTTGTCATTCACAAAGAAGCTTTGTGGAGGAGACTTTGAAAAAGTCTGCTCCTTTTTCAGACAAAAAGGTAAAATTGCCTATTTCAGACCAAAAAAAGGTAAAAATTTATCTTGTGTTAAAAGGATAACTATTTCAGAGTAAAAGTGACACTTTTGTGCTACGAAGATGACTATTTCAGCGTTAATATACTACTTTCTCATGGGCTATGAAGTCAGCTGATGACTGATTTAAACTATATAAACATCAGAGTCAGACTGTTCTATTTATTTTGTCTCCACTTTAAAAAAATTTCAGAAAAGAATTCACATCGCCCCAACCCTAATCCGTTAGCTACCAAATAAAGTATCTTAAATAAATATAAGTATGATTTAGAGACACTGGAAAATATCTGAATTCCTCCACTGATTTATGTTTCTTACATGCAATGTTATAGAGATCACTTCTAAAACTCAGCTATTAATGTATGTTATTATGCTTTGATCCCAGGATACAAAAATATTATTTAGTGGAGACTAATTTATCCACACAGCAGACCCTTTCTTAACAAGCTGATCCCGAAGTTATTGGGACGAGTGTGGCCAGAGCGTATGAGTCAGCTGACAGCATCCTAACCGAGCAGCTCCAAGCCACATGAGCATGGAAGTGCTGTATGAAACAAACATGACAGGTTCCTGATCAATTGCCACCTGAAATCCACATGCCACAAAGATGTTGCTTCTTTCAAAAGGGTGGAGCAAACTCTGCATTGGAAATGACAGAGAAGGAGATAAAAGAGAGACATCATGAAGAACTTCCAAACCATGAGGGTACCAGGAAGATGCAGTAAACATCACCTATCTACCTGGTACTTCAATTCCTCTGAATCACCTTCCTAAGGCAAGCTGAGGAAGGCGGTTGTTGCCACGGTCCCGACAGACAGTTCACTACTACTATAACATCTGACTAGTCTAGCTACTTCCTCATCTCACCCACTCCCTTTTCCTTGATTGATGATACAAAGAATCTGATGATGGTTGCATAACCCCGACAGAAAACAGAGGATAAGATCAAGGTCTCTACTCTGGGTCTGTCACTTTTACCCAAGACGTGTGATATCACTTGGAGTTGGATTCTGGGGTCTTGACAAGTTTGTCCGCCGACAGAAATCCGCACGTGTCTTTAAAAGTCCCCTTGGCCTTTTCCATGATGATGAGGCCAGGACGGGCAAAACTGTCTGAAAAATATTGTCTCCATTGCGGCTGGAGTAAAGCAGAGTTCCACATTAGCTTCTGTTTTGATCAATCTATTTTACACATTTTTAAAAGCACAAACACAGATCTGTGGACTGGTGTAACTATGAATCCAGTCCTTTGAAAGAGCCTCTCAAGTGAATAGGCTACGAACATCATGAAAACTCCTTGGGATCAGCCATTCGATTAGCTATGTGACCAGCTACCCAAAGGCTGCCCACCTTCCAGACACCATGACTGCTCTGCTGGTAACGGACCTCCAAGGGGCAAGGAGAAGCCTGAGTCCCCACGCTGGGCAATGCCAGGGAGACCTGCAAGCAACCAGAGCCTCATCAAAGAAAGGCAACTAGGAAGTTTGCTTGAATTCTGCTTCATGACCCGACGTGTTCACGGAACATGAACCTGAACTTGAGTCAGTGCTGACACGTTCTCTGGAAGCGTGATAGACAGAGTTCAGCACCATCGACACCCCGCAAAACCCCAAATCAAACAAAAGGGCAAAGAGTTATGCCTTCTTTGCAGCTGGAGACATGGAGGTGACATGAAGGTCACATGTTGCTTCTTAAGCATTTTAACTAGTGTCCTCTAGGAAACTTCTTAGCAGTAAATAGAAAGAAGAGATTCCGAGAGTCAATCTGACAGCACTGCTGAGAACACATGGGGGCTGAAGCGGAACCAGACCTCAAGCAACAGCTACGTGACATGCTGAACAACAGTGACCAGGAGCTATGGGTAGATAAAATGCTCTAAGGACACAGTGTCAGAGCTCTGATTGCTGTCGCCTAGCCACCAGGTGCCGAGAGAGACAGCAACAGGGACCATCCTAACCAGTGGAAAAGGGACAGCTTCTCTGGGTAGATTCTTCAGAAGCGTTCAAGGAAAAAAAGTGGGCAGCTTTGGCCCATGAGCAATGAACTCTGGAAACAAAGAGTGACTAAAGAGTAAACCAAAGAATTATTTACATGAGCACAGAAGGTCCTGGCTGTCACACTGCTTATTTTAGCCACACATACTCCATATGTTTGATGACAGAATTAGATTCAGAAAGATCTCATTAAGCTGGATGGGCCATTCCAACAGAATGGAATTTAGTAGAGATAAATGAATATTATATTTAGGCCCAAAGATACCACTCCAAGAACATATGAGCTGGAGCTGAAGCAGCCTCATGTGTATATGACTTAGGAGTTACAGGTGGGGATCCACAACGAAGCAAAGCTGACCAAAGAATAGTTTCATTAAATATGCAGAAAAAAAGGACAACCCTATTATGGACCAAATATAATGCACTGTGCTGTGTTCTGGATGCCGTCCATGAGGAACGTGCCCAGAGAAGAGGAACACATGAAGTCATGGAAAATGCTCACTCAGGGGACGTGAAAAGTCAAGGATAGTATAAAGCCCTCACATTTTTGAAGGGTTATGACATAAATAAGAGACTGGAGTCATTCTATGGGGCTATTATGGGTGAAATTAGAGCCAATGATGGGCATTACAGTTTAATCATTCACTCAACAAATATTTGTTGAGCTTCTGCTATGTGTCAGGCATTGTGCTAGGTAGCAGAATTGCAAGATAATGGAAATTTTCCCAATACTTGGATCCTTATAGAAATAACCTAGGCTCTACAGTGAGTGCGGAGTCCCTGAAGATCTTAAGGCCAAACCTGGAGGCTACATTTCAGCCTTAGACTGTCTGGACATAGGATAGATGAATTGTAAGCTCCCTAATTCAGTGTTTCATAATCAACTACGAGTCACACTATATATTTCTCTTTTTCAGTTCTTCCACATTCTAAGAGACAGGTTCACTAATTCAACATAGTTCTCAGTAGAAAGCCACAGAAACCAACACTGGCAAACTTAATTCGAAATGGCATTTATTAAAGAGAATATTGGGTTTCTCATAGACACTTCAGGAGCCCTGCAAAGCTAGGCTTGAAGATCTTACAGTCAGAGAAGCTGCCCAGCGTGCATGATGGGGCTGGTCTGGGGAAGATGCCTCTCTGTGAGTGATGGACGCCATCCCTATCAGGGGGCACTGGATGGTGGGCACTGGATGGTGCAGCAAGAAAACAGCAGCCTGGAAACCAGGGGAAACTGTCACCATTGCCCTCAACCTCACTGGTATGGATTCCATACATTCCCTACATCCTTGGACCACAATTCCAATTTTGAATCAAATTGGCAGAGCCTGGATCACAAGCTTAAGCCCCAGCTTCAAGGGAGGCTGGAGTATCTGGCATTCTCAGCTTCTATACATGGGCTCTGCCTCTATCAGGATGTTCAGATGCTGAGAGTCCCCCAAGACTAACACAGATGTAAAAACACTTAATGGAAATGACAGCAATTCTTCTCCTAATAATACTTGAACCAAGCCCGATAACTAAAAACAGAAGGCCAAAAGGTGAGAAAATGAAAGTTGACAAAGTAGCTTCCCTAATACTAGAGGGAGTATTTGCTTCTCTGAATCCCTTTTTAGGAAGAATTCTGACAGTCATGGTCACTCCCAAAAGTGGGTCACATTGATTGGAAATTGTCATGGTAGGTCTGAAAGGAACTGATAACAGGAGAAAAACCAAAGAGAAAGTAGGGAGTTCCAGGCTACGTTACAGCACATGAGGCTGGAGTCACCCTATAGGAAAACTCATCACCACAGCAAGACTAGAGTAACTTACTAGTATCGCAGGACGGGGAGAAGCCTCCAGCGGCCAAAGAATCTATCACACAGTGTCCCCGGGGCCTGCCTTTCCAAAGAGATGGCTGGCAGCCCCCTTTTTCAAAGGGCCTCTAGAGAAGGTCATTTGATCACCTCCCTAGATGAGGCAGAATTGCAGATGACTTACATCTCATGCTCAGAATGTCCTCTGATAATGCCTTGCTCTTTCCATCCAAGTGCCCGCCCTGCTCCAACCCCCAGGAGTGAAAACAGAGACGAGGGGCTCACCATCTCTTCCAGCCATTTCACTGTGGTTTCCAAGAGGACAGTGCTGGGGGCAGGGCAGGGCAACCTCACACGCAACCCTGGGACGCATCCGCTGGGGTGACACCTCCGAACGCTAGACTCCCCCCAGGAAGTGTGAGTTTGCTAATCATGCCCCCGGGACAGGTGGGCACGTGGAGAGAGAGATTCGCTATCCCAACAGCTGTCAAGCTGGGGCTCGCTCATTAACACCCACGTTTCTCTTTCTTTTTTTTTTTTTTTTAGGTCTTTTGACTGCAGCTTGTATGCTTGAAGCATGTCACCAAAAAACGCACAGATGGGATCTACCAGATCATGAGAAGGCTTTCGCAGCTTCTGAAAGAATGCTGGGTTTCTTTCCTTAGGAAGAAAAAAAAATCCTGTATTCTGATGTCTACACATTTCCCACTCTCTTCCTGCTTCAGAGATAGACTATCACAAAAGCCAGTGTTCCTCCAAGTAGTAATAACCAACAGGGCAATAATTAAAATCGAGTCCTTGTGAATTTTTTTTTTCTTTTGCTCTTAAAGCAGCTGATTGTATCTGCTAATCTTGTCTTCATAGTTCACAGAGAGGGCACAGCATCGGAAATAGACTTGACATTAGCTGGAACCTACCGAAATTCAATGTCAGGCCAGAAGGGGAGACAGCAGGGCAGGCAAGGGGGTGGGGGGGTGGGGGTGTCTGACAGGTGGTACCCTGAGGGCGTGTGCGTCCTGAAGCAGGAGGCTCTTGGAGGAGGGGTCTTTTATCTTGTTAGGAAAGTTCTGGAGAGGGGCTGGGAGTTTTAGTACAGAAGCAGGAATGCAATGAGCGACAGAGGAAGAGTTCTGAGGACGACTCCGTCTGGGATGACCCTGTGACTTGAGCATTTTAATCAGTAGCACCTCTGATCCTCTGAACATCAAAGAGGCAGAGAGGATAAAGTTACTCGTCTCTGGGTGGACGCTGTGTTCTCTTTGTAGGAAGAAGAAAGGGAGCTATGCCAAGATCCAACAGTCTGATCCTGAATACAGATTCCTCATTCTGGACTCAGAGGTGGCCCCAGCTACCCACCCCTGGCCCCAACCAGCTCAGGAGTCTCACCAAACTGATCCCCAGCAAAGTGCCCCCCTTCCCTGTGGGAGCCAGTACAGAGAGGGCTGCAGTCAATACATTTAACAAATGCCCAGGATTTGGAATGGATGAGATCAGCAATCTTCCCAGAAAATACCCAACAATTTATTTGGCTAATAAAATTATAGGACTTCTTCAGTCTCAGCAAAGCCATTCCATAGAAAGCAGGCACTGGCTCAATAAACATTTACTGAGCACCCACTATGCCCATGGGTCAGGTGCAGGGCTAGAGCATGGGTGTGGGCAGACGGGAGGGAATTAAATACAACTGGGACAGGCTTTCTACTGCAGAGAACCCACAGTTTAAAATATCACTAATACAATCTTGGAAATGATGACATCTGTCCCCAGGAAGTGTGGGACTGACTTTCCTGAATCATAAGAAATGCTGAACAAGGAGTATTCAAATGTGTCCGTAATCCCCAGCCCAGCAGGTCCACCACCGTGTGTCCTTTCAAGGGATATCAGAGTAACACAGCTTACCCTGTGTTACCCAGGGGGGCACCACAGTGCAGACAGTGACGCGCCAGACAGCAGTTGAAGCCAATGCATAACGATAGAACCCTGTCACAAAGAGTCACTTCTATGGGAGGATTTAGAAGGGAGAGTTCTACGTTCTTAAAAATTTTGTCACTGGTGGATGAACTCAAAATTCTGCTCTTATCTGTGAGTTACTTTCATGCTGTTCCTGAAAACTCAAAAGAGCAGGAATGTGTACATTCAGTGAGAGATTGGCTGGATAACGGGGAACCTCCACTAGGGAATTCACTGCGTGCAAGTGAGCCAGGCACAGAGGAGCTAGTGTAGGTGACATCAGCCAGGACCGTGCACTGGTGATGTCTCAGCATATCCACAGGGACCCTGTTAGAAAGCTTTTAGAAAATGAATTAGACTGTGAGCCCAGTGGCCCTGCAGGTGTCTCTCACTTCAGTACCACTGTTTGTACCTAACAGAGCGAACCAGCCTCCAAACCCCTCCAAGCTCCTCCCCAGTCTCAGCCTCTGGACCACCTTCTTGGGCATCCTCTGCTTCTGGTTGGCATCTTGTCATTGACCAGCCATGCGCTCCCAGATCCAACAGAATTACTCCTCCCAGGGTGAGGTCATGACAAGTCACCTGGTCGATCTGCGTTCATCTCCTATATTATATCTCCTCCCTCTGAACCTAGACTTCCACCCTGATGGCGTGGCCCGAGGGGAGTGGAAGGATGTGCCTGCTCTCCCCGCACACACGGAGCTGGCCATGATGAGGGGGGCGGCACCCCGGCATCCTGGCCCTTCCAAGAACCTGCACCAGCCCTGCTGGATCTGCCCACACAGAGCCCATCCCTGTGACTTCCGGGAGAGCCACTTCCTAGACGAGGAGAGGGTGACCACCTGACTATCCTCCGCAGCTGGCAGGCCCCCAGGTGGGCCGGGCTAGGACCCCTGAGAAAGTCAGGCCCTCCATGACTAGGAGCCTCCTGGGCCTTTGAGGGAGCTTTTTTTTTTTTTTTTTTTTTTTGCGGTACGCGGGCCTCTCACTGTTGTGGCCTCTCCCGTTGCGGAGCACAGGCTCCGGACGCGCAGGCTCAGCGGCCATGGCTCAGGGGCCCAGCCGCTCCGCAGCACGTGGGATCTTCCCGGACCGGGGCACGAACCCGCGTCCCCTGCATCGGCAGGCGGACTCTCAACCACTGCGCCACCAGGGGAGCCCCAACAAATATGATTTTTTGATGTACTATAATGAAATGTGTTAGCATATGGAAGATCTGTGTAACTCAACCAACCAATATTTTCCAAATTACCAGTGCGTCATGTTCCATAATAATGCATGTAGAGGAGATTGTTCAAAGTGCCAGATAGACCAATGGATTTTGACGTGGCGGTGTTGCAATGAAAACTTCATTGCTATGATTTCAGAGTTCACCTAACAACTAACCTTTATCATTTCTCAAAACATTGTTGCCATGTGTAATACAAATATGCACAACATTGCCTTCAATTAATTGTTGAGTGAGAGTCAACCCTGAAGAAAAATCTACAGGGACTTCCCTGGTGGCTCAGTGGTGAAGAATCCGCCTGCCAATGCAGGGAACACGGGTTTGAGACATCGTCCGGGAAGATCCCACGTGCCGCGGAGCGGCTGGGCCCGTGAGCCATGGCCGCTGAGCCTGCGCGTCCGGAGCCTGTGCTCCGCAACGGGAGAGGCCACAGCAGTGAGAGGCCCGCGTACCGCAAAAAAAAAAAAAAAAAAAAAAAAATCATATTTGTTTACATCACCACCAGTCTCATCAAAAAAGTCTTTTAAGTGTTTAAGTTAATGTAGTTGTCAAGCTCCTAAGTGGGAGATACAAGTTTTCTGAAATTCTAATTTTTACTCACAAGCTCAAATTTTATCATTAGCAACAAAACACTGTCAATTGTTTTCCTTGAAGTGACAATTTCACTTCATTCACTTTCAAGAAGGTGTCTGCCAAATACCCAAGTCTGAGAATCATCGCGTGTCTCTCGGCCATTCTCTAAAGTAAAATCGTGTCCCGTTTTACTGTTGTGCCGCTAAGTGGTTTTTCTCGCCAACCATCCTACCCGGGGAGGCACAAGTGTCTTACACATATTTCCCACTTATAGAGTATTAGAAAGACACGCCCTCAGCTGTTGAAAACTAACAAAACTAATAATTTGTGCTTTTCCATCAAGGACATTCTTAAGTGAAACTGGCAGGGTTTGTTGTTTGTTTTTTAACTGTGAGTACGTGGCTGCGAAGGATGCAGGGGCGCTGCTTTGATTCATGCTAAGGACGCGCAATTTTACTCTCCATTGTTTTTACACCAAGTGAAAAGTCAACACAGTGAAAAAACCCCCCAAATAACAGTTCTGTATTAGTATGAAGAGAGTTTTGACCTTGGGGACCCACTGTAAGGGTCTTGGCACCTTCAGAGACCACATGGTAAGAACTTCACCTCTCTCTGACTCAGTTTTCCTATCTATAGAATGGACATAATTCATAGGACCTATCCACAGGGTTGTTGTGACAACGACATGGAATAAACCACCTAAAGAACAAAGCTGGCCGATGGTAGGTGCCATGTAAGGACTGGCGAAAAGGGCAGTAGGGATCACGTGAGAGCCCTGACTCGTGCAGGTACGATCTAAACAACCATCTCAGTGATTTAATAAAGAGGAGAACATTCATCAGTCATTTGCACTGAAAAAGTCCTCGGTTGAGTATTTCCCTGAGATCGTTTTAAAAAGATCAGCGGGTCAGGGACTCCTTCAAACGCCCCAACTATGAGATCTCTGTTTAAAAAGCTCTAATTGCTGCCTTTCCCCTGTGCGGCCTGAGCACATCCACGGCCCCGCCTCTGTGTGTCCCGGGCACCTTGCTCAGGGGCTGCCTGTGAATCCCTCAGAGCACCGGGGAGAAAGAGCTGACGTTTACATTCATGTCTTTGCGTGTATCCGGGTTCTCAAAATATTGTGACAGCAAAAGAGATGAGGGATTGCCTGGAACCTGGACCTGATGGGCCATGTCAGCTCTGCAGCTCAGCTCAGCTTTCAAAATGTGACACACACGGGACAAACACATCTGTCCCTGCAGCAAACAAGATAGGAAAATGATTTGGGTTTTTTTTTTCTTCATGGTACTAATGTGATTTTCTTTAAATTAAGGCAGACACAGACACATTATGGAGTAAAATACAAACCTGTATGAATTTTTTATTTTTTTTGCAGTACGCGGGCCTCTCACTGTTGTGGCTCTCGCGTTGCGGAGCACAGGCTCCAGACACGCAGGCTTAGCGGCCATGGCTCACGGGCCCAGCCGCTCCGCGGCATGTGGGATCCTCCCGGACCAGGGCACGAACCCGCGTTCCCTGCATCGGCAGGTGGACTCTCAACCACTGCGCCACCAGGGAAGCCCTTTTCTTGCTTTTTAATTTTTTTTTTTTTTTTAATTTATGGCTCTGTTGGGTCTTCGTTTCTGTGTGTGGGCTTTCTCTAGTTGTGGCGAGTGGGGGCTACTCTTTGTTGCAGTGCGTGGGCTTCTCAATGCCGTGGCTTCTCTTGTTGCGGAGCACAGGCTCTAGGCGTGTGGGCTTCAGTAGTTGTGGCTCGTGGGCTCTAGAGCGCAGGCTCAGTAGTTGTGGTGCGTGGGCTTAGTTGCTCCACGGCACATGGGATCTTCCCAGACCAGGGCTCAAACCCGTGTCCCCTGCATCGGCAGGCGGACTCTCAACCACTGCGCCACCAGGGGAACCCAAACCCATATGAATTTTTAAGACAATACATTTGTGCTTCCGTTGTGAGAGCTTCCAAATGACCTTGCTCCCAGGCTGTCTGCTCCACGTGTGCCTCTCCGGCCTCATCCTGAACCACCACCCTCCTGTCCTGCTCAGAGCACTGCGGCCAGAGCACCTCTTCCCTGACCCTCAAACAGGCCCAGATCTGTCCTGTCTGAGGCCTTTTGCCCGGACGTTCTCCAGGCCTCAAATGGTGCTCCCCTGGGCTGTGCTCCCCAGGCCGTGCTCCCCCAGGGCTGGTACTCTGAGAGGCAGGTCTCGGCTCAGTCATCTCAGCCCCAGGGGCCTTGTCTGACCACCTGATTTAAATGAGCTCCCTCTCTCCCAACGCAACTCACTCCCTAAACCCATTCCCCTGTTTTATTTTTTAAGTACAATTATTATTACTATTATTGACTGAATGATACTATATGTATGACTGAATGAATGGGAGAGTTTCTGAATCTAAAGAGGTCTAGAATCTGGAAGGCTGAGGACCTCCCGATCACACCCAGATACTCTCCGCAGCCTGGTGGGATACTTGGTGGATACAGTCTCTGTGACATTAACTCTTATCAAATGACTTCAGTCCCGCTCCTGCCCCATCACCGCACAAAAATGGCTCACGCTAAAGCCACTCATGATCTCTACACTGCCAAATCCAATAGGCTTTTTCAGTCTTTACCTTTCTTGTCATTCTAAGCAGGGCAGGCCCCGCCTCCTTCATTGACTCTAGTCCCCGGGCTTCCACGGCTTTGGTGACTTCTGGTTTCTCCCCGACTCTCACTTTGCTTTGCCAGCTCCTCCCCAATCACCTAATTTTCCTGATGGTTACAAAGGGTTCACCAGCGCCTTCTTCACCTCCCTATCACACCCATGCCCTTGGTCATGCCCTGCACCCCTGTGGCTTCAAACATCATTTGTAAGTTAATTCCCAAACGTGTATCTCCAGCCTGAATCTATTGTTGAATTCCAGGCTCACTTATCCAACTGTACCTGGCACATCCCCTGGACTATCTCACGGAAATCTCAAAGTGTCTAAAACTGAACTCTCGATCTTTGTTCCTAAACTTCTTCCATCCGCCTCACCTCCTATGTCCATCCTACAAAGCCACTTGCTATCTTACTGTCACATCTACTTCACCAATGTCAAGTCTATTCCATCTCCAGGAGGTATTTTCTTTTCTTTTTTCCTTTAATTAATTAATTTATTTTTGGCTGCATTGGGTCTTCATTGCTGCGCGGGCTTTCTCTAGTTGCGGCCAGCAGGGGCTACTCTTCGTTGCGGTGAGCGGGCTTCTCATTGCGGTGGCCTCTCAGCCTGATACTCTTTTCCTCCAACTTTTCTGCCATCTGAATCAGTTACAATGGGAACCTCAGTTATAATGGGCATTTATTGAAAATTTTTCAGGAAATAAAATCAAATTCAGATTTTATAGCGGCAAAAGAATGAAAGATGAATTGGAGTGGTCAGGATAGAAGAGTGATGGCACTGAGATGGCGATGTTTAGGAGGAGATGAAATTGGTACCCAGGGTGGAAAGAAGACAATGAGCTCTGTTTGGGATGTCAGTGAACATCAGGTGGAAATGTCCATCACCTGCCATGATGCGGGCATTGGGCAGTCCCAGCAGGTGGGAACTACCGCTATGAGAAATGAGAAAGGGAACTACTGGAAATGTGAAGAAAGACACTGAGAGCCCATGGGTTGTGGAAGCCATTACAACTGTTGGCACTACAGACAGGGGACCTCTTTTATGATGAGACTGTCCTAGCCACTTTATTAAAGACCAATATTCTGCCGGCTTCTCTGGTGGTGCAGTGGTTGAGAGTCCGCCTGCCGATGCAGGGGACACGGGTTCGTGCCCCGGTCCGGGAAGATCCCACATGCCGCGGAGTGGCTGGGCCCGTGAGCCATGGCCGCTGAGCCTGCGCGTCCGGAGCCTGTGCTCCGCCACGGGAGAGGCCACAGCAGTGAGAGGCCCGCGTACCGCAAAAAAAAAAAAAAAAGACCCATATTCTGTAGCCGTATGTTCATGGCCTGTTCATATAACACATGAAGCCCACATGACTCTATTTGGAACGCAATGAAAATATTAAGTGACATAGAAAACTTTTTTTTACAAGCACAATATACTACTTTGTTTAGAAGCCAACTGTAACTTTTGTTTGCCACTAGCATAAATATTGCTAACACAGACACTAGACACCGTCATCCAGATATTAGGTATTCATTTCCTTCTATGCAAAAACAGTGAAATTCACAACAGAGTGTGCTCTTCATTCATTCAACAAATATTCAGAGTCTTACTGTGTGCCAGACACTACCTAGGTGCTGGAGATAAAGTGGTAAGAAAGCCATAAAGAAGGCACTTACGAGATGTGTGCTGAACGAACGGATGAGTCACATCAAACCACACTATTGCTCTATCACAGCCTCAACACTGCTCAGCTCCACAGACACGCTGCTGTTAGTCAGCTTACCTGGATTATTTAGCAGTAAGCGTTGCGAAAGTACCTAATAGTTAAGCTCCATGTTGAAACAGACATCCAACAGAATGCCATTTTCTAGTAATATGTAGGAGAAAACAGAAAGCAGGAAGAGGAAGTCTGCGTAACCTCTATGGCAACATTCTCCAGGTCAACAGGAGCTTAGCTTAAGCTGAGAAGAAAAAGCAAGGCAGGGCAATTTGACCTTGGAACAAAATTCTTTCGGTTGAATTTTAAGTGGCTAAATGATAACTTCTAGGAGGAAGAGTTCTTGCCATGGAATGTTCTTCCCTTTGTGATTAGACAATCTCAATATTTTTATGCAAATATATTCTTATTTTTTAACTGAAGTGTTGTTGACTTACAATATTATATTAGTTTCATGTATACAACAGAAGGGGCAAGACAGGTGAAAGGGATTAAGATATACAAAGTACTAAGTATACAATAAATAAATTATAAGTACAGCACTGGGAATATAGCCAATTTTTTATAACTTTATATGGAATATAATCTATAAAAATCTCAATTGTTATTTATTTACCTTTTTGTACTTCAGAGTCAGGGAAAATCCCATCCTGTAATCATCTATTTATTGGGACACTAAGAGTGCTTTGCCCATTCATGATGGATTTTTAAACACTCAGAGCGTTCCAAATCAATTCAAAGTCTCATGATTTCTTCCTTTAATATGCTACTTTGCTGGGCTTCCCTGGTGGCACAGTGGTTGGGAGTCTGCCTGCTGATGCAGGGGATACGGGTTCGTGCCCCGGTCCGGGAAGATCCCACATGCCGCGGAGCGGCTGGGTCCGTGAGCCATGGCTGCTGAGCCTGCGCGTCCAGAGCCTGTGCTCCATGACGGGAGAGGCCACAGCAGTGAGAGGTCCGTGTACCGCAAAAAAAAAAAAAAAAAAAAAAAAAAGGTTACTTTGCAACAGAAAAGAACAAACCTGACTCCAAATTGAACCTCTTCCATTAAACCTCTGTTGCCTGTGCTTAGTCATGCTGGCTCTGCACCTTTTGCAGAATAATGTTGTCTATATCCTGAAATATACAGGATAATCCATTCTCAATGCTCTGACCTTTAGAGGTGTAACACTTTTGCATTCATATAGAGATTAAAAAGTTACAGAACAGAGAATAACAACTGACTTATTGGAGGTTTACAGGAACACTGTGATCAGATGGGCTGTGGACAGCTGCAAGAACAAAGGATTCCCATACGAGAAGTATGCAACAACCAGCTACACCCCCACCGCCCTTTTAGTATGAAAGAAGCCTGAATTCTAACTCGGGTAAGATGGTTTTTTTGGGACACTAGTCCACCATCTTCACAGTCTGCTGGCTTTATGAATAAAGTCACTATGCTTTGCCCCAACACCTCATCTCTCGATTTACTATGGTGCCGCGAGCAGTACGAGCTTGGACTTGGTAACAACTTTATAATAAGTAGATTTTAGTAGAAACAAAGGAAACAAATTTCTGTTCTGTCAGTAAACACTGACTGTTTCTTCCGATTCTCATGTTCTCTGGGGTCAATGAAAATTGATACAATCTAAAAATAGTGGATAATAAGTGTAAATTTAAGAGCATGTAAGACATTTCAATCAATTACTTTTACGAAAGCTATCACTAAACTCTCGATTTGGTAATGTGAAGTCTCACAAGTAAAAGATGGGTGATTCCTGATGCCTGCTAACAGGTTTTGTTTTTGCACTCCTTTTTTAATAGCATCCTGTCAATATGCCAGTTTTAAGCAGTAATCCTTTTTACACATCTTGATTCTTTAAGTCTGTGGAATATCTTGCAAATATCTGAATTAAACATGGGCAGAGGAAGAAAAAAAACTAGACAACTTGAAGTCCAAAAAATCAGCTCACTTTGGAGAAGATATCAGGTTTTCTTTGTTTGCATGAAGTCTGCACTCAGGGCAGCCCAGGAATCTGCTGGGTAGAAGCAATGAAATAATAACTCATAGGGCTGAAAAAAATAATCCCAGAGCTGGTCATGGTGAGGGAAACACAGAGCATGCAGGTCTAAAACTGTTTTCCAGACTGTGTTCTTTAACAAAGATACCTACTATTTATGCTTTTGAAAAAAGTCAGTGACTTCCCTATGCAGTCGGTAATGAGTTCTGCAGATTCATGGAATTCCTTTCTTGAAATTGTTTCCTTTACCTGAATTTTTATGTTTATACCATCCATCTCCAAGCTATTTAAATTCAGCTTTGTGAACAGGGACCATGTTTATATCTTCTGAGCCAATGCTCGCCAACCTCCTAGTAACTCCATAAATGTCTAGATAACAATATTAACAATACCAATGAAGCATGACATAGAAACTACAGAGTGCGTATCAGTTTTTCTTACATTTCCTAGAGGTGCACAGAGCCCCCTCTGTAAAATTTCTCTATTATTATTACCCCATGTTAGGAAAACAGTCAGAGGTTCTCTGTGAAGGCAATTCTAGCTTCTGGAAAGTTTGCTCAGAGTCAACTGAGAATAAACAACTGATGTTTATTTTGCAAAAAGAAGCAAAAGAAATTGGTCATTATTTCATATGTGGCCAGGTTCACAAGCAATCTGGTCTTGCCAATGTGCCCATGGCCACATCTGTGTGTTCCTGTCCCAAATATGAAAATGCTGATCTTAAGTTTTCTTGAGTTTTTAGTGCCCTTTTTGATTATTACTAGTGTCAACGGGAATAGATAAAATAGCCACCCTTTTAGGTATTAGCTATCATCAATTATCATTTTAACCTTCATTAAAAAAATTAAAGTAGTTAAGGACCAAAGAGAAATAGTTTCCCTTATTAATATCATTTAAAAATAACAATGACAGTGGTAAGATGGTTGTATGTTCATTCAATTGCTAATGAAGCCAGTTCCATAACTCAAAGCTGGATTCCCTGCAGAACATCGATTTGAAGTATCAACAGCCAAGATAATCTGATAAGAGAGATTTAAAATTAGTATCAGGATTTTACTTTCCAAGAATTCATCTTTGAGCTTTTGTTGCTGGTTGTTTTATCTCCAGTCGACTGGAAAACGTAAGGTCACCTGAAGCAGGCAGGCATGAGTCTAGATGGAGGAATGAGATTATGATGAAGCCCTTGCACATCCTATGAAAGTGGATGGGAGCGCCCTGCACACTGCCTGGTTCCGTGTCACATGCCCTGGGAGGGCCCCACGGGGGCTGTCGAGCCACCTCCAAGGACACGCTCCCTCCGAGGCTCTGACTCACTGCGTCAGGGCTGTTTTTCCTCTTGGGAAAGACCAGACACTTGCCCTTTATAAAAACCTCCAAGATGAGTCACAAGGAAAATGAGTTGGCATTCCGGGGTGGTGTGTGGCAATCAAGGCTTGAAGCGAGGCTGTGCGCGGGTGGAAGGATGCTGCGGCCGCATCCCAGGCAGTGGGGGAGGGTTCGTGGCCACGCCGCATGGAGAATCCCTCGCTCCAGGGTTCCTGGCGGGGATCGCATCATGCCTCTAGGACTCCCACTCAGTCTCCAAAGGGTGCTACCCACCCTGGAAACAAACCTAGCCCATGGAGGAGATGGGAAGATACACAGCCCGGGAAACAGATGGCTCGGGAAGAAGCAATCTGGAAGAAGAGTGAGGGTGTGGGAGTCGACGTGGAGGCTGGGAGAGGAGAGAACAGGCATCAGTATGTGGCAACAGATGACAAGAGTGTCGTTGGTGGGGGGAAGCAGTTGGAGGAGGCAGGGGAAATGGAAGTAACGCATTTATGCAGAAGGGCTGCAGCATAATTAGGAAAATTCCCCTTCTGTCGACTCCGCCAGCCCTGCTTGGTTCAGACGGAGGGAGACCTGCCTCCTCAAGGAAGCAAAGGTTACACACTATCCCAACAGGCTTTCTATTTCTGATCGAAACAAATCCAAACTGAGCTAATTTGTGTACAGCTGCAGGCAACAGAAACATGGCTGTGTAGAAGTCTTTATAGAGTAGAGGCCTTTGTACTCCATACTTCACTGAAGTTAATAAGTAGGTGTCAAACTCTGAATTAAAAATTCCCCGAAGAGGACACAGAACAAAGGACAATAAAAATGATTTTTAAATAATCATAGGGATAAATAGCACCCAGTTCTGACAAATGTAAGTGCTGGCATAAAATGTTATTAGGCTACAGAGATTGTCTTTTGTTCAGGAAGTGTGTTTTATTCTCCAGCCGTGTCATTCATCATCCTAATGACCCCTCAAAATGTAAATTAAATAGCAAAGACGGATTCATTTGAAAAGCATCTCTGTGCTCGGTGTTAAACCATTTTTCTACTTTTATTCTTACATATCGGTTCATTTTTTCATTGAGAAAAAAAAAAACCCTCAATACTTGAACACTTTATGGGGTAAGTTCATGTAATTCGTATTTTCAGTAAACAGTTCATTCATTCTCCAGTACTGTGGAATCTGCGATTTCAAAAAAACCCACAAAAATCCCAAATCTCATTTTAAAATGCTGTGCCCTGTAAATTATGTCTGATCCGGAAAAATCTTAGAAACCTGTGCAAGCATTTGCTTTATTGTTTTATTCATAAGTGATTTGGTCTAGGGAAGCACTCAGTGGGCAAGGATTAGTGAAAATTTCAAACAGCTTGAGTTTACTGAACCGCATGCATTAATGGCTAGGCAAACACCGTTTCAACCATTACTGATAAAAGCATAAGGTCATAAGCCAAATTAGTTGCAATTTCTTGTTACGTATTGATGAGAACGTTACCCGTTCCTATGATGAATAGAGAAATCAGGGTTTTTTGTACTTGACCTGAATTTATGCACGAGCACACACACAACAGGAGTGACGGCTCGGGAGGCATCCAGGAAAAAATACCCTGGGAAAGGAAAACAGCAGCGAATCATGTCTCATTTTGGCATGATTGGTCCTCATTTGCCTCCCTCTGTCTCTCCCTGTCTGTCTGTCTCTCTCTCCCTGGCTACCCCTCCCCTCCCCCCAGCCTATCCTCTCTTTCCGCAACTTATAAATCATTCTTCGGCTGTCCCTGCTTATGGGAGAGCTCAGCTCGGTCTATCCAGCTCTCAGCTCTGTGTGCGTGAGTGAATGTATCTAAAACGAAGATACAAATAATTGCCCTGCTGAGGTTTACCTGATGTCCAGGGAACAGCCATTAATCTGTGCAAGGGGGTTTCTACAGCCCCGATCTGCAGAATAAATTATCATTAACCAAGCTAGGTATTCTAGAGACTTTCTATTTTATGAGGTCAGAATGCTGAAGAGATAGCCCAGGGGGACGGCTTGAAGCCATCCAGCTGGGAAAGAAGTAAGCTCGTAAGCAGCATCGTAGGAAAGCCTGGGCTCTTGCAGTGGCTAGGAACCAACCGCTTGCCTGGCTTGAGGGACACCCCCAAAGCCTGTCTGGTTCATGGGGACTGCTGCATCTGAGAAGCTTCCATACCTAGTGGCCAGGCCCAGTGATGGCCCCCCTCTGGCTGAGCGCCATCCCCTTCTGAAGGTTTGGCTGATGAAAGAGCGCATCATGACAAGTAGGGGCTCATGGTAAGGGCTGCATATTCCACTGAACAACCTGTGGGTTATTTTTAATGGAGAATTTTCTTTCTTTCTTTTCTTTCTTTCCTTCCTTCCTTCCTTTCCTTTCTTTCTTTTCTTTTCTTTCTTTCTTTCCTTCTTTCTTTCTTTCTTTTTTCTTTCTTTTCTTTCTCTCTTTCCTTCCTTCCTTTCCTTTCTTTTCTTTTCTTTCCTTCCTTCTTTCTTTTTTTTCTTTTTGCTGCATTGGGTCTTCGTGGATGTGTGTGGGCTTTCTCCAGTTGCGGCGAGCGGGGGCTACTCTTCATTGCGGTGCACATGCTTCTCATTGCAGTGGCTTCTCTTGTTGCGGAGCATGGGCTCTAGGTGTGTGGGCTCCGTAGTTGTGGCACGTGGGCTCAGTAGCTGTGGCTCGCAGGCTCTAGAGCGTGGGCTCAGTAGTTGTGGTGCCCGGGCTTAGTTGCTCTGCGGCACGTTGGATCCTCCCAGACCAGGGATCAAACCTGTGTCCCCTGCATTGGCAGGTGGACTCCCAACTACTGTGCCACCAGGGAAGTCCCAGAGAATTTTCTTTATAACGTGATGGAGCTGAATTCAACTCAAGGCTCAAGACTGTCAACACGACACTTGGCCACATAAAGAGACTTTGTCGTCTGAGCTCAAGCCATGACCATTTCACTTTTGCCCATCAGTTTCCTAATAATGCACGTTTTGACGGGCCCATGGATCGGTTTATGATCTAAGAACCGCACTAATGAGTGAGGGGGAAGTTAATGCCATGTGTCCATGGGGCCTTAACAAGTCCTGGTGGAAAAGGGACAAGATGGGGAAGGGATACAGTTTGAGCAATAAAGTGAACGCTACTCCCGACAAAGAAAAACAAGGCATGATTCTACACAGACGTCTAAGTCTAAGAAAGTACACATCGATAGATGTATTTTAAAGTGGGATTTAAGCCTTATCTACAGTCTGGGAAGATAGTTGGTTAGGATATCAATAAATTAGTTTATTTTTGACCCCAGGCAGGATAAACAATGTCCAATCCAGGAACGGGAAGGTTCCCTACTGTGGAGAATGTGCCTTTTAACCTTTGAAACCTTTCAATAACATGAATTCACACCGATATGGTACCTTCTTAAAAACACAGAGCGCGCACACACAAAACCTTTCAAGTGTAAAAGAAAGAAGCTCGTCCATAAATGTCTTCTGAGAAAATTCCCGGTGAAGAAGGATCTCATAGTCTGAATGCACAGAGTTTTAACCAGACCTAAAATTCCTGCAAACAGGCCCCTTTATAAATGACTGACAGTCCCACTAGGAACTCCACAAAATAAAACACATGCTTCATTAGTCCCCCAGCTGAACTCAGAACCCTCTGGCTCAGAATAAATCTCAGCTTTTAAAAATAAATTCTCCTCTGAATTAACATCTCAGAATCATTCATCTTTGGAGTGACCCTTCAATTTCATTTGGAAGAGAACTACCGCATGTCACAAAAGGTCTCTTTTCTTTTGGCAAACCGTGATTTCATGGAGAGGAGGAAAATAACGTGCCCTTTCTTTTATCACGTGCCCACTCTCACCCTCAAGGTGGCTGCTTTTTCCTTCTCAACCGAAACATCCTAAATCTAAAATCAAAAGACAGCCATCGACTGAGTCAGGAAGGGACTAAAATTTAGTTTTAGGTATATGGAAAAATAAAAACAGGCTAGAGGGAATGATTATACATTTCAGGAAGAAAGAAGCACTGCACTTAATAAAAGTTTGCTACATTCACAATAGTTGGGATTTTATTCTTCATTGAAGGGGTCTGGTTTATCAAGAAGACACAACTAAGCTTGATTATTCCACGAGGTAATCACCAGACAGGGATTATACTGATTTATTTAACAAGTCCAATGAAGAGATGAGGTCTGTGTGCAGTCAGGATAAATGTTCCCTTTTTTAACCCAATGTGTGGGATGTCGGAGGAACAGACGTCGAGTTTTAAATACACGTGGAGGGCTTGGTCTACAAAGTAATTCTTACTACAATTCCTCCTGAAGCAGGGAACCATTCTGACAAAGCAAATAATTGGTCCTTTATTTGCTTGTTCACTAACCTAGGTTTTCAAAGTTAGATGTTTACTGAAAGCAAAGTATGCTATACTGTCTGCCAACAGGCCAGGGCCCAGAGGCGAGCCATTCTGGTGTAAGGATTGCTGGGTTCACCGTGTCTGCTTCTCTTACCATCCCTCTAACCCCAGTTCTTCCCTCTGCCAAGGGTATTCCCTGGAACAATCCATGTGTCTTCCCACATCTGGGGATTCTTTAGCCAGAAATGATGCCCTACAAGCTTGTCTGTCACCCACCCCTTCCGAACAACTCTATTCTCTACTATTAGGTTAATCTGAAAACACAGCACTCACCACTTAGCTCTTCATGCTTACCAACTTTGAACGGCTCCCTGACGCCCAGAGGATAAATCTAGAGCCCACAGAGCCCACGGCAGCCCCACACTAAGCTTTCCTGTCTGGCTCATTTGGGCATTTCCTTCTGAACAATCTCTCTAATGGCAGGAGTTGTGACTGGTTCTGAAAGGCATATAGCCTGCCTATAACCTAGTGCCTTACCCAGAGTAAGGACTAAATGAAAATGTAATCATCTCGAAACTATTTTCCTGTTCCCACCTTCAATTTGAGGAAAAAGGAGTCTCAGAGAGATACTCTGTGTTCTAAATTTGTGTTTGTGCCTAGTAGTTGCTGGCTTTCTGGATGAGGGTACAGGGGCCTCTTAAGCCCTGAAAATTTCATCCTTGGCTCCTTGTAATTTTCAGAGGCAGTAAAAGGTACGGAACACTTTGGGGTCCTTTTTCAGTGATCACTGACTTGGTGGTGGTGGATATGCCCTTCCCGGCTGGGAGAGAAATTCACCTACTCACTGGGGCCATTCAGCAAGGTCATGTGGAGGGCAGATCTCACTTCTGGGCAGATCATACTGACAGGGCCAGCCTTGGAATCTGGGTTTCTCCGTATCCCTTCTGTTGCTACAGTATAAGCAAGGGAGGCTCACCTGTTATTAACTAGTTTTACTTCATCCCCTACTGTCTGGAGATGTGCCAGGAGATACTGGAACAGGGGACATGCAGACGGCGAAAGTGTATTGATCCAGTTTACTCTTGGTGATGAATCCGGGTGAGGCGGAACAAGGCCTGAACCAGGTGGGCAGTTCTTTTTTAAATCCTCCAAATACATTAACAAATCTCCTTTAAACATGCCTCTCTGCCTGATGTCCAACCTGTTCACGTTTTGCTCAGTTCTATCGTGCCTTTCCGATTTATTATCTCTTTCCCACTTCAGAAAGGTTTACATGATGCTAAGGTGGGTGCCCAGCCTCATGCTAGCTGGGTCTTACCATTAACTTTCCACCCACACATTCCCGAATTGGGAGAATGCTCATCTGACCCCAGGCCAGGTCTTGCTAGGGTACCCTTTCTTCAGATGGGTCTCATCCTACCCTGACGCATGGACGCTCCAAGATCCCCACGGCTAAATGAAAATGAATACACTAGAGTCATTAAAGAAAAATGTTTTTTTCCGGAACAAAGGAGGGACATGCAAAGTCAGACAGCCTCCTTAACACAGGATGGACATGTTCCTATGATGTCAGGCCCGCGGTCCCCTCCCTGACAGGCAAACACAAAGCATGCAAGTTTGCCATCAGGAGAGTTTCTAATTGCTTTTGGACTATTTTAACTTCAAGTCCATTGAATTAAGGTCCTTTAAAAAAGGGTCTGTATACCATGCTCCATGGAAGAAATGTTATTAGCCAAATTGAAAAAAACTCAGTGACAATAAGGCAGACGTATATTACATCAAAATGATGCTGCAGAAGAAACTCCATTATATTATAACATGTGATTTGTCGATTTCTTGACAGGAAAAAGAACAACAGTATTCACGAAGAAATTTTACTATATGAATTTGGGCTGTTTTCTTAAAGATTTTCTTTTTAAAGGGACTTTAATTTAGAAAAATAATCTTTAAAATATAGTGACTTCAACTTTAGGAAATAGTAAATTTCTCTCAATTTCAAGTCCTAATTTGTAAAATGTTGTCACTCATTGTCTCTCAACTTCCTTTAATGGGATGGTTGAACTAGCTCATCTACCAAAACCCCTATCACCTGTTGGTGTTTGAAAGAGTGGAACCATTGGTTTCTCCCCACAGGTGGCAGCCACTTCCTGGTTTCGGTGGGGCGGAGCTCCTAAGAGCAGCAGGTGTGCAGATGGAAGACAGCTGAGCTAATGTGGTCACCTGCCCTCCCCACCCCCGCCCCGGCCATGTCCAATTTAGCCTCCATCTCTAGAAACACAAGGTAAGAGGTCTAAGCCACTAGCAAACGCAGACCCAAGTCAGAGAACCTGTCTGAGTCCAGAAGGGGTAAAAACACACAGTTTCCTGACAATACGTCCTGGAAACGCAAAATCAGAGTGAAGAAAACCTTTGTTATTAGGCTCCTCTTTGGGTACGAAAGACAGTAAATTCATCCAGGACTCTGAGCCTTTTTATAACTGATTATTCAGGGTAAGGTAACGCTGAGCTTGTTAATTAAGCATCTGCTTCCTTGATGAAGTTGATTTATTTTAAGCAACACGTTATCCCTGCTCACAAATTATCATAGTGTGTATTAACAACAACTCGATTATTATATTACAATTAATAATAAAGCATTAAATAGATGTGCTTCCCCCCAAAATATAATCGCTTCAATGTTAGGAATTATTCTATCAATTTCTTTTTAAGTCCCAGTTCATAATACAGTATCTGGAACATGGTTAGCATTCGCTAAATATACAATTTTTACTACTGTTGTCCTTATTATTAAAGCTATGATACAGCTGTCAAGTATTGAGTAGTAGTAAAAGACACCGTGCTGAGCTCTTTCCATACATCAGGGGATTAATCGTTCATCACATCCCTATGAGATAGGTATTATTTCCCCCCATTCACAGGTGAGTTAATGAGGCCTGACAGGGCAGGTAACTTGGTCCGGATCACCCCACCACGAGGGAAGGAGACAGGCTTCAGCCTGGGTCTGAACAACTCCAAACGGGCAAGTTACTAAATATCCATGAGCACCCCTGATTCTAAGAGCTACCTCTCTGCACTTACTGTTTGTAACCAAATTCAGCAATTGTTGTATTAATAACTTCACACACACTGTGACACACAGCCAAAACTCTGCACGGAATGTTTGAGTAATGAACCTGATATGAATACTTTAGATAATTCCAAAGTAAGGGATGAAAAAGTATATCCCCAATAACGTACTGGGATGGGAACTCAAAAATTAAATACAGTAAAACATCACTGATGTTTTGAGAACGAATAAGAGAGTAGATAATGGAAGTATTGGGATAAATTAAAGAGATCTTGTCTACTAAGCACAGACACTGAGGACATTATACAAAATTCCAAGTGAATAAAAACTGTCAATTAAATAGAAGCTTTAGCATATGTATAACGTTTGAACTTTGCCACTTTAAAATAGCATTTCATTTTCTGCATCATATTCAAAATGACATTCAGGATTTCACAGTTACAAGACTAGGAATGTTTATTTAAATTAAATGTTATAATTACTCTAGTGCTTGTAGATAAATTTATTAGCTTTTCCGTTATTGCTTCCTACTTTGCCAATTTCTTTTTAAAAACTGTATAAGTGGTGTGAATTTTGAAAATCGCCATCCTGCAATGACTTTTATTCTTAAGTATTTCAGATGGACATTTAACTCGATGTAACTTCAGGACACCTCTTCTGTGTGTTGTAATCCATCACTTGTAACTTCTGAAAAGACTAAAAGCATGTACATCCAAACTGTATCTTTTTTGAAGTGTGCAGCTGTCTTTGTCAAAGCATTGCATCTTTTCAAGGAAATGTCAGCAATGCTATTGTTGGGCCTCCCCCTGCCCAAGAGGCCAATGAGGGCCGAACAACGAAGCCAACAAGACAGTTAAATCAATAGCAGTCTCTGCACCAGTTAACCATCCAGAATCTTCATTTTCAATGAGGTTCACATCATTAAAGCAAGAAAATAGGACTGTCAATCTCTATTGGTTTCAAGTGCTAGATGAAAGAATTAATTTGACTGTCATAAAAATTATAATGCAACTGTGTGCCTCACGCCTTTAAAAATTCATGTTTAGGTTTAAAACCTAGAAGAAGGACAGATGTATTGCCTAGAATGAAAAACACTGATTTATCAGTTCTTTCTTTTTCTCATAGTCTACAAAGATTTCAAACAGATCTGAATCTTGCAAAGAAAAGCAAAAGGTTTCAATACAAGTCCTTTAAGATGTTATGAATAACATATTTGAGGTACATTTATTAGCAGCGGTACCGGTGCCATTATTTATGAATGATGTTGACACCTGTCTTAACATGTGCTCTAATCATGACAGATTTATATGAAAGGAGTGAAAACAGCACATAACACCCACATACCCCTTTCTCAGGGGCAGACGTGGGTTTTGTGGGCCCTAGAAGCTATCTCTTAAAAAAAAAATGCAAAGTTAAGAATACAAAATTAGGTACAGGGCCTTGTAAGAGGACAATGCAATCAGAAGCCCTGAAATTTAAGCTTGATTAATTTAATGGTGAATTCACCCCTGCCTCATCCACTGAAAAACGCAAGGATCCTTCTGCTGGTCCACTGGCAAGTTCTGAATGAGCTGGGCTTCTAGTTTGGACTTATTCTCAGAGCGGCCTCCCTGGACCCCTGCTAGATATTCTGTGTTAGTGTGACGAGAGAAGGCATGGCAACACGGGCTCAGTCCACAGTGTCCTGTGAACATCCTAGAAAGCTGCTGGGGCCTCTCGCACCCAGAAAGGCAGCAACCAGGCAGTACTTTCCGAGTTCTACACAATTTAGGGGACTGATAGGTTTGCCGTTAGGTATAGGCTCACGGTTTTCCTAACTAGCTTTATACATTTACATGTTTTGCTTCTAATCATTTACTTTTAGTATTGATTTTCAATGGAAAATTAATCAGAAATGCAAAAACAAAGAATGGAGAGGAAGCAGAAGAGATAAACGTTTAACACTTGATTAAGTTACTTGCACTGGCGCCTCATTTTCAGTTGAGACACAGACAAAGCAAGCCCTGTCTTCGGGCTGTCACCATGCCTGGCCAGGAAGATGAATGTTCACGGTCAGTCAGGGCGGCGGCAGGGCTGGAGCAGGACGGCACGTGTGACTGCTGTGAATGTGGCGCTTTCCCACAACCACCACGTTCTCACACGCTGACGCCTGCTGCCCCTCCCTCGCACGCCCTTCAAGCAGCAGGGGCATCCGAGACGGGCTTTGGTGTGTTCCGATTCTGGCTGGGTAGAAGGGACCTCTGCATGCCCTGGGCCTACCAGGTGCAGGATCGAGGGCCTGCTGGCTGCATCTTCCCCACCTCCATCATGGGACCCATGCAGACTGGCAGGACATTTCCTTGCTCACTGGGGCCTGCCTTCCCCCCAGGGCTGGTGTCTTTTCAATGTGGGTTTTATTATTATTCAGGTAAGGTGACAGGAGACAACAGATCAGAAGACAACTGCCATTGAAAATACAGTTTGTTACTCACAGATCCCAAGAGGAGGGGACACAGCACACCATGGGGGCCACACAGGGACTCACCAGGGCTGCTCAGGAGACAGAGAGAGTGAGGGGGAAATGTGGGCAAGAGCCTTTAGTGTGGTTTCCAAGGCAAGGAATGGGCGAGAGCAGGATAGGCAGGTTTAGGATTAGCTAATTTGAGTAATTTCAGTGGGCTCGGGCACAGAGGCTGTCCCTAATTGTCTGGTACCTTGGGGTGATTAGGGCAGGTGGACAGTAGCCTGAAAAAGGAGGTAGCTGAGGGTGTGGACCCTGGATTTAGTTAGTTTGTATATGAAAGGTGCATTCCCAGCAATCAGCCAGCCCTGGGAGGGGGCAGTCCCTCCAGGGTCAGCCAGGCCCCAAGATGTCAAAGCATCAGAAACGGAGAATAAAAAGCTGTAACTAATACAGGAGGTTACAATTAGTTACAATTAGATTGTAACTAATACAAGAATGTCACACCCTGCAGCAAAGGCAGCCAAAGGCCCACCCAAAGTCCTACCCAGCTGTTGGGATGCTGAGGCTGGGGAAGAAAGACCTCTCTCACTCCTGCTTCAGGTGTGGGCTGGGAGGGCTACTGAACCTCCCACCCTGATCCCTGGGACAAAAGGAGGACTGTCGGAAGTGAATGTCTCACCCAACACCAAGAAAGCATATGTGATCTCATTGGGGGAGGCATATTAGCCCCATTTTACAGACAAAGACACTGAGGTTCAGAGTTTGAAAGTACCATTCCCAATGTCACACAGCTTGCAGGTGGTGGAGCCAGGATTCCTATCCAGGTCTGGGACCATTCTCTCTCTCAGGCACTGGGCTTAAAGTCAACCAGATTTTAAGGTCCCACACAAATATTTGGGAGCTGAAGAAGGAAAATATATGGGCTCCAAAATAAAGAGAGAAAGCTGTCAAAATTAATAAATGTTTAATTAAATGTCCAAAAACATGAGGTCATTTTTATTGTTATACGTATTTAGTATTCATTTTAAAAATCCATTACACTTGAAAATAATTGTATAGCTTAGTGTTTTTTCACTTCCCATGAATTCCTGAGTTTGCCTGATAATTACACAGAAAGCAACTGTAAATTAAATGAATTACATTCAAACTTCAAAAGCAAAATTACAAAGGCTCTTTCAAAATTTTTAAAATAAAAAAACAAAATGTCATATTCAATGTAGGATGTGGGTCTATTTTAATAGGTTTGATAGGACAGGGTGGGGGGGACCTCTAAAAGAAGCAGGCCTGAGGGCTTGGAGTTCTAAAAGGCCCTGCCTGAGTCGGCCTGCTCCCAAATCTGGGCTCCTTCATCTCATATTCCCATGTCCATCACACCAGCTTGGAGGCTGGCTTCAGAGGTCCCTGAAGGAACGGGCCAAGGGCTCTGCTCACTGCCTGTGCAGGACTTGATACCTTCAATGCTGTAGGAGATGCTGCCAACTATTACACAGGAGGAGAGAGTATTCAAATGCAGGGAGGTGCCAAATGCAGTTTCTGGAATGTCTGTCGAGAGCACCGACAAGATCTAGGAGTCAGGAGACCAAGTTCTCCTTTTAGTGCCGTCATTCCCTGACTACCTGGGCAGGTTCCTGTCCTGGGCTGGCCCTTATTCTCCTTACTTCTGAATTCTGTGACTTGAATTAGAGCAGACGGAAAGGTCTCTGACTTTCAAGTCTTTTATTCTATACTAAAAACATACACATCTCTTTGTGAAAGGGCGTGATTCTCAGAATGGAAGGGTGTGATTCTCAGAATGGAAGGGTCTACTTTAATAAGCTGCTAATAATAGTATTTATAGGCTCAATTTAAACGGAGGGGATCAGGGCAGCCATTGAGACAGACAGGCTCTGGGGCCAGGTTTGAATCTTGGTAACAGAGACATCGGGTGATTTACTTAACCTCAGTTCTCCCATATGTAAAATGAGGATTACCTCTCCTAACATATAGGGTTGCTGCTCTAACTAAATTTAAACACTTACAATAATGCCTGGCGCACAGTAAATGCTCAGTAATTGTTGATGTTGTTTTTAACTTTTAAAATCTGTTTTTAACTATCAGGACTTCAGTTCCCTAGCAAGAAGGGCTGTACCTGTAAAAGTCACTGAAAACAAGATACAGTGTAAAGTTTACACATGAAGACCCTTGGAATCTGCAAGTTTTGTATGTGTACTGGTTGCTAGATTTCAGAAACTATAAATTAAAAACTCCGTGGTCAGGTTCAGCACTAAATCAGCGCCTCCAAAATGCAATCATATTCTCATAAGTTACAGAACATCACCTCCTGGGAGTCAGAAAAATAAATGTACCGTTATGGGACAAATCTCACTGTACAGCACACATTATGATGTCTAGCGTGATTTTAAATAGTTATGAGACTAAGAGATTGAAAACACAATGTAACTTCACTCTTTTAACTGGTCTTCTGTATCACAAACTATGATTCACAGGTCAAATCCGGCCCACCACCTGTTGGTACAAATAAAGTTTTACTGGAACACAAGCATACCCATTCATTTATGTACTGTCCATGACCGCTTTCATGCTCCTCTACCATGGCAGAGTTGAGTGTCTGCAGCAAAGACCAGATGATCCACAAAGCCTTAAATATTTATTATCTGGCCCTTCACAGAAAAAAGTTTGCCAAGTCCTGTTCTGTTCTGCTCCCCTTTTATTTATAGAATTACCTGAAGAACATTAGAGGATGACATTCACACTTACTGATTTTCATACAGTAGTTATCTTAATTCGATGATCTAGGTTCTTTGGGATCACTTTCCTTAAGCCACTCTCCTCTCTGTTTGGAATATTCTTTCAACATCGTCTGCCTGCAGAAAATGGTTCCTGCCTTCTCCCTGAGAAGGCCTCTCTAAAGCCATGTCTTGGTAACTCGAAAACATTTTAAATTACTTGCCTATTTCTTATTTCTCTAAGGATCTGGTGTAACTACCAATGTTTTATCACACCTCAGATGTTCACTGCAGCACTTGATACCTATAATGTTGCAGTGTATGATCCCATGGTTATAAAGAAGGTGAGAATATTCAAATACAGGGCAGATTTCATATGGAGTTTCAGGAATATCTGTCAAGAGCACCAACAAGGTCTGGAAGTCAATTCTCCTGAGACTCAGAACAAGTTCTCCTTTTAGGGCTGCCTGGGCAATTTAACACAAATTTCGGGTACAATACGTTAGTCTAGACAACTTAAAACTAGGATACTATTACCAAAGTAGACACATTCTCAAATATAAATTGTGGAATATAGAATGTGGAAAAGGAAATTCTATATTATTTGATGTTATTCATGTAAGTCTCCTTGGAGGGACTCCTAGATTCACAGGTCCTAATAAAACATTATTCGGATGTCACAATAAGGAGACAACAGAGCCTAAGTGCCATGATCTGTCCCCCGTTAGTTTAGTCATCATTTGTCATCCTCTTTTCCCACCCAATTCTTCCTAAGGCCTGTGTGTTCCTTCCATCTGAGACAGGCTGGGACCTGGGACCCAGGACCCTTTGCTGCAGTGCTTGCACCTGGACAAACATCTCCTTGAGGAACAAAACACAAAGAAACTATAAGGGACTAAAAATAACTACAGGCCTGTGCAGTTGGGGCAAATTATGAACAACAAGATACAAAAACACCAAAAACCCAACTGCCGCTTCTGAGTTGTTGGAGCAAAAGCAGGGTCCTGCACACGATCCCTGTACCTGACACCACCAAGCGGGTGGGCAGACCACCTAAGCCACCCCTCCGGCCTGACCCCTGGACCCACCCTAACCCTCACCCCATATAAGGGACCAGCATTCCCTCCCCTCCTCAGGGAGAGAGCAAGGGAATCTGTTACTCGTTTTCATTCCCTCGTGCTGCAGCATAAGTTCCAATAAAGCCTTGCCTGATTTTCTTATCTGGCCTCTTATCAATTACTATTAATTAAGGAGTCCAAGAACCCTGGTCGGTAACACATCCACATCAACAAACTGAGCACGGAAGAGAATCTGTGAGATCAATAACATGGCGAATAACTGTCGGATTACCTCCAATGCTGTGGGGCTCAGCATTCAACACTACGACCTCTCATCCTAGAGCAGCACAGAGGGAAGGTGTGGATTCGTGGGGGAGGGCAGGAGGGAGTGATGCTCCATCATGGGCAAGAAAAAGAACATGGTCACCTAATTCTCATCACCCTGAGACTTACACAGACCGTTCTGTGAACCATGAAGAAGAGAAACGCCACTGTCACCATCTGGACAGACATCATAGAGTGAACCAGCTTTGGCCCTCCCCCTCAATTTTTTTTTTTTTAAATCCGAGTAAACCATTTTGTTAACCATGGCTGGGCCTGTCTGTTCCCTGGTACAGTCTAGCTTTCTTTTCAGGATGAAGATGATCAGACCTTCTCAACACCTCTCACAACAGGAAAAATTTCTCTTAAGAATATATCTGAAGCACTTCAGAGTATGCTACACAAAGCAAGTATTTAATAAATGTTACTGACTGACTGGACTTTGACAGTCTCTTTTTGGACAGTGCTATGGACTGAATGTTTGTCTCCCCCCAAGTTTATATTTCAAAGCCTTAACCCCTGATGTGATTGTATTTGGAAGTAGGGACTTTGGGAGGTAATTATGGTTAGATGAGGTCATGAGGGTGGGGCCCTCGTCATAGGATTAGTGCCCTTTGAAGAAGAGACACCAGAGAGCTTACTTGCCCTGCCTTCACCACATGAGGACACAGTGACAAGGAGACAGTCTACGAGCCAGGAAGAAGGCCCTCACCAAAAACCCAACCATGCAAACAAACACCCTAATCTAGGTCTTCCAGCCTCCAGAAACTTGCGGATATAAATGTCTGTGGTTTAAACCACCCGTCTATGTTTCTGGCATTTTGTCACAGCAGCCTGAGCAGAACACTGACAGCTTTATGGGCTGAGGAAGAGCATCAATGAACACTATTTGATTTCATAAATTAAGACAGAGGAATGAGGCAGAAAGATCCAGAAACTGCTAACTACTTTTATCATTATCTTCAGATTTTGACTTGAACTTTTTTATCTATTACTATTTAAGGGACTCAAAACTAAATCTAGGTTTAGACTATCTGAGTTTATACCCTGTTCTGCCACTTTCTCATCTGTAAGCCTCTTCCTCTCTGAACTACAGAGGGCCCTTATCTATAAAAAGGGCTAATAACAGGACTAATTGAGATGTTCCATATAAAGTGCTTAGAAAAGTCATAACCCACCCATACAATGAAACACCATGCAGCTGCATAAGGTGATGAGGAAACTTCTAGAGAGAGATGTCCAAGTCAAAATGGTGAGTGAGAAAAAAGAAAAACAAGGAAGGGAAAATGCACACTGATATGGCATCTTTTGTAAAAAAAAAAAAAAAAAAAAGGGAAGAAAAGGAGGAGGACAAAAACAAATAAGGAGAATATTTATTGAGAATATTTATTCCTATGTGATTGCATCTGCTTAAAGAAAACTTTAGAAGGAGACACAAGATAATAAATACAGCTATCAGAGTGCTGGGGGACAGAACAGGAGAGATGAGGACAAAGGTGGGAGTGGAATTTTATTGTATAGATTTTTTTTTTAATATTATTTAAACTTGAAAAATCACTTACTTATGAAGGAGGGAACATAAAAAGGAAAAAAAAGAAGGACCATGTCTGGTACTTAGCATTTCAATTGTTTGGCAATTTTTCTGATGAATGCCATGAAAATATTTTTTGGAAGCTTAATTACATAATACATAAAAGCACATGCTTTTAAAAAACTTCACAATGCACGAAAGTACATAGATTTAAAAATGTAAATCTCCTTTACTTTTGCACCAGTCTGCACCTCTCTCCCCAAATAACCAATTATTAATAGTGTTGTGTGTCACTATTTAAAAATAAAAGTAGGATCAGGCTATATATTGGTTTTACAACTGCTTTTTAACATTTCTGAAGTTCTTTCATCGATTACAGATAGATACATAGATGTGCTATATTCAGCATATGGAGATTTGCATCATTTTTGTGTCACTGACATGATAGTCCACAATATTTTTATACCACAATTTAACGTCTTCCCTACAGGAGGAAGGCATTCAGGTTGCTGACAGTTTTTTCTCGAGTACTAGTTCCTGATGCACATGTGTGTGTAGTTCTGCTGGAAATGTTCTTAGGAATGAAACTGCCAGGCTAAAGGGCTTGTACTTGCAAATTCTGGCAGATATTGCCAAACTGCACTCTGAAAAGACAATGCCAGTTTACAATCCCACCAACAGAGCACTTCCCCACACTTGAGAAGAAAACTGATCTAAAAATAAATTTAAATGTGTTTTTGAAGCTGAACTATATTTCAATAACACAGTGTAGAAACACGTCTTTGATTTTAAAAATATGACATGTTGAAATTCAGAGAGGCTAAAGCACAAAGATATTCTTGTGGAATAAGGATCACAGCCTCCACTTATATATGATTTAATTGCACCTATTCACACAACCCTTGAAGTCAGTTATACAGAGGACGCGCAGCTCACTGCTGAGAGGACCCTCATCCCCAGTAAAGCCTGAGCTCTGACACTGGCATGAAGAACCCACTCGCCTTGGTGGCCCCTCTAATAAAGGTCTGGGCTGTGTGCTCTGTCTGTGCTGATGAAAAAGAAAGTGCAGCACATCAGGGACTTGGTGGAAGTGATTTAAAGCAAATTGATTAAAATAATAAACCCTATCTGTACACACTTAGTAGCTGTTTCTATACTGTAAAAAGGCTGTCTCTTTTCGTTTTCTTTTTTCTCCACCTCTCCCTCCTCCATTTTTGCCTCCTCATCCTCCCCTTCTTCTTCTTTTTTTTTTCCTTTTAAACTAAATCTAAACATCTATGGCCAGATGAGAAATCATCTGGCCATAGAAAACTCAAGAAAACTGTTCACCTTAAGTTTCTTGAATAAACAGGTAGGAAGGCCCAAGTTGGTTATATAATAAATACAGTGCTTTGTGACAGCCTGGAGGGGTGGGATAGAGAGGGTGGGAGGGAGGGAGACGCAAGAGGGAAGAGATATGGGAACATATGTATATGTATAACTGATTCACTTTGTTATAAAGCAGAAACTAACACACCATTGTAAAGCAATTATACCCCAATAAAGATGTTAATAAATAAATAAATAAATACAGCACGTATATGATATTATAAGTTTATATGAAACTGTTATTATCAGTTCAGGGAACTTCCCATCAACATCATCTAAAGTGCTCACCTATTATCCCCAAATTTCAGAAACAGACAAAAGCCCATGCTGACCTACTTCCTGCTATAGCCACCTTCCCAAAATGCCACTCCTGCTACTTTTGCAGGCGTCTCTGGTTCTAGAATAATTTTCCTGGGTCAGTACTTGATGTTTTCTGCACAAAGCTTGACCCGAGAACCTGCCAGAAGTTTCCACCTGAAGTGAATCAGAATTAAGTCAAGGTGCTTTAAATTTGCTAGTCAAGATATTTCATTTGGTCATTTTTTTTCCCTGTCAAAAATACATTCTTGGGCTTCCCTGGTGGAGCAGTGGTTGAGAGTCCGCCTGCTGATGCAGGGGACACGGGTTTGTGCCCCAGTCTGGGAGGATCCCACATGCCGCAGAGCGGCTGGGCCCGTGACCCATGGCCGCTGAGCCTGCGCGTCCGGAGCCTGTGCTCCGCGATGGGAGAGGCCACAACAGTGAGAGGCCCGCAGACCGCAAAAAAAAAAAAAAAAAAAAAAAATTATTCAATAGTTCTCTACCCCAGGTGTAAATGAACTGTTTTGCAAGTACAACCCAAAAATTTTAAAGAAATGATTTACTTTTATATATATATATATATATATAAATTTATTTGTTTTTGGCTACATTGCTTCATTGCTGCACGTGGGCTTTCTCTATCCGTGTCGAGCGGGGGCTACTCTTCGTTGCGGTGCGCAGCCTTCTCATTGCGGTGATTTCTCTGTTGCAGGGCACAGGCTGCAGGTGCGCAGGCTTCAGTAGTTATGGCATGCGGGCTCAGTAGTTGTGGCTCGCGGGCTCTAGAGTGCAGGTTCAGTAGTTGTGGCACACGGGCTTAGTTGCTCTGTGGCACGTGGAATCTTCCTGGACCAGGGCTCATACCCGTGTCCCCTGCATTGGCAAGCAGATTCCTAACCACTGCAGCCACCAGGGAAGTCCCAGAACTGATTTACTTTGTTTTTTTATTTTTTTCATTATTTTTTCAATTGTACTGTGAAGGTTTATTCAAAAATGGAAACGTGGTTGGTCACTTTATCTGCCAAAGTTAAATGAAACAGATATTTCTTACAAAATCAATAGAAAGGTGAATTCAACTAATTTACCATAGGTATGATCCCCATTTTAGGACAACAAAGACCAACATTTAAACTGCATTTCAGAATTTTTATTTCAGCAACGAATAAAAGACAAACTGGATTGTAAGCATGCATACTTAATATAATTTTTAGTCACGTGCAACTGATTTATTGTGTCTTAAAAAGCAAACTCCACCCCTGCTCCTGCCTCCCTCCCTGCCTGCCCACCCCCACAAGCCATTCCAACAGATTCTCATGAGAAACTCAGGAATGAATGAGTCCCGCTGTCCACACTCACCTGCCTCCTCAGAGCCCACCTTCTTTCCCTTTGTGAAGCCTTTTCTGATGATTCAGGGCCCATTTCTAAGTTCCTTCCACTTCTGGAGTGCTGACTGTCTATACCACTCCCTTTAGTCTTTACTCATTTACTTTGTTATATCACTATTTTATAGTCTTACACATCTTACGCCTTTTTATTTGTCCAGACTAGGGATGAACACATAGTTGGCAAATTCCAGTAAACACTGAATTGAAATATTTAGTTGAAAAAAAAGTGATATAGACATAGCAAATGAATATGACTCATTTAAGAGCCCCTGAACCACAAAGCAGAATGATGATCTGCCAGTTTGATAAAAACACATCAATCGTGAAATGATGAGAAGAAAACGAAGCCTCTCAAATGACTAACTTCTGAAATATCCTGGAGACCTTATCTGATAAGCTGGGTCAACAAGTCTTAAGACTTTCCTATTTCCAACCCTCTCTGCAATTCCCACTGAGGACATTATAAAGTTATAAGCAGAACCCAGACAAAAGTGGATTCTCTCCCATCCTGTTAGCTAAGAAATGTGGTTGCAGAGAGAAATCTGTGCTGTCATCCCCATGTTAAATGTTGATCTCTGTTGTCCTAAAATGGTGGTCATACCTATTATGGTAAATTAGCTGAATTCACCTTTCTATTGATTTTTTTAAGAAATATCTGTTTCACTTAACTTTGGCAGATAAAGTGACCAACCATTTTTCCATTTTTGAATAAAATTTCACAGTACAATTGAAAAAACAGTGACAAATAACAAACAAAAGTAAATCATTTCTTTAAAAATTATAGATTGTATTTGCAAAACAGTTCATCTACACTTGGGGTAGAGAACTACTGAATAAGAATGTATTTCAGCAACGAATAAAAGACAAATTAGATTGTAAGCATATATACTTGATTTAATTTTTAGTCACTTATTTTGTCTTAAAAAGGAATTTCCACCCCCATTCCCACCTCCCTTCCCCCCCTTAGCTTTTTTTCTTTTTAACATCTTTATTGGAGTATAATTGCTTTACAATGGTGTGTTAGTTTCTGCTTTATAACAAAGTGAATCAGCTCTACATATACATATATCCCCGTATCTCCTCCGTCTTGCACGTCTCTCCCAGCCTCCCTATCCCACCCCTCTAGGTGGTCACAAAGCACCGAGCTGATGTCCCTGTGCTATGTGGCTGCTTCCCACTAGCTACTCCCCTTAGCTTTTGTTTCAGTTTTCCGGAGACGTAATATTTTCCCATATATGACTTCAAAGTAACAACTATTCACATGTATTGAGCATCTACCCTGTGCCCAGCATGGTGCTCAGTGCTGCCACTGAATCATCTCATTTAATCTTCACGCACACAAGGACACGGAGGCACAGAGCGCGGCTCTAGGCCGGCATTCTCGCACCGCCCTCAGATTCCAAAGCCCTGGCTTGCGACACACCACAGGGCTCCATGACCCCACGCGGGAGAAACTGTCATCTCCAACCCCAAAAGCAAGCTCATGATCTGGAAGAGCACTTCCGTAAGCAACTGCATCTTGGACACCTTCTCTTTTACCGTCTCCTTTTCTCCCCTGGGGGAATCCTATCGCTTGTCTTACCCTCAGTCCAGCGCTTGCTCTTGCCCGCGCCAATACTTTCAACCCCCAAACGTTGCCTCGGACCTGCAGCGTCATTCCCTTGACTCCTCTTCCATGTCTACTCTGCCCATCTCCTACTCCCAGACCGAGCTTTCAATAATACATTCTTGGAATATTAAAAGCAGGGAAAATGCATTAATTACCACTACACGTGACAACATGATTAATCTTACATACCTAATGTCAGCTAAAGAAGCAAGATAAAAAGAGAGCACAGTCTGTATTTCCAAATTAGAAAAATAATGAATGGGGACAGAATAATGGTTACCTTTGGGGGGGGCATGAAGGCAGCGTCGAGGTCATCGGTTCTGTCCTATTTTTAGATCTGGGTGCTGATTACATGGGCTTGTTTACTTAGTAAAATTGTAGCAAGCTGTATAGTCATGATTTATCTATTTTTCTGAATTTGCTATATCTATTAAACATGTGGGCCCTCCAAGTCATAGTTTTACTTTTAGGAAATTGCAATGACTTCATTATATTTTGAATCCTGGAACAAAGTGTGCAAAGTTTCCACGTTTCTTTCCCCAATCTTAATAATAAACAACACGTGTGATGAGAAAAAAAATACATTTTCATCTCAGCTTAAAATTCTACAACAGCTCCCACTGCCTCCAGGCCTAAAATCCAAGGTCCTGCTGACAGGCACCCTCTTGTTGGCCAATGTCACGTCCATTGCTGCCCTTGCTCCAGCAGGGCTGCAGTCCTCCCTTCTTGTCCCTAACTCTTCCTTCACCAGTATCCCAGCCCCTTTCCTGCTTCCTGTTCTCAGCTCCTCTCTGCTCTCATGTCTCTCCTCACACCTTCAAATCCAAGGCCAGTTCAAATACCATCTCCTCTAGAACCCGTCTCCCAGGGCTCGGCACGAGGTTGTCTTTAAGAAGTCCTGTGGCTTTGGAATGTCTGGGTTTGGCAACACAAAAAAGAACGCAGAAGGTTGAGTACTGAAAACAAAAAAAGCCCTCTTCATGGTTTCTTTTCTGTCTTTCACCCCACATTCACTAATATACACATGTCCTTCCAACTCCCCTAATCTTGGCAAATTGAAACTGCAGTTTTCTGAAACAAAGGTCACTTGCTCAGCTACAGATAAATAAAAATTCACAAGTTTTGCCGGGAAAATCAATACTGGTACTAAAAAATCTAAGTTGATAATAAATTTTAGTTCCCCTTGCACATTGCTCATGAATGTCACTATTTACTGGAACCACTGCAATATCAAATATTTCAGAAGGTTATTGATTTTGCCACTGAAGTGTGACTAAAGGGATAAATAAACTGCTGCTGGGGTCAATCGATCCATTTATCTTCACTGGTATTTTATAAAAAGTCAAAGTAGCATAAACTTTGATAAATAAATGTTATCACGAAAGAAATATTGCTGACATAAGGAGTGGAAGGAAGAAAGAACAGACAATTCTGCTTTCTGAAAGACACACAGCTGGCTTAACATTTTACCAGTTTTAATAATGGCTCCCTACGTAGAAACGTCAGTTTTCATCTGCTCTCCATCATCCACGTGGGCCCAAGTGAAAATCTGAGCCCCAGGGCCAGGAAGAATAGGGCCCACAAGTCAAGTCCTCATGAAACAGAAATGCAAGTAACACAAAATTTTGTTTGGTTTTGTTTTCCCATTTAATCAGAAAGTAACTACTAGAGTCTCTAAGGTAGAGAAATGTCTCTGGATGTTCTGAAGGTACGTTTGGAAATGGCAGAGCTTACTTATATATTAAAAAAAAACAGAATGGGGCACACTCTGAGCGCTTTTTAGGGCTTTACTGTTAAACCAGGCTGTACCAGTAACCGCTTAACTGCACCACAATGATCCCATGAAGATTTCAAGGCAAGGCCATGGGGAAACCACACCACGGTGGCTTTAAGAGAATATTAAGGCTCCCAAGGAACTTTAATTCAAGTGCAGGAACAGTGGGACGCTGTGAAGAGGCTATAGCTCACCATGAGAACTTACACTGGCCAGAAGATTTTACTGCAATTGTGTGAAGACAGCATTACCATCTTGTGATGGAACAAAATGATGATGATGAAAGTACACATGTTGATACAGTCATTTCAGCCCCAATCATGACTTCAGTCAAATCCCCATCCCCCAGGGAGACGCACGGCTCTGAGGACGCATAGACTGCTAAATGATCATGAACTTGGTTTAGGTGACCTCGGAAAGGGCTCTCCAACTTAACAATTTTTCCAATCCAAATCTCTCAGATTCAAGCCTGCTCTGGTTCTCTCCTCATTAAGTACCAAGACCCCTTCAGGAATGCCTGATTTTTCTCCTTTCCTTCACACAGACCACAGCTGCCTTTAAAGACCCCTGCCTAAAAAGACACTTTTAATGGTCCTGTTGGAGAAAAGCCTGTTCAGCATTTGGTGAGGCAGCTAAAAGGAGCATCTCTCCCAGGGGGCTGGTGCAATGCCCAGCACGACACAGTGGGTACCGCATACAATGCTATTTACTGACAGCGAGTGTCTGGGTGGCCAGACCAGGCCTGGGGTTCTCTGAGGGTCACAGGATGTTGGCAGTGTGGTTCTAACAGCTGCGAAAGCTATCCCGGGCAGGAAAAGAGTGGCAGCCATGGGTACAGTCAAAGGGGGAAAGGCCCTCGATGAGCGGCTGTCTGGAAGCCTTGGACGCTCTCCACCAAATGGGTCTGGCGCATTCTCGTGATGCCAGGTCACTAGAAAGAGTCCGCAGAGTGTACAGTGCTCTTCAGCTTCCATCTCCTAACGAGCTGAAAGTAGAGGATTAGCCCCAGGCTTACAGAAATGCACGCCCCCGTCCAATGGCAGCATCCCTCCTTGTCATTTGAAGTAACAGGATGCGTGTGTGCATGCATGTGTGAGTACGCATGCGTGTGTGTGTATGCATGGGCGTGTGCACACATGCCATCCAGCTATGAATTTACTGTAATAAATCTCCCTGGTGTGATGGCACTAAAGAAATAGGGAAGGTTTTCTTGGATGGGGGCTTTCTTCTCTCTTCTCCGCCCTCCCAACTCTGTCCCCCTAAGTCCTTGTGAGGCATCCTGGACTTGCCTTCCTAATGCATTATGACAAATCAGTGCAGGCTTCTCTTCCTCTCCCAGTATACCATCTACACGTGAGTTATGTAGCCCAGCTGGAGAAAATCTAAACGTAACCCAGCAAAATGGGCTCTGTTCTGATGCATGGGCTGTGAAGCCACCTGTGTTTCTCCATCCAGCCTTCTCCCAGTCTCCGACAGGTGCTACAAAACCCTGCTGACTCTATGGCCAATGGAACATCTCCACTTGATTCATCTTGGTCCCCTGCCCTAACCTGCTTTTCTTCATGTATTCACTTCCTCAAGGAATGGCACCGCCATCCTTCTGGCTGCCCAATCTGGGGACACGGGAGTCAGCCTCAACTTCTGCCCTCATTTTACCCCACAACTGATGCATTACAAACTCTTCCTGAAGACCTCCGATCTCTGCACACTCCTCTCCATCCCTGAAGTATCTAGTCTGCTCCGGCTTCCATTCCTTCTCATCTGACTGCAGCACTCGCCTCCCGGCACGTGTCCCAGCATCCTGTCTGACTCCAGTGGGTTCTCTCACTGCAGCCGTAGTGATCTTTCCAAAGCACCATCTCATCACGTCTTTCCCCTACTGGAGACACTTGGATGGCTGAGCCCTTAGCAGCAAAGGCCAACTACTCCTCACAGCTAAGAGGGCATTTCATGATCTGGCCCAGATGTACCTGCTCAATTCCTTTCACAGTTCCTCCTTCCAGCCTCGATCAGTCTCTCCTACACATCTAGGTTTTGCAAACGTGTTTCCCCTGTCCCTGTGCATCACCTACGTCTCTGCTTGGAGGAAATCTTCTCCTGAAATTTGAAAGGGAGGTCCCTCCTGGGTGCTACTACAAAACTGTATGTGGTGGCCGTTAATATTGTTCATGAAGTATCTGGAAGTGTATTTGCTCATGACTGTTTAAACTGTAAACTCATGCACTTAAAAGAGTATAAACTTTAATAAACAGTATAAATAATTTATAGCCCTATAAATTCTTAAAATCTTGAAGTCACATGCTACAATTAGTACTGACTTGTTCTGCATATACAATGGAGGAAATATTTCTTTTTACAGTCAGAGAAATCGAATATTTATTTAAAATCAATAAGTGATAAATTCTAATTCCCAGGGGGTGACTTTTCTGCATAATGTTTAAATATACACATATGCAGCATACTGTGTGTTTGAGTACAGTTAGCTGAATTCTGTTGACTCAGCTCAACAATGCAGGTGTACCTCATCAATGCAGGTGTATCTCATTTTACATGACAGGCATCCTTTGAAAACTGCATGCAACCTGAATTTCTGTGAATCAAAGTTGATTTTAAATGTCCCTTTTGAGCAAATTCTATGGTAATTCCACGTTCAAAGGGAAGAATCACCTTCTAATTTAACTTTCGTGAATAATCCAGACTTTCATAATTGGATTTACTTATAGCGATATTATAAAGTAATTAAATCGATTTTTGTCACAGAATAAAACGTGAAGGAAAAAACCAGTAATGTAAGATATTTAGATACCCATTACCAACATCCTACATAATACAAACACTGAGATGATTAAGCTATCTTAAAAGCCTCTCACGCATAATGAAGGAAGAAATAGAGGAAAGTTTAGTATTTACATCCTTCTGAATCCCATTTTATCCACTATTTAAAAAAAATTTTTTTCTCTCAATTTACAACTACCAAGAACACACACAGCATTCTAGAGTAGAGCCATTTTTCCCCCTCAGGGGCACAAAAATGAGTTTCTTGGAAGAATTATCTCAATTTTCTTCATAAATAAATATGAAATAGCTTCTTAGGCACACCAACATATATATGTATAATTGTATCATTACACTCTATTTCGACAATTATAAGATGCTGTCAATTGTGAGATGGACCACAATGCTGTGTTCCATTGAGAAAGAAAAACTTCTGTCAACCATGTTATGACACATAATAGATTGTGAGACACACGCTAATTTCAGAGATGTTAAAATGTGAGAAAATGTCCATTTTGAAATCAGTGATATACAGGAATCGAGTCCTTCCTGCTTTATCTCCAGCATTTGGAATAGTGCCTGGCAATAGTAAACATTCTATAAATATTTCTTGAGTGAAGGAAAAAGTAATAATATTTAAAACATAGAGAAACAAATATATTGCATAGAGGAAAATTATAGAAATGATGGACACTGATCAAAGGTTTTAAGGGTTTTAAAGAGTAACAGTTGTTTTATTGTCTCTTAAATTGTAGCTCAGGAAATTAGAATGATAACTCTTTATAAACTTCCATAAATAGATAACAATCAGGTTTAAAATATGCAAATAAAATCATCTATAAATTTGATGAGATTTTTTTAAACTAGATTTTAAAATGATCACCCTGCTATGCCATTCTGACATAGTTTGCAACAGACTGTCCTCTGAATTTTACTTTAAGCTCATTACTTATATCAGACTTATCTCAAAGGTCTGGGTTATCTTAATGTGACCAAACACGCCTTAGATTACGTCTTTTTTTAGTATATAAATTCTTATATTTTTGGCTGCGTTGGGTCTTCGTTGCTGCGCACAGGCTTTCTCTAGTTGTGGCGAGCGGGGGCTACTCTTCGTTGTGGTGTGCAGGCTTCTCATTGCGGTGGCTTCTCTTGTTGCGGAGCATGGGCTCTAGGTGCGAGGGCTTCAGCAGTTGTGGCACACGGGCTCAGTAGTTGTGGCTCACGGGCTCTAGAGTGCCTGCTCAGTAGTTGTGGCGCATGGGCTTACTAGTTGCTCCACGGCATGTGGGATCTTCCCGGACCAGGGCTCGAACCCGTGTCCCCTACATTGGCAGGCGGATTCTTAACCACTGCGCCACCAGGGAAGTCCCTTAGATTATGTCTTGAATCCTGTCAATAAGAATGGGAAAATGCCCTATTTCACAACTGCTGACAACTTGCTGATGCCGCTGATCACAAACGTCCTCAATGTATTGCATGAACTGTTCTCCCTCTAGTATATTTCTTTTATGTTAGCTGACATCCTTTTAAGATATTCCCAGCAGAGAGCACTTTTATAAATGAAGAGAGTTCCATAACTTCTCATTTGTTGCTTAAATTGGCTAAGTTCTAGTTAATCACTTTACACATCCTCTTCACCAGTTTTATCCTTCATCTGAAAACGTCCCTTTTCCTCCCACTTGTTCTGCCTTCATGGGCTCACGAGTATGAAACCAGACATGGGTGATGTCCTCTCTGATAGTTTTGCCATCTGATGGTCCACTGGCAGTGGAAGCGACGGCCTTCCCAAGCCTTGACCTTCACGTATAAATGCCAGGTCCGCTAGGTCTGAAGTAACTCTGTCTCCTCTGTACTCAATACACAATGCAAAACAGGGTCTGGACTCTGGAGAATAACGGAGCAAGGTCACCGTGTTCTCTCTTCAGAATAAAATGCACATCTCCCATTAAATGTCAAATCCTTCCTTTCTAAAGGTTGAATAGGACAGTATTTTTGAAAGAATTCCTCTTGGTAAAATTGAGAGGGCAGGAAAAAAGTCCTATCCAAAAATACACCCTGGCTTGGGGCCCTTTTCGTTTGATTTTGAATTAACTTATTTTACACACTTTTCTCTCAATATCTTGGCAGGCAAACACTGGTTGATACAGCAGTCTCAGGCCCTGAAATCTGAAATACTGGGTTGGCCAAAAAGTTCATTTGGGTTCTTCCATACGCTGTTATGGAAAAACCCAAAGGAACTTTTTGGCCAACCCAATACTTTCATGCTCTGTTTTAGCGGCCTTGTAGAGTTTTCAGTTACGAGAGGGCTTTCTTTTTTATTGATACATTTTCAATGCAAGCAATATCAGTAGCAATGTTTCCCTATCTTCTTCATCATTTTGTTTCTTCAGCAATCAACTTTGCCTTGGCCCCCTTCGCTAGACTCCCCAGGTATCCCTCTTTCCCGCTTTGGAGGGGGAAAGAAGGTCCCAAATGACCGTGGCCAGTTCTACAAGACTGTCTGGATCACTAACATCATCTGGCTGGTCCTCTTTCCTAGGGGCCTTTTAGGGTCTAGAATTACAGGCCTCCCCACACCCCTAGCGCCTGCATCCCTGCCTGCGGCCATGCTGGTCAGCTGCTCCAGAATGATGCCCAGGTAGCTGGTGCCCCAGCGGCCTGTCTTCCCTTTCCTCCACCCTCCTCTTTGCTGCTGCCCCTCTGGCTTCTTCCCTTTCCCCGGCATCTGCTCCTCCCACCGTCTCTACTGCTTTGGTCTCCACACTGGAGTAGCCCATAAGCCATGCTCCCCCGTGGCCCGCATTCGAGGGATGGAACTGTGCCGCCTACAACTCTGCAGGGCATCTGACGGCGTGCCACCCAGGAAGCTCTGCCGCTCCTCTTCCCTGCTGGCACCCAAGTCCTCAAGGAGTTGCCCTGAAGACGCTTGCTCAAGCTCCTGCCAGCCTAACTCTGCTCCTTTGGGGAAACGCTTCCACTGAAACTTACGTAAGAGCCCTCTTAGTCTTGGAAGCCCTCCACACGTAAGGGCAAAGACGGTGCTCAGCACACCTGCCTCACGTTCATGCACACAATGCTTCCTGCCTGCCCCTCTGCCCTCCCTCCCTCCCTCTCAGAAATGAAGATCATCTCGTCAGTTATTGCTTCCTCTCTTACCATCTCAGATGTCGATTATTGTAAAGTGCCAAGGAGGAATGGCCCCAGTGAACTGTCCCCTTTGCTCTTGGCGTGTTTATTCCTGGCTTCAGACCCACGAGAGAGAGAGAGGCTTCGCGTACTCCACGGCATTGACACAAACAGCAGTGTAAGGCTTTTGTTGCCATTTTATAGTTTAAAAACTATAACAGATATTCATGAGTTTAATTTAACTGTCTACTTACTACCAGCCATGCTTGTTAAGGGCTGCAATAAACCAACAGAAAAATTAAGCGCTCTACTAATAGATTATGTGAAGAGGTCCACGTTACGGATTCAGTTGGTACTCATACCAGTGGCGTCGATCCTGATGACTCCATTCGGTATTCCTGCAGATGTTGTCATGTATCATGCCTTCCACTGCCATCAGAGGAACAGGCCCATTCACTGTTTTGTTTTGGTTTTTTTTCCCCCAATTCTCTGTGTTGGATAAATAAGCTGATAATCTTTGTGGTGCACAATAAAAAAATATTAAAACCAGGCCTGACTAACGTGTGTCTGGAGACGTAAGAAGAAAAACGTTTTAAAGTCCCAGCCCTAAAATACTCCGACTTCTTCCCTACTACTCCATCCGGTTGATTTTTAGGCATTCTTACATTTCTGGACGCCATTCCAAACAATGTGAATATAAAATGCTCTAATTTGCATCTGAAGCCTTTAACTGTGTTCTTCTATCACACCATTTATTCATGGGATTGGCCTAAGAGAACTCCACAAACCCCACGCTACAGGTGAGGAAACGAAAGCCAAGAGAGGTTAAGAAGCACACTTGGCAGGCACAGACCCAGGGCATGGCGGAGCTGGGCTGCACCTACACTCTGCGACTGCCAAGTGGGTGCTTTACGTCAGCCCCAAACACAATCCTACTCCTGCCTGTTTGGGATGGTCAGCTGTATGTGTCAGCCTGGCTAGGCTGCAGGCCCTAGTTTCTCAATCAAACAGTCATCTAGGCGTGAAGGTATTCTGTAGATGCTGTTAACATCCACTATCAGGCGACTTTATGCAAAGAACATTAGCCTGGATAACCTAGGTGGGCCTGATCTAATCAGTTGAAAGGCCTTAAGACCAGAAGTGAGGTTTCCCTGAAGAAGAACAAATGCCACCAGTTCCACTGGGGGGGAGGGTTACAGCATTAGCACCTGCCCAAGAGTTCCCAGCCTGCTCTTCCTGACGGCCTGTCCTATGAACTTTGTACTTGCCTAGCCATTCCCCAAAACTGCATAAGCCAACTCTTTGCGATACTTACTCATGGTTAAGGGGCTGTTATGGGCCAATACTGTGCAGGGCCCTCAAGTCATATACTACATGCCAGGCACATATTTGATGCACATATTCTTGAACATCAACCTCCCCTAACCCCTTAGTTGCAAGCGTTTAATTCTATTTCTCCTTTTGTAATTCAGGGCTCCTTTTTCCTTAAGGGAAGCATATCCTTCAAGGATATCCTACTCATATACTTGAAGTCACTCGTGTTTATCATGTCGTTGATAAAAAAGATGTTAAAATTAGGTAAAATCTGTGTCATCTGCCTAACACTAGCCCAGTTCTGTTGCACTGTGTACAATTTTACTATTTGATATAATTCACAAGTTCATGCAAAACTCAGTCATTCTATGTGCAAGATTAGAGTGAAGTATTTCTAGTATTACCAAAGTGTCACTCCTTAGACACTAGTTTAGAAAAGCCTGTTCTTCTCTTCGGGTTAAGTAACCCACACTCCCTGAATGCTTCACTGTGAATCAGGCACCCAGTCCGGCAATTACTTCATCTGCTCGCCTGTGGAGCTTTCACTATTCATTCTTTCTCATCCTAAGTAGCCAGCACTGGATTCAGCCTTCTAATAAGAGATTCTGAATTGCTGAGGAATGCTGCTCTTAATTGGGAACAAATATTTACCAACCACCTTCAACCTTGGGTTTACTATATCCATCCTTACACTACTACAGCTCAACCGTTCATTCTCCTCCTTCTACGCAGAGAGGGACTTGGTTCCTCCCTCTCCATCTTAAGTCAAACGAATGAGGACTGGACTTATGACCACGTGACGCTTACAGCTTATCTGTCTGCCTACCTGACCCTTGTTTCTATTCATGTGGCCTGTACTTGCCCATTTTCTCCCATTTCCCATAATAATTTTGAATCTGTGTTGGCCTCCTGCTTACCAGCCTAAAACCAATAAGAAGTCATCTATGTGCCACTGAACTTAACTCTCAACCCTTCACTTATGTCACTGATCAAAAGATGTTCAAAAATGATCTTTTCATGGACAGCAGCAATATGTTCAATCTGAGATGAACTTCAGAATATAAAATGTGCTGATTTGGATTAGAAGGAACACAAGCCCAATGCTATGCTCTGCCACAGAGACTACCCGCTAAATATTAATTGCATTAAAATGATTATTCAGGAGAAAAGCACTCAATGCTTGATTTGGAAATAAACATACTTCTGTTCAGGCAATGATAAAAAACTATCCTCTCATTATTTATTCACTAAGTATTGTTAGTTAACAATTTTATTGTTCATTTGCTTTCATTCCCAAGCATATTTTTTAAAACTATACTTGATTAATAATTTAAAATACTGTATTATACAGTAACATTTGGATATTGTAGTAAAGCATTAAAGGAAGATCTAGATAGGGAAGAGATAAAACAGCAATAACTCATCCCCTGCCACCACTGTACCACATTTTAGCATTTGGATCACTATATGCACAAAGGGGTGCAACAAAAACATCTAGATGAAAATTTATAGTTATTGCAAGGATGTTATAAACAATCCTGTCGTCTGTATCACTGTCTGCGAGAATATATGGGAATAATGTCTCTTGTCGTCTGTATCAGTGTCTACGAGAATATATACGAATAATGTCTCTTGGACCACAATGTGAGAAAAGTCTCTGCTTCTCCTAAGTGACTGAGTTCATATTTAAGGTCAAATGACCCTTGAAGCCCCTCAAGTTTCCCTTTTCACTTTGGTTGCTAGGAATCTCAGAGTCAACTTGGAGGCTACTTTTACTCACTAATAATTGTATGAATTTTGGTAAGTTACCTTATATCCATCTCTGAATAAGAGACCTATGAGCAGCATTGCGGTTTGGCAGACTAAGTTAAATATGGTCATTTCAGGAGCTCTGAATGACTTTGCTGTTTGGCAGAGCAAATCACTTAATTAGAGCTCACATCACATATGTCTCCAAATAACAATTAGGGACTCTACAATTCCTTCCTCCTCATCCAAGGCTACTCTGATGATTGGTGAAGTTTCACTGAAAAATCTTAAAAAGGATGCTTTTCCATAAACGTTAAGAAAGGGATATTTTAAAAGCTTTTGATTTGTGTGCACAGTAAAATAACCCAGTGCAGCGTCTGAGTCAGAGCTGCTGGGCTCTGGGCTTCCTGGAGTGGAGCATATTAGTCCATTTATTCCACCAGCAGTCTGATGCTTTGTCTTTGACAGTGGATTGCAGGAGGTGTGGCATCAAGGGTCTAGGTGACTTTGTGTGTGGCCATCACATGCCAATCTCCTTCAACCATTGATCTATCATTTCTATGTGTTACTTTTTATAAGCCTGAGAACGTACCAAGATTTAGTACAAAAAAATTTTTTTATAAGAGAAAGAATACTCTCAAAAACTCAGTAGAAATTGGAAATTACAGACTACCTCAAGAGATGAAACTGTTTTCATCAAACGTTTATGCCCATTTCGAGACTTGCTCTTTTTATGTTCACTCACTCAGACAGGCAGGACAAAGGATTTGGGTCTGGAAGCTAGTACTGACATGGCAAAATTCCAAGCAGGAAGGTTGAGTAGTCGTTAGGGGTTTCCTGTGCCCCAAGATTCATACTGAAATTTACAGATCAACACTTAAACTACATATAAAAACAGATCGTAAGTGATGTATTATGTATCAATGCAAAATGTTCCCTAAAAAAAAATAAGCTGCTATACCTGGCAGCAGTTATCATACCTGCCATCATCCACCTGAAAGGATGCTGAGTGGTACCCGAATGGGGTGAACTGAGTTATGGCAGCCAAGGGGCTGGAAGAGGGGGTCTGTGTACCTGGGAAATGTGCACCACGAAGGCAAAACCTGGGCTAGGCGGTAAAGAACCCCACACTGTTAGGGCTGGGATGTGAAATTCCAAGAAGCACTGGGTACTTGAAAGCAATTTAACACGTTTAAAGCTCTGGATGGTAAAGGTTAACTTCTCTGCTGATTCACCAGGACTGTCTTGTGGAGTTGCCAGAATTTACAAGCACAAAGTAATGACTGGCAAGGGAATGCGCCCCAAGGAAAGAGAGGAACGGTCCACCTGCATCAAGGATAGGCGGCTCAGACACAGCATCCTGTGGCACGTGGAAGTAACTCAGAGATCAGTGGGGTAACGTATGGCTCTTCAGCACCAAAGAGGGCAAGGCTGCATTCACGTTGCTAAGGAATAGGGAACCCTGGTTTCTCCAGGCGATTAGCCTGCAAAAGGAAGGCTGCTCTATTTAGTAACGTAAGAACCTAGCATGATGAGAGGCTTATGGCAAAAACCTACCGTGACCCATGGGAGAATGTTTGCCCAGGAAACTAATGATCAATAGCTCTGTACTGTATTTAACTACAGTTTTATGCCTGATGACAAACACAGTCCATAAATGTCGCTTGGTAATTTGCATGGGCAAAAATTATTAGCTAAAAGTCACATGTGAGGCATGCGTGCTTGCAAACACCACGTGACTGATTACAACATGTCTTCATATTTATAACTCTGCTGTATGTTCCCATTAAGACCCAGTAAATTACTTCTCTGCACCACTGATTATGAAGATTTTTCTCCATTAGGGTAGCTTCCAATCACACAGACTTTCAAAAGGTCATATTTTTAACCTGAATAAATGTAGTTGTATTTCTCACCAAATGATCCCTTGAAAATCAGAAATCACTAGGGTACGGAAGAGACCTGGGGCTACGCATTTAATCAGGAAGCCATACATTTACTGAAGGGCAGGTACTCACAGGGTCATACATCCCCAAATGATAACACAGGGAAACAAATTCCTAGCTTATGGTTTCTGTACTAGGGATTGATTTTTGCTCTGTCAAAATCACACATCCATGAGCAAAATAAATCATTATGGGCATTTTGAGCCACTAAGAAGTTTCAAGGTGTTACTTAAATAATTATATTAAACAAATACTAAAATCTTGGTAGTCTTTTTTTCTCACAGGTGTATGCGTTATCCATGTGAATCTTTGTGTGTGTGTGCGTGTGTGTGTGCGCATTCTAATACTGAACAAAAAGGTAAGTATATTGTGGATAATAAGAACAAGGTTTCTCCCCGTCAGAAAAGGGAGCTATGAATACAGGAAGAGAGAAGACTAGAATTATCCCTGTGGAATTGGACTGGAATTAGAGGTATCAGTGTGAACCCTAATTTTTGTTAGACAGAAAGGTAGATAAATAAGATGGATGGATGGATGATAGATGTTAGATAGATAGTGAAGTAGTTACAGATGTGTGTATGTGTATGTATTTTATATACCTGTTTTAATATAGCATTATTATACAGACAGATAGATCGATCGATCATCTAGTAGCTTTGTCGAAGGGAAGGGCCTAGTAGCAACGAGTACACACAGTGCCCAGATCTTGGTTTCTAAAAACCATTTCTGCAATAAACAAAACCAGGGCTGCCTGGAGAAATGGCTGATTCCAGGTCTGGGGTTGGAGAATTACAAAATGATCTGTGAACATTGTGCTGTACCAGAAAAAGAAATAATGAGGAATAATGAGGATATGTCAGATGTAAAAAAGTCAGCTTGAAGGGAATCCCACTGCCCAAATCTAGGATAATTTGAGCACTGAAATAATATGAAATAATCAGTTATAAACCATTGAATAAAATAAAAATCCATGAATTCATATGGTTAAATAAAGTAGAAAGGAAGCTCTTCCTTACAGAGGAATGCCAACTAATAAATGTAGTGGTAATTATGCAATTAGAAAACCACCATCTGGCAAGCACCACTATAATAACTGATTCAGGCAAGAATTATCAATGGGTGCTAAAGCTATTGAGTGAAAGCTTGATGATAAATAAGGTGTTGACATGCTCTCAAAGATACTTACTGATACTACTCATTAATAATTTCAGTGGAGAAACCTGACAGATACCACCTTAACCAAGTGATGATGTTCACACCACCAGTAACAGGAGAAATTGATATCATGGACCTCTGGACGTGATGTTTTGAAGAAGATTGGCACCCTTACGATGGCATTCCTACCAAAAACCCAAAACTCGAATCTAATCTTTAGAAAACATTAAAGAAACCGAAATTGACGAACAGTCTATAAAATACTGGCCTCTGGTCCTCAAAAATGTCAAGGTCATGAAAGACAAAAGGAACTGAGGAACTGATGCCTATTAAGGGAGCCTAAAAAGACATGTCAACTAAATGATCTTAAAGTGGATCCTGGACCAGAAAGAGAGACATCATTAGGACAATTTGAGAAATTAAAATAAGGTCTAGAGATGATAGCATTGTCTTAATTTTAAATCCCTAATTTTGATCACTGTACTGTGGCTGTAATAAGAGAATGTTCTTTCTTTGGGGGGAAATATACACCAAAGTATTTAGGAATAAATTAGCATCATGTCTGCAACTTATCATCAAATGGTTCAAAAAAATTATATGTACATATGCCAATGTATTTTATATTATACACACATACAGGAAGCAAAGCGAGGAGAAGCAAAGGGAAGGGAAAGGGAGGCGAGGAGAGAAAAAGAGAAAAATAAAGAAATGTGGTTAATGTTTGGGGAATCTGAGTGAAAGGTGTAAGGGAATTCCTTGACTCTTCTTGCAACTTTTAAGGATGAAATTATTTCAAAGTGAGTGTCTTAAAATTATACAGATGTGGAAAGATGAAAAACATTCACTTAATAATGGAACAGGTTAATTAAAATGCTATATATTAACTTCTAACAGTAGTTAAAATGAAAAAAAATAGAGAACCACATGGACCAACAGGGATAGATGCTGAAATCATGTCAAATGAAAAAGGCAAGTCAGACAATGTCATGGACAGTTCAGCATCATTTATGCAATTTGAAACACATATGGGAAATATGACCATTAAGTTATTTAGTGAAATTCTTAATAATTTTTTTGACATGGGGTCCTACATTTTCATTTTTACCTGGGCCTCAAATTATGTAGCCCCATAAATTATTATATTTTATTTCTTTCATACCAAAGAATAACCAAAATGAATTAGTTATTTCTGGATAGTACGTATCCAGGTGTTTACTATATTATTCTATGTACTTTTCAGTATTTCAATATTTTTTTCAAGTTAAAAAGTATCTTAAGTTCATCTTAAGATGCTAATATAGCCTGTGGTGATAAAACTAGAAAAAAGCAGCAAAAGCAACCTGATAGTCAACATTTCAAAGTTTTTTTTAAGGTTTGTTATATTTATTTTTCTATAATTTACATTTAAGGAAAAATAATGTCACTTATATAAAAACATAGCATCATGATAAATCCCTTGATTTTCTCTTCCAACCAAACTGCTCCTCCTACTTTCCTATAAATAAGATCTAGAACCACACTGATAAGAGAATCCTGCTAACTTAGTGTTTTGTATATTTCAGATATATCATAGGCTAAAAACTGGGTAGTTTGGAATACACATGGCTCCATGGATTTGTGTCTCATCCCCGAAGCAGAACCATTAACATCTCTATCCAGTCACTTCCCTCTACATAAATAGAGCAATTTCACAGCTGGCCTTTCCTGTTTTCCCTGTTCATTTTCCCTGCAACTTAAGTTCTGTCTTTTGCATTCTTCCTTGTTTTTCTTATTGCCAGATGTCTTTGCTACTCAGGATTTAGTTTAATTTGTCTCTCACCTCACACTTTCGCCTGATTTCACTTCTACAGCATCTACTTTTGCTTCATATTTGCAGCCATTCCTGATGTGGTCACCAAACCATCTCTCTCTCTTTACAACCGCTTTTCAAAGTTGAGTTGCCCTAAACTCGAGTTCAGTTTATAAGAAAAATTCTCTGCTTAAGGATGCTCTTCCCTTATCTGAATCCTCTGCATACACTTCTCTGCTGAAACATTACCTCTTCAAAAGTGTTCTTCAACCACCCTATCCACGATCCCTCCCTCCCTTCCTAGCCCATCACTCCATCCCCTCACTTTATTTTTATCACAGTACCCACTACTCTGAAACTCTCTCATTTATTTATGTAGTTAGGCATATTACACTCTCCTTCAATAGAAATAAGCCCTGGGAGGTAAGGGGCTCTGCATTCCTTGTCGTCTGCTATATACCCAGCACCTAAAACGGGACTTGGCACACAGCAGCCATCTAATGTCTATTGAAAAAATGAACTTAGAATGAGAGGTAGAGAGAAAGAGAGAAGGATTTGCAGAGACAGAGAAGGGAGGTCCAAAAATGTCCATGCTTTTGGAATAAGCTCAGAGCAAGATTTTTGCAAGAGCCTTCAGGATGCCCAGACAGCATAAGCAAAGACTTGCAGGAAGCTAGTGACACCTCGGTCCTTGGAAATCCCACTCTCCAATCATGCCCTTAGCAAACTCACCCTGGCAAGGCTCCCTCAGGGAATGATGAGCTCCATTTCAAATGCAGCAACTCCCTGGGTCATCAATTCCAGTCACCTCAAATCTGCACTTCAGGGGGAGACTGTGAGAGAACCTCGTCCTTCAAGGCCAGAAGGCAAAGATCCCTGCACAAGTGAGTGCCTGACCCTTAACGCCAGGGATTTCCTGATGCCATCTCCTGAAGACCAGAACTGCCAGAGATCTCTAGAAGATCTGCACCTCTGCATGTCTCTGCTCTGTTCACCCTGCTCCCTGTTTCTCAGACCCCTGACCTCCAAGGCCTGGCATGAGCTTACCTTCATACAACCTGCCCTAACTCCTGGAGCCCACTGTATAGACACGGTCCTGGCAGACTGGGTAAGCTAGGACCAGGCAGATGAGAGTTTAACAGAGGGACTACTGCCTGTCCCATGGTACTGGATAGGGAACCACAGGACTGAGGTTAGGAACACAAGGGAGTAGTGACTACTCCTTGGCCTGAAGGGCTGGAGCCCCCCTAGTAAAGAGGAGGTGGGGGGGAGGGGAGGAGATGGGACCTCACTCTCCTCCCTCCCCTCTGATCTCCCCATTGGCTGAGCTCAACTGGAAGCCAAAGGGCAGGAGAGCCTGATGCAGTTCTTAGAGGTGAGCTTCCTTGGCAATAAGTGGTTGGGGGCAGAGGAGTGGATTTGGGAGAAGCAAACACAAGAACCTCCGAATACTCACAATCCTTGCCCTGCTCGACACACTTACAAGGAGCACACGATTATACCCCGTCTTGCTTGAGTTCTACCCTTGTTTCCTGCGTTCCAGCCTTGTCTCTCTTGGCTAGATGCTAAGGTCTTCAGGGGAAGGGACCATATATTATTTTTCCTGCACCCCTTAAAGAGTTTGTCATATAATCATATATCATATCTTGTAATCACAAAAATTCAGTGATTATATGACCAATTACTAAATACACCGTCAGATTTTCTGATATTAAAAAATAACCAAAAAGTGTCAGAATTTACAAGACTCTGATTATATGTGATAGCAATGGGTATCTATCGCATTAATGGTAGCCAAAATTTTGTACCAGCTAATATATATTTCTACACAAGATACATTATCTAGTAAGGAAAGTGAATGATGACAGTAGTTTGCTATGTACAAAGAAACTGCATTATCTGCTCCACGAAAAGCACGAAAAAATTTCTGTTGGGTATTTATTACTTGGCCACTATATGAAAATATTACAGAAATAAAAAGTCTAGGAAGAGAAAATATCCTAACAAATTCTTACAGAACTGAAGAGTAATACGCTACTGCAAATCAATTCTGATACAAAAAAGGAGGAAAGAAGAAAACCCAGCTTTTCTCTTTCAGTGTAGTTTTCAAAAGGGAATAAGTAATTTACTATTCCTTCAACCAAGCAATTCTCTCCTATTATTTGAAAAGTATATTCTAATTGCAGTTAACAAACTAATACATAGAGTCTTGTTCTTTCTTTTTCTTTTTTTTTCCTGGCATGCCCTTCACATTGCTGGGTATCTTCTGATGATGAGCATGGTGACTCACAAGGCATAAAGTTTTCAAAGCGTCTTCATCTGGCTTTGGAGACAATGAGGAAAAGGCAAAGTTTGAAACATTCTGGGAATATCCTGGGCCATTTAACAAAATTTAAATTAGACTACTACTGCATCGCATTTCATGCTCTTAAAAATCTACTAACGAGGGAGAGACCTTCAAGATGGCAGAAGGAGTAAGACGTGGAGATCACCTTCCTCCCCACAGATACACCAGAAATACATCTACACGTGGAACAACTCCTACAGAACACCTACTGAACGCTGGCAGAAGACCTCAGACCTCCCAAAAGGCAAGAAACTCCCCACGTACCTGGGTAGGCAAAAGAAAGAAGGAAAAACAGAGACAAAACGATAGGGACGGGACCTGCACCAGTGGGAGGGAGCTGTGAAGGAGGAGAAGTTTCTACACACTAGGAAGCCCTTTCACTGGTGGAGACGGAGGGTGGCAGAGGGGGGGAAGCTTCGGAGTGGCAGAGAATGCAGCAACAGGGGTGCGGAGGGCAAAGCGGAGAGATTCCCGCACAGAGGATTGGTGCCGACCAGCACTCACCAGCCCGAGAGGCTTGTCTGCTCACCCGCCGGGACGGGCTGGGGCTGGGAGCTGAGGCTCGGGCTTCGGAGGTCAAATCCCCAGGGAGAGGACTGGGGTTGTCTGCGTGAACACAGCCAGAAAGCGCCTAGTGCACTACAGCTAGCGGGGAAGAAGTCCAGGAAAAAGTCTGGAAATAAGAGGCAAGAGACCATTGTTCTGGGGTGCTCGAGGAGAGGGGATTCACAGCACCTCCTAAACAAGCTCCAGAGACGGGCACGAGCTGCGGCTGTCAGTGCGGAACCCAGACATGGGCATGAGACGCTAAGGCTGCTGCTGCCGCCACCAAGAAGCCTGTGTGCGAGCACAGGTCACTCTCCACACCTCCCCTCATGGGAGCCTGTGCAGCCCGCCACTGCCAGGGTCTTGTGATCCAGGGTCAACTCCTCCGGGAGAACGCACGGCACGCCTCAGGCTGGTGCAACGTCACGCTGGCCTCTGCCGCCGCAGGCTCGCCCCGCATTCCGTACCCCTCCCTCCACCCCGGCCTGAGTGAGCCAGAGCCCCCTAATCAGCTGCTCCTTTAACCCCGTCCTGTCTGAGCGAAGAACAGACGCCCTCCAGCGACCTACACGCAGAGGCGGGGCCAAATCCAAAGCTGAACCCGAGGAGCTGTGCGAACAAAGAAGAGAAAGGGAAATCTCTCCCAGCAGCCTCAGGAGCAGCGGACCAGATTCCCACAATCAACCTGATGTGCCCTGCATCTGTGGAATACATGAATAGATAAGGAATCATCCCAAACTTGACGTGGCAGACATTGGAAGCAACTGTAGACTTGGGATTTACTTTCTGCATCTAATTTGTTCCTGGTTTTATGTTTATTGTAGTTTAGTATTTAGAGCATATTATCACTGGAAGCTTTGTTTATTGATTTCGTTGCTGCCTTCCTTTCTTTTTATATATATATATTTGTGTGTGTGTGTGTGTGCGCGTGTGTGTGTGTGTGTGTGTGTGTGAGTGTGAGTGTGTATGTGTATGCTTCTTTGGGTGGTTTTGTCTGTATAGCTCTCCTTTCACCATTTGTCCTAGGGTTCTGTCTGTATGTTTTTTGGTTTTTTTTTTTTTTTAGCATAGTTGTTAGCACTTGTTATCATTGGTTGATTTGTTTTTTGGTTTGGTTGCTCTCTTCTTTTTTTTTTTATTACTTTTTAATTTAAAATTTTTTAATGATAGATTTTATTTTTTTATTTTAATAACTTTTCTCTTTCTTTCCTTCTTTCTTTCTTTATTTTCCTCCATTTTCTTCTGAGCCATGTGGCTGACAGGGTCTTGGTGCTCCAGCCGGGTGTCAAACCTGAGCCTCTGAGGTGGGAGAACCAAGTTCAGGACGTTGGACCACCACAGACCTCCCAGTCCCACATAATATCAAATGGCAAAAACTCTCCCAGAGATGGCTATCCCAACGCTAAGACCCAGCTCTCTTTCACCACCAGCAAGCTACAGTGCTGGACACCCTATGCCAAACAACTAGCAATACAGGAACACAAACCCCACCCAGTAGCAGAGAGGCTGCCTTAAATAAGGTCACAGACACCCCAAAGCACACCACCAGAGGCGGTCCCACCCGCCAGAAGGACAAGATCCATCCTCATCCACCAGAATACAGGCAACTAGTCCCCTCCACCAGGAAGCCTAAACAACCCACTGAACCAACCTTACCCACTGGGGTAGACACCAAAAACAATGGGAACTACAAACCTGCAGTCTGCGAAAAGAAGACCCAAACACAGTAAGTTAAGCAAAATGAGAAGACAGAGAAATACACAGCAGATGAAGAAGCAAGCTAAAAACCTACCAGACCAAACAAATGAAGAGGAAATAGGCAGTCTACCTGAAAAAGAATTGAGAGTAATGATAGTAAAGATGATCCAAAACCTTGGAAATAGAATAGAAAAAATACAAGAAACGTTTAACAAGGACCTAGAAGAAATAAACAGCACATAAACAATGATGAAAAGCACAATAAATGAAATTAAAAATTCTCTAGAAGGAATCAATCAATAGCAGAATAACTGAGGCAGAAGAATCGATAAGTGACCTGGAAGATAAAATAATGGAAATAACTATCACAGAACAGAATAAAGAAAAAAGACTGAAAAGAATTGAGGACAGTCTCAGACAGCTCTGGGACAACATTAAACACACCAACATTCGAATTACAGAAGAAGAGAAAACAAAAAGGGACTGAGAAAATTTGAAGAGATTACAGTTGAAAACTTCCCTAATATGGGAAAGGAAATAGTCAATCAAGTCCAGGAAGCACAGAGAGTCCCATACAGGATAAATCCAAGGAGAAACATGCCAAGACACATATTAATCAAACTATCAAAAATTAAATACAAAGAAAAAACATTAAAAGCAGCAAGGGAAAAGCAACAAATAACATACAAGGGAATCCCCATAAGGCTAACAGCTGATCTTTCAGCAGAAGCTCTGCAAGCCAGAAGGGAGTGGCAGGACATTTTTAAAGTGATGAAAGGGAAAAACCTACAATCAAGATTACTCTACACAGCAAAGATCTCATTCAGATTCGACAGAGAAAAATAAAACCTTTACAGACAAGCAAAAGCTAAGAGAATTCATCACCACCAAACCAGCTTTACAACAAATGCTAAAGGAACTTCTCTAGGCAGTAAACACAAGAGAAGGAAAAGACCTACAATAACAAACCCAAAACAATTAAGAAAATAGTAATAGGAGCATACATATCGATAACTACCTTAAATGTAAATGGATTAAATGCTCCAACCAAAAGACACAGACTGGCTGAGTGGATACAAAAATAAGACCCGTATATATGCGGTCTACAAGAGACCTACTTCAGACCTAGGGACACATACAGACTGAAAGTGAGGGGATGGAAAAAGTTATTCCATGCAAATGGAAATCCAAAGAAAGCTGGAGTATCAATTCTCACATCAGACAATATAGACTTTAAAATGAAGACTATTACAAGATACAAAAAGGACACTACATAATGATCAAGGGATAGATCCAAGAAGAAGATAAAGATATAACAATTGTAAATATTTATACACCCAACATAGGAGCACCTCAATACATAAGGCAAATGCTAACAGCCATAAAAGGGGAAACTGACAGTAACACAAATATAATAGGGGACTTTAACAACCCACTTTCACCAATGGACAGATCAGCCAAAATGAAAATGAAATAAGGAAACACAAGCTTTAAATGATACCTTAAACAAGGTGGACTTAATTGATATTTATAAGACATTCCATCCAAAAACAACAGAATACACTTGAGAATTCTTCTCAAGTGCTCATGGAACATTCTCCAGAACAGATCAAATCCTGGGTCACAAATCAAGCCTTGGGAAATTTAAGAAAATTGATATCGTATCTACTATCTTTTCCAACCACAACGCTACGAGACTAGATATCAATTACAGTAAAAAATCTGTAAAAAATACAAACATATGGAGGCTAAACAACATGCTACTTAATAACCAAGAGATCACTGAAGAAATCAAAGAGGAAATCAAAAAATACCTAGAAACAAATGACAATGAAAACTTGATGACCCAATACCTATGGGATGCAGCAAAACCAGTTCTAAGAGGGAAGTTTATAGCAATACAATCCTACCTCATCAAACAAGAAACATCTCAAATAAACAACCTAAACTTACACCTAAAGCATAGAGAAAGAAGAACAAAAAAACCCCGAAGTTACCAGAAGGAAAGAAATCATAAAGATCAGATCAGAAATAAATGAATAAGAAATGAAGGAAACAATAGCAAAGATCAATAAAACTAAAAGCTGGTTCTTTGAGAAGACAAACAAAATTGATAAACCATTAGCCAGACTCATCAAGAAAAAAAGGGAGAAGACACAAATCAACAGAATTAGAAATGAAAAAGGAGAAGTGGGCTTCCCTGGTGGCGCGGTGGTTGAGAGTCCGCCTGCCGATGCAGGGGACACGGGTTCGTGCCCCGGTCCGGGAAGATCCCACATGCCGCGGAGCGGCTGGGCCCGTGAGCTGTGGCCGCTGAGCCTGCGCGTCCGGAGCCTGTGCTCCGCAACGGGAGAGGCCACGGCAGTGAGAGGCCCGCGTACCGCAAAAAAAAAAAAAAAAAAAAAAAAAGGAGAAGTAACAACAGTGCAGAAATACAAAGGATCATGAGAGATTACTACAAGCAACTATATGCCAATAAAATGGACAACCTGGAAGAAATGGACAAATTCTTAGAAAAGCACAACCTTCTGAGACTGAACCAGGAAGAAATAGAATATATAAGCAGACCAATCACAAGCACTGAAACTGAAACTGTGATTAAAAATCTTCCAACAAACAAAAGCCCTGGACCAGATGGCTTCACAGGCGAATTCTATCAAACATTTAGAGAAGAGCTAACACCTATCCTTCTCAAACTCTTCTGAAATATAGCTGAGGGAGGAACACTCCCAAACTCATTCTACAAGGCCACCATCACCCTGATACCAAAACCAGACTAAGATGTCACACACACAAGAAAAACTACAGGCCAATATCTCTGGTGGACATAGATGCAAAAATCCCCAATGAATTACTAGCAAACAGAATCCAGCAGCACATTAAAAGGATCATACACCATGATCAAGTGGGCTTTATCCCAGGAATGCAAGGATTCTTCAATATACGCAAATCAATCAATGTGATACACCACATTAACAAACTGAAGGAGAAAAACCATATGATCATCTCAATAGATACTGAAAAAGCTTCTGACAAAATTCAACACCCATTTATAATAAAAACTCTCCAGAAAGTAGGCATAGAGGGCACTTACCTCAACATAATAAAGGCCATATATGACAAACCCACAGCCAACATCGTTCTCAATGGTGAAAAACTGAAACTGTTTCCACTAAGATCAGGAACAAGACAAGGTTGCCCACTCTCACCACTATTACTCAACATAGTTCTGGAAGTTTTCGCCACAGCAGAGAAGAAAAAGAAATAAAAGGAATCCAAATCAGAAAGGAAGAAGTAAAGCTGTCACTGTTCGCAGATGACATGATACTACACGTAGAGAATCCAAAAGATGCTACCAGAAAACTACTAGAGCTAATCAATGAATTTGGAAAAGTAGCAGGATACAAAATTAATGCACAGAAATCTCTTGCATTCCTATACACTAATGATGAATAATCTGAAAGAGAAATCAAGGAAGCTCTACCATTTACCACTGCAACAAAAAGAATAAACTACCTAGGAATAAACCTACCTAAGGAGACAAAAACCTGTATGCAGAAAACTGTAAGACACTGATGACAGAGATTAAAGATGATACAAACAGACGGAGAGATATATTACGTTTCTGGATTGGAAGAATCAACATTGTGAAAATGACTATACTACCCAAAGCAATCTACAGAGTCAGTGCAATCCATATCAAACTACCAATGGCATTTTTCACAGAACTAGAACAAAAAATTTCACACTTTGTATGGAAACACAAAAGACCCAGAATAGCCAAAGCAATCTTGAGAAAGAATAATGGAGCTGGAGGAATCAGGCTCCCGGACTTCAGACTATACTACAAAGCTACAGTAATCAAGACAGCATGGTACTGGCACAAAAACAGAAATATAGATCAATGGAACAGGATAGAAAGCCCAGAGATAAACCCATGCACATATGGTCACTTTATCTTTGATAAAGGAGGAAAGAAAATACAATGGAGAAAAGAGAGCCTCTTCAATAAGTGGTGCTGGGAAAACTGGACACCTACATGTAAAAGAATGAAATTGGAACACTTCTTAACACCATACACAAGAAGAAGCTCAAAATGAATTAAAGACCTAAATGTAAGGCCAGAAACTATAAAACTCTTAGAGGAAAACATAAGCAGAACACTCTGTGACATAAATCACAGCAAGATCCTTTTTGACCCTCCTCTTAGAGAAATGGAAATAAAAACAAAAATAAACAAGTGGAACCTAATGAAACTTAAAAGCTTTTGCACAGCAAAGGAAACCATAAACAAGGCAAAAAGACAACCCTCAGAATGGAAGAAAATATTTGCAAATGAAGCAACTGACAACGGATTGATCTCCAAAATATACAAGCAGCTCATGCACCTCAATATCAAAAAAACAACACAATCCAAAAATAGGCAGAAGACCTAAATAGACCTTTCTCCAATGAAGATATACAGTTTGCCAACAACCCATGAAAGTATGCTCAACATCACTAATCATTAGAGAAATGCAAATAAAAACTACAATGAGGGGCTTCCCTGGTGGCGCAGTGGTTGAGAGTCCGCCTGCCGATGCAGGGGACACGGGTTCGTGCCCCGGTCCGGGAAGATCCCATATGCCGCGGAGCGGCTGGGTCCGTGAGCCATGGCGGCTGAGCCTGCGCGCCTGGAGCCTGTGCCACGCAACGGGAGAGACCACGACAGTGAGAGGCCCGCATACCGCAAAAAAAAAAAAAAAAAAAAAAAAGGTACTTTTCATCTGGGGCATGAAAAAGCCTGGTTACCATGCTTTGAAAAGCAGGAAGTGTTATTAATCCTAATCATTATTGTTACTGCTTTATGGTATACCTTAAGTTACCATCTGATTTTTATGAATATAGATAATAATCATTCATTCTTAGTGGTCGTCTAGAATCATTTCCCTCCACTGTTAATGTACTTCCCCATAAAGGACATGGATGAAAAACACTGGGGGCACCTAATCCTTTTATGGATGATTCATGAGCATAAAACTATTAATGTTTATCTCTTAAGTGTAATTACCATATTTCTCAGATCAATGCCCACGGTTGAACACATCAATTAAAACTAGATGTATAATTTTCATGTTTCAAACGAATTTAATTGTGTGAAGAAAATCCGTTGTATGCCCTCTTGTATATATCTTTCAGGAGGCATTACTTTGCCAATTCTAGAAAGGGTTGTGGTTCAGTCTATGAACTAATCCAATCCTGCGGGCAGCTGCTATCAAGACCAGGGCAGCCATGCTTGTTCAGAGTATTTTAGTAGACATCTAATAGGTCAACTTTGCTCATAATATATTAAGTTCAACTTACTGTAATATTTTTCATTAAAAAAGTATTCCCTATTTAAAAAGTTTCATACTAATTGATCTTTTTTCTCCTTACTAATTAGTAATTCCATTAAGGAGAATGTTAAAAGTAATACAGTTTCCCAAATTAAACCTGAAGCAAAAGACAGAAAATAAAAAAAATAAGAGGAAATTAATGAAATGGAAAACTGACAAACAGAAAAAGAATCAACAAAGCCAGAAATCAGTTCTTTAAAAAGATTGATAAAATTGATAACCACCTAGCAATACTGATCAAGATGAAGAAAAGACAGAGAAAACAGAAATTATCAATATTAAGAATAAAACAGTGACCATAACTACAAATTACACAAAAATTAAGAGCCTAATGAGGGTGTATCATTAATAACTTTATGCCAATAAATTTGACAACCTGGATGAAACAGAAAAATTCCTTGAAAGATACAACTTACCAGAAGTGACATAAAAGGACATAGAAAATCTGAATAATGTTGTAGCTGTTAAAGAAATTGAATTTGTAATTAACCAACTTCCCAGAACGAAACTCTAGGACTAAATGTTTCTAGTGTTAAATTCTTTCAAAAATTAATCACAGATAATACCTGTCACACACAATCTTTTAGAAAATAAGGAAGAGAGTGTTTCCCAACTCATCTTATGAAGTCATTATAATCTTGGTATCAAAACCAAAGATAAGGAAAGAACATTACAGATCAAAATCCCTCATGAACAACAATATAAAACATCTTTAACCAAATATTATCAAACCATCTGGAAATATACAAAGAAGGATAATATACTATAACCATGTAGAGTTTACTCCAGGGATTAAAGGTTGGAAATCAATTAATGTAGTTCACTGTATTAACAAATTAAAGGGGAAAATTCATATGATCATTTCAGTAGATGCTGAGAAAGCACATGACACATCCATTTATGTCCAAAACATAACCCATTTGTGTTACAACACCCATTTACGTGAAAAACTTTCAGCAATCTAGAAAGAGGAGAACTTCCTCAGCCTGTAATGGACACCAAAAAAACAAAACACAAAAACAAAGAAACAAACAACTACAGCTAACAACACTAAACAGGGAAATATTAAATGTTTCCCCCTCAGGTTGGGAATAAGAAAAAATGTCTACTCTATTCAACATTTTACAGAGGTCTTAGCCAGTGCAATCAGACAAGCAAGAGAAATAAAGTCATACAGATTGGAAAGGAAGAAGCAAAATTGTCTTTATTCAGTGATGACATACTGTGTACATAAGTCTGAATAAATCTACAAGAAAACTACTAGACCTGACAAATGCACTCAGCAATGTCACAGGATATGAAGTCAATATATTAGCAATACAAATCACTAAAAGTACTACTTATAAAAGTACAAGAAATACCAAATACCTAGGAATAAATGTAACAAAAGACATGTCAGATCTTTACACCAAAACTCTAAAACATCACTGAGAGAAACTAAGGATGACCTAAATAAATGGAAAGACACACCATGAATGCAGGAATTGAAAAACTTAATATTGTTAAGATGTCAATTCTTCTCAAGTTGATCTAAAGACTCAAAACAATTCCAGCCAAAATCCCAGCAGGGTTCTCTCAAAAGAAAACACACAAAAATAAAATTTGAGACAATCATAGACCTAAACATAAGAGCTAAAACCACAGCAACAAAAACTACTGGAAACAATGAGAATGGTACATCACCTCTGTAGCGTTCATTGTCCCAAGTCATCCAAAACCTCAGCCTAATCGTGAGAAAAACTCAGATAAACCCAAATTGAGGGGTATTTACAAAACTTCTGGAGTAGTCTCCAAAATGTCAAGGTCATAAAATATACGGAAAGACTGAGGAATTGTCACAAACTAAAGAACGTTAAGGAGTCATGACAACTAAATGCAACATGGTGTCCCGGATGGGATCCTGGAACACCACAAGGACCTTTTACTTAAATTTACTTAATATGTTGTACTGATGCCCATTCCTTGGTTTTGATCATTGTACCATGCTCACGTAAGATGCTAACATCAGGGACAGCTGGGTGAAGGGTATGCAGGCACTCAGTGTACTATCTTTTGCAACTCCTCTGTAAATCTAAAATGATTTCAAAATAAGTTTTTCAAAAGCTATTAGAACAAAGTATAGACTAATAATTCATGATGTTGAAGTGAGCAAAGATTTTTAGAGAGGGTACAGAAAAGAATAAAACATAAAAGACAAAAATTGGATTTCATCACAATTTAAAATGTCTGTTCATCAAAAAGCACCACTGAGAGAATGAACAGGTAAGTCGCAGAATGGGAGAAAACATCTGCAATGCAGATATCCAAAAAATGATTTGTATCTAGTACATAAAAGTACGTTGATCCCTAATAAACAATAATAATAGCAACACACTAGGAGACAGGCAAAAGACCTGAGGAGGTACTTCATAAATGAAGATAAGCAAATGACCAATAAGCATATGAAAAAATGTTCATTATTATCTCCACCTGGGAAATGCAAATTAAAAACACAATGAGATACCAACTCACCCACTAGAGTGATTAAATGAAAAACTCTACCACCACCAAATGTTGAAAAGGATGTGGAATACCAAAACTCTTCAATATCGCTGGTCAAGTATAAAAAGGTACAGTCACTTTGGAAATCTCTTGCAGTTTAAAAAGTTAAACACAATCTTTTCTACAACCCAACAAGTCTATTACTAGGTATTTATACAAAAGAAAGCAAACCATATGCCTACAAAAAGCTCTGAACTACAGTGTCCATAGCTGCTTTATGCATAGTAACCCAAGCCTAGAAAGAGCTCAGATTTCCATCCAGGAATCAATCTACTGTGATACTTCATACAGTGGATTTTTCATTAGCAATGGAAAAAAAAAAAAAACTACTGATACAGGCAACAATATGGATGACTCTCAGAAACATGATGCTGAGTGAAAAGCAGCCAGAAATAAAAGGTACATACTGTATGGTCCCATTTCTACAAAATTCTAAAGTGGGTCAGAGTCCACCTATGGTGACAGAAATCAAATCAAGAATCAAGGCTTGCTTCTGGGGACCAGGGAACTGATGGGACAGATGCACGAGGAAGATGCCTTTAGCCTTTGCATTTACCTGAACTGACTGAAAGGTACACTTAATAACTGAACATTTCACCGTGAGCAAATTAGACCCCGATTAAGAGAAAGGTAACACAGTTCCTAAGAAGTTAAGAGCCATTGTAAGTTCTCAATTTAACATGCTTTTTCCCTTTATGCCTGGGCTCCTTCCTACCTCTGGAGCTGAAATAAGCCTATTTCATAGTTCCCACCCTTTGGCCACTTCTCATGGAATGGTGGTGGTGGTGGTGGTGGTGGTGGTGGTGGTGGTGGGGTGTGTGTGTGTGTGTGTGTGTGTGTGTGTGTGTGTGTGTGTGTGTGTGTGTGTGTGTGTGTGTGTGTGTGTGTGTGTGTGTGTGTGTATATATATATATTTTTTTTTTGCTCAGCCTTTTGGAGCTCTCAGCGAGGGCTCTGCCGAGCGTCCCTGCAAGGCTTCTCTGATGTTACTATATTGATGGATGTGCCATGCACTCCCAATACGCCCATCCAGAGCATCCGCCTCATCAAGGCTTCACATTTTACAAACGTTGGAAAAGAACAGAGAGCTCTGCCTCTGCAACCCGACCTCTGGGAGAGTTTCAAACCACCATGCCAGACACAATGTATTTTAAGCAAACTCTGTTCCTCACCCCATGGGAGTTAATGTGGCAGTAACTTTGCTCCACGCTAGATGCGGTAACACAGGGGAAATTGGAAGATAAGACGGAATGGGGCTCTGTTTAACTTTGATCCACCCATATCTTCTCACAGCTGCCCTCTCTTCAGACCAAATGCCGCACTGCTCCAAGTTAAACGTCTTCTTAAGGAGTTACTGGATTGTGTGTACAAAGTATCAGTAAGGACTTTGGTCTGAACTGTATTTGTGACGCTTACCAGAGTTCAGATTGTCAAGTTCTAGATATAAGCTTTCAATACTGAAAAGCATATAGAATAGCAGGAAAGAAATATGCTTTGGGCTTAAGAATCAAAAAGTACTTTATTTCACATTCTACCCAAGTATTCTCAAGAGCCATAATTACAAGTTCTATAAACTTAGGAGCTGATTTGTATTTTTGCAAAAGGAACAATTAAAGATGACGAGGATCTTCTGAATTCTAGCTGAGTGGAGAGTGAGGTCCAACGAATTCATTCAAAAGAGATAAAGCACAAAGTGACAATAGCACTTCAATGGTGTAAAGCACACCTACGATGCCGTCTGCGTACATCATTTGAATCAGGTGTGTTTTGAAAGGACCTGTCCCATAGCTCTTTTCCCAAAAAAATTCAGTTTTGCTTTGGGAAGAACACACTCTCCAAATAGAAAATTTCTGCCTCCTTGGTGTCTGAGATTTACATAGCTAAAAAAAAGGAAAAAAAGGAAAAAGAGGATGCTCTGATCTACCCCAGTATACATGTACTGTACTAAATATGTTAAATGTGTGTGTTGTGTCTCTGCATTCACAACATAGAATACATTCCCCCCCCCACCCCGTACGCGGGCCTCTCACTGCTGTGGCCTCTCCCGTTGCGGAGCACAGGCTCCGGACGTGCAGGCTCAGCGGCCATGGCTCACGGGCCCAGCCGCTCCGCGGCACGTGGGATCCTCCCGGACCGGGGCACGAACCCGCGTCCCCTGCATCGGCAGGCGGACTCTCCACCACTGCGCCACCAGGGAAGCCCTAGAATACATTTTTAATGTTGCAACTCTTACCATTACAATTAAACCAAGGTCAAGAATAAAATCATATATGAAGGGTAGGAAAGTCCCACTTTAAGAAACCTCTCTGCTTTCTGACTGTGGAATGAGCAGGAGAGAATTAGAGCAGGTGGCTGAGTTGAGGTCTATGGGGAGGGAGCTTACGTGTTAATCAGCCTGCCAGAGAGGGTCCTCAAAAGAAGGAGCATCATCCTTTATCCAACTCAAGCCACTGCTCCTAGTTTGTTGTAACATGCCTCCCCCCTCCCCGCAAGCTTCCCGGCCCTGTCCCTCCAATAAGTACTACTGAACAAACTTTTGTGCCCTACATCAGATTGGGGATTGAGGGAATTTCTTCGGGGACTGAGAGCTTGTTCCTACCTCAGGAGGTTAAGTGCTTTAGGAAAGAACACACTCATGCGCGCGCCCACACACACAGATACACACACACAGTCAACAATGCATTTCCTCCCTCTTCAGCTAACACCATCTCACACAGCCCTCGAGGTTCTACTTGCAGGTCACCTCCTGTGAGTTGCTTTCTTAGAGCCCCCAAAGAAACTGACCTTCCTACTCCCATCCCAGCCCACATCCCTGTCACGGCTCGCCCGTGATCCTGCGATGATCTATGGTTTACGTCTAAGGTGTGTGTGGTCTCCGTCTAAGGTGGGTGTGGTCTCCGTCTATTCCTCTGTCTGTCCTTCCCACAGCGCTCAGCACAGCACCCTGCGAGCATCAGTGCTCACTCAACAAGAGCTGTATCCCTGCCCTTTTCATCTCAGTCTAGAACACGTGAGAGGACTCTGGTTATCAGGAAGGGGAGGGCGGGAAAATCCCGTTCCTTATTAGTATCACCATTCTTCCATCTGTCACATTACACGTAAACTCCAACTTCACTTCATCTTTGCTTCTCCTAGAAACTCAGCATTGATCTGGCAAAAACAGCAACATTATGAGGACCCTCTATCACATGCTACGTTTCAGATTTAGAAACTATTAAGATGCCACCTAAAACCTAAATGTCATTTCATCAACTTAATTTTCCCATGCCACATACTCCAAAAGGGAATTTCTATTTTAGAACTATAGCATCAAATGCAAATGACTAAGGTTTTTATTACTATTTTTGTTATTATTATTATCATCATCATCATTATTATTATTATAACAATTTTTTTCCTTTTGCTCCCACTGACTCATTAACATTTACTTCGGTCTTGGCATGGATGATCAATCTTTATTTTTTCAAGCTCAGCAGTGAGATTTTCCTACAGAAGGTGCTTATTATTATTGATGAATGCAATCCCTTCCAAGGAATAAATTTCATTGCCACAGAGCAGATCTTGGAATGGACGTCTATTGCTTTGGATCTCCTTGAGCTCAAGGACCACACATTAATGTCAAACGTGTTCTCAGCAGACAGCACAGTGTCTGGGACATAGTAGGTACCCAATCAAAGTCTGTGGAATGGATGCCCTGCAATTAGTCCTGGGCAGATGAAAAGACGAACTCAAAAATGAAGAAAGAGCATGCTGAGATCTCAGCCTTCCACTACCTATGACCTTCCTTTTTGGGCTTCCCCAGGGTGCCTGCCTTTGCTGAGACTGTCCTGGCAGACGGAGCAGGTCAGCGGTCAAGTGCAGGTGGAGGGCACACACAGAACATGGCGGCAGACCCTGACATCAGCTCAGCACACAAAAGGACACAGTAAATGTTTGTTCAATTCAACAGCCCATATTGTTCTGAGACCCAGCAGCTGAGCTTCCATTCCCGGGAAGCTGTTTATTAACAGGGTATCATCCAAGATCTCACAACCATGGATCAGGAACTGATAATGCTGGTGGGTAAGCTGATGTCCCTTTTATGCTATAGGTAACTGTGCAGTCTTTGCAGACATTTTAATTAATATCTGCACAGGCTGCTCATAGGAAAATGAAGTCATCATACACACATTTTGGTAATATTTATTGAGCCCCAATTCAGCTGTGTGAGGAGTTGAGGACACAGAAGTGAATAATTCACAGCCCTTCGTCCTCATGGGGCACCCTGCCGTGGGGTCCCAGTTGTAACATAAACCAGTAAGTTCAATACCAGAATCCAAATATCTACGCCCGGAAAAGAAACAGAGAGCTAGTAAGAGGCAGGGAGGAAAGTGCAAACGCATGGGTGCAAGAGCACGACAGCCACTGAAACATCTACTGATTCCACCGGCCGTGTCTCTGCAATGAGCACACGTGCCCAGAGCACGTCTGAAGTGAGAACAGGGACCTACTGGTCCACGTTCAGGTGCAAGTCCTTTATGCTTCTCATTTCCCTGCACTGAGTTGGGTTCTACTGTTTAAAGATCCATGTTTTTCATACAACAAAGTCCCTACGCCCCAACCACACACTTCCCACATTACTCATTTATGCACACCTGTTACACATACACAGGGGGAGGTCTGGGTATGTTAGAACAGGCATAAACTCATCTTTAGGGAAGGTTGAGCGTGTCTCAAGGACAGTTTTGATTAAGTACAATGTTCATCCCATAGACCGACTTTGAGTCTAACGGCTCCAGAGGATGCACAAAGTGCTTCAGACGTGCAGGACCTGCACGAATCGGCAAGCCTGACGCCCCTACAGGGTTGCAGAGGATGAAAAACGGCCTGTGCTTTTATTATGCAACAACTTGCTTCAAACACACCATACACACTGAACCACGCTTCCATCGATCTCCTGCTCGAAGCCTGATTTCTTTCCTCTGCTTATATTAACAGGTTAAATACTTTTTCATATAAAATAAAAGCTCTGAAGTCAAACCAACCAGGATGTTGCCCACAAATGTAAATCTCCAAAACCTCTAGAAAAAAGCATCTTAGCGGATATGCCGACCTAGGTCAATTTCTACCGAGACTCCGACCAGCTCCTGGGGGCTCCCACGCTCGGGGTGTAAAGTGATGTGCAAGGCGGTACTGGACTCTCTTGAATGCAGCGGACGCCTGCTTCCTTGAAGGAAAGGGGATGAAAACTGCACCTCTCATCTCCCTACTTCTCATTATGCCTCTACTTGTGCAGACGGACACTGGCTTAGAAGTGAGTAAACGATTTTCCAAAGTTTCCAAATTAGAAACCTTTGAGCTGGATTGAGCTGGAAGCAATCTAGCCCCAGAGCCTCTCCAGGTTCCAAACCTTCAAAATATGAAATGTCCTGATCAGAGAACCATGAATGTATATGGAGGTAGCACAGAGCACATGAGAGGCTATTTCATGCTTCAGGGTCCATCAGGCTATTGTGGGACAGATGTACTAAGACGGGAAAGAAAATGAAAGTTTGAGGCTAAGCAACTTCACAAAAACCTCAAAACGACAGCAGAACGGCATTATGTCAATCTTTTTAATACACACAACAGGAAGCCGGGGATTCTTCCTTAAACACAAGTTCCCTAAAGCTTTGTCCACATAGATATTTGCAAGTGATACTTATAGGTCATCTTCATAGAATGTACTCACCTAGTTATATTTACAAAACTAGAACAAACTGGACTTGGTTTGCCAGTAACCAGAGGAACTTCATTAAAAGCCACTGACGGGGGCTTCCCAGGTGGTGCAGTGGTTGGGAGTCCGCCTGCCGATGCAGGGGACACGGGTTCGTGCCCCGGTCCAGGAGGATCCCACATGCCGTGGAGTGGCTGGGCCCATGAGCCATGGCCGCTGAGCCTGCGCGTCCGGAGCCTGTGCTCCGCAACGGGAGAGGCCACAGCAGTGAGAGGCCCACGTACCGCAAAAAAAAAAAAAAAAAAAAACCTTAGTGTATCTGCATAAACTAAGTGAGGTCACTCTTTTTATCATATCACTTCAGGTAAATATGGCCAGTTCTAAGCGTTCTTCAATAGGAAACATAGAAAGAAGCCAGAAAACAAGACACGGGTCCCCTGGCAGGACTTGGCGATTTGCTGGATAATAAAGTAATACCCCTCTGTGGCTTGCGATGGTCCAACCTCAATTCACCTGAAGAAAGAATTTTATCATCCCAACACTAAGGGATCTGTCAAATTAGTTGGGAGTGAGTTCAGACCAACTCTCTCAGGTGCAACAGCCTCTGACTATAAAACTCAGATCAGAAAACACATGGCACAGCAGTGTGCTATGCACAAATCATATAAAAACCTTCCTGACATGGATTAAATGCTATAGATTAAAGCCACCTTTTTCAAAAAGTAAAAAATATATTTTAGATCAGTTTAAGATATTTTGGGCTTTCTGACTTACCTCACTCTGTATGACAGACTCTAGGTCCATCCACCTCACTACAAATAACTCAACTTCGTTTCTTTTTATGAGTGAAAAACAAATACCGTATGCTAACACATATACATGGAATCTAAAAAAAAAAAAATGGTCATGAAGAACCTAGGGGCAAGACGGGAATAATGACGCAGACCTACTAGAGAATGGACCTGAGGACATGGGGAGGGGGAAGGGTAAGCTGGGACAAAGTGAGAGAGTGGCATGGACACATATACACTACCAAATGTAAAATAGATAGCTAGTGGGAAGCAGCCGCATAGCACAGGGAGATCAGCTCCGTGCTTTGTGACCACCTAGAGGGATGGGAGGGAGGGAGACACAAGAGGGAAGAGATATGGAGATATATGTATATGTACAGCTGATTCACTTTGTAATAAAGCAGAAACTAACACATCACTGTAAAGCAATTATACTCCAAAAAAGATGTTTAAAAAAAAAAGATATTTGGGGCTATGTTTAAGAAATGGCATGGGTAAATGGAAGTAAAAACTCTGCTAAGTATGAGAAAACTCACAACCAATTATGTTACATAACTGAAATTAATTAAGTCCATGGACAGACTCAGTTCAAGAAGAAAGTATATACTCCTTCATTGTATCATTAAGTCTGACTGCCTACCTCCTCTGATATAACTTTAACTTTATGTTGACCTCAGTTATTTTTTCTTAAATGAATCTAGTTTCTTGTTCCCTAGAACTTGTATTAATCATCTGAAAAACCACTTTAATCAAAGCATGCCTTCTTACAGTAAAATGCCCTCTTCGAACAAAGCCCTTTCTGATATCACATGGCACCGCCCTCACTTGATTTAGATTCAAGTACACAGTGCGATAAAATAAAAAGCAATTCAAAACTTTTAAAATACATGTGTTTTCAGTATAACAGTTTACAACCAAAATAGCTTTAAAATAGCATTTCTAAACAACTGAAGAGGCTGGAATGCCAACAAATATCTGAGAATGAGAATCACTTCAAAATAGACTTTGACATGTTCAGTGAAGGAGAACCAGAGGGAAATGTACTATCATACATAGAGAATTTTTATTTTTTTTAATGAGCATCTGAATGACTTCTTCATATGTTTCAAATTCAAGAAAAGCAGAACATTCTGGGATATTTACGCAGATAAACTATTTTCAGGATTCTACAGTGACTGCCACAGACCTACACACCAGCATCTATGTAAACTTGAAGGAAACGCTGACTCTGGGCTGAGAGTGTTCAACGCACAGTTGAGGTTGACAGGATGAGCTCAGTTTACCCAAACCCTGCCAGGAAAGGATAAAAGAATAATTCATGTCTGAAGAATGAAATAAAAATCTTTCTTCTTCCAAGGACTGCAATCTGTTAACAAGGCAGAGAAGCAGAGTAAACAAACAGCTGGTCCCCAGGAAGCACACTCAGTCATTTGGGTTCAAAGTTCAAGGTCAGCTGCACTGTCAGCTGTGTCTTCAACAGGGCCCCTGCATGCCAGTCCCCAGTCTCAGGGTCCAGACTGAGCCCTGACCCCAGCCATGGATACCAGGCGGTCACCTGAATGTGCCAGGAACTTGCTTTGAGACAGGAGAAGAAAATTCTGTGGCAGGTTAGCTAGGCTCTCCCTGTCCTTCCATCCCTTCATCTGGCTTTCTCTCCCCCTCCTTCCCTCCCTCTCTCCTGCTTTCTCTCTTTTACTTAACTCCTACATTTCCACACGCTAGGACCAACCAGGCTTCTGATCAAAGGTGATCTGTGACTGGGGTTCAAAAGTGTTGATTAATGCTTGTCCCTGCTACATAGATCCATGGGCAGATCCACGGGGGGTAGGGGAAGACTAGCTGAGAGGCTTCTATGCTTCTTTAAAGCACCAGCCATTAATGGGCGAAGTTTCCCACTGGGACCCTGGAAGTTAGCTTCAAAACACAAGCTCAAATGTATGTATTTTCCAATCTACGTTTCTCAATCTACATTCTCCAATCTACGTTTCTCAATCTATGTTCTCTCTAGCCTCATGTCTGGGAGGCCTTCATGAGACCTGAGAGGTGCATGCCTGTAACTGCCCTCACAGCACATCTGGGTGGGATTTAGTAACTTGCCTACACTTTTGCATACTCAAGTTCTAACCACCATGAGTTTAAGACTTGGAACTGAAATTCATACAAAACAGGGTTTAAAGTCACTGAATGAGTCTGCTTGTTTTTCTCCTTAAATTTCATAATCTTGGGCTTCCCTGGTGGCGCAGCGGTTGGGAGTCCGCCTGCTGATGCAGGGGACGCGGGTTTGTGCCCCAGTCTGGGAACATCCCGCGTGCCGCAGAGCAGCTGGGCCCGTGAGCCGTGGCCACTGAGCCTGCGCGTCCGGAGCCTGTGCTCCGCAACGGGAGAGGCCACAGCAGTGAGAGGCCCGCGTACCGAAAAAAAAAAAAAAATTCATAATCTTGTCAATGGTTCACAGTTTTAAGACACTGAATAAGCAAGGATTATCATGACCCCAGGATCGGTTTGCTTTATGACAGGTCAACAAAATGATGAAATAAATACAATGACGTCCTCCCATCTCATTACTTTTGCTTGCTTCACGCCCTGAGTGTGATGGGTCAGGTGTTCAGAGTCTCCGTTCACTGAATAGTTGTTGAGCTCAAGCCACTCGCTGGGATGTCAAGCAAAGCAGTCTTCATGCTCTGTCCGCAAAGAACTCTCAGGGTGGCCACCAAGGGAAGCCACAGGGTACAGTTCCTTTTGAAGGGAGGGCAAGGCATTGAATTCACGGCCAAGAATAGACTGGACCTTTCTGGGTACCAGCCCAGAAGGACTCCAACTTTGAGGGCTGGTTGAGGTGCTCAAAGACCTCCCATGGATTCTTTGCTTTTTTCATTTCACTGAGTGTATAATTAAAGCCACTGTTATTTATGGGCACTGTTTAGAGATCACGGTGATACTTTTGTCGTTGTTTGATTTATAGAAACACACTATAAGTAATTTGCATCGTGAGGTTTGCTATGTACCCTCTTCAGTCCACGGGAAACGAGATGTTAAACAGCGCAGTCTCTGTAACTATAAATTAGGTGCATTTATCTTCCCTAATCCAGCACTACAATCAGTGCATAGATGATACAGCTGACTCTGCTCATTTTTCTCTTTGAGAAAGACGATTTCAGAAGATATTTCTCCTCATTCCAGATTTTATGCTGATTAAAAGAAAAGATCTGGTAACAGAGCACTCTCCAGTGTTGTGGGGCAAGTAGCAGCCACTGCTAAGAGAATGTTGCACTCCACAGGCATCCAGGTATTAACAGCCTTTCCCCCACCGCATGCGCCAGAGCACTGGCTGCAAACTGTGCAAGGGGCCTGTCGGATGGCGCTGACTTCCCCTGCTCACGGACAGTACTGTACACAGGACACTGTGCCACCTTACAAACTCTGTCTGCCCAGCTGAACTGGAAGAACTAGGAGGGCAGGGACGGCTTCTCGAATTCATCCATGTCTGGCATGTACAAAACACTCTTCAATGTCAGTTCCATACCTTAGGATCAAAGAATGCATCTTCAAGAGTTTAAAGGGCTACACAGAGAGGCAGCAAGGCAAACAGTCTCCATCGGACCCTGTGGACTTCTGAGTTCATCATATTTTCCAATTAACTTTTCCATCGTGCTACACAGATCTTCTTCTTCTATTCGTGATCATAATATACAGTTTCAATAATGTGGGGGTTTTTTCTGACGTAAAATATGCTCCTAAGAGTTGCACTGCAATGAAGTAATTTCATAGAAAGGCAAACCAGATTTGCTTGTCAGATAATAAATACGTATGTTCATAATCAGAACAGATGTATATTTCCAGAAAGAAGTGTAATGGAAAGAAGAAGGTGGTGTGGAAATTCTCAGCCCTGCACCACTGGTGATGCATTTCACCTGAGATCTCTTTTAAGCAAATACAACATTCTAAAAATTAAAGGCTTGGGGATAAGTTGGAGAAAGTTCCTTTGAGGACCCATCAAGAAAGCAACGAGCTTAAACTAGAGGTGGTGGCATTTAGTGGAAGCATTTGAAAGACTCTTAAACATGAGCCTTGAGAGCTGGTAGAGCAGACGACTAAAGACGGCTGGAGGTGTTAGGAATAGGATAGCCCCAGGAGGGAGATGGGCTTTCATACTAGCGTCAACCCAGCTGAGCACCACGACCTTCCTTGAACCTGTGACCTACGCACAATGCCCCGTGGGTACTCCAGGCTTGGGGAGGAAGCACGAGCATCTCTAGGGTAGCCAGTCATTCCTCTGGAATGGTTTAGAATGACAGCATGAGGAACCGAAAGGGGCCTTACATATGACACAACAGAGTGAGGAGCGGAAGCCTTGCGTGAAGTCTCCCCATCAGAAGCTGGGCTTCTGGTTCCTGATGCTTCTCCCCACCACTTCACCGGAGGGGACAGTGATGTCTAGATGAAGCCTATGGTTCTCTTTTAGTCCCATGGTTGGACATTTTGACACTGAGCTATCAACTGCACATTTCCAGGTCTAGAAGGTGAACAGAAGTCATGTGAGTTTTCATAAAGTGCTGAACGTCAAAAACGTTTCCGAGAAGGCTCCTCTGTAACCCAGCCCACAAAGAGCTACAAAGGCAATCCCCTAAGACAACAGAGGGACCTACAGGACCTCAGAGGTGCTGCACATGTGTACATAAGGGCCTCAGCGGCAGCCTAAGACCATAGAAGCAGATCACCTCTCGGCGGGGCAGAGCAGCAGGGGAAGGTCAGAGGAGGAAAGCCCTGACAACCGTCCACCCGCGGGATGGGGCAGGGCTGCCAGGAGCTTAGCCCGACAGCGAGGGCTGCGCTGGTCCAGGGACAGCAAGAGAGCAGATCCTGTTGACTTTCTAGACAACTTGTGTTAACAACAGCTGTTTACATACAAATGGTTACCCTGTTAGACTTCCCCTCTTCTCTCTGACCCAGAGGGGAGCAAGCTTGCACTCCAGTGCTCAGAAAGGACCAGCTGGGAAGCAGCACTCCCAGCCTCAGGCAGGGGAACCTCTTCCTATTACTGCCTAAGGGAGAGGGAGAGCGCCAGGTCCTTCGGGTGCATTCATTCATTCTGCTCTCGCACCGGGCAGGAAGCTTCACCCAGCCTCTCAGGAGAAGCTGCGGTTTCCAGCATCACCTGAGCCCACTGGGATTGGAATGTTTAATTCCAAGGAGAAGAGAGATACATCAAAGACCACCTTCCCTTATCCGCTCTATCAGCTGAGATTTCCACCTACATCTGCTGCTTATGTTTTATTCCTCAATTAGTTCTGAATCCAGGACAGGAAGAGAGAGGTGTGTTTACACCCCTCTCAGAAACCTGACACCTTTATGTCTGAAAAGGGGAGGTCACCCAATGTTTAGCTTTGACACAGGGAAGGCAAACGCCCCCTCCAGCCCGGGTGGCATTCTTTCCTCCAGAACCTTGGAGACACCTCAGAATCCCTCTGAACACAGTGTTCACGGCACCAACCACCACCAATAAGCTGCCACTGCAACATGAAATATAACCTATATGTCATCCCTGGCCTTGCATATTAGAGGTGGGCTGTGTTTTCTGGAAAACTCCTTCTTACTGTACTTAGCCAGACAGACTTCTCCCACTTCATTCATTCATTCACTGTACAAATATCGAATAAGCAGTTTATAACTCAAATGGGAGAGAAGGAAGCAGACATTTTCTTTAAGGAACTTCTTTAAAAGAATTAAGTACTGAGGATAATAAAGTACCATGAGCCCGACTGAGAAGACATATTCTCACTACCCTCGTGGCTACAATTTAGAAAGAAAGAAGCTCAAACATTTCCGGAGAACGGCAGGCCATCCCGCCTGCACGAGGATGGTGATCTTATGTTCCATTTGATGGCTGAGAACTTTCAGAGATGTTAGCACCACCACATGGGTGTTTCTAGGACCCTACAAACAGCCCCATATGGAAAAGCCTGCAGTCTGTCCCCAAACTCTCTCACCACTCTATTTTGAATACACTCACGATTTGAGTACACTTCAATTTGTTCCATTCCTCTGAAGGTTATCAGAAAGTAAGGTATCAGAGTGTTGAACAACATGGAGGAAGGACCTGAGAACATATGCTTGAAACAATCTGACTTCGAATTCACAGCCTTCCTGGTAAATAATCCAGTTACTCATCCTCCATCATCAGAAGCAAAAGGAAGAAAGGGAAGGAGATGGGAAGTAAGAAAATGAATTCAAACAAAAACAAAAGCAAAAATGGCCTCCAAAATCAGAAGAGGAAAAACACACACACTCATTGGCTGATCTTGGCGCATATATAGATAGATAGGTTGATCGATAGGTGGGTAAACTGACGGATCGATAGATATATACATGAATGTCCAGGGAGAGAGCTAGAGAGAAAGAGAACTTTCCAAGATGCTTAGAAGGAAAAGGAAGTGTAACCCAACACTCCTGTGGTTTTCTGTTTTGTGTCCCCCCTTCTACTTCTTCCTTGCTATTACTGCTCACAGACTACAGCCTTCTGGGAAACGAAGTTGGGTATTAGCTGGGTATTAATTAGAGAATGTAAGTTCGCTGGTACGGAAGGATTAATTAGCATGAGCTCACCACACGATGCTCAGCTAATGCCACACCTGAGGCACCGCAGCCACCATGGCCTGGTGTTGCTATGTGGGCAGGGGTCCCCAGGAAGTCTAGAGGATCACTTCCTGACGGCTTCATACGCTCAGTGCCAGCGCCTGGCCTGCTTTGATGATGGGCTTTACCCTAAAGAGACCACCCAGGAACTGAAGGGACAAGGAAGCCAGCTGAGCTTCTGAGAGATGTCCAAGCAGCTACCAGGAGGGTTACAGAATCAAGGCATTCCTGTGATCTGTCAAATCCACAAACATTCCCACACAGACCGGAGGAAATGCCGTTTGGGCCTGTGCTTACGCAGTTTATAGCCGGTAACTTCATGTTCTAATTTTTTTAGAACACTAAGGAGAAGTTCCACAATATTAAAGGAACCAAACATAACCTCAAATTCAGAAGTCCCAGAGAAGGGAAAAAGAACCAGGGTGCCTTCGTTTTGTTTGCAGATGCTGGCTCATGGGGAGAAATGACTGGACCTACGAAGTGCAAACGCACTTGTCGGAAAGGCAAACGCTATTTAAGGTACTAATGACCTTCATCGAGAAAAGAGTTTCTTCCTTCAATAATTATTGGCGCACGTTTTCTGCCCTCAGTCCAGACACGAGCCCGAGTTGGACTGGTGTGTGGCATCCTCCGCAATCAGAACATCTCAGTAAGTGGAACCCTCAGACACTCAGGTATGGTCCAAGGGCATCTATGACTATTTTATGGGCCACAAACTCCGAAAGTAACATTCGAAAAGGATTATTTATATTCAAGAAGAAAAGAGGAGGAAAGTGCAATGTATTTCATGGTGGACAGACATAAGAACCGCGAAGTGCTGGTCTGACAGGCAGGGAGACAAAGGAAAAAGGTTATTCACAAAGATACACTGCAGCATAAAAAGCAGATGCACGTATAAAGGACATATAATTTAAGTGAACTGAAGGGTCCTTAACAGAAAAGATTTGAGAACAGTAAGCCCTTATTTAAGGATCCAAAGTCTAGTGACACATGGTCTAACAAACATGAGAGTATTTTTTTTCGCGGTACGCGGGGCTCTCACTGTCGTGGCCTCTCCTGTTGCAGAGCACAGGCTCCGGACGCGCAGGCTCAGCGGCCATGGCTCACGGGCCCAGCCGCTCCGCGGCATGTGGGATCTTCCCGGACCGGGGCACAAACCCGTGTCCCCTGCATCGGCAGGCAGACTCTCAACCACTGCGCCACCAGGGAAGCCCAACATGAAAGTATTTATGAGAGTGTGGTCATAACTGGGGAGACTGTCCTAGAACACCCAGAACACGTGGTCCCTGGATTAGATGGAAAAGGTTACAAAAAGAAAGTATCAGTCACTTATGTACTTCCAGAATCATTTATACTTTAATATTGGCTTTAACCTTTCCATACCTGATGAATATTAATAGATGTTTTAAGATCACAACCACCAGAGTGTGGATCCTGGTTCCATCATCCACAGCTCCCTTTGTTCAGGTTCCCAGCTTCTAAGAGCCTCAGTTTCGCCATCAGTTAAAATACCGACCCACTTTAATTATCTTGAAGCTTCGAGTGTTTCCCAATACACAGTAACTGCTCCCCAAATGGTCACCATTATCATTCAATCAGCAAACAGTTACTGAGCCCCTACAAAAGGAGAACAGTATCTGCCATGTCTTCAAGGAAAATTTATAGGCAAGACAGATGTGCACAACCAAGTTAGATTAGCTGTAGAACTGTGGGCATGTTATCTGGCCTCACTGACTGCAATTCTGTCATCTGTAAAATGGGTACAGTAAGAGTATGTATCTGATGTGGCTGCAGTGAGGATCCAGTGAGTTAATACATGCAAAGTGCTTAAAATAGCAAACGGCATATAGTAAGGAACGATGATAGTGATGATGATGATGATGCTAATTTTATGTGTCAACTTGGCTCAGCCACGGGGTACCTAGATATTTGGTCAAACATCAAATGGAGCTAGATATTGCTGTGAAGGTACTTTTAGATAAGACTAGCACTTAAATCCAGAGACTCTAAGTAAAGCAAATGACCCTCCATAGTGTGGGTGGGCCTCATTCAATCAGTTGAAGGCCTTAAAAAGACTGAGCTCCCTGAGGAAGAAGGAATTCTGCCTCCAGACTGCCTTCAGAATCAGACAGACTGCAACACCCACTCTTCTCTGGGTCTCCAGCCTGCCAGCCTGCCCTGCAAATTTTAGCCTTGTCAGTTCCCACGATCACGGAGTCAATCCCTTAATATGAATCTCAATCTCTCTCTCTGTATATATACTGTGCGTTACTTTGCACAGTACGTGTGTGTGTATGTGTGTATACATTCTTATTATATATATACTCTTACTCTTCATATATGTATGTCTATGTATATATACATACACACAAACACATATGCACATACCCTATTGGTTCTGTGTCTCTGGAGGACCCTAATACAAATGTTATTCTTTTATTATTACTTTATGGCCAAGGAAGGTGAGACATGCAAGGGATCAATATCACAAGCAAGATTCCATCCTGATGAACTTTTTCTGCAAGGATCATCCTGTTTGTCTTGGTTCCCTTAAAGCACGGGCAGAATGTCAAGAGGACGATTTATTTAACCCACACATGGTTGTTTCTGTTCTGTCAGAAAATAAATACAAATGTTTAATTAAGATGCCCTTAAGTAACATTTAACGTTCCTGATCACACCATGCACAAAGGCCTTTATATTTAACTCACCTACTCACATAAACACAATGACTAAATTCTTTAATTTAGAAAAGAAGAAGGTCTCTGTTGGCCCTCATTTTCACTTGATTAAAGAACACCTAAGCCCCTTTCCTACACAGTAGTTCCTTCCTGTTTAGATCAACACTGTATCTAAGTAGCATTTAAATATCTGCAACAAATTGGAACAAATTACCCAGAAACATCCAACTACATGCAGCTTTGGAAATGCTATGATACATTAAAGTAGAAACTAATAATTTTCTTTAATATTTCTTAACTCCAGCCAGGGACAAATATAGCTATTTGTTAAAACTAAGCTTCCAGAAACATTTGCTATTCTGCCTACTTCTGCTAGATTAATGAAACACTTGAAATAGAAAAAGTGAAATCTACATTTCTTTCATTATCTGTTTATGGCATTAATAAGAACAACTTTGCTAATTACTCTACTGTCAATTTTCTATTGAGATAAATTTAAGTTGTTAAGAGTACATAAAAGCTTTATATTTGGGCTTCCCTGGTGGCGCAGCGGTTGAGAGTCCGCCTGCCGATGCAGGGGACATAGGTTCGTGCCCCGGTCCGGGAAGATCCCACATGCTGCGGAGCGGCTGGGCCCGTGAGCCATGCCCACTGAGCCTGCGTGTCTGGAGCCTGTGCTCCGCAACGGAAGAGGCCACAACAGTGAGAGGTCCGCGTACCGCAAAAAAAAAAAAAAAGCTTTATATTTCAGACTTGTACGATGACTATATTGTTCTGATGGGGCCTGTAGCATTGAGATTACAGTCAGATGTGCTCCACTGTATTGAGCTAAAAAGCTAATTTAGGGAAAAAATACCCCTCCACAAACACTGAGATCTTAGATTTCTCATTAAAGTTTACCTCCAAATGTATATACGTCTGACGTGCCAAATGACTCATGCTATAATCTTAAAATCAGGAGACCTGATGCACCAGAGTTTCTGTGTACGTTTGCACTGACTGCTCATAGGGTATGTGTATGCTATTCCATTTAATCTGTTATATGGGCTTTCCTCTGTGATTATAAAATATTTTTTACCAATTAAGTAATTAGAAAACTATCTCTCTGAAGTGGATAGAATTTTCCAGTTTTCCAAATTATCTTCCCAGGTAACTTGCTTTCAGAAAGCAAACTAGAACTAAAACCAGGAGGAAATTCCATTCTGTTATGCTTTCTGTCTGTTGTATTCTCACCTGTTTCCTGACCACCCCCGCTTCTGACTCCCTCTTCACTTTCCAGATTGCTAGGTCCATCATAAAGGGAATCAGAAAAGGTCTGCAGAGGCCGGAGACCCGGTGGTAGAGAACAAGCGTTCCCAGGACGTCACTCTGAAGCCCTGGATGGGGAGATGAGCTTCTGCTGCTACCAAGCGCAAACCAGGACAGGCAAGCCCCGCCAAGAAGGAGGGTCCTGCTGAGGGCCGGTCATCCGCGTACGGACAGCAACCATCGGGGAGTCTCTCCGGCAGTCAGAGCAAAAGAAACCTGCTCAGTGCTGCTCTAAATTCACAGGGACGGCCGGGAATTCCTTAGAAGACTAAGCAGCCATTCCTGCTATGAGAGGCTCTGCCCAAAAGATCTCCGTGGGTAGACGTCTTACGGGCAGTCCAACAAGTTACTATGCTATTGTTACGTCGTATGAGCCGCCTAGCATGGTACGTGCAGTAAACCTCTCGATTTTACATAATTTCAATTATACGTAGTGGCAGAGACTGCTAGCTGCATGTCACTATCCATTCTCCCCTTCCTCTTTACCAACAGCACCCAAATTTTGTTGGACAAGGCGATGTACCCACTTTACAAATCGCATTTCCCAATTTCTGCCGAGACTATTCATGTGACTAAATTCCTTTCAATGACACGTAAGAAGTTATCTGTTAGGGACTCTGAGAAAGTTTCTGAAGTGGAGACTTACTCAGCTGGTAGCCTCCCTTCTGTTCATGCCCCTTCTTCCTCCTTCCTATCAAGAATAGTGACATGATGGCTGGAGCTGCAGTAATAACTACATTGTGACAATGAAGTAACTTTGAGGAAAGAAGCTACATGCTAAGGACAGTAACACAAAGAATGAGCCTCAGGCACTGATGACATCATGGCTAAACCGCCTGTTGAGATCAATCAACCGATCAATCTTTTAAAGATCCACACACTTTATCTCCCAGGTGCCTGTGGTCACTCGTTTTCCTCTAGTCAATCATTCAGCACTTACTGAGTGCCTACGGTGTGCCAAGTGCTGAAGATACAAAGATGGGTGAGACGCAGTCCATGCCCTCGGGAGCTAATAGTCTACTGGGGGAAACATTCAGGGAAGCAGTGGAGTCCGTGTTGTGTGACAGTAAGATGCTCGTTATTCATCTATTCAAAAGATGTCTTCTAAGCACTGGCTAAGAGCTAGCTGCTCTCCCAGCATCATAGGACAATGAGTTTATATTCCAGATGGCATGGGAGGAAAATAAAAATAATAAAGAAAAAAAATTAATGAACAAGGCAGTTTCAGAAAATAAGGGTGATGTGATAGAGGGACTGCTGGGGGGCCATTTTAGATATGGTGGCCAGAAGGAGCCTCTCTATGAAGGTAACATATAAACTGAGATCCTGAACAAAGAGGAAAAGAAAAAAAAAACCAGCCCTGTAAAGAGGTAGGGGAGGAACACTCCCGGCAGAGGCAGAGCGAAGGCCAAGGTCCTGGGGCAGGTATAAGCTTAGCATGCTGGACGATGGTGCTCGTAACTCGCAGAGAAACCCTGAGGCCTGACTGGGGGAACGGAGAAGCCAAGGAAGTTTTCCCAGTTGGCCTTGGCTGCAACCACCACCCCCTGCTCTCTGTAGCAAAGGGATTCCCAGCAGAGAAGGGGCACCGTGACTGAATCCCTGCTCCACACCACCCTCCCTGTCCCGTCCCACCGCTCACCTGGCTCAGGGACACCACCATCTGTGTCTCACTCCCAACGTATATTCCTTCCCTGGGAAACAGTCACATGAGACTCGGAGAAAAAACAGAAGAAACCCATCCTTCCCCTTCTGTGTTGGAGGACGATATTTTTTGGCAGCAACTCCATCGCAAAAGTGGTTGCCGTGAATAAGACCCAGCCTGTTCCCAGATCAACGGCCATTCAAAAGTTCACTAAAGCCCCATCCCTGTTCAAAGTTTGCCAGGGACTGCTGATCAAAAGGGTCAACTGCATCTTCCCTGACCATATGCCACGCCTGTGTGGAAGAGAAACAACCCCCAGGACCTCAAAGCTGCAGACAGCGCACAGCAAGGGAAACGAATACAACAACTCAGCCCCCTTACTCCAAAACCTTGACCCAGTCCTGGGGGAGGACCCAGGAACAGTCTGCAGTCCCGAGGACCCTTCAGGGGCTCCAGGACAAATACCAAGAAGAGGGTGATAGCCTGATGCTTCTGGTTTAGTTCACCATTATTTGAACCTTGGGAAATGTAAGAAACTCAGTAGTCCACTGACTTTAGAAGATTCACAGGTGATATATCTGATTTTCACGGGATGATGATGTTATTATATGTACAATGATTCTCTGATCATTAAGAGAAACTGTGACACTGTCCTCTTTTCAAGCCCCAAAGAGCTCTTTTCCTCTGGAAAAAAATGAGAGATTATCGAGTGAAAGGGTTTTTCATCATTTTAGTGAAGATCCTTCCTTTCCTTTCACAGATTTACTGCCCTCAATAACTGTCATATTATTACCTGGTGATCTATTTCTAATGAAATCAACTTGGGTAAAAAAGAAACCCAATGTGGAATAATAATTTCTCATCAGTTTCCTATTACCCCTCTGCTGACTGTTCACAGCCTCCCATGTAATAATGGAGCTAATGACGGTCTTGAGGAGTCTTCTGGTGCTTGCTTTCTTGTTTGTTTCTCTCAGATTAGTACTTTCCTTAAAACTGGGACCAGTAGATCATTTTTCCCACTGAAGTCTCTATTTGCAATTTTTGCCTAGATGTTCATCAACATTAGACTGAACGCTGGCTTTCAACCTAACCCGCCTTAACTTTTTATTCTAATGGCCAAGACTAGCCCTGGGGTTGATTATCTTGAGTTGGAGTAGATTATATTCTTTGCATGTTGTCACAATGTGAATATTTATTTCTCATTGAACATTAAAGCTATTAAATGCATTAGCTGTTGCCCTAATCAGGAGTAACATCCATATTTAGGGATCTCCTAATAACTGAAGTAGGACTGATTAGACAAAAACTCAGCTTAAGGCCAAGCAGACTCATTGGTGGTGGAGAATCTGAATTCCTGCTTCTTCAGAAATGCAGAGGTTGGTGAAAGCTTCCCATCCCCATCAAATTACGCCATCTGCCAGGGGCTCTAGCACCAAAGGAAACATAGCAAGCACCAGCCCTTCTTTCACTGCAGGTCAAGAAGTTGACATTCTAGGGAAAAGTCAACATGCTCTATCTACTACTTTTGCTTTTTGCATTTTGCAGTACTAACGTGCTACGAACCACACTTGGCCCTAGCGGGTCAAAGAAGGATAAGATAAGGCAGTGAGCGACGGAACTCCTAAGGAGCTCCGCTCTATCTGGGGTGACATATAGTCAATGGCTCACAGGACCCAAATCCAGAAAGAGATTTCTTTTTCAAGCTAAAATATAATAATCACAACTTTAAATATATGTTATTTTACATTCAACTAAGAAAAGAAATGGACCTTAAGAGGTTACCTGTTGGGTTATTTTAGACAGACTTAGAGAAAATTGGGTCCTGAGGAGTTTGTGAATCTGTGACATACGCTCATTAATGTGGTTCACCCATTTAGGCATCCCACAGATAACAGACACCCACTACGGGCAGGAACTGCACCAATGCCAGAGGAACAAGGGCAAGACGTGACCCCCTCCGCCCAAGAGGACCTCGTCCTCAGAGATGAGTGAATATACAGAGATAACTCAGAATACAGAATGATGAGGGCTGATGCAGAGATACAAACCAAGCACAGAGGAACCAGCGATCGAAGAATGGCCTTTAGCTGGTTCTGGGAGACAGATGTGATTTCTAATAGTTGGTATCCTTTTACTGAACATTCCTTTGGCATTTCTACTCTTCCAAATCGAGTGTCTCTTTGTCCCTCTGTTCAGACATCATCAGGATCACGTTAATATATGGATGCAGAAGACACAAATGCGGAAGTCTGTCTACATGTCTAGTTAGCAAAACAAGCAGCAAGAAAACAGTTCTTTGACCAGATAAAACCACTAGGCTAGTGGAACTCTGAGGAAAGTGTCTACACTCCCCTTGAAGACTGGTGGCAGATACGACCCCCTCTCCGTTTCCCGAGATGGGTGAAGAGCCGAGGTCAGAAAACACAAATCTTCTTGGTTCCCATCACACCTTCTCACCTGTGGGGTCAGACCGCCCACCCAGGCATCCCAGTGGTCCTCAGCACAGGGGGTCAGGTCCAGCCCTTCCTCCACTTCATGAAGCCTACTGGGAATGGTTTCTGTTTTCCATTTGCTCAATTTCTGCCCTAAGCTGTCTAGCTGGGAAAAACGAGGACCACGCCATCAGTCTCACCCTCACCAGGGAAACCACTTGTGACCCGGGTTACGCAAACAACGATTCCTTCGATCAACTTCTTGCTGACTCTAATGCCTAGTTCACACGTATATTACAGATGGCTCAGTTCTAAACTCTGGGAGAAGTAATCACTAGAGAAGCCACGTCCCCTGAAAGTAACCCCTGCACCCAGAAGATGCCTGGGGTTCGAAAGCAAAGGCTTTACCAAGCACTCAGCGCTTCTCAGGAAAAGTGTGAGGGGTGTGATGGAGGGCTCTGCCCCACATCAGCACAGGGAACTATATTCAATACCCTGTGATAAACCAGAATGGAAAAGAATAGGAAAGAGAATGTGTGTATGTATAACTGGGTCACTTTGCTGTACAGCAGAAATTAATACAGCATTGTAAATCAACTGTACTTCAGTAAAAGTAAAAAAAAAAAATACACGTGCTGGATGATTAGCATAAATGACTACGTCTGTGCAAAGGCAGTTAGCCAAAGTTTGGACAGAGAGAAATTCTTCAGTTACCCATTTCAGTGATTTTCTAAATGCGTCATATGTGCGCCTCGTGAAGCCTTCTAGGCGCTGAGAGACACAGCCCTTACCATGCAGAGGAGTTTCTACCCTGCCATACAACAGAGGGAAGGACAGTGAACCCAAAATACAGTGATGGTCCAGAGGGAGGCTCTGACATCCTGCTGAGGGCTCGAGAGGCACCAATGTCTCCAGAGTTTCTCCCTAACACGCCTCAAACTCAGACATGACGCTTCCCTTGCAGATTGATAGTTATCCAGGATTAATGTGGGCAGCCCTAGTTAGAAATCGGTAATAGATGAATAGGAATTAGGCCAAAGTTTACATTTTTTGATACTTGGGTAAAATAGTTTGTTAAAGAAATGACAATACCAAGATTGCGTGTGTGGGAGGGTCATTCATAACCTATTTAGGAGACGGGAGAATCTCACGCAGCTTTAAGCCCTAATTATAATCCAGTGAGTAACTGATCGCCAACCTGTAAGCAGTGACTATGCCTTTTCACTCGTGTATCACCCACAGGGCCTTGGCTGCCTCCTAGAGAAAAGGACCCTTATTAAGACATGTCACTGATGGGCTTCTATTCGGCCACATTTGTTCCCCTCGTGTGAATGAATGTCTTATTTGACTTATTCAGTCATTAGATAAATATTTATTCGATACCTATTATGTGCCAGGCCCTGTATTAAGTACTATAACAGACTGGAAAAATAAGCAGCACATCTGAGCAAGTTCGTGGAATATAAGTGAAAAAAACAGGTATATGTAGGCAAACTGTGTGGCGCTTTCACTGGAAGTGGAGGTTGCGTCTGACCAGGGAGATCAAGAGGAAAGCCTTGAGGACCAGCTGGGGGATGGGAGGTTGGAGAGCAGCTCCAGAGAGATGAGAAGCATGGCCTGGGGGCGCGCGGGGAATACTGAGACATTCAGTTTTTTCAGGGCATGGCATCGGTGAAGGGGCTGGTGGAGGATAAACCCGGGAAGAGTGAGCAGAGAGTCGGCATAGAGCATCCTGCAGCCAAGAGCAGGCATCTAGATTGAGGCCATACACAGTGAGCGGCTGAACTCCTTCACGCAAAGAAGGTCATGATGCTCGATGTAAGAGCAATAAAACCAAACTACTTTTCCAGTCCTCTGCAATGCACTCTCACTCGGGCTGGCTGACCTCCCTCTCCCGCACTGGTCGGCACGAAGGAGATGTCACCGTACAGGTCCTCAGTCTGGAGCCCTCGGAGCTTTGAGCTCTCTGGGTGAGGTTGTGACTGCCCGTGTCTACATCCTCCCTTGAGGAAGGCCTGATGGCTTCCTGCCTGCGGCGTTCAGATCCTACATCACTCACCCCTTCGCATCTCCAGGTCTCAGAGACTCTCTCACTTAAATCCTGCAACAACTCCCCCTGGTGCCCTGGTCCCATCTATCAATACTTGCTCCCTTACATGTCTCAGCTTCTGCAGCCCAATCTGAGGGCCTTGCTGGGCTTTGTATGCAAATAGCATGCATTTTTCTTGCTGTTCTATTCAATCGTGTTTCAGCTGGAAGAGAAAAACTCAAAAGGAGAAGGATGATGAACGAGAACAGTGGAGAACAAGGGCCTTGTTGAAAGAACACATACCCACCCCCCCCCCAGCAAATGAGCTTCTCCTGCTGTCTCCAAAGGGGCTCCCTGCCTAATCCTGAGAAAGAATGAAAGTCCTAAAGACACAGCCCAGGAAATCCAGGGCAGAGCTATCATCCTCTTATCCCAAACCAGCAGTCCATGTAGGAAAACATCTGAGAATGAAAACCACTGGGTCAAAAACAAACAAACAAAACAAAACAAGAGACATACCAAAAACCCCCTCAAAACCGTGTTTTCCTACCGTTAACTCATGACAATATCTAATCCTCTCAACTAGAGGGAGATGAATTCTGGGGGGAAAAAATGGGTGGGAAACCTCTGGATGTGTCCTCAATTTAATTGCTTCAAATAAAGTTTTAGTTGGAAAAAAATGGAGGTCCCTTTCAAGGTGACCTTGACCAAGTTACTCGGGTTTTGGATTTCTCATCTGTAAAATGGGAAAATAATATGACCAAACTGATGGAGCTGTCAAGAATTAAGTGAAATAATGCATGTAAAAGTACTTAACATACCCACTTTGGATACCTTATTGCTGTCACATTCATGTATCGAAACGGTTTTATTTATTTAACTCTTAACTGTTTGCATTGCAAGTAAAAGATGTTTCCTTTTAGTTCCCCTAAAGACAGGAGAAAAGATAAACTTTGGGGGAAGGATGTAAACTCCACTTGGTGTATGAACGTCCTAAAACACTCATAGACGTCTAGGTATGTCTTCTACAGCTCTTAAAATAACACTTCAATTACCAAAAAATGGAATAAAATGTCTTTTTACACAATAACCATGAAGTGATATTTTTCACTCTTCCCAAGTACTTTAAAAAAACACTCCCCTTTTTATGTTTTCCCTAGCCATTACAGAGAAACTGTAACAATCAAATCTCTAATATTAGCAATTTGATTTTATAAGAGACAAACAAAGCATTACTAACAAAGTGATCTTACAGATAAATCTTAATTACATGTGCAACGGCATCAATTCAGTTTGGACAAAGAACTACACGACTAACTGTGCAGTAACATTAAATGTAACCTAACAGGAAGAGTAAGTGAATTCTCTCTCCATTCCTTCTGGCGCCAAGTATTTCTACACTTGTGGTTAGGCTTCTAGGTTTTTGTTTTTGCTTTTTAACCCATCAAAAAGTAAGAGGGAAACAAGTTAAAGGAAAGTGGGCGTGGGGTGAATGTGCGACAGATATTCCAGGAGAGAATGAATGGAAACGTGTTGAATCTGAATATTCTGTTCGGTAAAAGAGATATAAAGTCACAGTATTCTGTACTCCAGTGCCTAGGGTATGGGAGACAGACAACTAATTGTTTCTCCTTTGAATGAATGATCACAGTTGTTCATTACTACTAGTAATAATGAAAATAATACGGCCAAATAAAAATTTAGTGGGTTTTTTTCAGTGTGTGTTTTCAATGTATTGTCGTATCCACAAAATCATTTTCTCTTACAAAATTAAGATTAAAAGAGATTAAGGTTAAAAAATTTAACCATTTTAAACTCATAATGGAGAATGTATCCATCCATTTAGCAAACTTTTCTTAAACACCAAATGCATAATTACAACAGGAGAATCGAACTCACATATCAGTCTGCTAACTTAAAATTGTGTCTCATTTATATGTTTCTTGCCCTCCCAGTTCTATGGTACTCCTGAGAAATTAGAGACACACTTCCTGTTGGGACAGCAAATAAAATCTAATCTGCAGATACAGAATTAATGCTCAAGAAATTAGATAATAATAAGAATATACATACCTACATTCAAACATATGTGCCTGTGTGCACAGGCATTCTTATTATCCAACTTTGTGCCAAAAAGGTGCTAAGTAAAATTAAGCCACCAACAATAGACGCTAAGGGTCTACACTAAGCGGTGAAATGAGTTTTTATTTAGTCTAAACACTAAGAGAAAATTTATTTTATAGATCAACATTTTAATATTCTAATTGTAATATCCACTCTGTCTTGAGCAAAGAATGAATCAAGGCATAATTACTCTTTGAAATAATTTTTCTGACAAAAATGGAATGCCTGTCCTTGAGAACATCCTTCTGAGTTTTGATCCATAAAGAGGATTCTTTTGCAGAAATAACTGAGAGTGTCTGTGGTTCTTCCAAGGATTTCTCTCCTTTTCAAAATACCTACCAGGCCATCCGCTTGGTGGATTTTTTTCTCTCATTACTAAACTCCTCTAACTCTGCCAAACGCTCATTCGCCCATGGCTCTGCCTATGATCTGAGTAGTTCTCCATCACTTTCACTGACATGATGAAATCCCAGATTTTGGTAAGATGTGCATGTCCCATTTCCAAACTGCACTGTATTTGCAACTTACTGTCAGGTGTTTACAACCTCTTAGTGACAGACAGATAGGACGGCCAGACCCAAGGTCAGTAAAGAGATATTTGAGGAGGAATTAAGGTTATAAATGGTCAGTTCCTTTGTAAATATTATCATATTACAATGACTTGATTTTCTCTGCACACCTGGAATGACTGAATTCTCTGAGAATGACCGTCTGGAGGAATTAAAGTGAGATGTTAACTTGCCCTGTTTAGAGACAAGAGGTACCAGCAGAGTTCAGTCTCTCCTCTTCCACTACAGGAAAGTCCTGGGCTTTCTAAGCACCCAAACCCTCCCCTGGTTCCCTCCGTCCCATTGCCCCCATCCTGAAGATGCTCATCTTGACCTGTCCTCCAATGTCTTGCTTTTCCTCCTTCTCTGATTTTCCAATCCTGTATGTTATTATTTCTAAGTTTTATTAGGAAAATAGCTACCTAAGATAAAAACCTTATCTGAACTATATTATTTATGATTGGAAAGGGTGCAGAGACAGAAGTCCTTTCCTTCGACACACTTCCCTTTGCCAGGGCCCTTCTGTTTCTCACTCAAAGGACTGACTAATCCAAGGCCCATGGACCTAGTGGCTGGGAATGTGGGTGTTGGGAACAGCCAGCTCGGTGCAAATCCTGGTTCTCTAACTTACTATGTGACCTCGGGTGAGTGGTTTAACCTCTTTGGGCTTCAGTTTCCTTACCTGCAAAACGGGCGTAATAACGGTGCTAGAGTCAGTAAGAGGACTAAGTAAGAAAATGTAGGAAACGTGCTGAACACAGTGCCTGGTACCCAGGAAGCACTAGTGTTAGTCGTTACTGGGAACTTCAAGCACCCTCTAGGGCTAAATTAACAGCAGGCCTTAGGATACACAGATCATCGGCATTGCCTGGGCCCTGAAATCTGAAAAGGGGTCTGTATTGTGGGAACTATAGAGGTGCCCTCACATTGACAGGCTGTATGATTTGATGACAGAGTAGTAGGGACACACATTCAATGCCACCTGTGCCTTCTGGCGGCTCTATGACTCTGGATTGACTATCTAATATCTTTAGACTTTCCTCCACTGTAAAAGATGGACACAATACTCCCTAACTCACAACATTTTTGGAATAATTACATGCAAACTACCTTTGAGAAAGCATCTAAAACAGATTCATACAGCTACTTCTCTTTCCTTCTTTAGAAAAATGACCATCTATTCAATTTGCAAATACTTAGAAGAGGACGTGCCATTTAATAAAAACACACTGTGGTTCATTTTAAATCCTTCCATGTCCAAACTACAAACCTTCGAAGACTGAGGACCAAGAACAACTGTAACTTCTCAACTTCACCAAAATGTACTATTCCATCCCGTACAGAAGTGGCTAACCAGTGAACTGAGAAAGTTATTTTGTAATATCCTTTCTGGGGCTGTGTTTTATATGGAAGGGAGGGGGAATGCCAGTTGTTGCAAACAGGCAGGAAATTGTGAAAATGAGAGACAAAGTGAGGGATGGCAACAACTGCAGAACCAACACAGTGAGATGAATGCATGCGAGAGAGGGGGACAGACAGCGTGGAAAGGACCCAAGTAAGGAGTCGTCTTCTCTCCCACAGCGCCTGCTTCCACGATCCTCGCTGCCTCTGAAAATGGTCCACAGCGGGAGAGATGCAGCTCTCACCCACATGACCGACGGGGCTGTCAGAGAGATGTAACAAACAATTTGTAAGAACCCAGACTGTGTCTTGTGGGTTTGACTGCACGCCCAAGGTCATGGCTTCACTTGCCTTGTATATTAATTCCAGGGACTTTTTGTGAATGTGCGTGAATGGAGTGATGAAGTGATACAGCTTCTTTACCTCTATTGCACACAAACCAAAACCCTCGAAGGAAAAGTCCTTCTGACAGAGGATCAGCGACATCTTTTCATATACATTTAGCATTATATAAATGCAGGGAAATTAAAATCCCGTGGTACAAAAAAAACCCTACTTAATTAACAATTTGCCATTCTGACAATTACACACACAAGGTATTGCTTAAGGATTTTCTCCTACCTTTATTCACATTTTAGGGCTTCTCCAATTTGTAAGTATAGAGAAGACGGATTTCAAGTATTTTCTAGTAAATGGTGAGATATCTATCTATCTATCTCTATCTAGATAAATACCTCCTAAAACTTTTGGACATGTTAACAAGGTTATACACGCGCAAGACACTCTAAGGAACTACAGTGTGTAGAAACGCTTTGATTATCACCAAGGTGATATAGTAAAGTGAGGATGATAAAATATAATTAAACATTAATTACAGAAACTATCAAAAAATAATTGACTTGTACAAAGCACAGAACTCCCATTAAAAAAGAAACTGATGGATAATAAAATATACACAGTATTCTGTCCTCTGGACATAATTACTTCACGGCAGCAATTAGAAAGTTATTAAAGTTATAGAAAGCTGTTAGGTTTCTTCTGTGACACTTTACTACTGTGAATTCAAGACATTTTCATTGAGAATTGCCTCCAAAAAATACTTACAATGGTGGACCATGTTCATAGGAAACACTGCCATAAATGCAAATATGTGTGTTATAAACAAGTAGAAACGAATTTTGACACAGTTAGGACTCTGCTGCGCTTGTCATATTTCTGGTGCCGACAAGACAGACTTCTGCTCTCATTAGAAATGTCTAATGCTCTGAAAGCCAAGGCTGAACCTAGTTTAATATTAAGAAAAAATTAAATTTTAATGCAAAAACAATATTCTGAAGGAAGACTGGCAGAAGGATGTATTTTTACTAACGATTATCATGCCAACTCTTTTACACGTTTGTTTCTTTATTATTTAAGGAAGTAGGACAGAATTTCATAAAACCATTCCAGTGTCCTTGTGGGAAGCATTCAGTTTTTAAAAGGGTATAGAGAGTCCCCTTTTTGGTCTTTTTTACAGTATATTCAGAGAGTCCAGAGAATTCTCCCTATATATAGGCAGCTGTAAACACAAACTTCTGTACACTATTGCAGGGGATGGTGGGGGGAGGCTAGGATTTCAAATGTTTTTATACTGACAGATTTTGTAACC